>NC_137463.1:115774509-116423971 GCF_964235325.1 Thermobia domestica | reverse complement strand
CTCGTTCCCTTTGTGATTTCTAGCGGGGGGGGAGGGGGACTGGGTAATGACCCAAATTAAATTTATATACAAATAAAAATCATCAGTTTTTCAAATTACTAATAAGGAATCTGTGTCGAAATAGAATCTACTCCGAGAAAGTTTAGTGCAGTGCAGTGGCGTATTTAGGGGGAGGGTTATCGGGCTCAAGCTCCTCTCGAAATAAATTTGATGGTTTTTCGCATTCCAAGAAGGGTTATAACATTAATCCTTCTCACCATTTCTAAGAATTTCATTGACTTTCCATTTTCTTATGCTCTTTGTTCACAAATAATATACCTACTGTATTTGTCCAATTTTATTCCATGTAAGGACTGTGTTCTTTTTTCTATCTTTCGTCCATTCTACTCTTCTGTTTCTTTTACTTGGTTGCTACTTTCTTTCGTTTCTCCTAGCATAGTTTCGACCGTTATTGGTTGTGATTTGAGTCGGCCGTCGTCAGTAACACCAAAACTAAGAGAAGCTGATAAGCCAAACTGATGTTCCACACGAACTTGCACGGATATCAACATAATGAGACTTTAGTTATTATAGCAAAGGATTATTTACATCGTTTAGTTATAAAGAAAAGTAAATGTTTGAATTAAAGAAAATCAAGAGAGGGGAAATACGAAGCCCGGGAAATTAGGTACGTCAAGAAGATGCTTCCTTTTTCTTCTATGAATACAATTAAAGGTTAGATTGTTAAATTGTTGTGTGTATTATATCACATAAGATTCACCAGTCTACAATTATTGCCATTGAAACTGCAATCAGTGTACTTCAGCTTCAACTTGTCTCAACATTTTCTTTCAGGTAAAAACTTACACAGATAAAACTGAACATTTCCATTTTTCTAAATTGAAATCAGTTAAGTTGAAATGAGATTACAAATATTCAACGTGTGTTTGTAGGAGTGTCATTTCGGATTTGCCTGGGAGGTAAGATCCTCCACCGACATACGAGTTTCACGCTTTTCCTAGTACAGAATTAGTAGATAATTGATTAAAATATTAATTCTCAAACTCAGGTGGGCAAATGCCCCCCTACTTCCCCATATTGTTCATAGCCCTCCCCGAAACAAAATCCTAAATACGCCACTGGTACAGTGAGTTATCCGAAACGCTAAAATGCAACATTTCCTGAACGGTGAACAGATTGAGGTGTGTTTCAGTCTCTCGTGTTTAGTTCTATGTTCGTTGGAAGCTATTTTACTGTGAACGATGGATATAAGACAGTTTTTAACAAATATCTGTTCTACCTTTTTTGTATAATACACCTCTTTTAAACTAGAAGGTTAACTACTTTGAATGAATATTCATAATAATTGTGGTTATGCATATTTGTAACTTAAATTTAGCGTGGTGTTCTAGTGATTACACAAATTACAATTATGAGCACACTTAATGGAGACACTCTCATAGAGGATACCCAAGATCTTTTATACACTATGTACATTAGGAAAAGTGATTTTTCAAGTCTTTTGTGAGAAAAATACTGTGAACTGAGAAATTATAACCGATTCCATATTGTACAGAGTTATTTTCCTGCGAGTACAAGTTTCTTTTGGAATATGTTGAGAAATTATCACAGTGTGCAAGACAGTGGCGTATTTTGTGGACTACCGGGCCTAACGGCAGCAGCCCTAGAATATTACAAAATAAAGTTATACTATGAACTAAATTATATTAATAATTTTATACTTTAGTATATTCTTTCAAAAGTTTCTGAGGTTTGTATGTATTTAGAAAGATCCACTGAATTCTTTGCACGCAGCCTGTCTCGCGAATTTAAGTCTTCAATATGACAACGCAGCAGAAATCACTCTCTAGCTACTACAATAAGAATCGTATCAGAGCATTCCTCTTCGCTCCACCTCCGCCCACCGCGTACGAACGGATCACCAGGTAAAAGCAATTGCCTCTATTGAAATCGGTTTCTTAGGTGTGAGTGAAGAGTAAAAGGAAATTATACGAGTAGTGACAGTGCATTTCGTGAATTGTTTTTTAACATCACGAGCCTCGCTCCGTAGCGATTTGCGTTAACGCAACGAAAATTTTATGTTTTACAGTAGTTTGCGTAGCTCTCACAGACTGAGACTCCTTCTTTCCTAATCGCCTAGTTCAGCGTTCATTATTACTCGGACAGCTTCCATTTGCTCTGGTTAGTAGGGTTACCATCTATCCAATGCGAAATGTAGTGATACTTCATGCAACAAATAAAGGTAGATATGTACGATCGTTTTTCCGTAATACTAAGATAAGTCTTGCTAGTGAAGAGAAAATGATATTTATCTACTTGATAAAAGGATGGTGTAAAGTTTTTTCTTATTTTGGAGATTGTATAATAAAGTGGAAAAAAGTACAATAATAATAATAATAATAATAATAATAATAATAATAATAATAATAATAATAATAATAATAATAATAATAATAATAAAAATAATAATAATAATAATAATAATAATAATAATGTACAGGTATTATAAAGGTTAGTGGTAGCCCAAGCCATCAAACCAGTATACACCACTGCTGCAAGAGTACACTCTTAGTACAAGTATATTTTTGGCTCACACTAACTCCCCCCACCTCGAAGTACTTCAATTCCCACACTGGCTAGATTTAGCCAAAAATAGGCTAAATTGGCACCACTGAGTAGTCAGGCCTTTAGTATGACGTTAATCATACGTCAAAACGACTCTGCATAAGGCGGTCTGAGTACCTATAGTAGCCAGAGTCGTATTTTCGCTGATTCCAGGTTCCACTAGTGGACGAGTAAATAGTTGCGTTACAACAGTTCTTGTGTCTTACAATATTATTGAGCTTGGTTTATACTTGTACTCTTCGGGATTGTACATGGATCATGTGTTGGATAAACTTTTGCGATCAGAGAATATGAATATTCATTCTTTAATTTAAATGCAGATTAGTCTTAAGTATACCAAAGAAAATCAATAAAAATGGCGGTGTTTTCTAAAAAGAATATTACAGGAATCTGTATATACAAGCGGCAAACCTGCAGATGTAATAGCTAGTAGCAAGGTAGCCTAGTAATACCATATAACGTACAGTAAAAGTGACTGCTACATAAGTCATCATAAGAAGCACATACAATTAAGATTCTTCAATGTGAAGGTTAGGAATCCTGTTGTCATTGGGCACTCCTTCTAATCACGTTCCTTGTTATAGAAAGTTTGGAACTCCGAACCCTGTACACTTAGTGTGTATAGATGTCTAATGTCTCTGCAAACATGAAAATGACTTCTATAAAATCTGTTATCCAAATGCTTGTTGTTCACATTTACCGGTACGAAGGAATATGTTCCCAGCTCCACTGGAAATTGTGAAAGCTATAGTGACCAGAGGAAGCGGAGTAACACTGAGATCAAAGATGCTGAAGATAACAGGAGCGGTCAATTCAAAATCACTGCATAGACAAAAATTAATTATACAGACAGGCATATATATACACTGCTCAAGTAGTACAGAAATCAGACCAAGTGCGTCCTGTGTGTTTTTCACTATTCAATTTTTTTTCCTTTCTGCAAAATTAAAAGAAAATCAATTATTGCTTTTTGTTACCAGTGTCAGTGCTCGTCACGTATCCTCGATGCATACTTTCCCTACATACGAGTACAATTGTGTGTAATGTCGTTTCCACTTTAATACAATTTTTAAGTTTAACGTCCCATTATTACACACCGTGACTGCGGGAGATGGTGATGAGATGGATGATAATAATGAAATGATAAAGGTGGGAGGAAACGGGAGGATTCCAAGGAAACCGACGCACATGTTGTTTGTCTACCACAAAGTCCACTTGGCGAGAGCTGGAATCGAACCAGGGACTCTAGTCTACCATTGAGATACTGCGACCTCAAGGATTCACTTAGGGTCTACATGTTATGTATATACAGCGATGCTAATCCACAAATGCTTGAGCGGAATCTTCCCCTAATTTTCCATTCCCCCACCAAAAGAAAGAAAGAAAAATAGGGATGGGCACGAGTCGAGCTAAAACTCGACTCGACTCGAAACTCGAAGCAAATTCGAGTCGAGTCAAAGGTCGTTTTCTCGAGTCGAGTTCCGAGCCGAGTCACTGTTTTGGAGATGGAGTTTCGAGTTGAGTCGAGTTTGATAAACGGCTCGCTCGTTTTAAAATCATGGCCTGATTAGAGTGGAAAGCGAAATCTATGAGAAATGTAAGCAGTAATGTGGAATATTTTAGTGTTGCTCACGAGATGAGACACTGCTCCCATCTCGTCTCGTCTTGATTAACAAGACGATAATGGATTTTTATAACGAGACAGCCTCAAATGTCGTTAGCACCAATGTAAGTACCGGTATATACTGTAGTTCTTATCACCAAAGCTTAGACCTGTACGGTCGAAATTTTGAGAAGCAGAAGCCCAACCCGGGTGTTAATGTTAACTGTCTCAGTTCGGTTCACGTTCAACTGAGTGAGCTGCTCGAGCCGCCTCGGTTGAGATGAGCCATGAGCTCGGTTTGCTTCGGCTCGAGCCGACTCGGTTGGGAGAGCTGTTGGCTCGGCTCGATAGTGAATGAATTGTGAGCCGAGCCGCTAGAGCCGTTGAGAACCCTAAACCCGAGGCGAACAGGTTTGAACATGTTTGGACGGCGCCCTCTACTTTTTAACGAGCTCGGATACTTGCTCCTACGGGACTCAAACCCAGAACCTTGTGAACGATGTCCTTGCCTCCTAGATTTCACGACTAACGGGGTCAGCAGTCAACTAGTTTTCCTTAATCAGGTACAAACCGCCTATCATTCATGTTTATACACGGTGTTATTATTATTATTATTATTATTATTATTATTATTATTATTATTATTATTATTATTATTATTATTATTATTATAAAAGTTGTAGTAGTAGTAAGTATCATTGATAATAATTATATTGTCTATGTAGGATACTTGAAGGAAGTACTTGAAACTAAATACAGTATTTGGCTCGTTTTGGCTTGGCTCGACTCGAAACTCGAGTCAAATTCGAGTCGAGTTTCGAGTCGAGTTGGAGGACATTTTTCGAACCGAGTTCTCGAGTCGAGCTCACAGATGTCTGTTTCGAGTCGAGTCGAGTTTCAATGAAAACTCGCTCGTGCCGATACCTAAAGAAAAACGTAGTACAGAAGATTGAAGTCAGTTCTGAGAAGACCAAGATAGCTTGCTATATTCATTCAATTTCGGAGCTTTTTGTCATCATAATTAAATGTAGACTAGTGGCATTTTCAATGAAAAATTGACCTTCTCTTCAAAATATCTCCTGGGCGCCACCTTCGCCCTAAAACATGTCTGTAGCCCCTGAATGTAACCATACCAGTAAATACATTCCTAAAAATTACCTTTCGTTCGTATATGTATCTCAGCAAAATATTTTAAATATAACGGTAAGGCACGTCATAGTCCATTCGTGGGTCTACATGTGAGTGAGTTACGATGTGCTTCACCGTCCAGTTTATATATTTTATTGCGAAGAATTAATTCTCTGATTATTACTAAACCTTGTTGAAAATTAGCTTACATCATTTTTCCTTTAATTGTCTCAAATGATGTTTCTTCAATAGCAGTAATGAAAAGAGCAAAGTTGTTGTTCTGCCAAATTAGTATAGCTACAGCATCGAGTAAAACCACACACTGACAAATTAACCAAGACGGTAATAGCAAAAATTTACAGAAAATTATACGTGATTTGAACACCGTTTTATTTCACCAATGTGCATTGACTGAAAATTTCAAAACAGCATTTTCCAATGCAATGGAAAATAACTCACATTTTCTTCAATTATAATGTATCCGTTTATGCCATCTTTTTCAACTTTTTAAAGTCAAAACCGTCACCCTTATTTCGTTCAGTTCTTGTCACGAAACAATTTTCCCACAATTTTCACTAACATATAATCGCCAGTAACAACAGAAATATTTCCATTATCTGTCGAAAACATATTTTAAATCATCTTTAATGATTTCTTCAAGCGGACGAAGTTCATAGTACCTTCCAACCAAGGATATTATAAAATAGATCTGCCCATACAACAAAGTCGTGAAGCCATACGTCATAGTTTCGCCACGCCCACTCTGCCCGCTCCGCGCCACTAAGATCGTAATGTTTCGAGCCAATAGTCATAGCAGAAGCGAGAGTAGCCAATTAGACGTGTCAGCTCAGACGATGCTAGGTTGTTTTTTGTCTTCATTGAGTTCATAGGATGAAGATACATAAAGGGAAGATCCTCTATTTTATAACATCCTTGCTTCCAACTCAAAATTTACGTAATCTTCGCTACTAGACTCAAAAAAGCTGACTTCGCTTTCCTTTCTTATTTTATTTAACATGTTTAGGCGTTTGTTTGATTCGTTTTAGTTTACGAGACTTCTCTGGTGTGTTTGTGATTTTTTCTCGAGCACGCTTTTCTGTTAAGACAGGGATGCAAATAAGCAACAAAATTTTACTCGCCCAAGAAGAAACTACTAGCCCATATCCCACAATAGAAATCATTTACTTACCTTCGGTATGATATTAAATACTCGCCCGCACCGATGAACCACTCGCCCACTCGTCCGGGGCGAGTGGTTATTTGCATCCCTGTACTAAGGACTAACCGCGCGTTAGCTAGGTCTGCAATCTTCAATTCGAGGATGTGGTATTATCAATTCAGGTGTCACTCTTACGCTGATTGATGTAGATGTTAAAGGAGTTCCTATATAAATTATTCATTCTCAGAGAGCTTCTAGGTATGACAATTCTAGCTGATAGTGGATTCCTAGTGCATGATTTGAAATGAAGGCTCTTAAGTTTCATCTCTATTTTCCACAGAAGTCCTCTCATTATAACTGTTAGCCACAGGAATTTCAATTGACACAAGCTTATTATTTTGAAAAATATGAGTTGAAGGGCAAAATTCCTGTTACTTTAAAGCCACTTAGTATATTCTTTAAAGTAAATGCCCATTGGTACGCCGTACCCGCAACATCATAAATAGTTAAACGTTTCCCTGTTTTAGAAAGATTATTAATCCAATCAGCTACTCCTTTGTAATAAAATGTATTGATAAAATCAAATTAGTTGCATCCAATGGCTGTAACTTATGGGATGTAATGTTAAAATTATTACACCAATTTCTTTGGCTTTGTCTATGAGACGTAATGAAATATGACTATTGTGATTGTCTAGTATTAAGAGATCTGGTCGATTGCGAGATCCCTCATGTGTAACGAAATGTTTAAACCATTGAAGAAACATTTCTCTATTTGACCAACTATTGTGAGTTACTGCACTAGATGAACCAACAGAAGCCCCCCCCCCCATTAGCATTGTATCTTAAAACATATCCTAAGGAACACACAGAAGATAGAATGCTTTTACTGACACCGTTAACTGGAGCAATCATAGTAACGTTATTACCTCTTTCCGCTGAGGTGATAGATCCAACCTGTTTCACACCGTTTGTAGCAAATAGACTACTTTTGGTGGATTATGCACAGTAGAGAAACCTGTCTCATCCGCATTCGAGATTTCTTGTGAATTAAATTTGTACTTTTGAAGAGCTTATATGTAATTTCCAAAAACTCCGTAACCGCAGTTCTGATAAACCCCAAAGTGCGTGGTATACACTGTGTCCCAAAAGTCCAGTAACACTTTCCGTATTTTATTACACAAAAATTACAAGTGATATAGCTGTCGTGTACATGTCATATGAAAGAGTATCTCAAATGACTTTTTTTTTTTATTTTTCAGGCAATGCTCATAGTTCCCACATTCACTACAGTTGGCATTGGCGTTGGCGTGTTGTGAATATGGCGACTTCTGGTGTAGAGCGTGTTTTTATGTGTGGAGTTCGATAAAAACAAGAACGCTATAGATGTGCAATGGACGTTTATTACAAGGTACTAGAAAGAAGTACCAAGCAGGAAGTCTAATTATACTTCACTCCATTATCATCACGACGTTCGTGAATTCCTGAACAATGAGTAACCTCAACGCTGGATAGGGCGAGCAGGGAAAAATGATCAGTGTTTCGACACCTGGTCTCCAAGATCCCCGGATTTAACTTCCTGTAACTTCTTCTTATGGGCAGTAGCGTACGCAGGAATTTATTTCGGGAGGGGTCAAAACTTAATATGAGGGTATTTTATATTAAAATCTCTAAAATTGCCCCTAAAATTATGTTTAATTTACACACAAGTCGAAATTTCGGGGGGGTCCGGACCCCCAGGACTCACCCCCTCCGTATGGAGGTACATAAAAAGATAGTGTATATGTGCCATCATTACAAGATAATGTAGAAGAACTCAAGCGTAGGATTGAAGAAGTTGCTACCACTGCTTCTCAGGATATGCTCCAACGCGTATGGCAAGAATTTTATTACTGTCTAGACATATGTTGTGTTACATGTTTCCTATATGGAAGCATTGTGAACTCATACATTAAAAAAATTCAGATACTCTTTCATATGACATATACACGACAGCTATATCACTTGTAGTTTTCGTGTAATAAATTAAGAAAAGTATTACCGGACTTTGGGAGGTGATATACTTGTTCCTTCAGGTTTTCTCAACGATATTAGTATGGCGTTTTCTAAAGGTGTGCAGCCATCTTTCATTTTTTTTTTGCAACTATTTTATTTGTTTTCCACACGGAAACAGTCGTATTGTTTCTTAAAACAAACTCATATGCTAATTGCGTCATCCCTACTTTTGTCAAATAATGTTTTTGAGAGAAAAGTTTTGCAGAGTCAACGCTCCTTCGAAATGACAAAGGACTCCGCACAATCTTTACGGAAATTGGATTTCGGTGGAATTGCTTGAAACCGTGTTATGTTGTAGATATGATGTTCCTGAGGAAAAGTCACAATGGGCACAACCACAAATCATTGGCCGTTTGGCCACTACAAGGCCACTTTTTAAAAAAATTCGAAGAAAACTACATTCGAGATTTCGGACAAAATGACGAAAACCGTGATGTTGTAGATATTGTGATTCCGAGAAAAAGTCTTAATGGGCATAACCACCAATCACTGATTCTTTGATTACTACAAGGCCACTTTTTTGAAAACAGCCAAATATAGTGATATCCTGAATTCCAATGAAAATGACTGAAACTGTGATATATTGTAGATATAGTGATCCTGAGAGTCTCAATAACCACAACCATTTGGTAACTACAGAGCCACATTTTTGCAAACAGCCGAACAACGTTATTTTGGATTTCATTGGAATTGCTTGAAACAGTGATATTTTAACAGACAAATTCTGACCAAAGCATATATTAACTAATAAATAATAGCGTTACAGTTTCGGCAAATTAACTTTGCCTTCATCAGACACATTATGAAATACAATTTCTAAGATTACAGCTTATATACTTCTTAAAGTGAGAGGAGGTATTCCATGAACCAATCATATTCGTCCTTTCCTTTAACAATTTTTAATTAATACAAATGCAACTTTTAATGATCAACTTTCACTTAAGAGCTAAACTTTTAATTGGCACACCTGTGTATGAATAACTTTCACTTTTGAAAAACATAAACTTTTAATTGTCTATCTGTTGTTCAATGCACCTGTTTTTACCTCTTCTTTCTTCTCTGTTTTATCCAATATCTTTCTCCATACATCATGTATATTTAGTCCACTATTCCAATTCATAAGTTTCTCGCTTCCTTCCTTTCTTATCCATTCTGCCTCTTTCCATTTTCTTATAATGCTTCTTTTCTTCTTTTCTAGCCCCTCTACGCCTTCCCAGTCTATTTCATGTCCTGTCTCCCTTACATGTTTATATATAGCATTACTATCTCTCTTCAATCGAACGTCGTCCCTGTGCTGTTTAATCATTTCTTGTAACCTCTTTCCTGTTTCTCCTACATAACTCATATCACATTCTTTGCATTTAATTCTATATATAACCCCTTCATCACTTATTTGAATCTCTGTTACCTTCCTTTTCCTCGTTCGCAATGCATCTAACATTCTTCTGCTACCTTTTCTGTACGTTCTTACTCCTCCTTTTCTCAATTAGTTTTTTTTAAGACTTCCGTTTTTTCTCCTATGCTCTCTATCCTGAACCATCTTTTCTTTTCTTCTTCTCTATCTTCTCTCACTTCCTTCTGCCTTCTGCCCTCTTCTTTCTTGCTATTCTTCTTCAATCTATCCTCACTATATCCATTCTGCATTAATAAACTGTGAAATTGCTCTATGTCTTCTTTTCTCTTTTCGTCATCACTGTCTATCATTCTTATCCTTCTCTCCATGTTTCTAATAAAGTTCCTTTTAGTTCCTTCATCTACATCACTTCTTCTATGGCAATAAACACCTGCTGAACATTGTTTTCTATACCATGTTGTTTCAAATTTCCCTCCTACTTTCCTTATTGTCATATCTAAAAAGTTTATTTTCCCCTCTTCCTCTAATTCTACCTCCAGGCTTATTCCTTTTTCTTTATCTTCTATCCTTCCCACAAATTGCTCGAATTGTCTCTTCGTTCCTTTCCAAATACCTAAACAATCATCCACATACCTGCAAAACATAATCAGTCTTTCGCCTCCTTCCTCCTTAACTTTCTCTTCCCATTTATTCATCACAATTTCTGATAACACTGGGCTTAGTTTCGATCCTATACTTAGTCCTTCCTTTATTTTCACTAATTTTTCTCCTATCGTACACACACTGTTCTCCCATATCAGTTTTAATGCTTTCATCACTTTATCTTTCTTCCATTTCCTTATTGTTCTATTCTCCATTTCTTCTTCCAATACCTTCAAAATATAATCCCTTCTTAAGCTGGGAAACATTGCTTTGACATCTACGCTAAACATCAGTGTTCTCTCATTTCTTCTTCCTACTTCCTCTATCATCCTCTTGACTTCTTCTGTATTCTTAACTCTATTACTTGTTCCCCCCTTATTTCCTCTGCTATTATCTTTCTCTCCTCTTTCCACTTATAAAATATCTATAAGTGATATTTTATAGATATAGTGATTCTGAGAAAAGGTCTCAATGGGCACAACAATTAATTACTGACCGTTTGGCTACTACAGTGCCATCTTTTTCAAAGTAACGGAAGATGGTGATGTTCTGGATTTCGGTAAAAACGACTGAAACTGTGATATGTTGTAGATATTGTGATTCTGAGAAAGGTCTTAATAGGCCCAACCACTAATCACTGAACGTTTGGCCACAACGAGGCTACTTTCTTGAAAGTAACCGAAGATGGTGATGTTCTGGATTTCGGTAAAAACGACTGAAACTGTAATATGTTGTAGACATTGTGATTCTGAGAAAAGGTCATTATGAGCAATACCACTAATCACTGACCATTTGGCCACTAACTGGTCACTTGCTTGAAAGTAACCGAAAAGGTTGAAGACCTGGATTTCGGTAAAAATGGCTGAAAATGTGATATGTTATTGACATTGTGATTTTGAGAAAATGTCTTAATGAGCACAGTCAATAATCACTGGCCGTTTGTACACTATGAGACCACTTTTTTTAAAGTAAGCGAAAATGGTGGTGTTCTGGATTTTTGGCAGAAATGACAAACTTTGATATGTTGTAGATATAGTGATTCTGAGAAGGGGTCTTAATAGGCACAACTACTAATCACTGACCGTTTGGCCACTGCGAACCCACTTTCTTGAAAGTAACCGTAAATATTGATGTCCTGGATTTCGGTAAAAATGACTGAAACTGTGATATTTTGTAGATATTCTGATTCTGAGAGGTCTTAACAGGCGCAACCAATAATCGCTGACCGTTGGGCCACTACAAGGCAACATTTTTTTAAAGTACCCAAAAATGGTCATGTTCTGAATTTAGGTAAAAATGACTGAAACTGTGATATGTTGTAGATATTGTGATTCTGAGAAAATGTCTTAATAGGCACAGCCAATAATTACTGACCCTTTAGCCACTACAGGGACACTTTTTTGAAAGTAACGGAAGATGGTGATGTTCTGGATTTCGGAAAAATGACAAACTGTGATATGTTGCTGATATTCTGATTCTGAGAAATGGTCTTAATGGGCATAACCACTATTCACTGATCGTTTGGCCACTACGAGGCCACTTTTTGAAAGTAAGCAAAAATGCTGATGTTGTGGATTTCGGTAAAAATGAATGAAACTGTTACATGTTGTAGATGTTGTGATTCCAAGAAAAGGTCTTAACGGGCACAACCACTAATTGCTGATCGTTTGCCACTACGAGGCCACATTTAAGAAAGTAAACGAAAATGGTGATTCTGGATTTAGATAAAAATGACTGAAACTGTGATATGTTGTAGATATTGTGCTTTTGAGAAAATGTAATAATGGTCACAACTAATAATTACTGACCGTTTGGCCACTACGAGGACACTTTTTTGAAAGTTACCGAAAATTGTGAAGTTCTGGATTTCGGTAAAAAAAAATGACTAAAACTGTGATATGTTATAGATTTTGAGATTCTGAGAAAAGGTCTTTTTGGGCACCACCGCTAACCACTGACTGCTTCGCCACTACAGGACCACTTTCTTGAAAGTAATCGAAAATGTTGATGGCCTGGATTGCGATAAAATGACTGAAAATATATGTCTTTGACATTGTGATTCTGAAAAAAGGTCTTAATGGGCACAGCCAATAATCACTGGACGTTTGGACACTACGAGGCCACTTTTTTGAAAGTACGCGAAAATGATGATGTTCTGGATTTCGATAAAAATGACTGGAACTGTGATATGTTTTCGATATGGTGATTCTGAGAAAAGTTATTAATTAGCATAACTACTAATCAGTGACCGTTTGGCCACTACGAGGCCACTTTTTGAGAGTAACCAAAAATGATGATGGCCTTTTCTTCGGTAAAAATGACTGAAACTGTGATATGTTGTAGATATTGTGATTCTGAGAAAATATCTTAATAGACACAACCACTAATCCCTGATCGTTTGGCCATTACCTGGCCACTTGCTTGAAAGTAACCGAAAATGGCGATGTTCTGGATTTTGGTAAAAATGACTTAAACTGATATGTTGTCGATATGGTGATTCTGAGAAAAGTTCTTAATGGGTACATCCACTAATGACTGACCGTTTTGTCACTACGAAACATCGTTTTTCAAAGCAGCCGAATCGAAGATAGCGATATTCTAGTTTCGGTCAAAATGACAAACCGTGATGTGTTGTAGATATTGTCATTCTGAGAATAAGCATCAATGGACAAATCCACAAATCATTAATCGTTTGATAACTACAGGTCTACTTTCCTGAAAACAGCAGAGTATAACGATATCTGAATTTCGGTAAGATTGAGTAAAACTAAGATATATTGATGATTTCGTCGTGAGGAAAATTCTTAATGGACACAATCATGGAATTATGAGCGTTTGGTCACTACAGATACAGTTTTTTAAACAGCTTGGTATAACGATATTTTGATTACGGAGTAAATGAATGCAACTGTGATATGCTGTAGATGTCGTTATCCTGAGAAAAATTGTCTAGGGTTTTCCAGGATTTTCCTTTGTCCCGCAAGATAAATATCTGAATGTTGTCTATTCTTAAATGATGTTGGTCGCTACTCTCCCCATCTCTTTTCCGGGTTGTGGGATACTACTTTTCAGGGTTTCATACAATTCTACCAAAATTACAGAGTATCCTTACCTTCTGCTGTTTTAAAAAAATGTGGGCCCGTAGGTACCGAATGATTGGTGGTTGTATCCATTAAGAGTTTTTCTCAGGATCACAATATCTACAACATATCACAGTTTGAAGCAATTGCACCGAAATCCAGAGTATCGTTACCTTCTGTTCTAATAAAAAAAATAAAAAGTGGCCCTCCAGTGGCCAAACAGTCATTCGTTGGCAGCTGCGTCTGTTGAGACTTTTTTTGTTTCAGGATTACAGTATCTAGAACATATCACAGTTTCAAGCAATTCCACCGAATACCGTTACCTTGAGCTCTTTTTAAAAAGTGATCCTGTAGTGGCCAAACGGTCAGTGATTAATGGTTGTGCAAATTGAGTCTCTCTCTCACGATCACAATATCAACAACATATCAGGTTTTAAGCAATTCCACCGACATCCAAAATAACGTTACCTTCTACTGTATGCAAAAATGTGGCCCTGTAGTTGCCAAACGGTCAGTTATTTGTTGTTGTGCCATTGAGACTTCTTCTCAGGAACACCATATCTACAACATACCTCGGTTTCAAGCAGTTCCACCGAAATCCAATTGTCGTCAGGAATGTGCGGGGTCTTTGGCATTTCGAAGGGGCATTGACTCTGCAACCCTTTTCTCGCAAAAACGAAAAAACCCATGCTTTCTAGTTTGAAGTCATCTGTGCATCAGCAGTTTCGTTTCTTTAATGTGATCCTTTTAATAAAGGAGGATCCCGTTTTGAAAAGGGACCATTTGCCCCCTTAACCTATTTTGCGAAAGAAACAAAAAATTCTCTCGTTTTATTTTCGGTCTAGTATATGTGCGCCAAGTATGAAAGAAATCGGATGAAGAGAACCCTCTGTGAAGATATTTCCTTTACATTTTCAATTTTTAGACTTGACGGTTTTTTGCACCAAAGTCTTCAATTGTCATTAGAAGACATTATCGTAAAAATTAAGTGTTATTTCTTCATCCATCGAAAGTCTTATGGGCTCCCTGTACCTCGCCTCTCCGAAGATCGATATCGAGAATTTAGTATGATGATACATTGATGTCGATATATATACGATACCGAACGTTGATATGTGTTAATATCGATATCGATATATCGACATATCGTACAGGCCTAGATCCGATAAATTATGCTTGATATGTACTAGAATCAACAATCAAAATCTAATTATGTTTTCCATTTCCGTACTCAAGGTTGAAGTGGAAGAGGATGAACTTGGACAAGCATTTTAAGGCAAAAATGTTAAAATAAAACTGGTTATGCTTCCCCTTTAATAGAAAGCTATTAATAGAAAACTATTACTGTAATTTACCTTTTACTTCTGTTTCTGATTGTCATCACAAATCAGCGACAGTACAAATACTTAACATAGTATAGCAACATGCTTTATTTTTTTCAGAAATAAGCAAACCGGAAGATGAAAGTCCTGTGATATTAAAGTGGAACGTTCTTCAAAATATTCATAATTCATTGTCCTTATTTCTATCAGTACTTTTGCCACAGACTCAGAGCGAGAAGACTAATAGAACTAGAAATAAAAGATTTCATTCCTTCTTTTCTCTCAGACTAAAAGACTTCTGCATTTTGCTGAGAATGTCATTCTTTTAAATTAAGCTCATTATCTCGAGATAATTGTGGCTACTGGATGTTTCAAGTTAATCGGTACCCGAAAGTGTAAAGTTTGTCGACTCTCAAATCTCAACAGTTTGTTAAAAGAGATTTCACATTTCATGTTGTTATTTCTTCATTACAAAAACACTTCTCGTTGATTTTATTCATTGTGAATTATTGAACTTATACACATGAAAAAAATAGTGTGACAGCTAACACCGTGCAGCTAGACCATCCAATATACCCCTTCTTATCCCATAATCGTGTCTGGTAAAAAGACCACCCCTCTCTCTTCTCGTTTCCTTTCTCCCGTTTTAAAATCAACAACAACATGAGCACAATTCTAATTTCAAAATATACATGTATTAGTATCAATGAAGTGAAAGAATAACAATGAAACCAAACGAAATTCATAATTAATGTAGGGAGAAACTTAAACACTTCTCAATGAAAAATTGAAACGAATAGATATCTGTTAGAGGTACAGAAGTGAGACAAGGAAAGAAAAGGAGACAAAAGAAGAGAAAGAAAAGGGACCACAGATAAAAATATTCGACGTAGTAAAAACATTATAAAGTTCCGTTTCCAGAAGTCCATCAGTAATATGGAAATAGCGTTTGCTTCTTTTTAATATTTTTTCAGAAGTATTTGAATATATAGAGAATGCTTGAAAGATTCATTAAGTCACTTTCAAAATGAATACTAAACTTGACTGGTCAAATAATTTCCAGTGACACTGTAGAGTTCCGAGACAGATCTAGGATCATGCCAAAAGTTTAACACACCCACTTTCTTTCCGCGTGGTTCGGTTGCAAATTCGGTAGTGTTCATTAAACGTACTGATCCGAAATACAGTATAATTAACGTAGTAGGACTGTTCCTTGAACAATCTCCCGAGGAAGCCAGTTCAAATCTTTAATAGAGGTGCAAAATGCACTTGATATCTTCTTCGCTTCACGACCCACCAAGTTCTACCGCGAAGGAATCCATGGCCTTCAATCAAGAATGTTGGCAGAATTTCGTCGATGCTGATGGGGACTATTTTAGATCTTCCAGGTACAACTGTGTCAAAAAGAAAAATTGCTCTTATAGTGTAACATATTTTTCCGCAATAACTTTGTTTCGTTACGTATAACTTTTTCTTTGAGTGTTCTTGGGAGAAAGAAGTTAGTATCTAATATTTTTTAAAAATTTCACACAAAAGTAATGGGAAATGAATGTGAAATAAGCGAAAAATAGAAATCAATAGCAACTTTCATCTCCTACCAACATAGTACTGCAAAGTCCTTATATGCTAATTAACTCAGGATTTTACATCCAAATGAAATGAAATGAAATATTTAATTTTTATGTCCCACGTTTATGCCGGCTAGGCTAAAGGAGACAGTGATGATGAGAAATGTAGAAAACGGTGAAATGAAGAATAGGAGGAAACGGGAGTACCCCCGAGAAAACCCACGCACACGGTGTTTATTCACCACAAAGTTCACTTAGCGCGAGTTGGGATCGAACCAAGGATCCCATGCACCAGAGGCGAACGCTCTACCACTGAACCACCTCGGCCCTCTACATCCAAATTAAGTTGCAATATAACAATTCTCGTTAAAAAACCCAAATCGGCAATGCGAATTGAAGATTGGCCTATACCTTAGATAGCATGAAAAAAGTGTAAAGACCCTAACTATGTGGCCCAGTCGGTGTCCTCCCCGCTGGTCTAGTGGCTAGCACGTGAGCCTTTGGTACCCAAGAGTTTTTCAATGAATGCATTTTTTACTAATTATACTACTTTTTCTTTTAAAAAGGTGCAATTAATACGTTTGTTTATTTAATACGTAGTCATTTTTGAACAAAGTTCTCATTTTCATATCTGGCAATAAAATCCCCTCTCTTCTGTCTCTAAATCCAGTCATATTACCTTAAATAAATGTCAAATTAGATTTTTATCAACAAAGACAAGCTGTTCGACTAACTCTGGTAAATGATAATAATAATAATAATCATAATAATAATAAAGCATCTGAATATTAAATATATTTTTCACCCTTCTTTAAAATTTCTGTGGGCTTCTCTGAATCTGGATATGTTGTTTTATCATGTGTAATGCAAAAAGGCTTCAAACAGCAATCTGGCAAAAATTATTTGTGTTAGACACAAACGTCTTATCAGTTGTTCTACAAAGAACTAAACAACTGACCTTGTTTGTGTTTGCCTTTTAAACACAATGTTACGATTTACAAGGCACAGACAAAAGTAGAGAACAACGTGATATTTCCCCTAAGGGCAGCTTCGTTGTTAAACTAAAGACTGACATTCTGTCAATATATTGCATAGCTATCAATAAGTCACACTCACAGGTTCTTTCCAAACGTTTTGGTAAAACAGGTTAATCAAACTACGTTGTTGTAGGTAAGGGATGAGACTCTGAAATACCGATAAGTGTTGGAGCTCAGAGCCGTAGCTAGAAATTTCGTTGCCCGGGGCGAAGTAGAATTCGGCGTCCCCCGACACTCACCTTACCAAGCTTTGACTTTTCCTTTTTGTGCTTTCATTTTTAACATATAAGAGAAACATCTTTTTGTTGATATGCTACGCTGATTTTTTTTTTACCAAGCTGCTTGGACAGACCATTGTAACAGCCAAAAGCGATCGTTATGTATTCTTTAACAAATAAGAGCCGCTCTCAAGAGGCTTATTTTAGACCTGCTGTTAAACTTGACAAAACTACATTGTATACAAATCCATTTGGAATAATTATGAAAAAAGCATGGAGTCGATTCTCCTACATCAGGGGGACAATGTTACACATGGAGTTGGTGGACGCGAGTATAGCGTTGGAAAGGGCTGGGTCCCGTGAGTCCAGTAGTAATTTCAGAAATCAGGCCCAGGCCACGAAGCTCAAGGGATGGGGTCCTGACGTTATGGGCTTGGGTCCCTTCTATTCACATATTAAACATGAAGTTGTTGGGCGGAGTTGGTGGCATTTGAAAGGTTTTGATATGTTGAGCACAATTGTGATTTCAGAAATCGATCCCTAGCCTTGAACCCCAAGAAACGGGTTCCCGAAGTTTTAGACGCAGGTTTTTTTATTACCCTTTTAAACATGGGGTTGTTGGACGCGGATGGTAACATTGGAAAGATCCTAGTCGTTTGAGCACAGGGTAATGTCCGAAATCGGTTCCTGGCCTAAAAGCTCCAGAAATGAGGTTCCGAATTGGCTCAATCTCAATACCTGGTTACGCGAGATAGAACAATATTTATAGCTGTATGCATGGTTTTATCTCGCGTAACAAAATACTGAGATTGAACTACAGCAAAGATTTACATCACAACCCAAATGTTTGGGACCCGGATCTGATTTCTGACATAACCGCAATGCTCAAAGGACCAAGACCTCTCCCATGATTAAAGCAAGTCAATAATAAGAGAAGAATTGGTGGAATGAAATGTGGGAGGAAGCGGGAGTACCCTCAGAAAACCCACGGATAAGACATTGTCCATCACAAATTTACTAGGTCGGGGATCGAAACAATAAGGACCCTATGCACCAGAGGAAGGGCTCTACCACTGAGCTACCGCGCCCAAAGATTAAAACGTTAATGATAATAGAGGAGTTGATAGAATTAAAAGTGGGAAGAAGTGGGAGTACCCTGAGAAAACCCACAAATACGATCTTGTCCACCACAAACTTACTTGGCCGGGGATCGAAACAATAAGAACCCACGTACAAGAGGAAGCGCTCAACCAATGAGCCACTGTGCCTAATGATTAAAGCAAGTGAGTGATAATAGAGGGATTGGTGAAAGAGGGGAAAAGTGGGAAGAAGCGGGAGTACCTTGAGAAAACCCACGGACTCGATCTTAACCAGTACACACCCTCTTGGCCGGGAACCGAAACAATAAGGACCCTACGCACCAGAAGAAGCGCTCTACCACTGAGCAAACGCGTACAATGATTAAAGCAAGTCAATGATAATAGAGGAATTGGTGGAATGAGAAGTGAGAAGAAGCGGGAGTACCCTGAGAAAACCCACGGATACGATCGTGTCCACCACAAACTTACTTGGCCCACCAGAGGAAGCGCTCTACCACTGAGCCGCCGCACCCAATGATTGAAGCAAGTCAATGATAATAGAAGAATTGGTGGAATGAAAAGTGGGAAGAAGCGGGAGTACCTTGAGAAAAAACACGGATACGATCGTGTCCACCACAAACTTACTTAGCTCACCACGGGAAGCGCTCTACCACTGAGCCGCCGCGCCTAATGATTGAAGCAAGTTAATGATAATAGAAGAATTGGTGGAATGAAAAGTGTGAAGAAGTGGGAGAACCCTGACAAAACCCGCGGATACGATCTTGTCCACCAGAAACTTACTTGTCCGGGAATCGAAACAATAAGGGCCCCACGCACCAGAGAAAGCGCTCTACCGCTGAGCCACCGCGACCAATGATTGAACCAAGTCAATGATAATAGAGGAATTGGTGGAATAAAATTGGGAAGAAGCGGGAGTGCCCTGAGAAAACCCACGGACACGATCTTGTCCACCACAAACTTACTTGGCCGGTAATCGAAACAATAAGGCCCCACGCACCAGAGGAAGCGTTCTACCACTGAGCTACCGCCCCCATGATAAAAACGTCAATGATAATAGAAAAATTGGTGGAATGAAAAGTGGGAAGAAGCAAGAGTACCCTGAGAAAACCTACCGATACGATCTTGTCCAGCACAAACTTAATTGGCCGGGGATCGAAACAATAAGGACCCCACGCACTAGAAGAACCACTCTACCACTCAGCCATGGTGCACAATGATTAAAGCAAGTCATTGATATTAGAAGTATTGGTGAAATGAAAAGTGGGAAGAAGCGGGAGTACCCTGAGAAAACCCACGGACTCGATCTTGACCACTACACTCTCTCTTGGCCGGGGATCGGAACAATAAGGACTCCACGCACAAGAGGAAACGCTCTACCACTGAGCCACCGCGTTCAATGATTAAAACAAGTCAATGATAATGCAGGAATTTGTGGAATGAGAAGTGGGGAGAAGCGGGAGTATCCTGGGAAAACCAACGGACTCGATGGGGAGGAGAGGAGATATATAAAAATCATTGAAAATGACCAATATCAAGGAACACTTTAGTAATAATAAAAAGTGACTGACTAACGAAACATATTACTATTTTTTCTTAATTTAACACAGCGAAGCGGGTAATTGATGCTAGTCTATATTATAAAATTGAAAGTGACTATGTTTGTGACTCTTAATCTCTTGAACTGCCCGACTGATCTCGATCAAATTTTTAACATAGATTCGGTTCTGGCCTAGGAGTGTTTTTTGCTATTCACTTTGACGGTAGAACTTAGATGAAGGGGAGGAGGGGACATAAAAAATAAATAACACATAATAACACTTGAACCACCCAACCAATCTTGATCAAATTTTTAATGTAGATGAGGTTCGGGACTGGGATGATTTTTATCATTTCACTTTAATGGAGCAACCTAGGGGAGGTAGAGGAGGGGAAGATATACAAAAACCAATAAATATAAAAATAAAAGTGACTATCTTCGTGAATTAAAAACTCTTGAGCCATCCAATCGATCTCAATCAAATTTTCAACATATATGAAGTTCGAACCTGGGAAATTTTTATCGTTTCACTTTGACAGTAGATCTTAGGAAAGGGCGAGGAGAGGAGGGAAATTATATGAAAATGAATAAAACGTAATAACTCTTGAACCACCTTACCGATCTCGATCAAACTTTCAACATAGATAAAGTTTAGGCCTGGGATTTTTCTTAATTTCACTTTTACAGTTCAACGAAGGTGAGGGGGAGGTGTAGATATATGCAAAAAAAGTAAAAATAATAGTGACTGTCTTTGTGACTTCATCACGCTTAAACCACCCTACCGATCTTAGCTAAATTTTCAACATACATGAGGTTCCGACCTGAGGTGGTTTTTATCATATCACTTTAACGGTAGAACTTAGGGGAAGGAAGGGGAAGAGAGAAATTTATAAAAATAAATAAAGCTTAATAACTCTTGAAGCACACTCGAGAGTTGCTTCAAACAAATATTAGTGTGCTTCCTACTTGTTTGATCGTAAATTTGTAGTTAGATATATGGGTTGCAAGTCATCTGTGTACAAGATTTCGTCGGGTGTTCCTCAAGGATCCAACTTGGGTCCATTATTATTTTTAATATATGTCAATGATATTGGTAATTATTTGAAATGTCCCTTTTTACTGTACGCTGATGATCTGATGATACTTTCAAAATAGTAAGTAATCAGGATCACCTTAAATTACAAGCCGATATTAACTCAGTTTATCAACGGTCCATACAAAATTTACTTCCCTTGAACATGAACAAAATAAAAATTATATCGTTCTCTAGGAAAACGAATATATCTTATTTTTCATAATCAATAAATCAGCATACAATTCAAGCTGTTTCAATCAACAAAGACTTGGATGTAATGATAGATTCTAAGTTACTATTTGATCATGTCTCTACCATGGTTTCCAAGGCTAGAAGAAATCTGGGACTCATCAAAGGGGTTACTCGGGATTTTAAAGACATTGCAACATGTAAAATCTTATGCTGTACATATGGTCGTTCCCATTTGGAATTTGCTAGTTTAATTTGGAATCGTAATCTTACTAGTATCACTCAAGTTTTGGACTCAGTACAGATTTCTTTCTTGGTTTGGTTAAAATATAAATTTAAATTACACGATATGACTAATAGAGAGATTCTTGCTAAACTGGACTTACTAGCTCTTGAAGTTCGGCGAAATTTAAGGCAAATTAAATTTATTCATGATATAATACACGCTAGAGTGAATTTAATTGAATATTTATATATCAAAGTTCCCCTGTATAATTCTAGGGTTTACCGTTCTATACTATGTAACAATCAATTGGTTGGTACTCCACTATTTACTATTGTTGACAATATAAATAAAAAAACCTCATAAAATTGACTTTTTTGATTCGAATTTTACAATACTCAAAAAACAATGTTTGGAATGTTTAATATAATAAATATACAAAATTCACTAAGGTTTGGTATAGTGTCTATTGAATTTTCATTGTCTTTGTTTTACCTACACTGTTTATATCTGTGTATTATTTTATAATATCTTTGTATTTATTTTTTATTGTGTTCAATATATCTAATTTCTTAATAATATGTTTTGCTTGATTTAATAGTTATTCAATCGAGGTTATGTTGTAACTTTATTTTATAATTTAGTCTGTATCAAACTTATGTGTCAAATTTTTATTTCTTTTCTTTTCTTTTCTTTTCTTTTTTTTTGTATTTTGTCGAGATGATTTGATGTATTTTTAATTTGTTTTGTTTTCTATTTCTCTCGTAATCTTTTATTGTATATTATTGTATACACAACTCCAAAAGTGCATTACCACCTGCAATTCTCCTTTTCCTGCAATAGCAGGCAACCCAAAAAGCTCGGCGGTTGGGTTGGTTCCGAATTCGAAAGGCGTTGGACCAAACCTCAATTCTCTTAAAAATATATCAGTGTGGCAAACTGAAAAATAAGGAAATAAAACAAATTGTTAAGAATGACAATTTTATTATCGTAACGGAGTTGGATGACATCAAAAGTTACAAAATGATCTTACTTAAGCACCTCAGAAAAGATGAATGGCAAAAGACACATATCAGAAAAAATATTTCTCTCCTTCTCCCCTCCCCCAAAAAAAGAATTTTAAAAAAGAAAATGTTACATAAAGGAAAGCTTTAATATAAAAGCCTCACCCAAAATTTTGAAAACTGACACGCGAAAGGCAAGAATAACTGAACCGAAGTGAATAAAATTGTGCACAGATATTGCAGACGTAAAATGGCTTCATATTTTCCTGAAAAAAAAACGGTAGGGTGGGGCACGCACCCCCTCCAAACCCTTGATAACGAGATATAAAAAAATGCTAGTAACAGTATGTCAGATGTGTATAAAGGACATGAAGAATTGTAACGAAACTTTTTCTATGGACAACTCGCAAAAAATAAAGGAATACGAGTTTTTACTGTTCTGCGGAAAACAGTTTTAGGGGGCAAAAGCCCCCACGAAAAATTTTGAAATTTGACGCCCGAAAGGTAAGAAGAAGTGAACCGAACTGAATGAAATTCTGCACAGATATTATAAACAAAAAATGAGGGAATACGGGTTTCTTATTTTCCTTTAAAAAACGGCGGGGTAGGGCACGGACCTCTCCAAACATTTGATCACGAAATACCAAAAGTGCTAGTAACAATATGTGAGATGTGTGTAAAGAACATGAAAAATTGCAACGAAACTTAGTGTATGGATAATATATAAAAAACATACGGATACTGTTTTTTTTTAATTTTCTGCGTAAAAATGGTTTTACGGGGAAAAGCACCCACCCAAAATTTTGAAAGTTGACGAACGAAAAGCAAAGTCAAGTGAATCGAAATGAATGAACTTGTGCACACATATTGTAGGCGTAAAATGAGTGAATACGGGTTTCGTATTTTCCTGAAAAAAACTGTTGGAAAGGGCACGGACCCCTCCAAACTTTTGATCACGAAATATCAAAAAGTTCTAGTAACAGTATGTGAGGTGTCTGTAAAGGAAATGAAGAATTGCAACGAAACATTTTGTATGGAAAATAACCATAAAATAAATCAATACGAGATTCTTATTTCCTGCGGAAAAACTGTTTTAGGGGTCAAAAGCTCCCACCCAAAATTTTGAAAGTTGACACCCGAAAGACAAGAAGAAATGAGCCGAAGTGAATGAAATTTGCATAAGTACTGCAGACGTAAAATGAGGATAAGGGTTTCGTATTTTCCTAGAGAAAACAGTTAGGTGGGGCGACGACCCCTGCAAACGTTTGATAACGAAAAATCAAAAATACTATTAATAGTATGTGAGATGTGTGTAAGGAAATGAAGACTTTCAACGAAATTTTTTGTAAATACGGGTTTTTCATTTTTACGGAAAAACGGTTTTATGGGGCAAAAGACCCCATCCCAAAATTTTGAAATTTGGCGCCAAAAGGGAAGAAAAAGTGAACCGAGGTGAATAAAGTTTTGCGCAAATATTGTAGACATAAAATGAGCGTATACGGATTTCGCATTTACCTAAAAAAAACGGTTTAAGTGTGGCACGGACTCCTCCGAATCTTTGATCACGAAATTTCATAAGCGCTAGTAACAGTATGTCAGATGTCTGTAGAGGACATGAAGAATTGCAACGAAACATTGTGTATGGAGAATACGCAAAAAGAAAATGAATACTTGTTTCTCATTTTATGCGGAAAAATTATTTTGCGGGCAAAAGGACCCACCCCAAAATTTTGAAAGTTGACGCCCGAAAGGTAAGAAGAATTGAGCCGAAGTGAACGAAATTGTGCACATATATTGTATGAAGGAGTACGGGTTTCGTATTTTCCTTGAGAAAACGGAACCGTGGGGCGCCGACTCCTCCAAACCTTTGATCACCAAATATCAAAAGTGCAAGTAACAGTATCTGAGAAATGTGTAAAGGACATGAAGAATTGCAACATATCTTTTTGTATGGACAATACGCAAAAAATAAAGGAATACGGGTTTTTTATTTTCTGCGGAAAGACTGTTTTATGGGGCAAAAGAACCCACCCCAAAATTTTAAATTTGAAGCTGGAAAGGTCAGAACAAGTGAACCGAAGTGAGTGAAATATTGCACAGATATTGAAGGCTTAAAACGAGGGAATACGGGTTTCGTATTTTCCTGGAAAAATGGCTTGGGTGAGGCACGGACTCCTTCAAACATTTTGATCACGAAATATCAAAAGTACTAGTAACAGTATTTGAGATGTATGTAAAGGACACGAAGAATTGCAACATAACTTTTTGTATGGACAATACGCAAAAAATAAAGGAATATGAGTTTCTAATGTTCTGCGAAAAAACGGTTTTAGGGGACAAAATACCCTATCCAAAATTTTGAAAGTTGACTCCCGAAAGGTAAAAAGACATTAGCCGAAGTGAATGAAATTCTGCACAGATATTACAGACGTAAAATGAGGATATAAGTTTCGTATTTTCCTGAAGAAAAATGTTGGGTGAGGCGCCGACCCCTCCAAACCTTTGATCACGGAATATCAAATGCGCTAGTATGTCAGATGTGTGTAAAGAACATGAAGAATTGCAACGAAACATTGTGTATGGAAAATAACCAAAAAAATAAATGAATACTGGTTTCTTATTTTCTGCGGAAAACTGTTTTAGGGGTCAAAATCTCCCACCCAAAATTTTGAAGTTGACAGCCGAAAGAAAAGAAGAAATGGGCCGAATTGAATGAAATTTGCACAGATATTGCACACGTAAAATGAGGATACGGGTTTCGTATTTTCCTAGGGAAAACAGTCGGGTGGGGCGCCTACCCCTCCAAACGTTTGATAACGAAAAATCAAAAGTGCTACTAACAGTATGTCAGATGTGTGTATAGGACATGAAGAACTGCGCGGAAACTTTTGTATGAATAATGCGCTGAAAACAAAGGAATACGTGTTTTTTATTTTTGCTTAAAAACGGTTTTATGGGGCAAAAGAACCCATCCCAAAGTTTTGAAATTTGACGCCAAAAAGTAAGAAAAAGTAAACGGAAGTGAATGAAACTTTGCACAAATATTGTATACATAAAACGAGGGAATACGAGTTTCGTATTTACCTAAAAAAAAAAGCGGTTAGTTGGGGCCCGGACTTTTCTGAACCTTTGATCACGAAATATCAAGAGTGCTATTAACAGATTGTCAGGTGTGTGTGAAGCCCACCAAGAATTCCAAAGAAACTTTCTGTATGGACAATACGCAAAAAATGAAGGAATACGTTTTTTTATTTTCTGCGGAGAAACAGTTGTAGGGGGCAAAAGAGCCCACCCAAAGTTTTGACAGTTGATGCCCGAAAGGCAAGAAGAAATGAGCCGAAGTGAATTAATTTGTGCACAGATATTGTAGACATAAAATGAGGGAATACGAGTTTCGTATTTTCCTGGGGATAACGGAAGCGTGGGGCTCCGACCCCTGCAAACCTTTGATCATGAAGTATGAAAAGTGCTAGTATGTCAGATGTGTGTAAAGGACATGAAGAATTGCAACACAACTTTTTGTATGGACAATACGCAAAAAATAAAGGAATACGGGTTTTTTTATGGTCTGCGGGAAAACGGTTTTAGGCGGCAAGAGACCCACCCAAAATTTTAAAAGTTGACTCCCGGAAGACGGCAAGAAGTGGAACAAATTGAATCAAATATTGCACAGATATTGTAGGTTTAAATTGAGGGCATACGGGTTTCGTATTTTCCTGAGAAAAACGGTTAGGGGGCAGGGACCCCTCCAAACCTTTGATCACGAAATATAAAAAATGCTGGTAACAGTATGTCATATGTGTGTAAAGACCACGAAGAATTCCAATGAAACTTTTTGTATGGACAAATACGCAAAAAAATAAAGGAATACTTTTTTTATTTTCTGCAGAAACCAGTTTTAGGGGGCGAAAGAACCCACACCAAAGGTTAGAAAGTTGACGCCCGAAAGGTAAGAAGAAGTGAACCGAAGTGAACGAAATATTGCACAGATATTGTAGGTTTTAATTGAGGGCATATGGGTTTCGTATTTTCCTGAGAAAAACGGTTAGGGGGCAGAGACCCCTCCAAACCTTTGATCACAAAATATAAAAAATGCTGGTAACAGTATGTCATATGTGTGTAAAGGCCACGACGAATTCCAACGAAACTTTTTGTATGGACAAATACACAAACAATAAAGGAATACTTTTTTTTCTTTTCTGCGGAAAGACGGTTTTATGGGGCAAAAGAATCCACCCCAAACTTTTGAAAGTTGATTCCCGAAAGGTCCATGTTGTCTCAAAGGTCGAAGGCATTCTTTATTGCTATTTTGAGGCAAAAATTTTCTAAGTCCAGCTTCGGGTATCTTCGGGGAAAAGTAAATCAGGTTCGAACCTCGGGGCCAATCTTTGCAATCGGGAGAAATTTTGCAGATGTGTTTTTCTTCTTTTAAATATAACAAGATTTGTTATTAATTGTATAAAAAAACAACATTGATTGAAATACTTAATAATACAATATTTCGAAACTTTGTATTAATATCAGCACATGCTTGTTTGTCATTTAGCTCTCCATACGTAATGAAACATTTAGATACGTAAACAAATCTTTCCATATGTGAAAGAATGCAGAAAATTAAGACATAGAACATAATTCTCGCCTGAGTACTAAAATAAAAGTCAAAATAGAACAAAAACAGCGTTTGCAGTGGATATGAATCAGAGCCCTGCAGGGGCTGGGCGTGTCCTCTTCGGCCCGGACACAAATGCTATAGGGCCGAACCGGGTGCATGTATTTCCGGGCCGAGCCACGCCGGCCCGGCTCGGCTCGGACACACAAAGACGGGTTGGAAACTAATGTTGTCATTTTTTTCCTTAAATGTCCTCCACTATCCCTGCCTTTGCCGTGTTCGTACGGTCTTACTGTCAGTCTATGTTAATCGTAGTGTGTTTGGGAAACTGACTCTTTATTCAAGACTGCAAAGTACTTTAATACTACTAATATTACTACTTCTATTACTACTACTTCTATTATTACTACTACGACCACAGTTAATAGTACTATAACTGCTACGATTTCGCGTCAGAGTTGACATGTCTGGTGGTACAGAATTTACCTTCTAAGTTCAGTAGTTTATAACAAGACGTTTTAAACAGGGTGAAATATTCCTATTTTCATTTTCCAACCATTTTTGAACATACATCGACTTTTGCGAGGTGAAAAAGGAAGATACGACAAAAGGAAAACAAAATTATTGTAAAAGCATTATCATCAATATTTTGCATTCCAAAATACGAAATGTTTCTTAAAAAGACATAACTTTAAAAGAAATATCTTCTAAAATGAAAGAACAAATCATGGCATTTTAGGCGTGTGCGTAACAGTAATATACAAAATAAATAAATAAATATTACAATACTTTTGAGGGTCTAGATCATTTAGATTATATATCGGTATTCCAAAGGTAAACAAATGAAATGTTTTTTTACTTTTGACTGAAAACGTGATTTTGATATATATATATATATATATATATATATATATATATATATATATATATATATATATATATACAGACTGTTCCATAATTCGTGTAATTTTCTACAGCACTGGGAGAAGATGAAGTTTTCACACCATTAATATAAAATTTGGCACTCTTATTGAGAAATATCTGAATTTTCCGAATTTTTAGGGGAAATAGGAGAAAATTGCTGTTTAGCCCCCTTTTGGGAGTGTAAACACAAAAGTTCATTTTCCTTATGGGAGATTCAATGTTAAATTTTGGAAGCAGTTTTTTTCGTAAAGATCTTGGGGCAAATGAGTTGTATTTGTTACGAAATGCAAAAACACTCATTCACAAAGCTAGTAAAGCCGTCTCAAACATTATTTTGGGAAGCCCCCCTTTAGGGGGGCAAGGGGCGTAAAAAGATGGTGGGTGATGTGTTATCAAAATCCCAAAATTTATTTTCGGAGTGCCAGTAAACGTCTGCTTAATCACGAATGTCACAGAATCAATGCTCCTTTACATGTAAGAGTGACTGATAATGGGGCTACAGCCCCCTTTCAAAAGTAAGAAAATCACAATAAATATCCTTAGTAGGGACATACGAGAAGAAGTTATTTTTTGTTAATTAATGTGAAATTTGGCGTTATTGTAGCAAAAGGGTATGCATTTTTGAAATCTGGAATGCTATTTTGGTAACGCACCGCCTTAGGGGGCACAGGGGACGAAGCATTAGATGATGTATCTTTATAAAAATTCAAAATTTTGTTCCGGAAATGCCAGTGAGCGTCAGATTTTCACAAATGTCACAGAATTAATATTCTAATGTTCCTTGCATGTGCCAGTAACTTATGTGGGGCTATAGCCCCCTTTCAAAAATAAAAATATCACCATTTATATCCCTAGTAGAGATACGAGAAGAAGGTATTTTTAGTCAATTAATGTGAAATTTGGCGTCGTTGTAGCAAAAAAGTGTGCATTTTTCATATCTGGAATGTTATTTTGGTAACCACCACCTTATTGGGCACAGGGGCGAAGCATCTGATGATTGATCTTTATAAAAATTCAAAATTTTGTTCCGGAAATGTCAGTGAGCGTCAGATTATTCACAAATGTCACAGAATTAATATTCTAATGCTCCTTGCATGTGCCAGTGACTTATATGGGGCTATAGCTCCTTTCAAAAATAAAAAAATAATCATAAATATCCTTAGTGTTGACATACGGGAAGAATGTTTTTTTCTCAATTAATGTGCAACTCGGCGTCGAATTAGCAAAAAGTTATGCGTTTACCAAATCTGGAATATTATTTTGGTAATGTACCGGCTTAGGGGGCACAGGGGTAAAGCATAAGCTATTGGATCTTTTTAAAGTTTCAAATTTTATTTTGGAACATCCAGCGTGTGTCAGATTGATCGTAAATAATGCAAAATTAATATTCCGATGCTCTTTGCATGTGCCAGTGACTGATATTGAGCTACAGTCTCCGTTTCAACAATTACATTAAAAATTTATAATAAATATCCTTAGCAGGAACATACGGAAGAAGCTATATTTTGTCAATTAATGTGAAATTAGGCGTTGTGCTAGTAAAAATCTGGGATATTATTATGTTCCAACTTAATTTGGATGTGAAATCCTGACTTAATTAGCATTTAAAAACTTCGCAGTGTGCATTAAAATCATGACAGAAATATAGTTAAATCTCTGTTTTAAATTTCATGTCTACCTTGCATCCAAATACTTGTGCTGTCATTTCTTTCATGTTGGTAGGAGCCGAAAGTTCCAATTGATCCCAATTTTTCGCTTTAATTCCCTCTATTTGTTCATACAATTTTAAAGAAATATTATTATTAACAAGCAACACTTCTGAAATGTAACACTCCGATTTTGATAAAATTTGGAAGGTAGATACTACACATGAAATAAACGAATACGTGTTTCTTATTTTCTGCGGAAAAACGGTTTAAAGGGGCAAAAGACCCCACCCACAATTTTGAAAGTTGACGCCCCAAAGGCAAAAACCAAGGAAACCGAAGTAAACGAAATTTTACACACATATTGCAGACATAAAATGAGGGCACACGTGTTTCGTATTTTCCTGGAAAAAACGGTTAGGTGGGGATCGGACCCCTCCAAAACTTTCATCACGAAATATTGAAAGTGATAATAACAATATGACAAATGTGTGTAAAGGACACAAAGAATTGCAACGAAACTTTGTGTATGAACAACATACCAAAAAATAAAGGAACGCGGTTTTCTTATTTTGTGCTGAAAAACGGTTTCAGGGGGCAAAAGCTATCACCCAAAATTTTGAAAGTTAAGGCCCGAAGGCCAGAGGAAGTGAACAGAAGTGAATGAAATTGTGCACAGATATTGTAGACATAAAATGAGGGAATACGTTTTTCTTATTTTCCAGAAAAAAAGAAAACCGTTTAGGTGGGACACACACACCTCCAGATCTTTGATCGTGAAATATCAAAACTGCTAATAACAGAAGTGTTTGAAGGACATGACGAATTGGAACGACACATTGTGTAGAGACAATACGCAAAAAATAAACGAATACGGTTTTTCTTTTATTTTCTGCGGAAAAAAACGGTTTTAGGGGGCAAAAGCCCCCACCCCAAATTTTGAAATTTGAGGCCCAAAATGCAAGAAGAAGTGCACCGAATTAAATGAAATTGTGCGCGGATATTGTAGACGAAAAATGAGATAATTCGGTTTCGTATTTTCGGGAAAAGCGGTTGAGTGAGGCACGGACCTTCTAACCGTTGATTACGGAATATCAAAAGTGCAAATAAGCATACGCAAAAGTTCCTAAAGAATATGGAGAATTGCAACGAAAATTCGTAAAGGGACTATTTGCAAAACAGTATATGAAACATGTTTTAATTTTTGCGGAAAAACAGTGTTGGGGCCTAGGTCTCATCCGAAAAAAAGAAAATATTACCGTAATAGCTCAGAAAGGAGTGGACCTAAGCAAATCAAATTGTGTGTAGATATTATATGTAAAATAAGGGCTCTCGTGTTTCTCAAGTGTTCCTATCCGTCTTGCTTCAAATTTGGCATATCAATAGCAAACTGGAAATAAATGGATATGTGTTTTTATTTATGCTGAAAAAACATTGCAAGGATTAAAGGTGCCTCCTGAAATACTATAAAATACGCTATACTGTTTGTGTTTGCTGTTACTTGATCTGCCAAATTTGAAGAAATCGGATGGAGGCACGACACTTGTGAAACACGGAAGGCCATATTTTACATATCCAATATCTACATACAATTACTTTCGCTTCGGTCCACTTCTCCCGCAACTCAACGCCTCGGTTCACTCACAAGTTTTTTTTTTTCTTTCAGGAAAATACGAAACACGTATTCCCTCACCTTACCTCTACAATATTAGTGCACATTTCATTCACTTCGGTCCACTTCTTCTTGTCTTTTGGGGTCAAATTCCAAAATTCTAGACGGGAGCTTTTGCCAACCAAAACCGTTTTTAACCAAAATTTAAAAATGTATTCGTTTATTTTTTGCGTATTGTCCACACACGCAGTTTGATGCAATTCATCATGTCCGTTACACACATCTAATATACTGTTACTAGATATTTTGATATTTTGTGATGAAGGGTTTGGAGGGGTCCGTGCCCCACCTAACCGTTTTTCCAGGAAAATACGAAAACCATATTCCCTAATTTTGTGTCTACAATATCTGTCCAAATTTCATTCACTTCAGTTCACTTCTTCTTACCTTTCGCGGGTCAACTTTCAAAATTTTGGTTTTGGGTTCTTTTGCCCCTAAAACCGTCTTTCCGCAAAAAAGAAAAAACATATTCCTTTATTTTTTGTCCATACAAAAAGTTTTGTTGCAATTCTTCATGTCTTTTACACACATCTGACATATTGTTACTAGCATTTTTAATTTTTTGTGATCAAAGGTTTGGAGGGGTAGGTGCCCCACCCAACCGATTTCTCCAGGAAAATACGAAACCCGTATTCACTCACTTTATGTCTACAATATCTGTGCACAATTTCACTCCCTTCGGTTCGCTTCTTTTTGCCTTTCGGGAGTCAACATTCACAATTTTGTTTGGGAGGTTTTGCCCCCCAAAAACCGTTTTCCCGCAGAACATAAAAAAACATATTCCTTTATTTTTTGTCCATACAAAAAGTTATGTTGCAATTCTTCATTTCCTTTACACACATCTGACATACTGTTACTATTACTTTTGATTTTTTGATAAAAGGTTTGGAGGGGTCTGTGCACCACCCTACTGTTTTTTCCAGGAAAGTACAAAACTCGTATTCTCATTTCACGTCTGCAATATCTGTGCACAATTTCATTCACTTCGGCTCACTTGTTCTTGCCTTTCGGACGTCAACTTTCAAAATTTCGGGTGGTGGCTTTTGCCTCTGAAACCGTTTTTCCGCAGAAAAAATATTTTTTTTTTTTTTGCGTATTGTTAATACACAAAGTTATGTTGGAATTCTTCATGTTGTTTGCACACATCTGACATACTGTTGGAAGCACTTTTAATATTTCGTGATCACAGGTTTTGAGGTGTCCATGCAGCACCCAACCCTTTTTTTCCAGGAAAGTAGGAAACCGTATTTCCTCATTTTACGTCTACAATATCTGTGTAGAAATTCATTCACTTCGGTTCATTTCTTTTTGCCTTTCGGGCGTCAATTTTCAAAATTTTGTGTGGGAGCATTTGCCCCCTAATACCATTTTTCAGCAGAACATAAAAGAACCCGTATTGCTTTATTTCTGGCGTATTATCAATACAAAAATTTCATTGCAATTCTTCATGTCCTTTATACACTTTCTACATACTGTTATTAGCATTTTAATTTTTTGTTATCAAAGGTTTGGAGGGGTCCGTGCCCCACACGACCATTTTCTGCAGGAAAATATGAAACCCGTATCCTCATTTTATGCCTACAATATATGTGCACATTTGCACTCACTTCGGTTCACTTCTTTTTGCCTTTCGAGCTCAACTTTCAAACTTTAGGGTGTGAGCTTTTGCCCCTAAAACCGTTTTTCCGCAGAACTTAGAAAAACCTGTATTCGTTTACTTTTTGCCATACACAAAGTTATGTTGCAATTCTTCATGTCCTTGACACACATCTGACATACTAGCACTTTTGATTTTTTTGTGATCAAACGTTAGGGAGGGGCCGTGCCCCACCCACCCCTTTTCTCCAGGAAAATAGCAAACTCATATTCCCTCATTTTATGTCTACAATGTCCGTGCACAATTTGATTCACTTCGGTTCACTTCTTTTTGCCTTTCGGGCGCCATCCTTCATAATTTTGTGTGAGAGCTTTTGCCCCTAAAACCGTTTTGCCGCAGAAAAAACCCTTCTACATTTTTTGCGTATTGCCCGTACATAAAGTTTCATTGGAATTCTTCATGTCCTTTACACAAATCTGATATATTGTTACTAGCACTTTTGATATTTCCTGGGCAAATGTTTGGAGGGGTCCTTGCCCCACCTAACAGTTTTTTTTTCAGGAAATACGGAACTAGTATTCCCACATTTTATTTTCACAATACGTGTGCAAAATTTCATTCACTTCGGTTCGTTTCTTCTTGCTTTTCCGGCGTCAAATTTCAAACTTTTCGGGTGGGTTCTTTTGTCCCCTAAAACCGTTTTCCTGCAGAACATTAAAAAACGTATTCTTTTATTTTTTGTGTATTGTTCATACACAAAGTTTCGTTGCAATTCTTCATGTCCTTTACACACATTTGACATATTGCTACTACAACTTTTTATTTTTCGTGGTCAAATGTTTGGAGGGGTCCGTGCCCCACGCGGCCGTTTTTTCCAAGGAAATACGAAACTCGTATCCTCATTTTACGTATGCAATATATGTGAAAATTTTTATTCACTTCGGTTTACTTCTGCCTTTCAGTGGCCGTGGTGGCTCAGTGGTAGAGTTCACCTCTGGTGCTTGGTGTCCCGGGTTCGATCCCAGCCCCCGCCAAGTGAACCTTGTGGTGAACAAACACCGTGTGCGTGTGTTTTCTCGGGGTTCTCCGTTTCCTCCCACTTTCTTCATTCCACCATTTCTTTCATTACTCATCATCACCGTCTTCTTTAGTCTAACCGGCATAACCGTGGGACGTAAAACTCAAATATTTCATTTTTTCTTCTGCCTTTCGGGCGTCAACTTCAAAAATTTTGGATGGGAGCTTTTTCCCTCTAAAACCGTTTTTCCGCGGGAAATAAAAAAACAATATTCATTTATTTTTTTGTCCATACATAAAGTTTCGTTGCAATTCTTCATGTCCTTTACGGTTACTAGCACTTTTGATATTTCGTGATCAAAGGTTTGGAGGAATTAGTGCCCCACCAAATCGTTTCTTCCAGAAAAATACTAAACCCGTATTCCCACATTTTATATCTACAATACCTGTGAAAAATTTCTTACACTTCGGTTCACTTCTTCTTACCTTTCGGGAGTCAAATTTAAAAATTTTGAGGTTGCCTTCTAAAACCGTTTTTGCGAAGAACATAGAAAATCCTGTGTTCCTTTATTTTTTGTGTATTATCCATACAAGAAGTTTCGTTTCAATATTTCATGTTCTTTACACACATCTGACTGACATACTGTTACTAGCACCTTTCATTTTTCGTGATCAAATATTTGGAGGGATCGGTGCCCCACTCAACCGTTCTTTCCAGGAAAATACGAAACGCGGATTCCCCGTTTTGTCCACAATATCTGTGCAAAATTTCATTCACTTCGGTTCACTTCCTTCTGCATTTCGGGCATCAACTTTCAAAATTTTGGGTTTGAGCTTTTTCCCCTTAAAACAGCTTTTTCACAGAAAATTTAAATAAATGTTTTCTTTTATTTTTTGCGTATTGTCCATACACGCAGTTTGATTAAATTCTTCATGTCCTTTACACACATCTGACATGCTGTTACCAGCACATTTGATTTTCCGTGATCAAAGGTTTGGAGGGGTCCGCGCCCCACCCAACCGTTTTTTCGAGGAAAATACAAAACTCGTATCCTCATGTTACGTTTGCAACATCTGCGCTTAATTTCGTTCACTTCGGTTCACTTCTTGTTGCCTTTCGGGCGTTAAGTTTCAAAATTTTGGGTGGGACCTTTTGCCCCTAAATCCGTTTTTCCGCAGAAAATTTAAAAAGCCCGTATTCCTTTAGTTTTTGCGTATTTTCAATACAAAAAGTTCCGTTACAATTCTTCATGTCTTTTACACACTTCTGACATACTGTTACTAGCTATATGATATTTCGTGATCAAAGGTTTGGAGGGGTCCGTGCCCCACCCAGCCGTTTTTTCCAGGAAAATACGAAACTCGTATTCCCTCCTTTTACGTCTACAATATCTGTACACAATTTCATTGACTTTGGTTTATTTGTTCTTGCGTTTCTGGTGTCAACTTTCACAATATAGAGTGGGGCTTTTATATTAAAACTTACGTAACTTTATGTAACTTTTTCTTTTTTATGAGATTCTTTTTGTGGGAGGTGAGGAGAGAAATGCTTTCCTCTGATATATGTTTCTTGCCATTCATCTTGTTTGAACTGCTTAAGTAAGATCATTTTGTAACTTTTGATGTCATCCATTTCCGTCACGATAATATTATTGTCATTTTTAACAATTTGTTTTATTCCCTTATTTGCAGTTTGCCACACTGATATATTTATTACAAAATTGAGGTTTGGTCCAGCGCCTTTCGAATTCGGAACCAACCCAACCGCCGAGCTTTTTGGGTTGCCTGCTATTGCAGGAAAAGGAGAATTGCAGGTGGTAATGCACTTTTGGAGTCGTGTATACATACGACCATTTTGCCCTCGGCTGTGGTCTTTATCATAATAATTAAATAAATAAATTTATTATTATTATTATCACGTAACGGGACTTATAATATTATACTCTTAATACGTCCGTCCATTACTCCCACGATAACTCTTGGACAAATGCCAAATTTTTATTTTCGGTTTTCGCGATAGATATTTGGAGCGATTATAATATCTCGTCCTAGTTCGTTAATAAAGATGATTGATCAATCGGGTGTGGTAAAAATCAACCATTTCCGGTTTTAACGTTACCATTATAGAGCGAAATTTGTAATAGATAGCGAGAAGGGGTTTTCTCCAATCGATCAAGCGTTCCAAGAATAACTTCCATGTTCATCCTTAATACTGTGTTAAAACCGGAAGTGTTAGAAATCCAGTACGACTTTCGGTTTCAATATTAATGTACATAGAAAAAATCGATAAGAGAGCGAGAAGCGATTTCCCTGGAATCGACTAAGTGTTCTAAGTATAGTTTACATCCTCCCTCTTTGCACTTTATTCAAACCGGCAGTGGCAGAAATCAACCATTTCTGGTTTCAGTGTTGCTTGCCATAGAGTAAAAGCGGTAATACTTCCAATACTTCCTAATCTGAATTCGCAAATTATGAGAGCTCCTCCGTGGCTATATAGTTAGCGTACACGTCCTCGGTGCGGGGCGCCCTGTTCGATTCTAGGCGGGAGCTCATGCGGTTCGGGTTCTACTTCTCATATAGGCTCGCTAAACTCATCGAACCTGATGCCTTTCGACTAGGAATTTAAGATTTAATTTAATATTTGGTCATTAGTTTTTTTTTTCACAGATAAAGGCGCATATAAAGATGAAGTCATAACTTCAGAGTTACCCATGTTGTGATACTGAATTGAAATCTTTGAGTTTAACTTCCCACGATCATGCCCTTTAGACTAAAGGATACAATAATTAAGGCAAGTGAATGATGATTAGATAATTGGTGGAATGAAATGTGGGAGGAAACGAGAGTACCCTGAGAAAACCCACGGACATGATGTTGCCCACACAAACTTATTTGCACGGGGATTGAACCAGGGACCCCACGCACCAGAGATAAGTGCTTTAGCACTGAGCCGCTGTGGCCCTCTGTTGTGATTTTTTTTAAAAAAAGCATGACTGTCAATAGCATTTGGCCAATTCTTGCCGAATTGAAAATTATCTATAAATCATATGTTGCTCCCACTATTGAGTATTGTTCTCCTATCTGGTCTATGGCCTGCCCTACTCATTAAAAAAAATAAATTCCGTAATTAATTTCTTTTTAGCCATTGTATCCTACCGAGTACCTCTCCTCCGACCTAATATTTTTTGCAAAAAATTGTAAATGGCCACATATCATATGAACAGTTGTTAAGTCAGATCAATTTTCGCGTACCCGCTAGAACAACACGGTCTAGTGATCTCTTACACTCGAGCGGTGAGAAATAATATTGTCCAAAGGTCCCTTCTAAACAAAATTATCAGTACCTATAATCAGTTACCAAAAACTGTAGACGTTTTTTCAAGCGAGTATACTTTCAGATCATCTATAAATAAGCTATTTTTGTAATGTCGCTGTTGTCTTGTACCATCTTGACCTCAAATTGTTATTAAATTGGTATCAAATTGTTAAAATGTTTCAGAGTAAAATGGCCTAGTGCTGTATCTGAAATCTGTCATAAATAAATAAATAAATAAATGATGCCACGCTATTTACAAAAATGAAAAAAGAAAAAGAAAGAAAAAAAAGAAAAGAAAAGTGAAAGATAAGGTTAGCGCATCCAGCAGCAATGTTTCTTCCAGACATACTTGCGGGAACATGGTTGCCTCCGGCCGAACACAAATAAACCTGATCCCAATAACAAAGATAAATTACATTTCACTCTTGTGCAGGACACTCCTTCACCAACTAATGCAAATATTTATTTTTATCCGGCGCTTCCCTGAAAGCATCACCAGCATTAAAGCTATAGCTACCAACGAAGTAAGTTTAAATAGTAGTAATCCTGACCTTGAACAAGATACTATCCGATATTTCCCTGATAACACGGAGCAAATAATTGAGTTTGAATATCGAAATTCAATTACGATTCTTGCCATTTTGACAATGTTATTTTAAGTACTTTCTCAACTTTACAAGAATTTATAGCGAAATAGGTTCAGAAAGTAACTATTTCTTTACGCAATCTTGACATTACTCGTAAAAAAAGAATTAATAAACCACGAGATATAATGTTTCTTTCTTCGTATATTATTCCAAACCTCAGTTTGTGCAAATATTTAAATCTAATAATAATCCTATTTCACCATTAATGCTTACATACTAAGTCAAATAGCAAATCGTTGTACAGCTTTTTTTGTGTGGTTGCTTCCAGTCGTAAAAGTTCTGGTTCAATTCGAGGTACCGGCCATGTTGAATATTTTTCAACATTGTATTATATCTCATCATGATGGGGATATGTTTACGAACACTTACCTGAAAAGTACAATAGATGTAAGACCAAAAGAGATCATAACTAAGACCAGAATTGAAAATTACACCCATTTACAAGAAATACACTCATAAATTTATATTAACTTATTAAAGCATTTCTCAATCTCAGTGTTGGGAGTACTATCAAACCTTCCTAGATAAATGTCAACTTAAGGTATATTGCCATAAAATATTATGTAATACTCATTACTTGTCATTTAAATAGTTTATTTCACGAACAACTCAATCGTTTTACTATGTAAGTAGTATATGCATCATTATTAGGAGAATTGACATAATTGACGCAATCTGCTACTTCATAGTGTATATTTTTCATAGACATTACATATTGAACATAGTAGAAACTCATCTTCAAGACTGCTTCGTGTGGATGTTTCCATATTGCAGGCTATTAATTAAACATTTATTTATGAAATATGAACTATCACCTAAGGCGTTTTTCAGAAATTCGAAACAAATTCTCCCTCAAGAGTAAACTACCCGTTGTGGATCTTTTCAAGCAAAAATTAGTTATGTCATATTGTCCGGTTATTAATAAACCATTTATTTATCAATTACGAACAAAATTAACTGACTCGTGTTTGAGAAAATATCTCGAAAAAACTCACAGGCAAGAGTAAACTAACCTTTTTTGTATTTTTATCACAGTTTATCACAGAAATAACTTATGCCAGATAATAAAAGTGGTAATGAAATATTGATGTACGAGCAGAATCGTTAGAGTCATTTTCGATAAAATCGCGTTTGTCTTTTTATTTTCATCTATCAGTGAACTTCCTTTATTTTGGGGAATAGGAAGAAAATTCGAAAACCTTCCCTTGGAAATCTGATAAAAGTATTAAGTTTAGAAACTTATCACTCGAATTTAAAGAAAATTATCCGATGTTGAGTTCGCCCTTACTACTACTCAATTGATTTGTATGTATATGTGGAAACCCTCAAGTTCGGGTGGATTTTACCCTCATGTCACATACCCGACAGCAAGAACGAAGAAAAAAGTCATTAAGTGTTTAAAACATTTTTTAATACAGTAAATTACTAAAGACTACATTTAAAGAAAACGAAAATAAACTGTGATAAACTGGCAATAAACGAAAACCAGAGTAGAACTGAATTTAACCTGACCCCGCATGCTAACACCGGTCGGCGGTAATTTTGTCACCGGAAAATTCGTCACGGTAATTTCGTCACCGGTAATTTTGTCACCAAAATATTACCATATAGGTAATTTCGTCACCGAAAATAATATCACGATAATTTCATCACCAGTGTCTTTTAGAACGTAATTCAAGTACAATGAATGAACTCGAAAAAGTTTTTGAAATTGTTTTCCTTAATCTTCAACTAAAGCAAAACTATGCAGCATAATCAAAATAGATTATTATTATTAAATAAAGAGTTACATATTTTAGATATCGTATTTGAGACAAGAGATAAAAGTTTCCAGTAATTCTATCACAGAAATATTGTCATATAGGAAATTTTGTCACGGTTATTTCTTCACCTTTGTTGAATTAAATAGAGACAAAGCAAACGATCAAACAGCTTACGTTATTTTAATAAAACTTAGAAAACAATTCAGTTGGTGTTAAACTCTGCAAAATTGAAGTTTCTGGTACTCGTCGCAAGAACAAGCACCAGTAGAAGAAAATAATGTCTGCTTGAGCAAATGTTAAAAGCACAGGCAACATGGGGCACTAATGGGTTCATTATTCACTATTTACAAATATTAAATTTCGCGAATATCAAAATTTCAGAACAGAAAATAGCAAACAAATATGGGAAGATACGCCAATCTGTTAATTTTCCCGCAGAATAGACGAAAATTTTCATCGTTCTAGTACCGTTCTCTGAGCTCAAACTCTTGGACCTTCCAAGTTAACAGAGTCATTTGAAAAGAATGGCCTTTCTTTAGGAGCTATTAAAAGAATTATATTACATTTCAACTCTGAGTAAACATTGGCAAATTGTTATTGAATATATGCGAAGAGAACAAATTTCTATAAAGGAAGAAAAACGTATAAATATTTCTGGATGTTTCCTTTAAATATAGCCATATGAAGCTATTAAAAAGTGAAACATGGATGGTGAACGCCAACTTTTCAATGGCTCCAAAAAAAAAAAAAAAAAAAAAAAAAAAAAGTGTATGTTATTTGGGGTGAGACTTCCTTTACTAGGTATACGCCCTAATGTAGCCCAAGACACAAAATTAATATGAAGAACTGTTTCGTGCGGTGGTGCATCAGTGCAGTGAATTTAGTGAATATCCGAACCTGTAACTATGGTAATGGATTTTTATATAGCGTAAATGCTGGCTGTAAATGCAACTTTTGGAGATTCAACTCGTTTATAGCGTTACTTTTTTCACCTGACTCAGTCAACATAGAGGAAGGTCCAAGAGCTTGGACTCTTAGAACGGTACAAGAGCAATGAAAATTTTCGTCTATTTTGCGAGAAAAATAACAGATTTGCATTTCTTCCAATAGCAGATGTGCATCGATTAATACAAGTGACTTCGGAGGAAGAGCTGGAACGTCTGGACTATTTTGATAGCACTTACGTGTCAAACACGTATCGCCATGTTAAAGCTCGGTCTGGGAATATTTGTTTGCGTAATGTGCCCCGTCTATATCCCCCAGACAATTGGAATGTTCACCAAGAAGTTTCATCATCTAGTAGGAATGACCCACGCAACTATTTGGAAACTTATTCATGAAATTCAACAAGTTGAAGCAACGGTTTCAGCTGCGCTTCATCAAGATGCTGTGGGGCAACCACCCAAACAGCAAACTAGAAGAGTGTTTCAGATTTTTCAGAAACAGCTCTAGTCTTTGTGCTTAACGTATAACACTGGAACTAAATGTTTGAAAAAAAAATTGCTTCTTGTTTCCTATAATGTTATGAATAGTAGAAAATGAACATGTAAACCATTTATTGCATTAATACAAGTTATATTTTGTTTGCTAATTTTCTGTTCTGAAATTTTAATATTGCCGAAACTTAATATTTGTAAATAGTGATATATAAATCCATTGCTGGCCCATTTTGCCTGTGCTTTTAACATTTGCTGAAACTGACATTATGTTATTTTACTGCTGTTTGTTCTTGCTTCGAGTATCCGAAACTTTGATTTTCCAGAGTCGAACACCAACTGAATTAATTTCCAACTTTGATTAACCCTTAATGGCACTACGCTTTTCTTATTGGAGTTTGCACTTTCCGGGCCTGCGAGGCCCACGTACACTGTAATATGAACATGTGAACATAATTTAGTGGAGATCGTTCTGAATGTGTAACAAATTGACATTTTGTTCGTATAACATGTTCAGTTGTAGTTACAGCAATATAATTCGTAAATTATATAAAGGGCACAAAATAAACTATAAACTAAATTTGGTATTTCGAACGTGAAAAGATACTAATTTTCACGTTACATATACGTCTTAAACATTTATATATAGTGTGCATATTTAACGTATAAATTTTATTGTTCACAACATACATTATTTTTTTATGTGTCTCACTGGTACCTTCAAATATTTCTGCACATACTGTATATTACATACATTGCTCACACACAACAAACATGCGCTCACTGTACACATTATTCTGACCTTTGCAGCATACCACTTTGGTTCTCCAGTCTCTAGAACTAGGTCACAAGTGACACCGTTTAGTCTTCTTTTCCCCAAGTCTTCTTGGCTTATCGCTTTCAATCTTGATACCATATCTTAACAAATTTTCTCTTACAGATCTTTTCAAAGTATATGACTCAGCTCTTCTCAACATTAGGGATGTAATCAAATCATAAGCTAGCTCCTTGATAAAAGTCATTCGCTTATGATCCTTTTGGATATTCCAATTCGGATTATGATATTTGAAAACAAGATAAGAGTTATGATACTGCTACATCTAATATATTCATGAAAAAGGCAAAAGGTCATCTTAAAATCTGTCTTTTGCACGAATATTCTCGCATTTTTTGATCCATCAATTCGACGCTTCCTTACTTTATTGTAGTAGTTGAAGATGTACTGCTTCCTTTTTAGGCGATTACCACCGATTATCGAATCATGATGCATGCTGCTGATGAAAATAACTTTTGTTGTATTGGGAAAATAACTGACCATTAATACATCTTTACTAAACACAAATTCGGAAGAGTAAATATTTCTCTTATTACTAGGTCTGCTGGTGGGGAGATGCTCTTATTATTAAATCTAACTATTCCAACCATTGTTATGTTTCTTGTGAGAAGGTATTTTGCTAAAGGAATGTTTGTGAAATAATTGTCTGTTATTTTAGTCCTTGATATTGATTGAGGCTAGACACCAAACGCTTGGCAACTTCTGCTGCAAGACCTCTTCGAACTGGTTCACCAATATTCTACCAAATAGAAATACACATCAAAAGCGTAGCTAAATATAGCAACGGAAATAAAAAAAACCTTCATTCCATATTTTGCGGGATTTTTAGGCATGTATTGAATGAAAGGACATATACCTCTAAATGGAATTAACTGTCCGTCAATTATAAACGATTCGAAGTTAGGCTGATTTAAATTCAATACATTTGAATCTGTTGACAGACATTGTAGTGTTGTAATGCGGGTGTGAGTTGGAATTTTGAAACAGTTCTCTGACGGATAGATTATAACTGTTCTCCACGCCAGCCAAAAGTAGAAGTCCTAAAAACGCTAACATTTTTTTCTTGTCGACTTCTCTCCATTTCTTTGGAACCTCAGTTGCTGCTCGTCTTCCTTGCAACTTAGAGCACAACAAATTTCTTCCAAAATATCATGTGTAATGAACAAATCAAACGCAGTGTTAGGTGAATCAGTAAATGTTCCCTGCCGTGGTCCAGGAGCTGAACGTACAGGCTACTATTGTGAGATCTAGTCTGAGATTGTTTCCCGGAATACTTGACCAAGAACGTTCGTCTTTAGAGCACAATTCTGCACTTACAATATTCGATGTTTTGCTACTTCCATATATATCAGTCATTTTCATTAGCACTTTCACTTGTATAATTTCCACTGGCTGTTTTCTATATGACAATCCATATTATAACGAACATCCGAGTCCTGACCATCACTAACTTCACCACTGCTCAACCAGAGACAAGTATCGCTTCCGTCCTCTTCTTCTAACATCTGTCACCTTCCGCTAGGCTACCCATACTTACAAGTCAGAGCAATGAACATCACGAAATGAATAGACCTACACCAAACTTATGCAGTAAAATTACATTTCGAAAGAGGAACAGAATGCCATCGAAAAATGTTTTAAAAATCTTTGCGGGACCTATTTTCAAACATACTAAAGGTGTAAATAAAAATAATATATTTACTTCCTAAATATTAGAGTATTATAGTACAAAAAATAATTTTCACTATATACAAATTATGAAAGAAATGTAACAGAAATCTATTTGTCACAAGTAAAACTATAATTTATAATATTTATTTCAATACTTTGAAGGAAATGAATGAGAAAGACAGAGTATGTATATGGCATAATGAATTATATACATTCGGGCCTACAAGGCCCGGATTGTGCAAAATCGGGGTATATAAAGAAAATATCTTGAAGTTTCAAAAATTAAAATTTAAAATGGAAATGATATCACCGTAACAATTTTGAATGTTCAACTGATGATGTCAAAAAGACTTAGCCTCAGACATATATATTTATGGAAATTTGAACAGGAAATAATATCTTCCGGGCCTCCCAGGCCCGGATTGTGCCAATAAGGGTTAAGATAAGGTCAACTGTTTCGGTCGTTTACTTTGTCTCTACTTAGTTCAACAAAGGTGAAAAATGACCATGACAAAATTTCCTGCATGCTAATATTTTGGTGGCAAAATTACAAGTTACGAAATTACTATGTCGAAATTTCCGGTGACGAAATAACCTACATGCTAATATTTTGATGACAAAATTACAAGTGATGGAAATTCCGGTGATGAAATTATCTAAGTCCGCAAACACCCAACCTTTAATAAATAAATATTTAAATGATTTTTAACAACTAGATAAAAACTAAATGGCAAGATAAAGTTTGAAATAAGAAAAGGTAGGTGGAAGCAGCGGGGAAGATCCCTTCAACTTACAAAAGCCGAGGTAACAAGGATCAACTATTTCTAAAGAATGGGGCTGGAGGTAGTTGTATAAGTCTTGTTTTTCCTTTCTAGCCTATTTTTGAGCTGTGGATAAGGTAGTAAAAATTGGTATCCCGTGAGGGGATAATTTATTCTATTTGTTACTACTATATTCTTCGTTAATTTTGTAAGAAAGAAAAAAACGAAAGCGGCAACCATTAATAAATCATATTTTCTTTAAATTGAATTTATCATTCACTAACCCACTTTTTAACGACCAAAGTCAACAGTCTAAAACATTAGACTGCAACCAATTATCAATCAATTATTCAACTATCGGAACACTCCTTTACTCCCTTATTCTTTGTAAACTGCAGTTAAAAACAATAGGCTTATTTCGGAAGGTAAGAGGAAACCACACATCAAGCTCGTTGAGATTGTATTAAATCATCATTGTGTCTGTTTAGAAATTTAAATGTTTGCAATCTACATCGTAAAAAATTGAATGTAACTTTTCCCTGTCCTGTGTCCTCCTCCTTCGAAGTACAATTTATATAAATATTTAGTGATCTCAGATCACTAAGTACAATTATCTAAGATTGTACCAAAAATAGGCCAAATGGATTAAGCTGCTTGGACGTAATATAGATAAATGTGAATTTTTAATCCTCTTCGGCGTGGCTCCCAGTCTGTTTCTTCTATGCTTTCTTTTTATTCTTTTACTTAACAACACAATGTTTATAGCACCTGCACTTAAAACCATGGCCTCAGATAGATCCATCTTGTTCAAGCAACTTGAGTAAACTGGAAAACGACCATGTGCTCAAACAACAGGCAAGAGGAAGAGCAAAAAATGACCGCTTCTTTTCTTCTTCTTTTACGCGCCTATTTTTACGCTAGGTGTATTGGCCAACTTACGGACCGAAATTTACGACATCATTTTACGGACCGAAAATACGTGCCGAAAATACGCTAGTGTATGTTGGCCTTAATATTCCATCTCGACTCTAATCTCTTTACTAAAACCAAACGTGGTATACATCTACCATGTTTGGTTTCCATAATAATTTTAAAAAAATATTGGACGCTCGTCTTTATTGTCTTTACCAGAATTATCTATTATTATTATTATTATTATTATTATTATTATTATTATTATTATTATTATTATTATTATTATTATTATTATTATTATTATTATTATTAAATCATTAAGGAAAGTAGTAAATGACGGAAGTATGTTGTTTACAAAACCAGGCATATATTGATGGGATTCTTTGTGGCTAAGTGCTTAGAACTTTGTTGCCCTTGCTTCTACGAACTATGTGAACCGGATAGTCGGCGAATGGGCACTGAAATCTGGAACCATGAATGGCTATGTGTGTGTTTCTGGTTGTTCCGTGAGTAGATGGGCGGCACTTAATGCACACTACCCTAAAAATCGCCTTTTTTCCTGGGCCTCCTGAGAGCAAGGAGTCAATTTTCCAGTGTCGCACGGTACACCATGATCCACGTACGATACACCATGATCCCATGATCCAACCATGGAAAATTGAACACCCCGAAAACTCGTTCTCTTTTATAAACACTTTTTAGGGGTGTACTCGTTCCCTTTTAAGACCCTTTTTAAGGGTGTATTCCTTCTCTTTTATCAACCCCTATATAACATAGCAGAAATTACACAGAGACTACGAACGCATATTTTAGCAGCACTCCTATGAAACCTAGCGAAGACTGCTAGAATAATGGGGGTGTATTCGTTCTCTTTTATGACCACTTTTTTCAACCCCTATTTTAACATAGCAACAATTACTTAATACAATGAACACATAATCCAATCAGAATTTACATAGAGACTACGAACACAAGTATGTAACATAGCAGAGCTAATAAAAGACTATAATCACATTTTCCAACCCTATTTAACATAGCAGAAATTATATAAGACTACGAACACGTAGCAGAACTAATAAAAGAGTATGGCATATTTCCCACCCTATTTTATCATAGCAAAAGTTACATAAGACTATGAGCACAGCGACCACGAACGCATATTTTAGCAGCACTCCTATACTAACATAGCAAAGACTAATGGAGGTGTATTCGTTTCCTTTTATGAGCACATTTTCCAACCCCTAATTAACATAGCAGAGATTACATAAGATTAAGAAAATATATTACAATTCCTATTTAACACAGCAAAGAAAGGACCAATAGCAGGGGGGTACTCGTTCTCTTATTCAACCTCTATTTTAACGTAGAGAAATTACTTAAGACTACGAATACATAGCAGAGCTAATAAAAGAATATGGCACCTTTTCTAACCTTGTCTAACATAGCAAAGGCTACTATCATTATAGGGTGTACTAGTTCCCTTTTATCAACCACTATGTAACATAGCAGTAATTATCTAAGACAATGAACACATAATCCAATCAGAAATTACACAGAGACAACGATATTCGCAACCAGAGATGTTCACCCTATAAACGGCAAGATGGACTTGGGTTGATTTGCATATTATTGTTTAAATTAACTCTATTTCATATCGTATTTTTGATAATTTTTATTATTTCATTACATATTATCTGTATACATTATACCTGCATATTCTTGGAAACTATCGAAATTAATAGTATTTTTTATGTTTTACCTTCCGAGGGAGTAAATTTTATACTTTAATTTAAAAAAAAATATCAAGAAAAATATCAAAAACTGTTTCTAAAGGGTGAAACATCTGAGTGAAATAGCAAAAGCAGGGAATAGTCTGCTTGCTTGAAGCGAACAGAATTCGTTAGTTGGCAGTCACTCCGTTTCGAAGGCTGTTTTATGGTCCCCACAGTGGACAGGTCAAGAGACCACACCAGAAGAACTAGGGCTGAGACGAAGCTTTCTGAATTCCTGCAGAGCAAGTTTTTTTTTTTTTTTTTTTTTAACATCACTCTGTGAAAAGAATTTGAAGGGTGACAGAGCAGTTCGGTTTTAGCTTCAAGACAGAAAGATGTGAGTGAATTGGTCGTTGGCTTTTTGTATTCAGTTTTTGGTCTTCAAGAATGGTGTTAGTGAAGTCACCAACTGATATTGCTATTCAGTGTACCTTTAGTAAGAGCTAGTGTTCTACGTTTGAATAAATGTGTAGTTTTTAAGATGAAAACTGAAGTGCATAATAAGTGCATACAGTCATTTACAAATTATCCATAATTATGTACATTGCCAGCAAAGATAGTGAACAGTTTTTTTTTTTTGTTTGTTTGTTTGAAAATACGTTCAGTGATAGATATGAACTATTTGTTACATGGTTATTTTTAAGGAAATCTTCTATAAACTGTATGGAAATGGACTAACAAAGGGAGTAGTAGAATACTTTGTACTTTCCATAGGTGATAGCATGATTGCGCCGACATCATGAAGCATCAGTTTCAAGAAGTCTCAGTATTACATTCTACTATGGACATATAGTTTTTCATATATACAGTTTAGTAGTTGCTTAGTCACCTTACCGCACTCTAGTTAAAATCAAACGGAATGATGGACAATGCTATTAAAGCATCACCAAGTAGAGTGGGGGAATATTACAGAGGAGTATCAGATATCATAAGACATTTTTTTAATTCGTGGGAAGAGAGGGAAATGTATCGGAAAATGGAAATGACTGGAACTTTTCATGTGGACAGATTTCTCTTCATGAGATTTCTTTTAAACTAGCTGGAACTCTATCACATAGTCGTAGTATGTAATAAACTGAACATTTTACAAAAAGGAAATAAGTGACAAAACCAAATGAAAATTTAATGGAGTGGAGATCCCACAATGTTGTAAAAGTTATTATTTCTTCTCTCTTTCTTGTTTCGTGGCCAACATATATAGGCAATAAAATGAAACGGAAGTTGATATTTAACTAAAGCTTTCTGCATGGCAGATGGTGAGTAGACAAATTTTGCTATGTTTTATAAGCTTAGATGTCTTGTTTTCAGATGCCTGATTTGAGATTTCACAGTGTTATTGTGTATTGGGACTCCTCAAGGGGTACGGGAGAATAAATAAATACCCACAGGTACAGAAGTGAGGAAGAAGAGGGAGATGAAAATTCGCTAGAGATAATATTTTGATAATATGCATGTATAGTGTCCAAGGGCGTAGCCGATACATATTGAGGAAACAGTTTTTTTGTTATATTTCTCTCTCTCTCCTCTCTTGTTATTCTAAAAAATATTTGTTTTCCTCCTCCGCCTTCACACTAAATATAGACCCAGCCTTACGGCAGTTAACAATCCTCGCTTGGGGTGCCCTCTTGAGGGTATCCTCACCCTCAAATTCCCTCGCCCACAATTACGCGAGGGCGAGGGTACGCTAGGGTGAGGACAAGCTCCGACAGCGAGGGTGAGTGTGCGTGAGGGCGAGGACAAGCTTCGACAGCAAGGGCGAGGGTGCACGAGGGCGAGGAGAAATTCCCAATACGAGAGCGAGGTTGCGCGAGGGCGAGGACAAGTTTTGGCAGCGATGACGAGGGTGCGCGAGGGCGAGGAGAAATTCCCAACAGGAGGGCGAGGTTGAACGAATGTGAGGACAAGTTTTTCAGCACGAGTCCGAAGATGAACGAGGGTGTGCACCACCTGTCACTACGAGGGTGAGGGTGCGCGAGGACGAAGGTCAATTTCTGCAATGGCGAGGGTTCGCGAGGGCGAGGAACAATTTCCTTCTAGTGAACGAGGGAACGCAAGGAAGAAGGACAAGTTTCCTTAACAACTATTTGGAATTCGCTGTTCAACCATTTTGGGAGGATTACGAGACAAGACGAGAATTTTTTCGAGTCTTGTGAGCAACACTAGTGCACCTAAGTCTTAGGTCTCAAACACTATTTTAGCGCTAAATGATCCGTTTGGAAAACCTATAAATTAATAAAAGTGATCACAATGAAGAACATTTATGAACATTTAAAGATACTTAAATCACAATATATTCCAATAATAAATATGCTTTAAATGTTCTTAGATGTTCTTATGGGGTAAATGTTCTTACACCTCTCGTGACGCAGAAAAATTCTGAAAACTTCTAGATAAGGGAACACATTTTGTACTTAAATTTACAGAACGAGATGCGATGTGAGATATCGACAATCGAGACAATAAAAAGTTTCCGAAAATTAAGACGAGACTTCTAATAAATTTACGAGACGATAAGATAAACCTTATTTCTGTCTCGTCTCGACTCATGGGCAACACTATAATCTGTTCCATGCAACCTGATAGGAAAAAGAAGTTTTCCCCCCACCACGCTCAAGTGCAGGTGAATGGAGCTGTTCCGTCTTCCACCATCAGCCCCGCTCACGGAAGTATAGAGTGTACCTAAAAATGTCTAAATAATAAATTACAACTTTCATAATAACACTACGTATTTTAAAACAATTAGACCTACACTTACCTTTATTAGTGAGATAGGTCACGCGTTTTATTATAATGGAAATTTTATTAAACAGTTGCATTGTCTATTTTCCTTCTTTATGGAAGTCGGGATTGTGACATACTGTTGGAATGGCAAGAGATGGCAGGGTTGGTAATTCAATGAGTATTTATTTATTGATACAATAATTTCATAATAATATAAAATTGAAAACCAAGTACAATATGAATGGGTAAATTATCAGAGCGTTAAGACGATAACAATAGAACCTGAAAAGCTTTTTTTTTTAAAAAAAAGCACACTTCTCGTTTCCTCTCTTATTAACAGATGTTCTTACATTAAAAAGAACTATATATACACACACACTGATAATATTGTTCCAATAATAATTTTGAGCCCCTCTTGCAGAAAACGGGGAAATGACTTTTTATTTTCTTAGAAATATTGTGTATCTCCATTAATAGGAATAATCATTTGCAGTAATTGACTTGCAAGAGGGAGACGTTTATGGCGTGCAGAATATAAAATGAGTTCTACGTCCCACGGTTATTTAGGATTTAGATTCCTGGGCTTTCGGCATCTATGGCCATTTAGCCCGTCATGTGTGATCGGGGAGCACACAATCCGGGGAAAGGGAAGGAAGGAAGCGGCCTGGGATCTATAAGTTAGGTACCACCCTGGCATTTGCCTGGTGTGAATGAGGAAAACTCAGACAAACCTCATTCACGGTGGCTGGCCTGAAAAAGCATTATACACTTTTTCGACCGAGTGGCCCCTCCGCGAAACGAATCTCGGACCGCTTGCACCGAAGACGAGAATGTTAGCGACTACGCTATCAAACGGTTAGGCCGGCTAGGCTAAAGGAGACAATGATGATGAGAAATGAATGAAATGGTTGAATGAAGAAAGTGAAAGGAAACGGGAGAACTCCAAGAAACCCACGCACACGGTGTAAAATCGAAAACCAAGTACAATTTCATGGGTAGATATTATCAGAGCGTAAAGATGATAACAATAGAACCTGAAAAACTAAAAAAAAAAACTTGTTTCCTCTCTTATTAACCGATGTCCTTACATTAAAAAGAACAAGCAAAATGTTTATATATATACACTGATAATAATGTTCCAATAATAATTGTGTTTGCTGAGCCCCTATTGCAGAAGACGGGGAAATTACTTTTTATTGTCTTAGAAATATTATCGGTCTCCATTAATAGGAATAATCATCACATGCAGTAATTAATTAGCAAGAGAGAGACGCTTATGGCGTGTAGAATATAAAACGAAATCTTTGAGTTTTTCGTCCCACAGTTATGCCGGCTAGGCTAAAGAAGATAGTGATTATGAAAATTAATGAAATGGTAGAATGAAGAAAGTGGGAGGGAACGGGACATCCCCGAGACAACCCACGCATACGGTGTTTGTCAACCACAAAGTTTACTTGGCGCATGCTGGGATCGAACCAGGGACCCCATGCATCACAGCTGAAACTTCTACCACATAGTCACCGCGGCCTTAGGCGTGCAGGATAGTGTAATCTTGTGACAAGAGTTGATTATAGTGTAAGAAAGAAAGAGTAACGATAAATACGAGTTCGTTCAATTATACAAAATTAACGAAGGCTTTGGCTTAAAGATCTCAAAGGCTCATCGTAGCAGAAACAAACTTTTCCATTAGATTTTAACCTGCAAAAGTCAAAGTACCATCTTTGTTATCAACCATTAAAGATTAGACCTTGGTGGTAAAGATCAACCATTAGAACTTGGTGACTTGGTGCGTATTTACCATACAAGCAACGTGTCATGCTGATCTTATACGTATTAACTTTACTATCTCTTAATACACGGTGACCTGTAGTTGTTGTGAAATAAAAGCTTGTATAGCGTTTTAATTTAGTTGAATGTATACCTCTTTTGCTTCAAATATTTTTATCAATATTGTATATTCGAAACTCCGCAGTTTCAGTTCTTGTATTCGTGTTAGGGATCAACTTCCACATTCATACAAAATTAAGCAGATTGAGCTTTTAATGTTTTTTGATATTTGTTAAGACAATAAAATGTTTTACAGTGGGATAAACTTAAGTACATAAATAATATGCAATACTTTTCTACAAACAAAAATTAAAAACAGTAATTTTTTGTTACTCGGGGTTGATGGCTAAAATGAACAGCAGTGCTTTCTCAATATTAGGTGCAAACGAATTAACGTACGAATTTAGAGTTTACACGATTTTCTTTATAAGAAAAGTTTCCCTCCCTGTGAAGATCAACGACTAGCTTTCCCTTTCTGCAGTGGCAAGTGGTGGGAGGTAGGGGAGTTTCCTATCAGGTTGCCTGGAATAGACTTTAGTTTGCAGCGAAAGATGTAAAGGAAACTATTTCAACATATTCATGGTAATATAATGCGTGGAGTAGTCAATGATTTGTTCTATTTTAGGTGATCTGGAGTAAGTTATACGATGGTATGTGCAGTTTTCTTTGTTTAGGACGTATGTTAAGGAAAACATTCAGCAAATAGGCTGGAAAACTGAGGATCTGATCCTCGAGAGGGAGGCCCTCGCGAAGGCTTCCTCACTCTCAAATGACCTCGCCCTCAATGATATGATTGCGAGGGCGAGCGAGGGGGTTGGATAACTCCCTTCGCGAAGGTGAGAGTGAACGAGGGCGAGGGCCAACTGCCACTGCCAGGGCGAGGATGCCCGAGAGAGAGAAGTTTCTAGTACAAGAGCGAGGGCGATGCACAATCATCCTAGCGAGGGCGAGTGTGAACGAAGGCAAGGGCTAACTTCCACTGTGAGGACGAGAGTGCGCGAGGGCAATCACCAACTTTCACTGCCAGGTCGAGGGTGCGCGAGGGTGATGGACAACCCACTTCGCGAGGGCGAGGCTGCGCGAGGACAAGGACAAGTTTTCAGCACGAGGGCGAGGGCTGTCATTGCGAGTGCGAGGGTGCGCGAGGGCAATGGACCATTCCCTTTTTGAGGGTGAGGGTGAATGAGGGCGCGGGCCAACTGCCACTGTGAGGGCGAGGGTGAGTGAGGTCGGAGCAAAATGAACATCTATGTTCGCAACCCTCTATGTATAAAAGTGTATGACCTATTTTTAACCACTATTTAACATAGCAGAGTTTACAGCTCCTGTTTAATACAATAGGGAATATGAACCAATAGCATGAGCGTATTCGTTCCCTTTCATCAACTACTACATGTGCCCAAAGGAATGACCACCGAGGTCAAAAGTCAAATATTTAAACGTAAATAACTCACAAACGGAGCAACATATTGAGGTGCTGTTTCCACATTTAGTAGTAGGTCACCAACTACTACATGTCCCAAATGTACTGACTACCGAGCTTAAAATTCAAATATTTAAACCCGAAAAACTCGTAAACGGAGCGACGGATAAATTTGTGGGACCTATTCAATTTTGTATCAAGCAGGAAAAAAGCGAAGAAGGAGTAAATTTGAGTGGTTTATTTACTTTTGTACTAACGAGAAAGAAGCAAACAAAGGCAACTTTAAGTAACTCAGTCTTTTATGCCTTTCTGGGCTAAACGAAAAAATAAATTTAAACCAAGCGGAAAAAGCAAAGATATGCCATTTTAACTAGCAGAGAATTTTATATCATCCTGTACTATTTAAACAAACGAAAGGATAAATTTGAGTGACATATTCAATTTTGTACCAACGAAAAATGCCATTTTAACTAGCTCAGAATTTCTATACCTTTTGATGCTATACAAATAAACGAAGGAATGAATTTATACTAACCAGAAAAAGCGAAGAAGGACCATTTTAACTAACTCAGAATTTATGTACCTTTGTACTACTTCAATAAACGAAGTGTTAAATTTCAGTGACCTATTCAATTTTATACCAAGCAGAAAAAATTGAAGAATGCATAAATTTTGTTGGCTTCTTTACTCTTGTATTAGCAAGAAAAAAGCGAAGAAGGTCCATATTATCTAGCTCCGAATTTATGTACCTTTTGTACTACTCCAATAACTCAGATAAACCGAAGAAATGGCATTTTAACTAGTTCAGAATTTCTGTACTCTTTTGTGCTACTCAAATAAACGCTGAAATTTGAGTGGGCTATTTTTTTAACAACCGGAAAAGAACTGGAGATGGACTATTTTAACTAGCTCAAATTTATGTACGTTTTGTACTACAGAACTTCAAATAAACGAAAGAATAATTTAGAGTGGCATATTTACTTTTGTACCAACGACAAAAGAAACCGAAGTAGGACCACTTTAATTAACTAGCTGGGTATTTTATATCATTTTGTAATATTTAAGTAAACAAAGAAATAAATTTGTACTAACCAGAAAAGGCGAAGAAGGACCATCTTAACTAGCTCAGCATTTTGTATCCTCTTGTGCTATTCAAATAAACGAAGGAATGAATTTGAGTGGCTTAAGCAAAGAAAGCCCATGTTAACTAGCTCAGCATTTTGTACCTTTTTGTGCTATTCAAATAAACGAAGGATTAAATTTGAGTGACCTATTCAATTTTGTACCAACGAGAAATTATATTTTAAGTAGCTCAGAATTTCTATACCTTTTTGTGCTATTCAAATAAAACAAAGGAATAGTTTGTACTAACCAGAAAAAGCGAAGAATTATCATTTTAACCCAGAATTTTATATAATTTTGTATTAATCAAATAAACGAATTAATAAATTTGTGAGACCTATTCAGTTTTGTAGCAAGCAGAAAAAACAAGGATGTACCATTTTGTACTAATTAAATAAAGGATGGAATAAATTTGGGTGACCCCTTTACTTTTGTACCAACCACGAAAAAAGCGAAAAAAGTTCATTTTAACTAGCTCAATATTTCAGTACCATTTTGTGCTACTCAAATAAACGAAGGAGAAAATTTTGGTGGTCTATTTTATTTTTGTACCAATCAGAAGAAAAGCAAAGTAGGTACATTTTAACTAGCTCTGCATTTTATACCTTTCTAGGGGATTAAAATAAACGAAAGAATAAATTTGAGTGGTCGATTTAGTTGTGGTGCTAAATTTTGTATATGTTTGTGTCACCCAGAGAAAGGACCACTTTAAAATAGCATTGTTAAATAAAGTTTATTGCCTCTCCCGTCACTAAGTAAGGCTCATAGTTATATGGTTAATGGACATGCGTTTAGCGACTTAAGTCTTACATTTAGTATAGGTTGACAAAATACTAACGGCGATGCTAAAGTGCAAAGTTTCCCGGTCACTAACTACATATTTGAACGTAAGATTTAACCAACCAGAACTGCAATTGGCTACAGAAGAGAGCGTCATACATTGAATTTTAACTTAATTCTGTAGAACAGACTCCATAGCAATAAGTGTTATTAAGGGATGAAGACGTACTAAAGAAAACTAATGAAGAACGACGAATCATGACAATAATAAAAAAGAAGAAACAACATATTTGGCCATTTTGGATCACAGTGCTGATAGAGGAAAAGGTAGAAGGAAAACCAGGATAGAATAATTAGATGCTGTTACGAAGAAGAGATCATATCAAAGTAAAAATCAGCCCACCAAGGAAGAGAAAATTTTTCAAACTTCCATGTTGCACACCATGTATAAACTGCTGAATTATTCTTTCTGTTGCTACAGTTATTTAACATTCTCAATATTAATGCACTTTAAATAAAATAAAAAAAGAACGTTACGAATGCGTTACCTAACATTTGTAATGTTACTATAGTGAGGGTCTTAAGGTAGAGTCTATTGAGCGCAAATTTGTTTTTTAAATAACACAGAGCGCCTTACTAGTGTGGAAGGCAAGCGGATATTAACATTATTTTTAGTGTAATTTCATTATGAAAAGCTGCTTATATAGTGCCTGTTTTTACGTGACGGGAAAGGCAATTAAAATTTATTTAGCAATGCTACTTTAAAGTGGGTCTTTCTCTGGGTGACACAAAAATATACAAAATGTAGCAACGCAACTAAATGGACCACTCAAATTTATTCTTTCGTTTATTTTAATCCCCCAGAAAGGTATAAAATGCTGAGCTAGTTAAAATGTACCTCCTTTGCTTTTCTTCTAATTGGTAGAAAATAAAATAGACCACCCAAATTCCTTCGTTTATTTAAGTAGCACAAAATGGTACAGAAATATTGAGCTAGTTATAATGGAAGTTCTTCGCTTTTTTCGTGGTTGGTACAAAACTAAAGGAGCCACCCAAATTTATTCCTTCGTTTATTTCATTAGTACAAAATGGTACATCCTTGTTTTTTCTGCTTGCTACAAAACTGAATAGGTCACCGAAATTTATTCTTTCGTTTATTTGAGTAGTACAAACGGTACAGAAACTCTAAACTAGTTAAAATGGTCCTTCTTCGGTTTTTTTCTGGTTGCTACAAAATTAAATAACCCACTCAATTTTATTCCTTCATGTATTTGAATAGCACAAAAAGGTAGAGAAATTCTGTGCTAGTTAAAATGCCATTTCTTCGTTTTTTCTGGTTTATTGGAGTAGTACAAAAGGTACATAAATTCTGAGTTAGTTAAAATGGTCCTATTCCCTTTTCTGGTTAGTAGAAATATTTTCCTTTGTTTACTTAAATAGTACAAAATGGAATAAAATGCTCAGCTAGTTAAAATTGTCCTTTTTTTGGTTGGTTTAAAAAGTTGAACAGCTAAATTTATTTTTCGTTTATTGGAGTAGTACAAAGGTCTTTAAATTCAAAGCTAATTAAAATGGAGATATTTTGCTTTTTCGGGTTAGTGCTAATTTATTCCTACGTTTATTTAAATAGTACTACAATACAAAAGTAAATACGCCACTCAAATTTATTCCTTCGTTTACTTGAGTAGTACAAAAGGTACAGAAATTCTGACCTAGTTAAAATGGTCCTCCTTCGTTTTTTTGCGGTTGTTACAAAATTAAATAGCCCAATCAATTTTATTGCTTCGTGTACTTGAATAGCACAAAAAGACACAGAAATTCTGAGGTAGTTAAAATGCCATTTCTTCGGTTTTCTCGTTTATTGGAATAGTACAAAGTGTACATAAATTCTAAGCTTGATAAAATTGGACCTTCTTCGCTTTTTCTCTCGTAATACAAGAGTAAAGAAGCCAAACATTTATTCATTCTTCACTTTTTCTGCTTGGTACAAAATTGAATAGGTCACTCAAATTTAACCCTTCGTTTATTGGAAAAGTACAAAAGGTACACAAATTCTGAGCTAGTTAAAATGGTACTTTTCCATTTTCTGGTTAGTACAAATTTATTTCTTTGTTTATTTAAGTAGTACAAAAGGGTATAAAATACTCAGCTGGTTAAAATGATCCATTTCCTGGTTGGTATAAAAAATACGACACCCAAATTTATTCTTTCGTTTATTACAGTAGCACAAAAGGTACATAAATTCTAAGCTAGTTAAAATAGGCCTTTTTCGCTTTTTCTGGTTAGTACAAATTTATTCCATTGTTTATTTAAATAGTAGAAAGTGGTATAAATACTCAGCTAGATAAAATAGTCCTTCTCCTTTTCTCGCTGGTGCAAAAGGTTTTCTCGTTTATTGCAGTAGTACAAAAAGTACATAAATTCTGAGCTAGTTAAAACGGGCTTTTTTCGCTTTTTCTGGTTAGTACTAGTTTATTCTTTTGTTTGCTTAAATATTACAAAATGGTATAAAATACTCAGCTAGCTAAAATGGCCCTTAGGTTTTTTCTGGTTGGTACAAAACTAAATACTCAACTCAAATTTATTCTTTCGATTAATTCAGTAGTACAAACTGATATAAAATTTTGAGTTAGTTAAAATGGTCCTTCTTCGCTTTTCTGCTTAGTATAAATTGATTCCTTCGTTTATTTGAATATCATCAAAAGGTATAGAAATTCTGAGCTAGTTAAAATGGCATTTTTCGTTGGTACAAAACTGAATATGACACTCAAATTTATCCTTTCGTTTATTTAAATAGTACAGGATGATATAAAATTCTCTGCTAGTTAAAATGGCATATCTTTGCTTTTTCTCCTTGGTATAAATTTATTTTTTAATTTATTTTAATACCCAGAAAGGTACAAAACACTGAGCTAATAAAAGTGGCCTTTCTTGATTTTTCTAGTTAATACCAAAGTAAAACAGCCACCCAAATCTATTCTTTCTTCGCTTTCTTTCTGCTCGGTACAAAATTGAATAGGTCACGCAAATTTATTCGTCGCTCCGTTTACGAGTAATTTACGTTTAAATATTTGGCCTTTGACCTCGATGGTCAGTACTTTTGGCACATGTAGTAGTTGGTGACCTATTACCAAATGTGGAAACAGCATTTGAATATGTTGCCCCATTTACGAGTTTTCTGGTTTAAATATTTGACCTTTGAACTTGGTGGTCAGTACTTTTGGGACATGTAGTATTTGATGACCGACTACTAAATGTGGAAACAGCATGTCAATATGTTGCTCCGTTTACGAGTTATTCTGGTTCAAATATTTGGCGTTTGACCTCGGTGGTCAGTACTTTTGGGACATGTAGTACTTGATGATCCATTACTAAATGTGGAAACAGCACCTCAATACGTAGCTACGTTTACGTGTTATTCTGGTTTAAGTATTTGGCATTTGACCTCGATGGTCAGTACATTTGCGCTATGTAGTACTTGATGACCTATTACTAAACGTGGAAACTGCACCTCAATACGTTGCTCCGTTTACGAGTTATTCGAGTTTAAATATTTGACCTTTGACCTCGATGATTAGTATTTTCGGGACATGTAGTAGTTGATGACCCCTACTAAATGTGGAAACAGCATTTCAATATGTTGCTTCGTTTACGAGTAATTCGGGTTTAAAATTTTGACTTTTGACCTCGATGGTCAGTAGTTTTGGGACATGTAGTACTAGATGAATGCTTGTGTAATTTCTGCTATGTTACATAATGGTTGATAAAAGGGAACGAATACACTCCTGCTGTTGGTTCATATTCTCTGCTGTATTAAATAATGGTTAAAAGTAGGCCATACTCTTTTATACATAGGGAGTTGCAAAGATAGGTGTATGTAGTCTCCCGTTTTTCGGATTGGATTATATGTTCATTGTCTTAAGTAGTGTCTGCTGTGTTACATAGGGGTTAAAAAAGTGCTCATAAAAGGGAACGAGTACACCCCCATTATTCTCTGTTATGTTGGTAATCTTTACTATGTTGCTATGAGTGCATTCGTAGTCTCTGTGCTTAGAATTTTATGTAACTTTTGTTATATTAAAATAGAGGTGCAAAAATAAGCCAAACTCTTTTATTAGCTGTTCTGCTCTGTTGCATAGGGGTTGAAAAATAAGTCATACTCTTTTCTCAGCTCTGCTAATTTAAAATAGTGGATATAAAAGAGAACAAGTACACCTCTATTATGTTAATAGCCTTTCTGCTATGTTACGTAGTTGTGTGTTCTAAGTCTTATGTTACATAGGGGTGTGAAAATATGTTCATTCATTTTATTAGCTCTGCTATGTTACGTAGTCTGCTTTGTTAAAATACGGGTTGATAAAAGAGAACGAATGCACCCTATTATTCTCTGCTATGTTACATAGTAATGCTGCTAAAATATGCGCTCGTAGTTTCTGTGCTATATTCTTACGTAACTTTGCTATGTTAAAATAGGGGTGGAAAATAAGCAAAACTCTTATTAGCTCTACTATGTTATATAGGGGTTGGAAAATAAGCCATACTCTTTTATCAGCTCTGCTATATTCGAAGCCTATCTTGTGTAATCTCTGCTATGTTATATAGGGGTTGAAAAATGTGGTCATAGAAGGGAACAAGTACACCACTACAAAGGGGTCGTAAAAGGGAACGAGTACACCTCTAGAAGTGCTCATGAGGGAGAACGAGTTTTCGGGGTGTTCGATTTTCCATTGTTGGATGGTACGTGGGTCATGGCGTATCGTGCTACACTGGAAAATTGAGTCCTTGCTATCAGAACGCCCTGGGAGAAAACGCGAATTTTAGGGTAGTGTGAGTCAAGTGCCGACCATCTACTTCCGTGTATTTCTGTCCTGGCAACACCATTAATAACTTTACAATAGAAGGAGGAGGAAATAGAATAAAACAAGAAACCTCGGTATCTGCTGTCGGTTGCCTGTCTTTTCACAAGCAGTGACGCAACTAAGTCACGTCACTCAGTGACTGCGAGCGAAGCGACCGTTTATACATGCCGATGAACCGGTACGGGTTCGACTACCGCAAGAGGAAATGGACCCATCGTGTCATGCGCCGGTCCACTGCTCTAGGATTGCAATGACTGGTTTGATGAACACTCCTCTGATCTGGCAACACGGTCATCGGACCTTAACCCAATCTAATCCATCTGGGACGCCATGGAACGACACCTTCGGTTGTGGGCCTTTGCAAGTTATCTGCAAGCTATGTGGGACACCTTGCAGTAGATATGGATTGAGATTCCACAACACTTGAAGCGCCTCGTGGATGCCATTCCGCGGCGGGTAGCCGTCATTATCAAAGCCAAAGATGGTGTTACATGCTATTATGTGCAGATATGCGTATTTGAACACATAATGAAACATTTTATTTCGGACTTTGGGACATTTTATTTTAAAATTCAACACAGTGAAAAGAAAAGCATAATCTTTGATTTAATGTTGAATCGCTTCTTGTTTTTTCTTCTAAGTTCATTTGCTTTTCCTACTAGGAAGTTTTCTTGCTGTCTGTCATTTCTTTTTTATACATGTAGTTTGTTAATCAATAAAAACGACAGATTATTTCCCTGTCAGCATTCCTATCATCACCCTACCTTTGGGTAATCTATGAGCACGCACTTTTTATCAAGACTGAAGAAATAGTCAACGACCCAGAATATTAACCCGGAGGGACATCGAACAAAACCATTGGGACACTTTTGGAAGAGGTATTCCGGATCGTATGAGAGACGAGTCAACATGTAGGAGCACAAACTACGATTTCGAATTTACGAGAAGTTTACCTTGCTCTAACTTAGAGAGCACTTTGCCTTAGCAAACGTTGTAACATTAGTTATCAGTTGCGATGAATAATCCGTTAAAGAGCTATTTCGAATTTGATTAGATTTACTGTATTCGCAACGTTGGTTTTTCTGCCCGGGTTTCCCAAACCCTTAACTCTCAACTACTTGAACGACCAGCTGACCAGAGAGAAGGATGGACGGACATCAATCCAGTGGGGGAATCATCGAGAAGGAAACACCGAGATTTACAAGTAAGTGCAAGTAGATTAACCAGTCCTAAAAATTACTTCCTTCTCACCCTTTTCGACCCCTTCTTTTGTATGTGTTTGATCTTATTTATATGCAACCCAGGTCAGATCCTGTACTTTACGCTCTACCAAATTCAATGTTTACAAAATCCTGGTCGCAACTTGTCAGTTCTAACATCCCCAATTACACTGTCTATTAGCGCGTTATCTGAGCTTTCAGACTGAAAAGGGCGACTGCCCATGGCGGAGATATGGTTTTAACTTGTGTGGATGCACACATATATGTAACTCTCGATTTTTTCTTTTAGCTGAACATAATTAAGATTTATTTTTGCATTAGTTTGTTCGCCGCCAACCGTTAGAATTTGCTGAAATTCTATTTGTTTTACCGCCCTTCCTCCACCCTCTCGTTTTGTTCTTATTTTGTTTTTATGTGCATTTTTAGCCATACTATTTAGAGATATTTAGAGAAAATTGTGGATTCTAGCATTATGGCACAATCTCGACTTACGTCTCTAGATTCGATTGTGCGCCCCACAGTTTTTCACGGCAAGTATGGGGAAGACGTTATTGGTTTTTTTTGAGTATTTTTAATCTTACTGTGTCATTTATGAGTTCAACGCAGGCAAGAAGCGTCATATATCTATTAAGGGACGGGGCCTTGGCCTGGTTTTTAGCATTATCTAGGACAGACGAATTTGTGAACTTGTCGTATGTAGACATAAAGAGACGTATGATTACATTATTTGGAGGTTTTGTAGTTAAGAAGGTTACGGAACACACCATTCGATCTAGAGATCAAAAAGAAGGGTAACCCACTATATATATATATATATATATATATATATATATATATATATATATATATATATATATATATATGATAAGTTAGATCTTATGTTCAGTTTCTATAAAGCTATGCCTATACAGCAACAAATTAATTTTCTAGTTGAAGGATTATTGCCTCAGTACTTTAAACTCACATGCAATAAATCGTTTTCGTCGGTTGATGCGTTATGTGAATTTTCATTACAAGAACAGTCAGCTGAATTAATTGTGAATTATAAGACGCTTATTAAAGCTAATTCGAAAAAACTAATCTTGCTGTACAGTACACCGGAATTTATCGCTAAGATAGGTGATGTTTCGTTGCGCGATAATTCTCATCTTTCATTTCCTCTGGAAGAACAACAGCAGAGAAAAGCAAACCTCTGGGTTCTACAACATCATGATATCCGCTGGGAAAGAATGCAGTAATCGACAGTCTGTAGATTCTATCCCGCTTCATGAACAGAAATGTAACTCTTTTTCTTCTTTTTGTTCTTCTGAATAATATGCACAACACAATTTGCTCTACAACGAATTCTTATGTTATTGCTAAAATCCAACAGAACAGGCGCAAAGAGAATCATAGTACGTCTCACCCGAATAATAATATACACTGTCCAGCTAAAACATTAGTTTGCAATATGGAACAATTGAAGGGAAGTGATAATTGTAATATTTTAAATAGCGATAATAATTCAGGGAATAGTGGAGACCTGCTTTTAAGACCCACACGATAACTACGCCTATTGTAAGGGATAGGATTCTGCCTTGTATCAAAACCACTATTGGAAATAGAGAGTATAAAGCGTTGCTGGGTTCTGGGAGTCAAATTTCTATTTGTACTAGGGAGCTTATTCCTCCTAACACTAGACATGTTAAAAGACGTACTATCATCCGTGGGATCTCGGGTAAAGGACTTGAAACTAACACGTAGGCTGTGTTGAAGTTCAAAATTGACGGTTATTCATTTACGCATACTTTTAGAGTTGTAGACAAATTTGCATTTTCTGTTTTGTTGGAGAATGATTGGTTATTTCCTCACCATGTTACTATTAACCAGGACATTCACGTAGTTCGCATAGTTAGGTTTGGGAAACCCACTGATTATGCGCTACCTGAGAGTCATGCTATAGGCACAGTTTACGAACAAACAGCGAACTGAATGCAAGCGTATTTCATAACGGCGAAAGTTGTTAATTTACCACCAAAATCTAGTGTTTCAGTACCTGTTCGTAAAATTAATGATTTAGTGGGAGTTAAGAATATTTTGCAACCCAATGAGAAAATCTTTCCTAAAGCTGAAATTTTTGTCAATGAGTCTACAGTGGATTCTGTTAATCCTGTCATTAGAGTAGTCATCCCAACCAACAAATGGTTGTGTTTAGAAACAAATCTTCACTTAGGTTCAGTTATTGACATTAGGCCGGGTGCACATAACCCAAATGATACAGATAGTGCTCAAAATCATGGTTTAGGCAGTAGACAAGACAACAGTAACCTTCCTGCTGGTTTTGACGTCAAACGTGTGGACATTAACCCTCAACTTTCTGACGATCAGAAGTAAATTTTTTATTCTGTTATAGAGGAGTATAAGGATTGTTTTTCTTGCTCAGAGGATGATTTTGGAGTGGCCAAGGGCTACGTACATGAAATTAAAATGCTAGATGACGTCCCAGTTCACACCAATCAGTTTCCAATTCCCTTTCACTTAAGAGAAGAAGTTAAAAAACAGGTTGATACTTTGCTCAAACAAACTGTCATTAATAGGTGTGTATCTAGTTACAATTCACCTATTCTTCTCGTAAAAAAGAAGTCTGGATCTTTGAGATTTGTTTTCGACGCCAGGGGCATTAACCTCCATATTGCACCGGACAGTTATCCAGTACCATCGATAGAAGAGATTATTTCGCGTCTTAGTAAGTGTCGCTACCTGTGCTGCACCGATTTATTCAGCGGTTTTTTCCAGGTGAAGATGCTGAGGAATATCAATATGTCACTGCCTTTTCAATCCCAGGAATTGGTTCTTTTTGTTTTACAGCCCTCCCACAGGGTTTTATCACTAGTTCCGCTGGTTTAAACAGATTAGTGAAAATGACATTGGAAGGATTAGAATCTGAACAAGTTTTTGGGTAAGTTGATGATTTTTTCTGGGGTGGAAACACTTTTGAGGACGTTATCAATCTCACCAAGAAGTTATTTCAACGAATTAGAGAACGTGGTCTTTTACTTGCACAGAAATAAAAACAAAATTTGCTTATTTTTCACTAACGATTTTGGGACACGATGGCTTGCGAATTTCCAAAAGAATCACTGACTCCATTAGTAATTATGAACGTCTTAAAACGAAAAACATGTGAAAAGTTTTCTGGGATTAGCTAGCTTTGTAAGACGATTTTTACCTAATTTTTCTGAAATCGCGGAGCCTTTGAACTTTCTTCTCAGGAAAGATGTACCGTTTAAGTGGACACAAAAAACAAGATGCTTTTGTGAAAATTAAAGACCTTATCATAAAATCGCCATATTTAATGCATTATAATCCGAAACACCCTGTATACTTGTTCTGTGATGCATCAATGCGCGGTCTGGCTGCCGTGCTCAAACAACCTATATGTTCTCCAGATGACCCAGAGTTAGAACCCATTGCTTATTGTAGTCGTAGCTTAACTAAAAATGAAAATTCTAGACGTCCTTATGAACTTTAACTTTTTAGTATTATATATGCCTTTCGATCCTTTCGTTATTTTTTACTAGGACGTCACTATTTCATGAAAACCGACTGTAAGGGTTTATTGTTTCTGAAACAGACAAAAATGTAGGTAAATTTGCGAGGTGGCTTAGTTTTATTGAACAATATAATTTTACTGTGACACATGTATCTGGGTTGTCTAACGTAGAGGCTGATGCTCTTTCACGTTTTTCTCGTGTCCCCAGGGACATTTCTGACGAGCAACAGAATGAGGAAGATTTTCGAGTATTTTCTTCCACTGTTACTGAGTGGAACAATATGCTAAGTGACGAGCCTTCTCTCAGAGATGAACAAATGAAGGATCAATTTTATAAGGATATTTTTGATTGGTTACAAAACAAGGAATAGAAAAATCCGAAAATTAAAAGACAAGCATTTTATTTCACGGGAAAAAAAGGAATTTTGTATAAAAGACAAAAAACATCTAGTGGTATGTAATTTTTAGTTGCTGTACCTGTTTCTTTGATGCGGCTCATACTTCTGCCATTGGTTTAAGTCACGGAGGTTTTTCTAAGACATGATCTTTTAGTGAAATCTGTGTATTTCCCTAATATGAAACAATACATCTATCAGAAATGCAAGGAATGTTTAATTTGTCAGACAAGCAAAAACAAACCTGGTTCTGCTTATGGTACGTTGCAAACATACCCCCAAGTACTGCCCTTCTATCGCCTTTACATAGATATCGGGGGGTGTACTTTCCGAGTTATGTTTTGAGACAGAAATATTTGATTGTCGTTGTGGATGTTGCTACCCGTTATACTATTTGTGGTTCACTAGCAGATATAACAACGTCTTCTGTAAGTAGTTTTCTTTATGAAAACGTAATTTTGAAATACGGTTTTTTAAAAGAAATAGTCACAGACAAAGTTCCATGCTTTATTAGTAACTTATTCAAGGAGTTGTGTGCAATGATTTTAGCTAAGACTCGATTTGTAAATGTTCAAGCTCATTACGCTAACGGGACTGCTGAGATAGCTATCCGGAACATTGAACAGAGACTGAAATCTGCGTTGTGTAATAAGGATCAAGGAAAATGGGTCGAACTGCTGGCATCTGTCGTGTTGACCCATAATTTAACTGCCAATTTGTCCTCTGGATATAGCCCTTTTGAACTTTTGTATGGATTCAGTTGTAGAATGCTACACGAAGCAATTTTGGACACCCCCTGATAATTTCAGGACAATACTGAACGTTTACGGCAACTTGGAGAAATACGAGACAAAGCCCATGATAAATGGTTAGAGAGACATAAGATGGCAACGAAATTTTATGACAAACGTCATTCGAAACCTAATTTCAAAGTCGGAGAAGGTATGGATTTTAAACAGTACCATGAAGAAAGGATGCACCAGAGCTTTTAGTGGACGTTATTTTGGTCCAGGAATCATTCAGGATATTGACCACCCAAATTCCTATTTTGTTAAGTTCAAGGAAGATTCAAGGTTGATTCGATTGCACTACAAAGATTGAAGAAGTACTACGAGAAACAAGAGAAGGAAAACGAAGAAGAGGGAGAAGAAGTTGACGTTGACTTATACAAGATATACAAGACGTAGTGGAGGATGCTACTACGAATGCCTGCAGGAAGAAAAACAGAAGAATGAAGTACAGGAAGAAAAACAGAAGACAGAGGAAAAGAAAAAGAAGAACATTGTGTAATTGTTTTTAATTCCGCGGTGAACATGATACAAAAAAGATATTCCATCTGTGAAATTTAGTGAGGTTGTGATTACCAACCAATTACTCAATTGGGTTGAAACAGGGAAGAATTGAAATCGAAGTTTGGTCCCAATTCTGCAATCAACGAGAAAACTAGTGCTTTCGAGGAGATATCGCTATGGTTAAAGCTGTTGTCAACCCCACGAATGAATTACTTATTCCAGTAGGAGGAGCAGATAGAAGTATTTAAGAAGCTACAGGAGAAGAATTTCGTAAAGATTGTGAGAAAGTGAATTCTTTGAAACCAGGACAAGTGAAATTGCTCCAGGCTATAATCTCCCCGCTGATCGTGCATTGTTGACGTGTGGTCCCAGAGATGCGAACAAGAAGACTTTGGAGAATTGTTATAACAATTGTTTTGATTTTGTGTTGAAAAATCAGTTTTCAACTGTGGTTTTTCCCTGCATCGCTGCCAGTGTATTTCATTTCCATAAAGAACCTGCTGCGAGGATTGCATTGTTACACGAAAATTTTTAGAGGATCATTTGGACAACGTAGCCCGTATTGTATTGTGTATTTTCGACAAGGAGAATTGGGATCTCTATCAGCGTCTTTTACCTGTGTATTTTCCCTTGGAAGAAGGAAAAGAAACGGAAGCTGTTTCTCTGCAATGAAGTTCTTTTTTTAAAAAAGAAGAAGAAAAAGACGGTTCTCAAAGGAAGATTTGATGAATTAGGAACATCTGTGAAATTGGTGACGAATTTTGTTTTGACACTGACCATGTCATTATAGAATTTGTTTTCGTTTATTTGCGTTTCTAAGTCTTGCCGGCAATAACAATCACAACGAAAAGGAGAAAAAGGAGTACTCATATAGATATCATTCTTTCCTCAGTTACTTAGAACTGTTGGTTAACTTTGTACAACACGTCTCTTTTTCTTGGTTATTTTATCCACAGCTTATAACCTGAATAGTTGGTATTTTGGCACCAAATCAACATGTTATTGATACACTATGCTTAGCAGAAGAAAAGAAGGGAGACAGACGCAATTGTGAATTGATATTTGTATGCTATCTATGTTATGATAGTAATGAAGAAGGAATTCCTACGATTTTTTGCATTTTTCAAGATGCATTTTATGACCCAAATGTGGATGTAAAGAAGAATGAAGTTTTCTTTTCCTGGATTATTTTGATCTTATCCTACGATTTGTTATTAGTTATTGGAAATATACTCAGTCAATGTATTCTTTTAAAAGGAATATACACTGTTATAACTTCTTGTGTGATTTTAGTGTTTTTTGAATGGTCAATTTTTCATTGCCTGCTGTGTATATAGTGAACTTACGTATTTCATCATGAAGATGACTTGGGATTTATATATGACGAAGATTTGTGCTTTATATAGCATGTATTTCTGTATATTGGAAGAATGGACTTGATTCCACATTTTTCTGCTTCATGTGTGTGTCAAGCATGGGTACTTTCATGGAAGAAGAAAGAAGATATTTTTCTCTTTTATTGCATATTTTCGTTAGGGATTTAGGAATGTGTTTGGTGATAGTCTGTCATATTGATTTCATTAATAGCCAGTACAGAGGGCTATAACTCGGTCGGTCATTGTGGAACTAAATTCTCCACTATTCGTTTTATCTAAAACCTAAAATCAAATTCTTTTGTGTTGTTTTATCTGTTCTTTCTATGGGTAGCTAGATTAATTTTTCTTCTACCGCGTAATAATTATTTTGATTATAGAGTAAATCTTTTTATTGGAATTGGAGTTTTTATTTACTATATATAGATATATACGTATGGATTACGGTTTAGTTATTACTTTTGCATTTTCCCCCTGATTTTTCGTCGATTTTTATTCATTGCATTATTTTATGCAATTATTTTCCCTACTCTCATATCTTACGTGTTTTAGGCAGTCATTGACTGTATCACCTAATTTTTGTGATGTTAATATAATAAACCTGTCTACCCTACTCCTATGATCTACTTGTACGAATGAACTTTCCAGTCATGTGATGTAAGAACATTGTACCTGTGATTTCCAGACCTACATCTTGTGCTTAGTGATGCTGTGTTTACAACATCGACGTTGTAGTGTTTCCGCGATTTGGCCTTGACTGTTCTGCTATCAACTCTGTTAGTGTTGTGAAAATTTATGCTGCACTCATCATTTCTCACCACATGATTTCTTTCCAGACTATATTTGCTGCTGTGACTTTTCTTATGAAGATTGAATAGAACTACAAAGATGCTCCTCTTTTTTTTTTTAAATAGAAAAACTAAAAAGTGAATTTTTTGTCTCCGAAATGTTTTCATTCGGGACTTTGATTTCAGGGGAGTGAAGATGTGTATTTAAACACATAATGAAACATTTTGTTTCGGACTTTGGGACATTTTATTTTTAAAAATTCAACACAGTGAAAAGCATAATCGTTGATTTAATGTTGAATCGCTTCTCGATTTTTTTCTAAGTTCATTGTCTTTTCCTACTAGGAAGTTTTCTTGCTGTCTGTCATTTCTTTCTTATACATGTAATTTCTTAATCAATAAAAACGACAGATTGTTTCCTTGTCAGCATTCCTATCATCACCTTACCTTTGGGTAATCTATGAGCACGCACTTTTCATCAAGACTGAAGAAATAGTCAACGACCCAGGATATTAACCCGGAGGGACATCGAACAAAACCATTGAGACACTTTTGGAAGAGATAGTAGGGATTGTATGAGAGACGAGTCAACATGTAGGAGCACAAACCACGTGATTTTACGTGAATTTCGAATTTACGAGAAGTTTACCTTGCTCTAACTTAGAGAGCACTTTGCCTTAGCAAACGTTGTAACATTAGTTATCAGTTGCGATGAATAATCCGTTAAAGAGCTATTTCGAATTTGATTAGATTTATTGTATTCGCAACGTTGGGTTTCCTGCCCGGGTTTCCCAAACCCTTAACTCTCAACTATTTGAACGACCAGCTGACCAGAGAGAAGGATGGACGGACATCAATCCAGTGGGGGAATCATCAAGAAGGAAACACCGAGATTTACAAGTAAGTGCAAGTAGATTAACCAGTCCTAAAAATTACTCCCTTCTCACCCTTTCCAACCCCTTCGACATCAAAGCTGTTTCTTTTGTATGTGTTTGATCTTATTTATATGCAACCCAGGTCAGACCCTGTACTTTACGCTCTACCAAATTCAATGTTTACAAAATCCTGGTCGCAACTTGTCAGTTCTAACATCCCCAATTACACTGTCTATTAGCGCGTTATCTGAGCGTTCAGACTGAAAAGGGCGACTGCACAATTAGGTAGGTGTCTATAATTCAACTGGTGATCAGTATATATCGTCTTCCCTTTTATAACAATACTTCTAAGTTTATTAGTTCTATAGATGTGCAGAAGAATCTAAACACAATTATAGAAGCTAGTACGTATAGTGAAATAGTGAAAATCATGAAACAGGATATGATGGTATTTGCTGTAAATCGGATATAAAATTCATCTCAAATAATTCTGGTAAGTATGTTTTCCTTCATTTTAAATAATGAATCCCTTGTTTAAATCACCATTTTTATTTTTTCCTAAACTTATATGTTGAAGTCCTAATAGAAAAAACTAAGGTATACTGAACATTTGGTAACGCGCAGGCACGTAGCCAATGGGAGGAGGTCCGGGGCGTCCAGACGCCCCGTTCGAAACCAGAAATGACACATAGACCTACATACAGAAAGCTGGTGCGAAAGTCTTCTTTCAGGGTTCTTGTGCATCCCCTGGCGAAGCCACTGTTTACGAAGTATTTATTAAACTAGCCGGACTTCCAAACTTGTTGATACTTACCGGAAATTGCAATGAAAAGCCGTCTCAAATCACTAAATATCGTTTTCTTCATGTTTCTACAGAAACTGTGCGCAGTCTGATGACATTTAAAGCTTCATCTCTGACATTGTATATAGTGACAATATAGGTTATATATTGTTTTAAAGCTTATAAAATTTTCAACAACTTTTATTCGAGCTTTCTTTTCATATTTCTGCTCAGTTAAGTTGTATAATGCAATGAAAAGAATATGTCCCCTAATACAGATCCCAATTTTTTTACTTTGTCCTAAAGTTATGCAAAAATGCTTACTCGCAGAAATGTGATAATAACTTATTACATTGCCTATAATATTAGAAGTATAATAAAGAAAGAATGATCCTTCTACGTTAATTAGTTTAGAAATTATATGGCATAAATTAAGTACATGTGAAAAATTCAAGATGGGAGACTATTTATTCAAAGTGGCGGAAAACCCGCAACTGGATTTTTTGGATTTTCTGGAGGTTAATGAGGAAGAAATCACTAACAAATTCCAGAAGGTCCCACCTTTTTATTCTAAATGTCTACTTCAAACCTTAATTAGACTGCACTATTAGTGCTTCATTTAAATTAATTAAATTCATGTTTCGCCGTTTTAAAACATTTGTTCCAGAAGAGAAGAAAAGAAATGCGAATAAAAAGACGAGGAATTGGAATTATTATAAAAGAATATACATCGAAATCTATTAGATTTAGAGGCATCAAATTTGCTATTTGGACTTCTCATGTAAGGTAATAAGACCCATGCTTAAGGATTTTTTTGGAATTTGACAGGTAGAAAAAAAAGGTTGGAAGGATAAAGGGACCAGGATTACAATTATTGTAATAAGAGTCCATAACTCGGAATCTCTTGAGACATAAAGTTTGGTATTTGGCCTAATTTAATATAATAAAACACGTGTTTCAGAATTTCTTTATGTTTGACCTAAAAGGAAAGAAACTAGATATTTGTCCTAGAAGGGAAGAAAAGAAGTAAGGAGAAATAGAAATGAGATTGCAATTCTTGCAGTAAGATATGCATATCTCGGTTAAGGTCGGAGACATGAAATTTGCTATTTGGACCCTTTATTTAACCCTTTGAAATATTGTCATTTTTTAAATGTAGACTTTCAGTTAAGCATCTACTGCTGTAGCACTGTTCATCCGAATATCATAATTTAGCCATTTTTTTCAGAATGAAACAAGTTTTTAAATGGGACCAAATTTTTGAATGTATGACGTACACAAAAAGGAACAATTTGAGATAATTTGGAAAATTTCCCCCCGAAAAATCCTGTTATGGAAGCTTTTCGTTCTCTGAACCAACTCCGGTTACCCATACCTAGTTACAATCTGCCTTGAAGTATTCTCCTGTCTCTTCGTGACTAGTGTATCAAGTCACATTGCAATATTTTGAATAGTTAAGAAGGGAAAATATTTCCCAATCCTATTAGAAGAGCAAAACTCAGCATAATTCCAAACACTTTCCCTCTTACAACTTAAAAACTGCACACAAAACATTGTGCTGGGTGAAAAAAAATATCCAATCATAAAAACGAGCTTAAATAAAACCACAAGAAGAACAAACAAATTTACATAGCAACACTTCTCTCTCTCTCTCTCTCTCTAAAAAAAATCATAAATAAATAATTGCAAACGCTTCCTTTCGACTTAACTTTCAACTTTCCTTCTACTGTGAAGTTAAAAGCGTTTTGACCTCTATAAGTAAATAGGGAGTTTGAGGGGGTAGAAAATTTCATATGGGCCATTTTGTCATCTATGGTCATGCTCTGTGAATCTTACGTATGAAAAGCTTTCTTACAATCTGCCGTCTATCCTTGCTTGACAACGAAGCTATTGAATATGTTTTAGTTATGTGAGAAACACGTACAGATCTCAGAAGATATTTAAATGTGACGTCATCATCTTGCCCTTGCTTGTCAGTGAACAATAGATACCTTTTTCTACTTTCTAACAACCTTTGAAAAGTAAAAGAAAAAATTGCATTTGAATAAAGAACGGATTTCTGAAAGGACATTAATAAGAGGCATATGCTTATGACATAAATTACATGCTATGTCGTGTCAAAGGGTTAAGGTAATTTAATACGTGTTTAATTGTATATATTTCTTTCCATTTTGTACTAAAACAAAACAATACACTGAGCAATGCTATGTGATAATATGTAACAAAACACACAATCACGCAACAGTTTCGACACAATAACTGTGTCTTCATCAGACTTCCACTCCTTCTGGCTGTTTAGGAGTTGTTCACCTCTTATATACTCTCCGGAAATGAACTTTTAATTAGGCTCCGCCCCTTCATTAAAAAGTAACACTTGTGTGGTTTTCACTTTCACTTTTTAGCTCCACACGTGTCCAATTAAAAGTTTACTTTTTTCGCTGGATACATTCTGCCTTTAATTATCCTTATTTTTCTTATTAGTTTGTTCTCTTTCTTTCTTCTTCCTTTTCATTTTTCTTCTTTAAGCAGAATCTTCTCCCACTCTTTATTTATCGAGAATCCTGCATTCCAATTCATCACCTTGTCTCCTGCCTTCATAATCTCCCTGGCTTCTTTCCATTTTCTCACCAAAGTTCTCTTCTCTACTTCTATGATCTCTGCTCCTTCCCACCCTATTCTGTGGCTTGTCTCTTTCTGATGTTTATATATCGCATTGTTATACCTTTTTAATCTTACATCATCCTTGTGCTGTTTTAGCCTTTCTTCCATTTTCTTCTTTGTTTCTCCTATGTAAATTTTGTTACACTCCGCGCATCCTACTTTATATATTACTCCCCTTTTCGTCTTTGTCCGCTATTGCTTTTCTCTTGGTTTTCCCAGTTCAATTATTCTGCTTCCTGCTTTCCTGTACGTCCTTATTCCTACTTTCCGAAGCATTCTCTTTATCTTCTCTGTTTCTTTGCCTAGACTTTCTATTCCAAACCATTTTTTGTTCTTGTCTCCTTCCTCTTTCTTCCTCTCTCTCTTGCTATGTTTCTTGTCACCCTATCCTCTTCGTTGTATCCATTTTTCCTTAGTTGTGTCCAGAACTTCTTTAAATCCCTTTTCCTCTGTTCTTCATTTGTGTTTAGGTCTCCTATTCTTTCCTCCATAATTTTTATGAAATTCTTCTTTGTACCCTCATCCACATCACTTCGTTTGTGGCAATACACTCCCGCTGCACACTCGTTTTGCTATCAGGATTTAATAAACTCTCCTCCTTCTGACTTCTTTATTTTCATATCTAAATAGTTTATCTCCTTATCTATTCTATTTCATTCTCTAGTCTAATCCCTTTCTTTTCATCTTCCACGCCTCTTATGAATTTCTCCAGCTGCCTTTTCGTTCCCTTCCATACTCCTAAACAGCCATCTACATAACGGCAAAAAAGAAGCAGTCTTTCTCCTCCTCTTTCTATCGTCTCCTTCTCCCATCGATTCATTATTATATCTGATAGTACTGAACTCAAACAAGATCCTATATTAAGTCCTTCCTTCATTTTAACAATCCTATCTCTGATTATACAGTATCCATTCTCCCACAATGCCTCTAATCATTTTCTTACCTTCATACTGTCCCAGTTTTCTGTTTTCTTTTCACCCATTTCCTCTTCTATTCTCAGTATTTCTTTTCTGAGCAGCATTGGTGAGAAATGCAAGAGCTCTTTCTTTCATCATCTGGAAAATGATACAACATTTTATAAGTTCAAAATGTTGTATACAAAAACTTAAAGTTAACATTGTGCTTTTGTGCTTGTTCGAAACACTTCTAACATTGAACTTATAGCTGTATCTAAAACACATTAAAAAAGTTAACTTTGAAAGAATTTCTTTCTGATCCTACCTGAACAGGTTGATTATCACATTCATGTGAAAATGTTTATTTTTTTGCCTGATCTATTAATAAAACATTAGTTTTTAAAGTAATGATGAGGACACAAACAAACTATCTGCTGAGCAAAAAATATATTCACATAAAAAACTATAGTGTCTGATGAAGCCAAAATGTTAGTTGGCGAAACTGTAAGACGTATGTAGTTTTTTTATGTGAATATATTGTTTTGCTCAGGAAATAGTTTGTTTGTGTTTAAGTATATACAAAGCAAAGCTTCTACTTATAGAAAATAATGATGCGGGTGCGAACGCCTGCTTGATCAGCTCCCAATACGGCCGCATCTTTCGTCAAGGACCTTAAACCGACCCTGCACAGTTTGGAAGCCTATTATTATTATTATTATTATTATTATTATTATTATTATTATTATTATATTATATTATAAATTAGGAATCCACCGCATCCCCTTGGTTATTTTCGTTGCAACTAACACGTAGTCATTGTCTAACCTACCAACACTGTTTGCATGATTGGACTCTGTTTCCACTCTAATTAAACCCCAAGCATATGCAAAAATGAGTCAGTAGCGTGACATTAATACCAGATGTAAAGTGTGTATACGAGCATTATAAAAGGAATGAATAAGTAGCTTTGTGCTTATAATATTGCGTGGGAGGGAAATATTCTTTAAAATTTAAGCTTTATTTGGCCTTTTATTTCCTGTGTTTAAGAGCCGAGCGGGCGTTGCAGAGTAACAGCCTACCATTAATTTTTATTTACGTCATTATCCAGTTCTCCGGCCAAGACTAAAAGATATTTATATTGAAGAAAATAATATTTATTTAAATATTTCTAAATTAAAGTAAATTAATATTCAATCATTTGTAGTATAATTTTGTATTTTTCTCCACACTCCTCTCTGAACAGGAGATAGTATGGCCGAAGGGCCATCCAAGTATAGGCCTATTGCTGTTTCTCTATGCTTTTCCTTTTGCTTTATCCTGGGGTTTGCATGAACTTTCTTATAATTGTGCATACTCCAATATTACGCTCTCCTATATCTTCTTTATGTTTTCCTTTAATTCCAGTGGTTTCGGTTGCTTTTTAAGCGTCTTGTGCACCACTCAGATCCACGAAAATGAAATGAAATCTTTGAGTTTTACGTCCCACAGTTATGCCGGTTAGGCTAAAGGTGACGGTGATGATGAGTAATGAATGAAATGGTGGAATGAAGAAAGTGGGAGAACCCCGAGAAAACCCATGCACACGGTGTTTGTCCACCACAAAGTTCACTTGGCAGGGACTGGAATCATCAGATCCACGATACTACTATTGGTAGCCTATTTTTTTCACGTTTACCTATTTTGGGATAGTTGTACGACTTTTCTATTTTTTTTCTCTCTCTATGAGCTTTCTGCATATTTACTCCTAGTAACACAGATTCTATCTTGAGAGGTGAATGACTCATACTTACCGAGATGGTTTTAGATTCATCGGGTGCTGAAACAATGGTGACAACAAAGATTGCTATCGTATAGACGATTTCAAAGAAACAAATAATATTCGTAATAATAATAATAATAATAATAATAATAATAATAATAATAATAATAATAATAATAATAATAATAATAATAATAATAATAATAATAATAATAATAATAAAAATAATAATAATAAATACAGGGTGAACCAAAAATAGGTTAAATAGAGTTTGTGTTATGGTTTCACTAACAACAGTATTCATTATAACTATGGTGTTTGAGTTATCCCTAAAATGTATTTTGCTGTTAATTGGCATCATAATGTATTAATAATAATAACCCAGATAGCACGAATACTTGCGGCAAATTTTTGCTTCGTTTAGTGGAGCAAACAATCTGAAAGTTTGCGAAGGCAATATTTCTTAATATTTATTAAAAGCTTTCAATATGATCTGCAAATTTTCGCTGATTTGTAAAAATAAATTCACCACTACAATTAACTTGCATCTTTTTTGAAATTATAGCGTTTAAAGTTTGCCGTTGCAAACAGTTTGCAACTCTGTAAAAAACTTGTTTCGAAAATTTTGCTGAAAGCAAATATGTGATGATATTACCGAGTGCACGCGCATCGTACCCAAAATTCACTGCGCTACATCAACTGTGACAAAACAAGCGGGAAGTGAGAATCAAGAAAAACCAATGCACCAGAGGACTCCAGAAAAAACTCACTGGTCTCTTATCAGATGTTTTTATTGACCCAGGCAGCCTGACGTTATTTTGTGAATGTGTATGAGATATGATCGTTGAGTAAGTAGATAAATTGCGATATCCTTTGTCTGTGTGTTTATCGTTCGGAAGTTTCTTATCTTTGGCAAGTAGCTAAAGATGTTTAATGCTTGCCACTAAGAAAAGACAGGTCCACATTATAAAAATTTTGATGTTTCATAAAGTTTAGTTTCACTTTATAAATTTGCAGCAAACAATACCGGATACATTTGCAGCAAACATGATCTTGCGATCGTGAAAACACTTTCTGCAATGTTGTTGCAAACTTTTTAATATTTTCACCAAATTTATCAGCTCATTTTCGGAAATTTTGTCAAAGAAAATTTGCACAAAATATTTGCAGCAAAGTCCTGGCAAATTTTCTTGCTGTGCAGTCGCAAACATTTCGTTTGTATTGGCAGATGTTTTCATTTTCTGAGGCAACTTTGCTGCAAACTCAGCCAGCGTCAACTTCGTTATTTGCATTGAACTTTCGGCAAATTTTTTCATTTGAAAAGGCAAGTTTTTTGCAAACTTTTTAGTTTGCCTTTGCAAATTTTTAAACATTTTTAAAAACTTTTCTGTGCTATCTGGGAAGATTAATACCCAGATAGTACGAATACTTGCGGCAAATTTTTGCTTCGTTTAGTGGAGCAAACAATCTGAAAGTTTGCGAAGGCAAAATTTTTTAATATTTATTAAAAGCTTTCAATATGATCTGCAAATTTTCGCTGATTTGTAAAAATAAATTCACCACTGCAATTAATTTGCATCTTTTTTTGAAAATATAGCGTTGAAAGTTTGCCGTCGCAAACAGTTTGCAACTCTGTAAAAAACTTGTTTCGAAAAACTTACTGAAAGCAAATATGTGATGATATTACCGAGTGCGCGCGCATGGTACCCAGAATTCACTGCGCTACATCAACTGTGACAAAACAAACGGGAAGTGAGAATCGAGAAAAAACAATACATCAGAGGACTCCAGAATAAACTCACTGGTCTCTTATCAGATGTTTTTATTGTCCCAGGCAGCCTGACGTTATTTTGTGAATGTGTGTGAGAGTAAGTACAGGGATATGATCGTTGAGTAAGTAGATAAATTGCGATGTCCTTTGTCTGTGCGTTTATCGTTCGTAAGTGTTTTATCTTTGGCAAGTAGCTAAAGATGTTTAATGCTTACAACGATTCACTCAAGGTAATCGTTAACCTGGTTCGGCTAATAATTTAAGTCAAGTTTTTGTGGTAGTAATTATTCACACCTCAAAATATCTTCTGTGAGTACATTTACTTGTATTCTCACCTTTTATACTGAAATTACAAAACGGTGATACGTATTAAACAGTTTTATTCGTTGATTCTCTATGAACGAATATGCACATAGACTGTCTTCCAATCGTACATGTTTGTTAGGTAACTATCAACAACTACATAGCAACTAATTATACAATAATGTATATTTCTTACATATATTAAAAACATTCTTCTTTTGTTATTTTTAAATTAACACTATATCAGGTATAGTGCTTGTGTATGAGCACTTTCTGCCCAAGGTACAGGTAATTATTAAACGATACAAAGTATCTCGTTGTATAAAAATGTCGCCCGACGATGGGACTGAATATAAAAGTTACAAGCGAGCTTGGCTTTTATATTTAAGAACCCCTGGTCCGTTTATAATAATGGTATTACATTACTTATGTCCTTTACATTTTGATCGCCCCTCGTATATATATCTTCATTAAGCTTCATATATATAAATACATTTATAATAAATCTTTCCTTCCATTATCATTTATCTTTTATTATAAAAACGTCGTCGTTTAATAATCTAATCAATGAAGGGTGCGAAGTCAAAATCGGTAAAAGGCAAATTACTTTTTAAAACATAAATCTCAATGATTAACAGTTTCAATCATTATTACAAACGGTGATGTAAAGGAAAAAATGTTTGATCTTTCCAGGGCGCCTTATATAATAACTACATTAGATGATGTTTTAAAATATACATTGTATCAATAAAGCGTCAGAATATAGAAGAATCTTATTCGAGTAATATGTAAGGTAGCGCATAAAGACAGTTGTCGAATAATTAGCTTAATAGAATGAACCTTATACTTAACATAATCTTTGACAACAAAGTTTCAACACAAATCCATATAATATAAATAACCTTTGCTTTTAATCAATTACAAATCGAATTATAATTCTTCACATTAACAAGAGAGAATTAAAATCATTTAAAAATTATCATTGGTTAATGAGAATTAAAGAAAATTAAAATGAATAAAAATAAAATAAATGTTCATGAAAATCTATAGCTGATATGGGTTTAACCCTTACTTCATCAATTGTAGTCAGCTTAAATTCGTATTTGCATATGATTCTAATAAAGTACATTGTACAGCACAATCATGATTATGTCCCGTATTACTGTTCTGTACAGGAATTGCATCAATATCTGGATTTTGATGCGAAGCGCCATCTCTTGATCTCCAATTACGTCTATCCACGTAGTTTGCTGTATTCCTGGAATTTCGCCATGTATTTCGTCTATTTTTAAACCTATTTTGAGTATATGGTCTTACATAAGGATTGCCACGACTAATTAGGTTAGGCGGATTCCCTACATAGCTTTGCCTATTTTGCTCGTTCTGGTTGCTTGAATTTACTCGGTTTATGTTGTGCTCCGTATCGTTCACACTACGGATATTTAGATTCCGAACAGATACAAAATGATCTGAATTATTTTTACTTTTACCTACTCCTGCTTGTTGATTCAGAGCATGGTATTGAGTTTCATAACATTGAACAAGCATTGATAAGTGGTTGAAACTCATACACTGTGTAGAAAACAGGATCTGTTGTAACTTGAACGGTAACAAATTTCGAATTGATGCTATGATTCTAGATTCTGATTGCAATGGATTTACGACTTTTAATTCATAGTATGTATTTACAACAAACTCGACAACGGATTTGTGCAAACGAGGATTGAAATGTTGGTTTCTAATCGTGGCATCTCTATTTGCAAGCAAAAAGTCATTTTCATAATTTGCGATTAGCGCTGCTTTAAACTCCTCATACGTACTAACGTGATCTCGTACTGCTTTAAACCATAAAGAACATGGTGGGAGTAATAAATGAGGGATTAATTTCATATATTGTGATCTATCTATACACATTATATTGCACTCGTCCTGAAATTTTTCTAGGAAAGAAGTAGCATTCTCATTACACTTACCACTGAACTTACTCATGGCACGTATTTCACTCATCTTTACGCTTAACTTTACCTTCCTTTTATCATTCCGTGTTCTTCTTGAGTGACAATTCCTACCTATGGCGTGATGTGTAGTTACACCGTCTCTTTTCCGCCCATCTGAACTCCTCGGGTGATTTTCTTCCAAAATAATGTCCTCATCAGATACGGGTGAAGGCGAGGTCATCTCTGGCGAACAAGGGAATTCCACACGATCATTAATCGTGTTGTTGGGGTACGTGTTGTCCTTGATCTGTAGTGTCCTAATTTCCTCTTGTAAGATAGCTATCAACTGCGTGTTCGCACGTATCTGATTGAAGTTATCCGTGACTTGGATCTTTTGTTGACGTACAGAAGATTCTATTACTTCTAAATCCCTTTTTACACCACTGACTTCTTGGATTAGATGGCTGTGACTATCTTGACAATCCTCAGATATTCTTTTTAACTTTTCGTCAAACTGCGAGGTGATGTCATTCATCGCCTGAATAATAAATTGTTTCGTCTCATCTGACTTCTGCTCCATCGTCTGCTTTATGGCTTCCATATCTTCTTTTCGGCTTTGTTCTTGCCGTTCCATATCTTCTTTTCGGCTTTGTTCTTGCCGTTCCATATCTTCTTTTCGGCTTTGTTCTTGCCGTTCCATATCTTCTTTTCGGCTTTGTTCTTGCCGTTGTAAGAGTAGTAAGATTCGGTCTTCTAGTGACATTCCTGGTGCTGCACTTTGTTCACCGTTATCACTATCACTGATTTCTTTTTCCATTGTTTCCCCGTTCATATTTCTTGAGATTATTCTACCACTTCTCAGTCTTGTCAAGTTCGTAGTCATTAACTTTTTTGCAGAAGTAAATTCACCCTTACTTAACTTCGGGAATTGAATTTACAAGTTCCCGGGTGAGGTAAACCAAAAATTTTTACAACGATTCACTCAAGGTAATCGTTAACCTGGTTCGGCTAATAATTTAAGTCAAGTTTTTGTGGTAGTAATTATTCACACCTCAAAATATCTTCTGTGAGTACATTTACTTGTATTCTCACCTTTTATACTGAAATTACAAAACGGTGATACGTATTAAACAGTTTTATTCGTTGATTCTCTATGAACGAATATGCACATAGACTGTCTTCCAATCGTACATGTTTGTTAGGTAACTATCAACAACTACATAGCAACTAATTATACAATAATGTATATTTCTTACATATATTAAAAACATTCTTCTTTTGTTATTTTTAAATTAACACTATATCAGGTATAGTGCTTGTGTATGAGCACTTTCTGCCCAAGGTACAGGTAATTATTAAACGATACAAAGTATCTCGTTGTATGCTTGCCACTAAGAAAAGACGGATCCACATTATAAAAATTTTGATGTTTCATAAAGTTAGGTTTCACTTTATAAATTTGCAGCAAACATGATCTTGCGATCGTGAAAACACTTTCTGCAATGTTGCTGCAAACCTTTTAATGTTTTCAGCAAATTCATCAGCTCATTTTCGGAAATTTTGTCAAAGAAAATTTGCACAAAATATTTGCAGCAAAGTCCTGGCAAACTTTCTTGCTGTGCAGTCGCAAACATTTCGTTTGTATTGGCAGATGTTTTCATTTTCTGAGACAACTTTGCTGCAAACTCAGCCAGCGTCAACTTCGTTATTTGCATTGAACTTTCGGCAAATTTTCTCATTTGAAAAGGCAAATTTTTTGCAAACTTTTTAGTTTGCCTTTGCAAATTTTTAAACATTTTTTAAAACTTTTCTGTGCTATCTGGGTAACAATATCCTTAAAATGTGTACATCAGTGGAAAGTGCACGCTGATTCCATGCGGCATCAAACAGAACGTTTTATACCACACTGTTCCTATCTGCAGAGGTTTGACAGAGTCAGTGACCACACAAAAACATCAAGCATGTATATTTGTTAAGTGCAAAATAAGTAACACATCCTTTTATTTTTCTGTGCCTAACACCAAAAAATAATTACTTCACAATCTTCTATACGAAATGCTTTCTGCTGCGATTGGCACCAAACTTCGTTTTTACTAGTGAAGCAATATGATGGCAAAATGGCATCAATCCTGTAACTTCATGCCGCACAAATAAAAACACACAAAAAGATCATATTAGTACGTGTTTGGTTTGCTAACTGCCTTTTGCGAGTGAAGCTCCTGTATATTTGGTATTAATCTGTGTTTTATGGACTTATGTGTGCATATGAGGGATGGTTGAAAATCTAATTCTGTTTCCAGCAGTCGTAAATGCGGGTCTAGGTCAAAACCCCCACATCCAAAACCCCCACACTCAAGAAATGTCAAAACGCCCACACGATCGGTCATAACCCCCACACAAATGGACAAATCTCCCAAATACACGAACGGTCATAACCCCCACAGCCAAAACCCCCACACTCAAGAAATGTCAAAACGCCCACACGATCGGTCACAACTCCCACACAAATGGACAAATCTCCCAAACGCACGAACGGTCAAAACCCCCACACTCAAGAAATGTCAAAACGCCCACAAAATCGGTCAAAACTCCCACACAAATGGACAAAACAGCCACACATAGCAACGGTCATAATCCCCACATAAATGGACAAAACTCCCACACAAATGGTCAAAACTCCAACATGCAGAAATTGTCACAACCAGGGAGTAATCTACACTCCCCCAACACCCCCTTAACACCCCTCCAAATTTCTTTACACACACCCCTGGATGGAAAAGGAATACTCAACCAAATCCAATTGTATCAATCAGTATCATATAGGTTATTTATTACATCAAGTTAAAAACGGTTTAGCGTTTGGGAAACAAGGCAATATTCTTATTTATTTATTTCACTTCAAAATACGGAGCGACGTCGTTCCCATGTACGGCTTCGAGAACCAGAACCATTTAATTACCTCATTGTTTCGGGCGGTGTTTCGATCGAAACAATTGACAAAACAGACCTCTGATACCTACCTTCCTGGGCTCCACGGTCGTTTCCGAGAAAAGAGATTGATGGACAGATGCAGATGGCTGAAATTGGCAACGTCTTGAGCGGTCATTCAGCTACCTCCTCCTCAATAAGCAAAAATGTGACAATATAGTAATAAGCCTACACCAGATTCAGTTGGTAAGTGCTACTCTGCAACAGGCTCGCAACCAGAGGGAGGGCCTGGCCCTCACTAAATTTTTCATGTCCCTTCCAGACATCAATACAAAATGCACAATTTAAATATTTATAAGAGAAATTTTAATGACTTGGCCCCTCCTAACATATTCATGGACCCCAAAACTCTGTGGCTGGTTTCGAGCCTGCTCTGCAAGTGATGTATCAACGGACGGACGTTAGAAGGGTGTAGTCAAAACGTTTTTAGAAATGAAGAGATCGATCGAAGTAAGAATTATATATATATTTTAGACTGAGTCTAGTGTTATCCAGGAACGCATTTGGCACTAGCTTAATTTTTTGTAAAGTATATTTTTATTCACGTATATTCATTGAGCGGAACAGGGCTCATAGCGAGTCACTTTTTTAACTAAAATTTACTTTTTTTTTCAACTTGGTCACTAAAAGTTACTTTTTTTTTTCAAATTTGTCACTAAAACTTAGTTTTTTGAGAGGTAAAGTGACTTTTTCGTGTGATTTATGTTTTGGATTGACAATTTTCCAATAAAAATATAAAAATTAATGGAAAAAGGCAGAAACTTGTTACTCATTACTCTTCTGAAAGCTTCAGTACTTGCTGCCACATGTGAAACAGTCAGCTTTATTCTCACTTCAGCTTTTATTCTTTCTAAAGCACAGTGAATGGTTGGTGGATGCTTAAGCTCTCAAGGTAACAACTGGAACTTTGAGAACCCTTCTGCGTCTATTCTTTCTTCTATCATAATAGTCTTTTAGTTTTCTCTCGTAATAGTTAACGCTCCATTCAACGTTGGGTGTGTGTGTTTGTGTGGTTCATCGTGCTCGTCTTGTGTTATGCTTCTTGTATGTTATTCTTAAAAGTAGGTGATGAATTTGAATATTTCACGTTTTTGAGAACTCTTAATGTGAAGTTAAATATAATGTCTGAGATGAAGAAATTCGGAAATAGGCCAGAACTGGTTGAACTTACTCAGAAGCTTTTTACATTTGCTAAGTCTGCTTATCGTAACTACGAAGCATACTTTGAAAACCTAAGAAAGGAGGAAGCTCAAAAAGAAGTAGTAAAGAAGAAACAAAAGAACAAACAGAGAGGTGATGGAAAAATTGACAAAGGAAAAAAGGGGCATCATCTGATTTTGGTCACTTTTTCGTGTGCTTTTGGCCATTTTTGGTCACTTTTCAACTATTTACAAGAGATCAGACCACTATAATCCCTGGGATTATTAAAATTAGGGTATATTAAAGAAGACAAAACAGAAAGATATAACATATTTGTAAATTGAAAAACCGGATTTCTGAAAAACAAATAAATTAATGAATAATTTTCTTATGAAAGATATTCAGAGCAATAACGTAGCCAGGAAGGGGCAGGAACGGAGATTAAGAGATCAAATAATATTACAACAATTAACGTTAACAACAGGGTTAGAATATTAAAATAATGAAATTGGAACTATGTACAGTATTAATTACTAAACGAATGTGATTTCAGCATGGGACGAGGGATTTTTTTCCCAATTAATATTTTGAAAAAAAAATCACGCACTAAAACTTGCTGGGGTGAATAAATTGAAATAACAGAATTTAGCAAAATAATTACAATAATTCGTATGTAATCAATTCACATGTAATTACTGGGTAAAATAGTGGAGGTTAATTCCTAATACAGTGAAACTTCTCTTAACGGCCATCTCTCAAATATGTATGGTGCGGTGTTGTGAGAGAGAACCCTTCCTTTTAGGGACACCTCTCATTTACGGACAAATAATCGGTTCCACCGATGTCCATTTTGAGAGGTTTCACTGTATTACTTAGTTTAATAATAATAATAATAATAATAATAATAATAATAATAATAATAATAATAATAATAATAATAATAAATGCTCAAATGTGTGAACTTACTTTATTAAACCTACCACTGCAAAGAGCTGTTATTATTATTATTATTATTATTACTATTATTATTATTATTATTATTATTATTATTATTATTATTATTAGTAGTAGTAGTAGTAGTAGTAGTAGTAGTAGTAGTAGTAGTAGTAGTAGTAGTAGTAATAATAGTAGTAGTAGTAGTATTGCAATAGTTGCGTAAAAAATATACTGTTTTCTTGTTTGAGTTTGTTTAAAAATTATATCACCATTCTGAGATCTCCCCCCCCCCTTTTTATTTTGAACACCCCCCAAGTAAAAATTTCTGGCGTACTTACTGGTCACAACTGCCACACAAATGGACAAAATCCCCACACAATTGGACAAATCCTCCACACACTGAAATGATCGTGATTGCACGTTTTTGTTGCGGCTCTTTATGACGCCCACTTTAGTGTTTCTGTCTTTAGAAAACAGTGCAAGAAGAATAGTTGCAACATCAGTTTAAGTGGAATAAAAAATGTTATTAAAAAAGTACAAGGGCAAGACATGCAACCAGGATCATTTCAGAGTGTGGGAGATTTGTCCGATTGTGGGGGGGGTTTTGTCCATTTGTGTGGCAGTTGTGACAATTTCTGCATGTGGGAGTTTTGTCCATTTGTGTGGGGGTTTTGTCCATTTATGTGGGGATTGTGACCGTTGCTATGTGTGGCTGTTTTGTCCATTTGTGTGGGAGTTATGACCGTTGGAGGTTATGACCGATTACCAGTGTGGGGGTTTTGGCTGTGGGGGTTATGACCGTTCGTGTATTTGAGAGATTTGTCCATTTGTGTGGGGGTTATGACCGATCGTGTGGGCGTTTTGACATTTCTTGAGTGTGGGGGTTTTGGCTGTGGGTGTTATGACCGTTCGTGTATTTGGGAGATTTGTCCATTTGTGTGGGGGTTATGACCGTTTGTGTGGGCGTTTTGACATTTCTTGAGTGTGGGTGTTTTGGCTGTGGGGGGTTTTGACCGGTTCCCGTAAATGCTAGTTTTTTTTTTTTTTTTTTTTAAATAGTTGCAATAGTTTAAAGTTGACGGTGAGTAGACATATTAGGCCTTTATGCAGAGTTGTTCTGACGCGTGTTTAGTACCATAGAAGAGTTGGACTAACATGTGTTTCATGCAGTAGTCAGGCATTTAGTATGACGCTAATCATACTTTAGAACGACTCTGCATAAGGCCCATTATTAATGTGAGTCGAGGAGTAGGCTAGGCAAGTAGCGTGCAAGTTTTAGATTACATTCATTTAACTTGATATATTAACTCTTTAATGCATTTTAACATTAAATACGTATAAACATTAAGTGTGTATATGCTAAAAATATATATAGAAGAAGCCTAATATACAGAAGTCGCGACATCCCCCAGGAAAAATCTACACCCCCCCTAAAATCAAAATCCTGGGAAAATCCCTAAATATATCATACTTTATCTAAATTTCCGTTTCAGATTCCCGTTGTACTTGCACAACAATTTCTATACAGCTGGAGCAAACGGTAAAAGTTTTACGTACTAATTAGTATTTAGCTACATCGTAATTTTTCAGAACATACTATTTAGGAATAATTTCACATCTCCGTTAAAGAGTAATATAAATTTCCACTTTCATCTAGCAATAAATATTATTTTCTGGATCTATGCAAACCATATACGACATCATTTTCTTTCCAAAGAGAAGTTTATGATAACTGGAAATCAAGTTTTCTTCTTAAGATCTGTTTCCTGAAATTCTGAAAGAAACAAATTTATTAACTAAAAATTACAAGATAACGTCATTTAAGAGTTTGACAATTATTTCAGATTCACATTAAAACACAAGTTATTGTAATATTAGGATTACGAATTAGATTTCTGGGCTTTCGGCAGCTATGGCTATGTTAGGCTTGGTACACACGTTCCGGTATACCAGTGAGGTTTGCTTGTACAGGTAAACCGGAGCGTGTGTGCCAGGCCAAACAGCACACGTGTACGACCTGTGCAGGCGACCGGAGAAGAATGGAAATTCAATTCTTACTACCTGCGCAGGCGTGTAGACATGAGCGTGTGTATGAGTCACTCCGGCACACCTGGACAGTGTTTAGGTGAGTTGTGGCTAGTTCCTTGAATAGGGATCGTCGGTAGTCGTCTTCTTGCTTGCTCGCCATCTTTCGACTGAGTTAAAATCTTTAGGTTTAACGTTGAGTGTGTGTGTGTGTGTGCGCGCTCTACCCTGCACAGGTATACCTTTCCGTTATACCGGTGAAGTTTACCTGACAGGAATATCGTAACGTGTGTGCCGGGCCTTAGTCCTTCACGTATGAAGGATGACGTCCGTCGGTGATCACATTATCCGGGGAATTGGGGAAGAAGAAAAGAATGTTGAAGGAAGGAAGTGGCCTGGGACCATTATGTTAGGTACACTCATGTTCAAAATTATCGTCGCATGTCTATAAATATGTTGTTGTAGGACTATAATTTGATAAGAAATGCGCCCGGTATTTCTTATAATGTTAGTATGTGTATAATCGGTAAAGACATGTATGTGGCAAATTTTATGTCAAAAGAGCAGTAAATAAGAACAATAAAACGAAAATAAAACTTTCTTGTCCATTTAGCAACATTTTGTTTTACTCATTCTAATTGTTCTATTTATTATTCTTTTCCTATGAAATTCACCACGAATATACATTTTCCGATTATACACATAGCACCAATATAAAAAGCACCCTGCAAAATTATCAAATTATATTCTTACAAGAAGACAGTTATAGATATGCGACAATCATTTTGGACGTGAGTGTACATATATATAAAACTAATTTGATTGTTAAACTACCAGGACATTTAGACCTAATTTTGGTCTCTTGACTATAGTTGTTTTACAGCTTAAATACAATGACTTTTATTCTTTAAAACAATTCTATATTGCTATGTAATGTATAAATATATATTAATTTCACACAATAACAGATGACACCGAACAACAAAGAAAACCCTGAATGGTGAATTGGGGAGCAGGCCGGTAGCCAGCCCAAAAATGTAAGGGGGCCCGATCCAATCATATTATTCTTCATCACCATATTATAGTTCAATTGCAACCCTACCATGAAAATTTTGGGGGGCCAGCAAAAATTTAGGGGGGCCGGGCCCCCTAGACCCTCTGTGGATACTGGCATGTTTGGGAGGACTTGAATCACGGTTTCCTGTTTCCTGTGAAGTTTATATTTTTCTCGTTGACAAATTAGTTATTTACTTCAGAAAAAGTAATTACGAAAATTCAAACTATGGGGCTATTTCAAGCTTATGTGGCTATAAAAAGCGCGAAAATGTATGGCAGTACAAAAAAAAAAAAAAAGTTTGGTATTACCCTATATTTACCAGAATGTTTTGAGATTTACCAAACCAAGGAAATAATACCCGTATTTAAGGTACATCTATAATCTCAGAATTATGCATACAAATTCGCAGACCGATGAATTCTTGAAAATGTGCATGCAGTGAAGACTTCTCTAGGACATTTAAATCCAATTTATATGCTTACAGCAGGGAATTTTGATTTTTGGTAAATATGTAATTTTAATTCAGTTGTAATAATAATAATAATAATAATAATAATAATAATAATAATAATAATAATAATAATAATAATAATAATAATAATAATAATAATAATAATAATGCGAAAATATATGCTTTGAATTGGAGAATTAATAATTACACATCCGAAAAGCTGAACACTCAATTAAACTGCCTAGAGTTGTAATTAGAGTAAATTACTGGTATTGCCATTGAAGACGAGATGTCTAATTCTCGTTCCGATACACTTTTGTATATTACTCAGTAAACTTTCATATCTGTACTCTTTCTGCCTACTACAACTTTTATATTAATGGAAAATGTTTGTGACTCAGTGTGAGACTGTGTCAATCAATAAATAAAAGTACTACAATTCGTGTCTGGATTTTTTTTTTTTTTTTTTTTTTTTTAACTTTTCGTGCACAATGACCTTCTGTAGATGGAGCGTCTGTTTCGTGACAGATAAATATCGACAGAGGTTCCAGACGACGCAACATTTCAGTTGTCATGTAATGTGTTGTTCTCTTAATGTTTCCATTGGTTTCTCATTTTGTATCAACAAAACAACAGCCAATTAAAGAGATTATGTAATATGTAGTGATTGTGCTTTACACTCCTACCGAATGTAATACCGAGATCATGAAGAACATGACTTAACTATTGAAGTGGGATTAGATTTAGTAGTGCAATGCTAGTTTTTGATAGGTATACGCTCCACCGTTTTTAAAAATAAAGGGTATACTCAACCCTCGTATACACTTGTTCTTTCGTAAATGGGCCGTACTGGCGAGGCGAGAAACCTGGAAATTTCCCAGTGGTCTTTGGACGATGTATCTTTTAGTGGACCCTCCGTCTTGTATCGTAAGTAGTGGTATATGAACAAAAAGGCACACGTCACGCACTCCTCGCACACGGGAGTAACGCAAAGAAAGACAATAGCACATTGAGTACCAGCAGTACAATTAGCTAATTCCAGACCAGCGTAGCCAGCCCATGATGTTCCTAAAACAGCCTTTCACATTTTTCGTAATTCAACTCTTAGAAAGGTTCCTTATTTTCACTTTACTTTATAATTTTGCTAATATTGAAGTATTCAGCTAAATTGAAATCTCAAATGATGCCATAACTTGAAACTAAATAATTTACATTTTACAGTACTGTTGTTTTTCTCTAGATAGGGCCGGATTAAGACCAATGAGAGCTCTGGAGTTTGAAAATACAAAGGGGACGCCAGCAAAAACTTTTATGATGAGCCCTCTCTCAACATGTTCAAAAGGATCCATGAATTAGTATATAAGAGTAACTCATGTCATGTTTTTAAAATTTTATGGTGAAAATGTTTTCATTTTTAATTTTTTTGGTGACCCTTTGGTCACTATTAATACAGGACAATGGAGAAGTATTGCATTTGTATAAATTATAAATTACTTCTGATGCTTCATTTATGTATTTGCATATGCACCAAGGGCTCCTATGAGGAGTTCATGGCACAGGTGCGCCATTGCTATTTTAGGGGTCATGTGAAGTAATGGAGCTTGTACAGCTGCAAGAGAAGAATGGGGCATTGGACATTATGTCAGATCATTCAGTGTCAGGGGAGAAATTACTGCCTTAAAAGAAGTTTGAAATCTGCATTTTAAGACTTTTCAGCATATTTGATCAGATTGACACTTCCGGACCCCCGTTTATGGTCGGGGAAGGGGAGCTCCCGACATGTGAATGGAACCCCTAGAAAGTGCCTCCTAGTGGGCCTCTGGGTAGGTAAGTATATGCCATATAGTTCTGTATATGTTCCGTTATATCCCTGATTAGAATCCCTACTGGGTCCGTATTGAAAACATTGTACTGTAGTAAATTTAATTCCTGCAAACAGGCATCCTGAAAAAAAAAAAAAATCTCTTGGCATAAAACTTCTAAGAAGACCATTTAAAAACTCAGAAGTAGGTATCTTGGTAATTCTGTTCACTCTGTCATATCAGACAGACTCATAGCCAGAATTCGATATTTTTTGTTCATTTAAAATAATAAAAACAATAATTCCTTTTTTTAGTATTTAGTAGCGGCTCCAAGAGAAGGGGGTACGATAGTACGACCGTAGCCCTGTTGTCTGACGGACACCGGATCGACATAAATTCTGAACAAAGGCAGAAATTTTAATATGTGCAGAAACTTGTGCAGAAATGTTAATATATCGGATTGCATTTGATAGATTCATATTGTACCGTACAGCTCTCATGGCCTTCTTAGTTATCCTTAAACTCAACAGTTATCCTTGATATTTTTAACATGCACAAACATTTCGGTGTAAATAGAGGAAAATTTAAACAAATCTGAGCATCGACAAAACAAAAGAAACGTAGATTTCGTCTCTTTAGGATGGGTGGTAATATTTTGGAAAGGAAGACATAAATAAATGATTCAGGACTAATATTCGATCGGAAGTTAAATGTCGTCTTTCGGAACGTGCACTGATAAAAAAAAGTATGCAATACTCATATCATATGTTTTATTATAACAAACACAGAAGGAATTAACATAATAGAGGCCTTAATAATTTCGTTAGAGGATTCATTTTACTAGTACTGTATACACAAACTAGAATTCAGATAAGTTCTAAGTTAATTATACTGTATTATTAAAAAATCGTTATATATGAACAAAGGTACACGTATGAAATTGCTAGAAAAAATATAACTATATAATTCTTCATCTACTAGAAGAGAAATCCAGAAGCAAATTTTATTGTTACAAACTATCAATGGATCAACGGGATGACAGGAAATTTTCAACGAACTTAAAAAGTACGTTACTGAATCCTCTGTCTGTGCGTCTGTCTGTCACACACCTGAGTAGGCTAGTAGCTATTTGCGATTTTTTTTTTTTCAATTTTGAGCCCTCCATTCGATAGAGCACCAAAAACTATTTGAGCAAGTGATGGAATTTTTCGCGTCATTCTTACCGTTCCCGAGATATTGGCCAAAAAATGTCCGATTTCCCGAGATATAAGGAGCCATATATCGGGAGCCCTAAGTCATAGAGAGATCATATTGGTGTTGATCAATACCTAAGAGGATGGTGAATATTTTGGTACCAAATATACTAAATATAGGCCAATAGACACCGTTACCCAGATATTGGCCAAAAAGTTCGAATTTCGGGAGATTTAAGGAGCCATATCTCGGGAACCGTAAGTCATAGAGAGATGACATTTGGCGAATTTTTGCGAGAAACAGAAGTAAATGCCGATAAAAAGATTTACTTTTACATCTTTACTTTTACAATCACAGTTATCCTTCCCGCTCCATTTCTCTATTCTTTTTAAGTTTGTTCTGGCAATGCTCTTGGCGCATTCTCAACTTGCTAAATTTGAATTCAATATGAACAAAAATAGGCTACTCACACAAAAATTGGTTTGTTTTTGTAATTACTTTGCTTTTGCATTAAATTGTATATACATTAGTCACATCATTTGGGAAAGATATTCCAGTTAAGTCAATCATTTGGAAAGGATATTGTAATAGTATATAAAATATGATGTGTAACTGTGTAATCGATTTTCATTCGTGTAATCGTCTATAAATAAAAGAGCCACCATTTTGCTTGTCGCACCCCTTGTTCAGGAAGCCTAAAGCTACCGGTACTTCGTTAATAGCAATAATCGTACATCAAATTTGTAACTAATTTCATGTTTCAAAATTGTGGGGAAAAAAAAGTTTCAGCTCTGTCAAATAAACTGGAGAGAGATGTCTTACTGGGCGTAGACGTATCGATGAATAAAATTCTTGCTTGGAAGTTACGCAGCGAGTGTATCTTTGGGGCTTACTCGGTGCATAACGAGCTCGTCGAGAAACATTTAGAGAATTGACTCGGTAACAGTTTTGTAAGTCCCTATCAAACATTGACACACTGTTTACCTTTTCAAATTAAGAGAACAAGATTCAGTGTTGTAGAATTACCAGTATTACCGTAAAATTGTAGAAAAATATAAAAATGCTTGGGGTTAATAGAAATAATAGTTTGAAGATATTGACCACATAAGGACTGTTAGAGTAGTTGGCAGAAAGCTTGGGAACACCCTGTATGTATGTATTGTCTAGATAGAGTTGAGTTGATTTTAGTTTAGCGTCCCTTTTAGCAGCGAGGCTATATGAGACATGGACCTACTGTCTAGATAGAGAAACACGAGAAACTTTTGTAATGAGAATAGACACACATTTTGCGATGAAACTTTCGAAATAATGACAGACAAATTCCTTTCCTATGTTGGCACATGTAAACCTTTTTATTTTTGTACTTCAAGTAACCCATTTCTTCTGGCATTCTGTTATCACTTCCTGGTAGTTTCAATAATTTTGACTCCTGATTTTGGGTAGGAGATTGATATGTTAGGAGAGAAGAGAGTCTTGGTATTGGTATGAAAGACAAAGGCGATTACTAGAGATGGGCAAAGACCAATGTGTGGATGTGGAGAAGAACGAAGTTATAGGCTAGTAGCCGTACCAATGTGGAAGTTCTAGAAATCCATTAAGATAGAATTTAACTAAAGGTCAAATGAGGGTTGACATTAGAAGCTAAGAAGTACAAAACACCTCTACACTCACATAATTCGTCCAACTCGCTGTAGCCCATAGAAGACTTTGTTGACTGAATCCAAATTCCCGAACATCAAAATTGTCAAGAAGTCATGTTCAGTGAAGTCAGGTACTGTACTTGAGTTTCCACAGTTCTTCTTCTTCTTCTATCCTTACTTTACCTTCCACCTTCAGTCTGTCTTTCTAAACAGTAACGTTTTCACACATTTAGGCATAAGATATCCGATATTTTTGTTTAGTCGATAGGTCCTAGCTTGAGGACCTTTTTTTCTCGAGTTACTCAAAGCCGACATTTCTCGAATGCACAGTACTATATCAAAGTTGTAAATTATTTGATCTTAAAAACTTAAAAAGGAAATTTTGGGGAAAATATTCTGTAGAAAAACATACTTCAAGACAGGTGAAAAGTAGATTGATTGCTTGAAAGCAGCTCGTACATACAGTTTTGAAGATTTCTCACTAGTTGTCATTAAAACAAGTTAACAGATAGACATTCGGAGAAATGTTTCAGCAGTGATATCATACTGACTGTGAGATTAATGATAGTATTTAACACATGGGATGAAAAGTCCCGGGCCTAACAAAGAAAACACCGTTTTTTTGGTTCAAAATTAGCTTTATTCATCAACGTAATCTCCATGAAGAGCAACGCAATCAGTCCAGCGCCGCTCTAACATTTCAATACCACTTTTGTAGAACGATTTATCTTTTGCCTCAAAATAGGCCTCAGTTGCAGCGATAACCTCTTCATTCGTGCGAAATTTCTTACCGGCGAGCATTTTTTTCAGGTCTGCGAACAGCCAGTAGTCGCTGGGAGCCAAATCTGGCGAATACGGTGGATGTGGGAGCAATTCGAAGTTCAATTCATGTAGTTTTGCCATTGTTTTGATTGACTCGTGACACGGTGCGTTGTCTTGATGATACAAAAGTTTTTTCTTTGCCATATGCGGTCGTTTCTTTGCAATTTCGGCCTTCAAACGCTCCAATAACGCTATATAATAGTCACTGTTAATGGTATGTCCTTTCTCAAGATAGTCGATGAATATTACACCACGCACATCCCAAAATACCGAGGCCATAACCTTGCCAGCCGATTGTTGTGCTTTCGGGCGCTTTGGACGAGGTTCACCAGTTGCTGTCCACTCAGATGCCGATCGTTTTGATTCCGGAGTAAAGTGATGGATCCATGTTTCATCCATGGTCACATATCGACGCAAAAAGTCCGGTTTGTTACGTTTAAACATGGCCAAACACTGCTCAGAAGCATCAACACGTTCTTGTTTTTGGTCAACAGTGAGCAAACGCGGCACCCACATTGAACAGAGCTTTCTCATAGTCAAATGCTCATGCAATATAAAGCCAACACGTTCTTTTGATATCTTTACGATGTCAGCTAACTCACGCACCTTCACTTTTCGATCATTCAAAACAAGTTTGTGGATTTTTTTTATGTTTTCTGATGTTACTGCCTCATTTGGACGTCCACTGCGTTCTGCATCATCGGTGTCTCTACGACCACGTTTGAAGTCAGCAAACCAACGTTTTATTGTTGTTTCTGATGGAGCGGAGTCCCCATAACACTTTTCAAGCCATTGCTTCGCTTGAACGGTATTTTTTCCCATCAAGAAGCAGTGTAAAATTAAAACACGAAATTGTTTTTGATCCATTGTTTTGAAACTAACACAAGTAGGGTCACTCTTAGCACAATAACTCACAGACGAATGAATAGAATATCATGAAATTCTCACAGCTGTCTTGTGAAGGTTAGTATTCACTGAAAACAAGGTGACTGCAATACAACTAGCGCCATTTATGTGTTAGGCCCGGGACTTTTCAGCCCATGTGTTATATTCAGTGACATATTTCATTCTTTCTTCATTATATTCACAGACATTTCAGACATTATTAAGAAATACAAATAAACAGAAAACTTCAATAATTTACAACTGCAAAAATCTCTGAAATATCCTACCAGAATTGGTATAATCTTCCACGATCTGATTCGGCTTTTGTTTAATAACATTACCGGTACCAGAATACGACAATACATAGTGGCATCAGGAGCATCATTTCAGACTTTGCCTGGGGGGAAGGGGGCAAGAGCACCATCGATGTAAGACTTTCACGTTTTGTACTAGTATATTAGTCGACAATTGATTAAAGTGTATGCATTCCTCAAACTCTTGGGGGAGGGCAATTACCCCCTCCTGCCCCCTTAAATGACACCCTTGAGCGGCATAGTGGGAGGCTGTGTGCGCGAGTGGTTTTATAGTCTGCTGATTCGATTTCTTACCTTTCTTAGATCGTATAAGCTGAATTTATGTGTATCTGACACGAGTATGTGTGATTATTAGAACAACCCACATTATGCTTTATTTTTTGTTTAATTATGCTTTATTGTTAGTTTCAATCATTGTTTTACATACATTGTGTATAATGTATAATATTTACTATATATTAAATATTCTAAATATCTTGATCTATTTATTAATATTTTATGCAACCAGTTTCTTTCATATTTAATGAACTCTCTACTTAATGCACTGTAAAAAGATATGCTTTACTCGAGTCATTTTTTTTTTTTTTTCACTGTTTTGTGCACCTAAGAGAGGGAAAGTTTAAGATGCCACCAAACAGTACAGAATGGTCAAGTTCAACGGGTACACATAATATAGTGTGGAGTTCTTGTGTAGTATTCATTGTTGGCGGAAAGTTTTTTTTGTTCTTTTCCTTTTTGCTTTCTTTTTCTCCACATCAAAGAATTACACTGAAAAGTTTACAGAAATAAAAATAAGCTTTTCATTGTTGCATTGTTATGTTCTCAATGATTTTACACTGTAAATATATTGTTTTTTTTTTTTTTTAAATATTAATACAGTATGTTAAACTTGCAGTTAAACAGAATTTTCCAAGAATTGTGCTGTATATTTTAAATTATGCTTTATGCTTTATTTTCTAAAATTATGCTCTTAAAATTAGTTTCTTCTGGAACCTTAGAAAACCACAACCATTTTCAAGGTACCAACCATATGTGTAAATTGCTGTTATGCTTTTTATGCTTTTTGGTTGCTCTAGTGATTATTATACAAGGGGATGCCAGAAAGTTCTTGCCCTCGTAATGAAAGAGATGTGCTATAAGCAGGGCCAAAAACAGATGGTTTCTGACTTTCTGACGTTTCTTATAACATGCGGAGGGACAATTTAGCCCCTACTTTGGTACTATTGTTGCCAACCATGGTCATTCTGTCTTACACCACTAATAAAATTGGCACTATAGATGCACCGAGAAAAGTCTTGATATGTGAGTAGTGGCAACGTCACTGCGAGCTGTCAGAGACCTCTCTTGCTGGCTCTTAAGTTATTATCTCATTAATACGTGCGCTAAGTTGTGTCTTTGCAGTTCCTATCGAATTTATATTACAACCGGAAAACTAGGCTGTGACAGCATGTTAGACAATATCGAATATCAAAATGTGACGTTTCTCCATCTTCAAGGAAAATCGCCACAAACGCTACATGAAGAGACAGCAGCTGGGTAAGGTGAGAACTGCCCATTTTATGACACAGTGAAGCGATGGAATAAAGAATTTAAAATGTGATGGCACAAATATACAGGATAACCCAAGAGAAGATCGTTCCTCAACGGCTACAGACCCAAGCGTAGTGGCAAAAGTTGAACAGCGTGCGTGGGGATAGACGTGTATCTTAATTGTTTACTAGGAAGGTGATTATTAGTAGTGGCCGTTCACACCACATTACGTGACATTCTGCATATAAGCAAAGTTGCAGCAACACATTTACCAAAACAGAAATGTGTGCAAAATATACAAAACATTTTGAACGTATACCGCAAGGACAAGGATCCTGTTGTGAACAGATTAGTGAGTATATCGATAAGTGCTAGGTGTATCTATTTGACGAAAGTAAAGAAACATCCCCTACTTCCAAAAGGCTAAAGCACAACATTCATTCATGAACGGCATGTTGTCCGTGTTTTGCGACCATAAAGGTGTGATCTTGACTGATTACGAAGGCCAATATTTATATTTTGAGCCTAAGAATGAAAACAGTAATTTGTCATTGAAAATTGATTTATTGTTTTTCGAAACATTCTCCTTTACGATCAATATACTTTTGCATTCATTCGAACCATTTGTCAAAGCATTTTTTCCAACCTTCTTGAGACACCTCCATAATATGTTTTTTAAACGCATCAATGGCTTCTTCCGCCGACGAAAATCGTTGTCCACGCAATTAACTCTTGACATTCGGGAACAAGAAGAAGTCATTGGGTGTCAAATCAGGACTGTACGGCGGATGACCCATCAATTCGATTTTTTGAGTGTTCAAATAATCGGTTGTTGGACGAGATGTGAGAGCTCGCATTGTCTTGATGAAGAATGATCCGACGGCGCTTGTTTGTTTTCCGATATTTGACCGAAGACCTCCGGCAACAAATTGTTGTGTACCTTTCAGAGTTGGTCGTTCAACATTCCTCTAAAGGCACAGTTGCCACATGAGGAGTTTTCCCGAAAAAACAGGCTTCACCATTTGTTTCGATGTGCTTCGAGCGCGAACAAGTTTTGTTGGATTTGGTTCATCTTGAAACACTCAAAGTTGACTGCTGTGTACGTTGCGGCTCATTTGGATATATCCATGATTCGTAACCTGTTACAATCTTATATACGTCTTTTGAAGCACCGCCATTGTATTTATTGAGCATTTGTATGCACCAATCGACGCGAGCTTCTTTTTGAGTTTTTCTCAAATTATGTGGGATCCAACGAGAACAAACTTTTCTTGAGCTAAATGATCATGTAATATGAACTAATGCCTAGGATTGCCTCAATTTCACAGTATGTCACATGACGATCTTGTATTAATATGTTTTGCACAGCATCGATGTTTTCTTGAATAACAACTGATTTTGGACGACCTTCGCGAATTTCGTCAGTGAACGAATGGCGGCCACGAGTAAAATCGTTATACCAGCGTTTCACAGTGGCAAAGGATTTGGCTTCATCGCCAAATGTAGAAGTAAGTTGATCGACGCACTCTTGTCTCTATAATACACGTCGAAAATCGCAATAAATCATCACACGAAAATTTTCAAGAGTTAATTCCATTTTTCTGTTGTCATGCAATCTTCAAGTCAACGTAAACATCACAAATAAAACTATTGACAAAACATTTGAAGTTATAGTCAACAATGTTAAACGTTTCTATGCAAACAAAAATAGCGCCTAACTACAATCAGTGTTGTCAAGGCTCAAAATATAAATAGTGGTCGTCGTACTTACAGAGAAGGGCTACAATGACAGGAGCCTGCTGCGAAAGTTAAGGGATACTATCGAAGCAAGAAGATGAGATACTATCAAAACAAGGTAAATTGCTGCCAGCGAATAATGCATCGGCGCATCGACGCTGAACACTCACTTTGAGCGCCAATGTACTACAAATCTTTGCCTCATCCACTGTATTCATTCTATCTGATTCCCGTTGATTACTTCCTCTTCCAAAATAAGAAGAAATATTTGCAGGGTAGACGTTTTGCGGATCATGACAAAGTCTTAATGCTGTAGCAACCTAGTTTACCGCCAACTCCGCAAATCAAACTTTAATGCAGATGGTACTAACGGACTGGTTCACAGATGTGAGATATGAAAAGCCATGTTAGATAAATATTTAGACAAGGGCGCATCTGTAGACCAAATTGCAGATCCCTAGTTAATCTCCATTATTGTTAGGGTAGGGACTTTCCGGCCTCTCGTATATTGGAGTTAAATGATTAGAATGAATTGGATTATCGTTATTAAACCGCGTGTCTAAACCAGGGCCGGCGCGAGGGGGTCGAGCCGTGCTACCGCCCAGGGCAGCAAGTCTAATGGGCGGCAAGATTTGAAAAAGAAAAGAATAATATCAAAATATAGTGCTTCGTAATAGGCCCACATGGAAAAATAAAATTATGTTCACCTCAGAATGTAATTGAACTTACTTCACTCACATTCAGGAAAATATTCATTCAGGAAATTCAGAGTATTCTCCCCATTTTCAATTATCAAACTACTAGCCATAGGTGTCCCGTTCAATATTTCCCTTGCAGCAGCATAGATAAGATTTTCAGTTAAGGTGTCTTTTATATTTTTTTTCTATTCAGCAGCGTTCTAACGCTCCACTCCAAGTATGCTAAATGTAAATTACCACTTGAGACAGGCCGTTCTAACGTACAGCATCTAGAGACATTTAGAATCTAGCAGCGAGTTTTTAACCAATTTACAAATTGTTCATTCTGAATATTAGAACCACCTTAGTCAAAAGAGGTTCTCCAGAGCAATTAACCAAGTTTGACAACTGTACCAGAGATAATTTCAACCGTTGGTTCCCAGATAACTGTTACAAGTACACATTATATAACGGCGAATCTGTGTTCAGAAAGTGGTTAGTTTGTTCAGAAAGTAAGAATGCTGTTTTCTGTTTTTCTTGGAAATTATTTTCCGCAAGTAAACTATCTTTCACAGTTGTCACTAAAACAATTGCCCAACATTTCTGAAACTTTGACTAGTCATGATAGGTCTCCTGTTCACCTTGAGTCGCAAAGAAGATGAAGGGAGCTTTCGATAAGACTGAAGAGAGTGGTCTTACAATTGATTACAGAACATTAGAAAATGTTAAATGCCGAAGAACAGCATTGGAAGAACGTAATAGAACGACTAGTTGCAATAATACAGTTTTTAGGTGAAGAAGTCTGTCGTTACGCGGAACATCAGATAAACTACACAAATATGGTAATTTTTTGAAACTGGTGGAACTCTTTGAAAAGTTTGACAGTGTCGTGCTCGAACACATTAAAAGAACCATAACTGGACAAAATAAATACCACTATTACTTAGGAAAAGATGTCCAAAATGAAATTATTCAATTCTTTGTGAACAAATTGAATGTAAAATACTGTCTGTGTTGAGAGCTGCAAAATACAGTATTATAGTATAATACTAGACTGTACGCCAGATATTTCTGATACAGAACAAATGGCAATAATCGTTCATTTTGTACAAATTATGTACACTAATGGAGAATGCCTTGTAAAACTTTAGAAACACTTTCTTGGTTTCGTAGTGGTAACAGACACCACTGTTCTAGGACTGACAGAATAATTAAATAGCCAAAGAAAATAAACATTTCTATCGAAGACATGAGGGGGAAAGGATATGACAATGGTTCCAATATGAAATGCAAATATTGAGGTATTCAGAAAAGAATTTTAGAAATAAGTTCCCGAGCACTCATATTCTTGCAGTAGTCATTCAATAAATCTTGTCGTTAACGATGCAGCCACAGCACCTCTGTACGCCGTTTCATATTTTTGTATAGTTTAAAAAGTTTGACTTTTTTCTGCGTCAGTTCAACGTTGAGCCATACTAAAGGAACATATTAGCAGTCATTTTAAAACCATTAAGCATCACAAGGTGGGAGAGCCGAATTGATGCTCTGACTCCACTTAGATATCAAGTAGGGGAGGTTTACGATGCCTTACTTCAAATAAGTAACGACAACAGAAAAGATAGAATGGCTGTCCACGATGCTTTGTGTACCCCTGTGTGCCCTTTCCTTTCCTTTGCCCTGTGTGTCCTTTGACGACAATTTACTCCATATAAACATAGTAAGCAAAAGTCTCAAAAACATTGATTCTCATGTGTTAGATGCAGTCGGATTTCTTGAAAATATATCTGAGTACTTTGAAAGGAACAGAAATGATGCAAAGCTTCAATCTTACTTAGTTAATGCGATGGAGTTGGCATCATAATTAAATGTGGATTATCCACAGATAGGTAATACCGTGCAAGCTCGAAGTCGAAAGAAGAGACAGTTTCAGTATGAAGCAGAGGATGAAACTATTGAAGATCCACAAACAAGATACAAGATCGATTTTTATTACAAAACTCTAGACGTGATTGTGTTCGCTTTAAGAGAAAGGTTTGAGCAACCTTAACATCACAGCGAGTGTTTCGGTTTTCTTTACGATATAAGTAATCTTAAAGATATGCAACCTGAACTTTCATCTAAAAAGTGAACTTTCCCTGTCTTTTCAGATCTAATTTTACCCCTGCTTAATACTAAAGATAATCAACTAAGTGCTTAATCTAGAAAGAAAAGAAAAAATAATAATTCATTGGTAAACAGGCGTAACTCTCGATGGTCCAATGACTCCTACTTTTCCTAAGAGAAGCCACATCGTGTAATAAATATTTAACGAATTAATTGTACCTTTAGTGAATAAATTTATATTAAGATTTTCACGATCAGTACTGACGTTGGTTTATTTTAATTGATGATAGATTTCAAATACAAAAGACGATCTTACCACCAGTAAGCAACCCAAATCGAGTTGGCTCCACGAAAGTTGCATCTGTTTGCTGCAGGTAGAAAGGGATTGCCGATTTATATAATGTAAAATTCAATAGTTGAATAGACAAATTGCAGATGCTCACTGGAGATGTCCACACTATTGTCATTCAATATCTTGCTTTGATTGTCAACATTTTTGAAGTTCTTTCTGTGTAGAATGACAAGGAGTTAATTTTTGTACAGAGAGCATTAAATAGAATCTTGAGACGGTATCCAAATGCAAAATAGTCCTATAGTGAATTTCCAAATGGTTCTTCTAACTGAAAAATGAAATGAAATCTTTAGGTTTTACGTCCCACGGTTATGTCGGCTAGTCTAAAGAAGACGGTGCTGATGAGAAATGAATGAAATGATGGGATGAAGAAAGTGGGAGGAAACGGAAGAACCCCGAGGAAACCCACGCACACGGTCTTTGTCCACCATAAAGTTCACTTGGCGCGAGCTGGGATCGAAGTTCTTCTAACATGTAAGTGAATGTCAAATATTGTACTTGGTATTTATACTCGAGAAAGAGATACCTTTTATGCTCTTGCATCATCTTGTTTTCCAATGTTTATCTGGAAATTAATGTTTGCCACCAATGACATTGCTTTTACTTTCATTCGTCAAGTACACAGTTTCTCTTTTACGAAATTACGGAAAGTTTTTACTTTTAAAGATTAATTTTATTTATTTATTTACAAACATAATTCCAGATACAGCTGAACGCCAATTTACACTGGAATATCTAACAAATCTAAGAGATGATAACATAAAATAATAATAATAATAATAATAATAATAATAATAATAATAATAATAATAATAATAATAATAATAATAATAATAATAATAATAATAAAGGTTGACAATGAGTGACTAGAATTTATCCATTAAAATGACGTCGTAGTGCAGAGTTAGATTCAGATTCAGAATTAAATAAATCTACGGGTGTATGTGATATTTCATTCTATAACTTAGGGAGCCTGTAGAACAGAGAGCGTTGAACTATTGACAGTCTAAGTCATACTAAATGAAAAAAGATGTTTATTACGAGTTTGTCTGAGTGGAATTCGGAAATACAATTTTGAGAGTAACGTTTCGGATCTGAACTGGCCATGCGTGAGTTTGTAGAGGTATTTGAGATCATTGATTTTATGACGAGTGTCAGGTAGTTGAATATTTAGTGTTCGTAACAATTCGTGCTTTGTCATCGCACGTGTGCGAGGTACTCTGAAACGTACTATTGCCAGCAAGGAGTTGAGAACTCAGTTCAGCCGGGATAGGTTTGTAGGAGTTGCCATTGTCCAGATAGGTAAACAATATTCCAATTTAGGAGAAATTATTGCCTTGTAGAACGTTGCTAAGGAAGAGAGGTTCCTTATCTCTGTTAAACTGTACAAAAGTCCTAGAAGACGCATCGATAGTTTAGTGATAGCGTTAATAGTTCTGTAAAAGTTAGTTTTGTGTCAAAAGTAACTCCAAGATCTTTATGACTATTGACTCTCGTTATAGATGAACCATTTAGGTTGTATGAGGTGTGTACAATATTTTTATTCAGGGATAATGTTATGGATCTACTCCTATCGAGATTTACTTTTAAGAGCCATGTTTTACACCAAGAGGAAAAATTATCTATGTCATTTTGAAGTAGGTTGGAATCTTCTGTACTGCTGAAGATTTTACAGTCATCTGCAAATAACAAGATTCTGCTGGAGGTTGAGTTGAAGCAATAGTCAGGTCATCCATATACAATATGAATAAGAGTGGACCAAGTACGCTACCCTGTGTTACTCTGGGTGTTACAGGAAGCGGGTTAGAAATTGATCCCGCCAAGACGACTCTATAGGTGCGACTTTGTAAGTAGCTAGTCAATAAGGATAAGAGTGGCCCATGAATACCGAATCTATTGGAGATTTTGTAAATTAGATAAGGATGGTTAATGGAATCGAAGGCTTTAGATAAATCGAAATAGATTGTGTCAAGTTGTGCATTGTTGGAGATACTATTTATGGCACGATTAAGCATGTTACTTAGGTTAGTAAGACAAGAGCTACTGGACACAAAACCATGTTAGGCTGTATAAATATAGGGAGAGGTAAATTTGAGAAGTCTGTGTTTGATAATTTTCTCGCAGACGATGGATCGAAATAGGCCTATAGGATGACACGTAATCTTTCGGTCCGGATTTATAGATGGAAGAGATACGGGCTATTTTCCAAGAAGAAGGAAAATATCCTTCTGTGAAATACCTGTTAAAATGAGCGAGAGCGGAAGAGAAATAATAGACTCTGTGGAACGTAGAAAGATCGAGCTTATATTGTCAGCACCTGAGGCTCTCTTGGATGTGGTAGATATATGATAAAATGTGAATGGGTAATCAGACTGAAGAGGTGAGAAGGTGGATGATGTACTTACATTAGAGAATTTATTACAAAAGAATTCATCAAAAATTTATGTTCTTTTATCATCTTTTGCACTTGTGTTGTCATTGTATAGCACAAGAGGTATGTTAGAAGTTCTAGACCTAGACCTGATAAGAGACCAGAAGTCTTTAGAATTTTTAATGCTTATGTATGAAATGTTTGAAATATAATCTAAGTACTTGCACCTCAGTAGCTTTTTTGCGTGACGTCTTATATCAGAAATTTTTTTATAAGGGTGTGTTCATTTTGGGAACGAACGCCACAATTCCCAAGCCCTTTTCTTATTCCGCAATATGTGGAGAGTCTCTTCGTCGTACCATGGTGGAAATTTCATTGTTTTTATTTTCTTGGACGGTACAAAGACTTTTACTGTTGCATATCGGTATATCAAGGTCTTTTCTTTATATGTTGCGTTCATCAGATTGACTTGAGAAGCATCTTGATTCTTGAAATTATAAAGAATAAACTGGTAAGCTCATCGATATTACCTGTTTACATTGAAACTATATTAAATCAGCTTATAAACATATTTGGTGAAAAATTCTTCCTAATACCTTATTTAGTTTTGGAGGATTTCCAGATGAATGTGTCGTACATCTACTATGATGTTTCTATTTAGTTTTGTGAGAAGTTGATTTTATTTATAGTTTCTCTGTAGTTCAGAGTTTAACTATCAAATAAAAATGGTAATATGAATATGTTTGATGATGAAACACAATATCTACATACGTAAAATATCTGAATTTTCACCGAAGTTATTTCAGATGAGTTTTACGTTAATTATCTATAATATTAGCCAATAAAATAAAAGTACTGTAACGGGCCACGATCAAGAATGGTTAATAACATCGCCCATTCGCTCAGACATTGCCAAGCTGACAGCTATATTTTAACATCAACGAAATGCGTATATTTCCTACTTATTGTTTTGCTGTCTACAAGGAAATTATTGTACTTTTAAAGCTTTTGTAATAAAATTGTGGCAACAGTTTCCCGAATCTTTACCCTTGTCCTCCCCTTCCGCTATGTCTACAAAGTTTCACACGCGCTGCTTTTAAGTTTTTTTTATGATTAGATCAGGCGCTTTTTCAGTAATTTTGTATCTTATTGGTCCTCGCAGAGTCATATGTCATCACTGAGATGTTGTCCGCTACGATCGTTTATCTGCTTCATGACACAGCGACAAGGAAGTATTGGCTATTGCAAGTACTTTGACTTCCATGAGTTCGTCTCCCTGGATTCCGGAATTCGTCGTCTAGCAGTGTTAGCAGCTTGCTTTTTAAATCTGGCTGCTTAATGTTTGGTCAGCTGTAAGAGGCCTATGGACTTTGTCTGTATCAATTTGGAGTGATTGACCACCTTCATGTGACGTAGGTTTACATGTAGATATTTTTTCAGTCTTTACGCTCATGACATCAGAGCGACAGTCGCATGAAAAGCAACTGAGAATGCACGATGTTGGTCATTTGATTCCCTGGTCATTTCTTTTTCATTTCAGGTAAGGAGACGTATCGTCATTCGGTGCCATGGTCGATTGGCGAGATAGTCTTTTCCGATGGGAATATTCTGAGACGCCCGGCTCTACGAGATATCAAGACTTCTAGGACGACGGACATCATCACCTACGAGACAGAGAGGAGGAACATGGAACAACATCTACTTTGGTGAGACTGTTCTGAAATTAAGTTGCATTCCCAAGCTCTACCATCTTACCCCTCTTACTTCCTAACTGCTACCATCAATTAATTGAGAGGGGCTGCGGTGGCTCAGTGGTAGAGCGTTTACCTCTCGTGCTTGGTCCAGGGTTCGATCCCAGCCACCGCCAAGTGAACTTTATGGTGGACAAACACCATGTGCGTGGGTTTCCTCGGGGTTCTCCCGTTTCCTTCCACTTTCTTCATTCCACCATTTCATTCATTACTCATCATCACCGTCTCCTTTAGCCTAACCGGCATAACAATGGGACGTAAAGCTTAAAGATTTCATTTCATTTCCATTAACTAATTGAATCATCCATTTTATTTAAATCATACTTCTCAAAGTTTAAATCATACTTCTCTAGTGGCTTCTCGACATTACTGTATCGTTTATTGTAACTTTACAGTAGGTAACGCCTGACCAATTTAACATATTTATGATTTATGATTTTTGCTTGCATTTTCTATGCAACACAGAAACTATAAAGAATAGTACCTATATTAAAATGAGATCCGAATCACCATTCTGTTTTTGTTCAACCACTCGAGTACGCGCATGCAACATGCTTTACCCATCGATACGAATAGTTTATACTTGCTAACTTTTTTCTTAAAGTTAAAAGATAAAGATTGTAGTTGCTCTGAAATATCAAAGTATGGTAGTCTACCAATTGAACCAGTATTATAACATTTTCCGTACTGTTTTACATGAGTCCAAACTAATATTAATTCCATATCGTCTCAGTAATCATTCGTCTCTTTAGCATTCAGTTCAAAATCGTCAATTATAAAACTAAAGATTTTCTAAAATATTTTCACTGTTAAAGAATAACTGAGATATTATTCTGTCGTAATAGAATATATTAAAAATAATTGTTTAAGGAGAGTTTACATAAATAGATCGTTCGCACACATACAGGGTGGCCCAAAAGTAAATATATACCTCTGCATTGATCAAGTATAGATTCTAGTTTATGGGTTTATTTACTTCGGCTCTTCCGAGCTTAAGATGTAAGTAAAAAGACATTAAGAACAAATAATAAAGAAACTAAGTCTACCTGATGGATAACAATAAGAAAATACATAAAATCCAATGAGCTGATCAGTACGGTACTGTATACCTAGTTTTGGGCCACCCTGTACAGTATATTTAAATAAGTACACATTAAAAATCCCAAATGACACTTTTGTTACAGAAGCTATATAATCTCATCTGTAAGCTGGTTTCCTTTTCTTCGTGAATCGTTGTTTAAAATCATAGTATTCGAGGAATAATTGTATATGTAGAAATATCTTAAATAAAAAAAAAATTGGTGGTGAATATTTTTCTTGAATGAAGTTGTACAAGTATGATGGAAGTAGCAGTTTAACATTTTCCGTACTAGAAATTGATTATCATAGTACTATTACTCTTCACTCCAAGCAATTTATGCCTTTTGTTTATATACATTACAATTTGATCTAAAAAAAATCTTTATTTCTTTCAATTCAAGGAAATTTTAGAATTTTATTTAACCAATCCTGTTATAGTAGCGAAATATTGAAATAGAAGAGGCTGTATCACTATGGCCTTGATGCAAATCAGTATACACAAAGCCATAACGGAAGGTACCAATACTTATAAAATATCTTCATAGTATAAAGATAATCAAATCTGCAAAAGTTAAGGCAACATATATCTAATTTCAAGCGCTGCTCCATCCTTCCGATATACAAGGAAGACATGGAGGTAATTTGAGGAAAGGGGAGAATTTCATAATATTAAAGAAAGTAGATGTCTTTTATTTAAAAATTTGAATAACGTTTATAGTCACTTTGACACATAAATAGCATATACATTTAAAATTGAGGCACTATCACATGATAGCTGTTGATTGTTAATAATATCACTTTTATGAAATGGAGGCACATGTGAATTGAACATTTGAGGTATATAAATATTTACAGATTGTTTGAGCAAAGACATAGAACACATTAACAACAACACAACAATGACTTCATGTGCTATGTCACTTCCCACGCTGAACTGTCTTCCGCAAGCCTTCGAGCTGATTGTGAAATGTTTTCTACTTCCGTTGTTTCTGATCCATGGTCTAAAATAGTGTCCCTGCTAATACCATCTTCATTTCTGTTCTCCTTCTTTAATCCGTGTTCGTATTTGGCCTCTTTGGCCAGAAGCTTCTCACGTTGGATCTGCGTTTTCACTTCACCGGGAACATCTGGTATTGCGTACGCCATTATACCAGTCAAAGCGAATACAATGTGCTGAGAAGATAAGAAAGACAAAAGCAAATATTACAACAATAACAAATAACTACAATGATTTGGAGGAAAAGGGAGACTACAATAAAAGTGCTTTTGTGATTAAAAAAATCTACTGGCACTATACTTTTAGATAAGAACCCCATGCCGTAAACGTCGCCAACACCTAGTGACCGACTTGCCGGAAAATACCGATCGTCAATATAGCAACGCGTCGAAGGATTGCTGCTAGTGTGCCACTGGCGGCAGGGTTTCGTCGAATCGAAACAGATATCTAGAGTCGGAGTGTTGAAGTGTATTTTACTTTTCTTTAATAAACTCTCATTAAACGAAATTTACAAGAAGCTGTATAACTTTATCGTAGGACTGGATATTGGAACTTTCAGTGAAACTAGAGAAAGCTATAGAAAATTCTCATAAAAGTGGAGTCTCCAAACTAGAATGATATTAAAACATCCTCATAACAGTGCAAACTATATGCTTGAATGACATTTACGGGAAGCAGAAGAAACTTTTTGTATGCTGGTAATTGCAATTTTGAATAGTTCAAGTGTTCGTTTAATGTTAACGGACAGAGTAATGTATATTCAAAGTATCTTAGTGTCAAGTACTACGATCATGATATGAGTTATTTCATGACTAAAGAGATTAAAGGACTACAGTTACAAGGAATTGAAATTTTGACTACTTTTCGAAAGGCTTCATTTCGGAAAACTGTTCAGATAAGTATCATATCTAATAGCGTAGATCATTTTCAATACATGCAAAAAACACAATAATGTGGTACTTATCTAATCACTTGTTCGAAATAAAGCCTGGAGACACGATGGGTCAGTGGTAGAGCGCTTACCTCTGGTGCGTGGGTCACCGGTTCGATCACCGGCCAAGTAAGCATGTAGTGAATAACATCGTGTCCGTGGGTTTTCTCTAGGTACTCACACTTCCTCCCACTTTCTCATTTCACCAATTCTTCCATCATCATTCACTTGCTTTAATCGTCGTCTCCCTTAGCCTAAAGGGCATAATCGTGGAACGTTAAACTGAAAGATTTCATTTTTCATTTCGAAATAAAGCCTTTTCAATGAAAAAAAGTCAAATTTTCTATCCCTTCTAGTTTTGTTGCTATTTATTCAATATGCCTCTTATCATGATCATATTATTTGACACTGAAGTACTGCAGAGTGCATTACTCCGTCCATCTCACTTGCGTTATTCCTCTTATAGAGGCCTCCAAAATTTGGTTGATTTTCGATGTTTGTGATACTGAAGTGTTCTTTCTGAATGCTACTCATTCTAGCTTTGGAACGTTTTGTATGCAAATAAAAGACAAATTCTGACCAAAGCACATATATTATTTAATAAAAAATAGCATTACAGTTTCGGCGGTGTATCTTTGCCTTCATCAGACACATTATGAAATATCTAATGTGTCTAATGAAGGCAAAGATATTTCGCCGAAACTGTAACGCTATTTTTTTATTAGATAATATATGCTTTGGTCAGAATTTGTCTTTTGTATACATGAAGTGTCCTCACTTTATAACACTGAACATCAAGTGTTATATGGAATATTTTCGTTTAATATGATATTTGAAACATGTAACAACTTGACGTGGTGCCATTTGAAAAAAAAATACAACTTTATATTGGATTGGCAACATTGTTAATCTGGTGGTATTAAATAATATCCCCATGGCTATATTTGCACTGTACAAAAGTTCAGTTGTAAGCTTAAAAGTTACAGGGGCGTTTCAACATAAATGGTTAATGTTGTGCAATGACTGGAAATTAAAGAATTGGAGTGAAAGGGTAGATAAAGAACTAAGATTAGGGATACAACATAAACAAGAAATTGAATATAACTGGTTATACTACTTAGAATTATACTAACCAATATTTAACTTAGAACTGTTTATACTAACCAATGTTTTTATTTGAATTGTTTCTCCGATATTAGATGTTTTGTTATTTTATAGTTAAAAAGACAAATACTTAACAAAGGTGTAAGCAAAGGTCAATTTAAGTTAGTAATTTAGTAATGAAAATTAGTTAGTTGTTCATTAATTCATATTCACTTATTTACAGACTCTTCCTATGTAAATAACTAATAAGTGTTTGAGAGATGATGTACAGAACGTGCAACGTGAAGGTTGTGTACTAATTCTAAGTAAATTTTATTAGTACATTATAATACAACTATTTGAAGGAAAGGTACTGGAACAAAGGGAGTAGAATAAATGATCTAAAGGAAGTATAACCAGAAAAAATATATATTGCTAGAGGGAATAAGGCAGTGGTCACCAATGATCTTTCATAGATTTCAAGATGACGAACATACTTCAAGAACTACTTTTATTGTTGAAAGGCTACTGTCAATGTCAACTACCATATGCTACTGCATAAATATGTATAATTTTTGACCCAACTCTTTATAATTTAGGTGGTTCCTCTCCTTGCATTCGCCTCTTTCCTAGATATTTGATTTTGTAACTTTGAAAGTAAACCAGCCAATAAAATATCATACATTTTAACTTTTCCTCATTTTTGATAATTTTCTGTCCGCTTACTTTATCAATATCCAGTGGCAGCTCTTGAGGGAAGTCATATCAGTATCGCTTCAAGCTAAAGAAAGAAATCTTACCTAACATTCGAATCTTAGTTGACATGAATTAAAACATTAGCTAAGGTTTCTTTCCTAAACTCGTAACGATAAAATTTTGACTTTTACCGGTGTGGCTTCGCTCAAAAACTGCTACTGCCAGTATCTCATCCTGCCATATTATGATGTAACAGTGTTACTCACTTATAATAACTATGAAAATTATAAAAATATAGCCTTTCATCTTTCTTTTTCTGTGTAGAATATTAGGTTAGTTTGACTTGAACTACTTCGAATCCATATTTTGATAGGAAGATGCATACAGAAAACAATTGGGAAATCCTATTTTGAAATACTTATGATTCTCAAGTGTTCCATATTCCAAAAAATTATAATACGTTTTAGATGGGTGACGTTTTTGCGAATTTCTTGAAAAAGTGTCAATTACATGATATTTCTACATCTTTCACATGATATTTCAATAAAGTGTTACTGGATTGCTCTAATTTTGTAAGTGGTTGAACCACACACGAACATTTTACTATAAAGACCAAGGTCTCTTTAGAACAGGGTTTGATTATTATCTATATTTTAATCAAGTTTTAATTATGAGAATCTATAGCACAATAAATGATTTGAAAAATATGGAAGTAAAATAAAGTTTGTTTATATACAGAAAGTTATTAAAATAATGGTAACACTCTTGTGCTACAACACATAGTGTAATCTTTAATTAGTTAGTAACACTAGATATTCATGAACTGAGATTGAGAACTGTGTTATCTAAATGCTGTATTGGAAAATGAGCACTACATAAGGAGCTGTACTATGGGTTGTGTATGCCCTAGGTTAAACATTGATAGTCCAAAATGGGTGACGTCTAGGATTTTCAAACAGGGCAAATTGTGACTGCCTGGTAAGTTGAAGCAAGTGTATCAATATTGCAAGTATCGACAGCAACAGTTCCCAAGCTGACAGCACCTCGTAACAAAACATCATCAGAAAAGCAGAATAGTATTAGGAAACCAAGCCTAGGAGTGAGGGATCTATGAATACTGAAAAGGATTGTCATAAGTAACCATACAGCTAATGAGGTCCAACTGAATGCAGAACTTAATCACCACCTGGAATGATCTTAATTCTAGAATCACAGTCTGACGGAACTGCATAATCACAACATCCGTGGTTGAGTTCCGATTTCAAAATCTCTGATCATAGTCGCTGAAGCGGTAGCAACTCAAATAGATGTTGCCGAACATACAAAACATACACTGCTTATGATTGGAAGAGAGTAATATGATTTCATAGGTAATCTTTTTCCTTGTTTTCAACAATAGCCAGGGTTTATGTAGCCGACGCCCAAGCAGGCTTATGCTTTGGACTACCTACTTCCTACCATTAAATATGACGGAGGCTCTGTGGTGGCGTGAGCCGCAACTTCACATGATCTTTGTTCTAATAGCCTTATTATACCTATTAAAAGAAATTACTGTCAGTGATTATGTGAACATTTTAGATGACTAGGTTCATCATATAATAGGTATGTTCCGTAACGTAGTCTTCCAAAATAGAAGTGCGTCAACACAACAACCAGGCCTGTTTAGGCGCGGTTGAAGAAACACCAAACAGAATCAACTTCAACACTTCTAATGACAAGCACAATCCCTCAACTTCAAGTTATTGAACCTCCGTGGTAAATTTGAGAGAAGCAAATCTGATACAGATTTTGTCCTCCATTGTCTGATGCAACAGAGTGCTGCATTGCATGGAGAATGATATACCATTATTCCGCAAATGTCTCATGGGTTATGTGCTTCAAGTCTGCACACAAACTATACTATAGCAAAAAGTAGCACGATGCCATATTAATTAGGTTAAGATGTATATTGTTATTAATTTTCCATTATTTGATAACTATCTGTATTACAACAGGTACATATTCTTGATATTTTCTTTTTTAACTAAGTTTTGTTATACTAAGATTGCAAAAACGAGATAGTTTGCTTCACTGTACTCAGCATGTGAGTAAACATTCTGACAACTGAATATATAATAATTTGATTCTTCTTCTTATAACATTTACTCACCTCAAACACCACAACGAAAGCTAATCTCGCAGCAAAGACATGCCAATACTGAATGGAAAGATCGTAAGGTTCAGTAGCGTTAGGAGGGTTCCTATAGCCTCTGTACCTACATATTTCTGGTTCTTCCCCTTTATCCTCTGCACCCATATCTTCATCGTAATCAGATGTATTAAACACTGAAATATAATAATAATAACTTAATTACTTGTTTTAATAATCAATGTGAAAAAATATGATATGTAACTATAGTAAAATGTAATTATGATCGTAAAACTATATTAAAGATTAATATTATTAATATATTATTAATAAATATTTTAAAGATTGATATATATATATATATATATATATATATATATATATATATATATATATATAATGTTAAACCAAGTTAAATTAAATATAGTTAGAAATCAATAAATACAAAACGTTTAAATAGAAGAGGATAAAAATTTTCACAACAAAAATATCTTCCGTATGTTAAGTCTTAAATTAGTGTCTGCAAAATATATTTCTTAGTTGTAAATGTTATATCATTTCTACTTCTTACTCACTACATTGTTATTTCATAATATATTTCTAACATCACTGAATATTTTTTAAACCTTCTATCCATCCAACAATTTATCCAATAAATGTTGTTATAGTTACTACTTGGCAAGTTAATTTTTAAACTTAACATTGTTAAAGATATTTCCGAGTTATAATAATAATAATACTAGATATTATCAACTATGGTTTTTGCCGAAAGGTTATTACATAAACGCTATGTTAAGGAATATTGCTACTTCAATTCTTCCTATTTAATTAGTTTCAAAGCATGAAGAATTAGAGGTTAAGATAACCTTAACAGGACAGGTATTGAATTAGATAGAATCTCAGTGGAAACATGAAAGACATTCGGTAAGATGGTATTGAAGTATTATGTGACTTGATGAAGAAAACATATTCACAAAAGAAAATTCTTGATGAGGAGGAGACAAGCGGTACAATCACGCCAACTTACAAAAGAATAGAAGATACTCATGATTTATTAATTATAAAACTATAAAACTATTGTTTATACTTCGAGAATATTGAAAAAATATAGAAGAAAACCTAGGATATGACAAAACAAAATAACGGATATCATCTTCTGATCAAGGTTGACAATGGAGAAGAGCAGAGGAAACTCAATCTGATGTTTAGAGACATGTAAAAATGTCCGATAGAATTCCAGAACAATAAACAAGAAGAAGCCTTCGAGCAAACAACTTTTTATAGAAATATTACGGTTAATATAAGTATGGTACATAGATGTTAGAGCAGCGCCAGAGTGTCAAAAAGTTTGAAGTAAAAGTGAGACTGAACCAAGTGTCAACACTAATCTCACTTTTATTTAATGTAGTGATGAATATGAAAAAAGAACGAGGAGAAACATAATAGGGAGTTTCTTATCCAGGTTATACTACATTGAATACTTAATGAAGAAGAAGAATCGGAGAAACCTGAAACAGGATTAAAAGTAAGAAGTAAGACTAGAGTGTATGTGCTGTAATATAGGAGAAAACGATGCATCAAAGAGGGTCCTTGATAGGTAGAATATTTCGAGAAAAGAACACTTCCGATATTTAGGATCAATTGAACATAAAGGAGGAAATACAAATAGGTAAGTCTGTAATTGAATAGAAGAAAGATAAAATAATTAAAAGAAAATATCAGGAACTTTCTGGAATAAGATCTAGTTAAGCTGAAAACAAGAGTATAAAACTATCATCAGAATGGCATAGAAACATACCGTTGAACACAACAAACTTTCATAGAATGAAGATGAAGGAAATAAGAATGCTAAGACGGATGAGTAAAGTAACTACGAAGGACAGAATGAGGAATGATCAAATACAAAAAGGGTACAATTAATGGAATAGATTCCCGAGTCAATGATTGAGATGGTTTGATCATATTATAGGAAGAGACAAAAATTTTTTGGAAAGAAAAGTAATGATAATTAGAATTAATCTTATGTGCCCTGAACAATTTCTACGTCATTAATTATCAATAAAGTTTCTGGTATACTACGAACGGGCAACTAGGCCTCATAAAATTATTTTAAAAGTATTATCTTTTATTTTAATCCCCCGTCACACGCACTGTTGTGAAAAGTATAACAGACGTATTATTTGCTGTGTGATATATGTCCAAACATCGAATGATTTTAGTCTGTTTCTTAGTATGCTTTCGGACTCTAAATGGTAAGCGCCTGCATGTACTGCATTTTTCATGTCGCCCAAGTATGCGTACTATTCTTCTGTGTTGCGATTTTGTTCTTCATTTCGTGTACATTTCACCATTTATTTAAAATGTCAAAAAACGTAACTAGCACAATAATAAAGCACGAATACTTCAAGAAGTGTCAGAGGGAGAAGATATTAAGGATAAAGGAAAAAATACACAGTTTTGAGAACAGTGGCATTGACATTGGTGACACAATATAGGAGTGAATCACTACATCACTGGTACTAAATTCGTAAGGGTCAGAAAATGATCCCCATAGTAATGACAAGAACGAGCGATTATTATATGGGAATAATCAAATCTACAATGTGGAAGAAAAATTAATCCTTAAAATATTTAAAAATAAAGAAGAGAAAATCTTTAAAAAAAAAAAGTCTTCCCTTGAATTTAAACCATGCGCAAAAGTACTTTCGTAAAAACTAAAGCTACGTTGACGTTTATTGACATTGACAAGGTAGACAAAAATAAATGAATATATTCAAAACACTCAGAAGAATAACAAATTCTTGAAGTTCAATGAAGTACAATCCTTTTAAAAAAAGCATGCAAGTCATATGTAAGAAAACAACTGTTATGACTCAAGTGTGCTGAAGAGAATTCAAGTAATAATTCGATAAATTTCTGCAGAGTTGTAACTCTCAGTTTTAATTCATTGCATTTAGTAGTATACGAAAAAGTTATCAAGAAGGGGGTTAAATCTCTCAAATTCATATAATACATAGTTTAGTATGCTAAATGTTTATTTTTTCATAATATCTTGCTCAAAGAGGAAGAGTTAAAAACCTGAACCTTCCCTTGCGTACGCCATTAATTTCATTGAATTTTACCTACTTGAAATTCGAATTCCTAAAACTATCTTATACTTTCAAGGTTGCAGTTTTTCTCTGGAACCTTGTTTACGGAGGATAAAGATAGAAGAAATAGTAATAAAATATCAAGGAAATACTCCTCCTCCTCCTCCTCCTCCTCCTCCTCCTCCTCCTCCTCCTCCTACTACTACTACTACTACTACTACTACTACTACTACTACTACTACTACTACTAATAATAATAATAATAATAATAATAATAATAATAATTATTATTATTATTATTATTATTATTATTATTATTATTATTATTATTATTATTATTATTATTATTATTATTATTACAATAAAAACGGCAACATAGAATACAACAGTGAAAAGACACCTTGTCCATAGCTGCCAGTCAAAAGTCAAATGAAAGTAGAGCAAGCTGTAAAATGGCGGGTTCAAGTTGTGTTGTTTTGTTCAAGCAGGAAAAGTTGCTAAAAATAACTAACTAACTTTATGGCCTATGGAACACGGAGGTTAAATGCCAGGTTTACAAAAGCTCTCCATTGACTTCTGTCCTTAGCCAACTGGATCCAGTTTCTACTTTGTATTCCTATTTCTGTGAGATCCATCTTAATATTGTACTCTCATCCGTTCCTAGATCTTCCTAATTGTCGTTTTCTGATTGGATTTCCAGTTAAAACTTTGAAAGCGTTCGTACTTTCTTTCATTCTAATTATATGACCTGCCTACCTGAGCTTCCTAGACTTGATTACTCTGACGTAAACGGTAAATGATGGAATGTTTGGTAAACGGTATATATTATACAGTATGCAGTTCCTCGTTATGAGGTTTCCACCATTTCCCATTCCCGCTCCTCTTGGGTCCGAATATTCGTCTCAGGATCTCTTTCTCAAATACTTTCAGTCTACGTTCTTCCCTCAGAGTAAGCAACCATGTTTCGCATCCATACAGTACAACAGACATGATTATCATTTTAAATATTTTAAGCTTCAAATTCCTCGACAGAATTCGCGACGACAAAAGATTTTGGACTGAATTCCCTGCTTTTAGTTGATAAACTGCTTCGTGAATATGGTTTTACTCTATCAATATTGATCCTAGATATTTGATCCACTTTGTCGTAAGTATAATTTATTATTTTAATGCGGCCATAATTTGTAGTATTAGCGTCTTGACAACCTACTATGTATTTAATTTTCTCTGCATTTACTTCTAAACCCATGTCCCTGCAAGCGTTTAATAAGATCTCTGAGGGAAAGTTGCTATCTCATACTAATCTTTTTGCTATTGTTCCAATACTGTATGTACTTTTTCATTACTATTTTCCATCCCTTACCTATGTTTAGTTTTTTAGAAAAATAAAATTTTGAAATACAAGTCTTTCTATTTCATTATTGGCTTCAAATAAAGTTATTTAGTCCATAACGGTCTTGAATTTTCTATTATATTATGTTTATTTTACATTCTTTGAAAAGCCTGAAACCGGATGTTCTGCTGTTCCTTGATTCATATCTTTAAATTTCTTTTCGTCAAGCCTATATAACCATCCAGACAACTGTACTTTATGTTGTAGACTCCCAATTTTTCATTTGTATATGTGTAATAACTCTTAAATTGGATAATATTCTTTTAAAGTGTATCCGCTTTTAAAGTGTGCTGTGTGAAAATCACATTGAATAAACATCTTATTCAATGCAATTCTCAATCTGAGGGATATATGTAGGTAGACCAACTTATGTTTTGTCTATAGTCTCGGCTTCAAGTTTGTCAAAACATAGATTCCTTTTAACCTGATGGTCAAACTTGATAAAGTGGAGACAGAATATCTATTTAGGTTACTCAGTTTCAAGAGGTAATCGACATCATTCCTTAAATCAGATTTTAATGAAGAAAATCTTACAGCACTAAGAAAGTGAATTGTATGGAAACTGGGAAACATGCAGGATTGGCACAATAACAAGAACATTAACATGAGATGACAACTTTCCCTGCCTGAACGAAAGAACATACAACTTGAGTCCGTTATTTTACACATTGCTGTACTACCATTTAACTTGTGACCGGCAGCTGTAGACAAAGTGCCTTATGCACTATTTTACTCTGGTGCGGCCGTTCCTTTTTTTCTTTTTTATTTCCTTGATGCTTTTATTACATTTTCTCCTATTTTTATTCTCGATGAGCAAGGACCAGAGGAGAGCCGAAAGCTTGAAAGTATGATATTTGGAGGAATCAGAATTTCAAGGAAGCAATACGATTGTTACAATTTCTGAGCGTGTTAGCATATTCTGAACATTTCATTGTATTTCGGTTTTAGTGTTTTTTTTTTGTTTTTTTTTCTGAATCTCTACAGTAAAGTGTATGTTATTCTGAAAAACAAGTAACCATTAGATGTTAACTATAGGGTCAATCCATGCTAAGTGATCGAGAAAAACGGAAAATTGCCGCTCGAACATCTCCAAAAAATCTATTTTTTTCATGAATGTTTATCCTATATAAGAGTACTTCAAAACCACAATTAATTATTTTTTTCAACATCGCATGGCGACGCAGCGACTGCCGCCATTTTGCGTTTTCTCGATTTTAAGCGTTTACGTTGTTTTGAATATCTCAGCATCTATTTATCCTACCAAATTGAAAATTGTTGGACGTCTCCAACTTGTGCAGAGCTAAAATTTTGATCTCTCAACATTTTTGCTTAAAACCACTTAAAAGGGTCAAACGTGATAAAGTGGAGACAAAATATCTATTTAGGTTACTCAGCTTCAAGCCTATTGTAGCAACCTTTTTGGACATTGAAGACATGTTTGGGAAGAGAAAGCAACTGACGTAGAGGTCTGAATTTGTGTGCATGTAGTCCGGGATCATAAGTTTATACTAAAAAATTTGCAGACCTGTAGCTGCTCCCAAAGGCGTGAAAAAAAATCGTAAAGTTGGGGAATTATGCCAATTTGGCACATTTCACTGTCCAATATCTCCAATGGGCGTGGATGAAAAAATCTGAAATTTTGGGAATAATTACTCCTTTAGTATACCATAACACACAACAAAGCGCGTTTTGTGTTTTTGAGCGGAAGGGGGTCAAAATATTAAGGAATAATGTTATACTCTAGGAGGTATTTTGTTCACAAATTCAACTGTAAATTCATTGTTATGACGTAAAATAAAGTAGGATGAATGGTTAATCCAGTCAAGGTTCTTAAGCTCATTTCTTGCCTCTAGTTGTGACTCACTGTCTTATCACACCCACAGCAGCACTAGTGAAGAATGCCGCTATCAGCAGAAGGCGAGAAAAGTCAAAATGTACACTTGACAAAAAGTCCGTAAGTACTCATTGCTCTTGCTGTTTGCTGTATCAATGATATTTAATCATGTTTATTTTTGTTTTAACTGTCAAGTGATGCAGGAGATTGTTGTCCTTTCGTTTGATATAAATTCCACAGTCAGTGAACACTCATTCACTGTAAATACTGTAGATCAAACTAAAGGACATCAGTCTCCTGTATGACTTGACAGTTAAAAATAAACATGATTAAATATCATTGATATAGCAAACAGCAAGAGCAAAGAGTACGTACGGACTTTTTGCCAAGTGTACATTTTGACTTTTCTCGTCTTCTGCTGATAGCGGCATTCTTCGCTAGTGCTGCTGTGGGTGTGATAATAGTGAGTCACAACTAGAGGAAAGAACTGAGCTTGAGAACCTTGACTGGATTAACCATTCATCCTACTTTATTTTACGTCATAACAATGAATTTACAGTTGACTTTGTGAACAAAACACCTCCTAGAGTATTACATCATTCCTTAATATTTTGACCCCCTTCCGCTCAAAAACACAAAACGCGCTTTGTTGTGTGTTTGGTATACTAAAGGAGTAAGTATTTCCAAAATTTCAAATTTTTGTATCCAGGCTCATTGGAGATATTGGACAGTGAAATGTGCTAAAGTGGCATAATTCCCCAACTTTACGATTTTTTTTTCACGCCTTTGGGAGCAGCTACAGGTCTGCAAAGTTTTTAGTATAAACTTATGATCCCGGACTACATGCACACAAATTCAGACCTTGTAAAACGCATAATTATTTCTGTGTTGTAACAAGAATACAGCTCACGAGTACTTGTTTGACAGAAGTACGTGCGACTGCTGAAAGGCTAATATTCTTTAGCTTTTGTAACTCTCCTCACAGATAAGCTTCCCAGCTTAACACTCATAGTAGGAATTCGATATTAGTGGACAAATGGTCGTATTAAATTAAGGTAATGTACACTTTATCTCTATTATCGTGTAAATAGCACAAGGAAAACTAGTGCTATTGCGATGAAGCTAGGGAGGATTAAAAAAAGAAAAGTGATTGGTCTACTGCTATAAATATATTTTCTGTATCCTGGTAGACGTAGGTTTGTTTTACTTTTCATTAACTATCTCGTTTTTCCTCATTGAAGTTTCTTCGAAGACGCTGTTCCCAGATTTGTTTCAAAAGCATATGGAAAGCATACTTATTATACTGAATTGATGTCAGCTATACATTTCAATTAGATTTTGTATCTACTTTCCTTTTATATTAACATTATTTACATTTTCTTACGCATCATATACCCATACGATATAAAGAAATGGATCCATACGTCTTTCGTTGTATCCTGATTAGTTTCAGAAATATATTTATTATCTCGTATTTTCGTCTTAAAATATTTTCAATTCTTTAGAAAGTATATTATAATAACTTTATTCCAGCAACATTTTTGCAAAGGATGGATTATTTCAGATATTTTTTAAATGGAAAGTTATTATTATTATATAATAATAATAATAATAATAATAATAATAATAATAATAATAATAATAATAATAATAATAATAATAATAATAATAATAATAATAATAATAATAATAATAATAATAATAATATTTTTTTCTTTATCAAATTGACAGTTTTCTTCAAGTCTTTGTAAGCATTCTTTCAATTGTAAAATTAAGCAGGATACATTGTCAATATTTAGAACAAAAAGTACATTGCCTGCTTACAAATCAACTATGTGATCAATATCTGATTGCTATAAGTAATGTGTTATCGAAAGCCTTAGACATGTTATGGTCTAGAGTTTTAGGTATATGTTTGAAAATAATAATATTGAGCCCATAATACTGAAATTCATTTTTCAGTAATACTTTTAAACTCTGAATAATCAATTTTATAAGTCAATGTAGGACGAAATTCAATATCGCAGATGTAATCTCGAATTTTTTGTAATTGTTTCTATGCTACTTATTTGTTTATTCTACTTAATTGTTAGTAACTAATATTATAAATATATCAACCAACAATATGTAAAATTATGTTAAAAGAAGAAAAAGAATGATATATATTAATGTACTTGCACAATAAAAAAATTATTAATTACTTAAAAAAAATACTGAAATTACTTTTGTGTTTCTTATTTAAAAGAGTGACACGTGGTGTTAAACTTAGTGAAAATAATCTAATAGTATGATAAATATGACGATCAAATTTCAAATTAGTTTAAACCTGTCTCCTTTTATAATTTTACCCCTAAAATATTAAACAAATGGACACGGAAGTAGATAAAAATAGGTAGAAACAAAGTGGAAAATCCTGAGGAGCATGGTAAATTCCCTCATACTTCCAAGTTTTGGGAGAAAATTTCTCCCACTAATAATTACGGAGGGTGAAAAAATGACACTATTAATAGAAGTCTGCAAATTAATTACAGTAATTCATACATAATCAAGGCCGACCCTAGGCAATTTGCTGCCCCGTGCAATGGCATAATTTGCTGCTTCCCTCCTTTGTCCAGAGGGAACAAATCTTGCAAGCCACAATTTTAAGTGTGCTACCCACTTTTTTAAATAATAATAATAATAATAATAATAATAATAATAATAATAATAATAATAATAATAATAATAATAATAATAATTTATTATGTTAGTGAAAGATAAAGCAAATGCCTGCAGACGAAAGATAGTAATCCTTTTTATAGAATCCAATATCGAGCTTCAATCTCAATATATTAGTTCGCAATTCCAGTACAACTAGCTATTTTATATTTAATTATTCATTTCATTTCTACACCTATTAAGAAAACCCTTTTTCCCACCTTCAATGAGAAGGAAATGGTTTGTGACAAAGACAAGACTAGTTTTCGTATCAAAACTATAATTATTATCTAAATGGAACAGGGATTTGTTTGACCATTTGTTTTAACACTGCCCATGTGACCTTAAATTAATGCGACCTAAACATGATTTATGAATATAGTATTCAAATAGGTCAGCTTAGTGAATTTAACTAGCATCATCATAAAGTCTGTTTCGAATAAGAAATGTTTATTTTAAATAATATAGTTATGATAGATTTTGCGGCTCCGTGCAAATACACGTGTTGCACATATAGTAGAGCCGGCTCTGTACATAATTAACATGCATTTCATATGTAATTAATGGGGAAACTAGTGCTTAACGGTATCTCTAATCTTACATAAATGTAATAATTATGGGCGTTCAAATATGTGAACTCTCTATGTCAAAACATTACAATGCTAAGAGTGTTTTCTTTTCTTTTCCTTTCTATTCGCTACTCTCTCCCCAGTTTGACTTCGATTTAACACCCTGGGTAAAAGTCAACCTGAAAATCAGTCATTATAAAATATTTTGTGTGTATTTACTCTTGAATGGGAAATATATCAAAACAGAAAATCAAAGTTTATTTTATTTATTTACGAAGGTATTTACGATAAGCGTATCGTATTTATAGATATATGGATACAAGTATTTCAAACATTAGTGTGTACATGCACTTTGTAATTATTCTCTTCTGTTGAAGATGCAGTGAAACAAGCAAAGAATGTTAAAAAGTATATATGTTCATATAAGCAACATCATTATTGTGAAAAATTATGGAAAAGTTTGATTTACTTTAGGTACGATCAAAATCAAGTAAACAGTTATAACGGAATACTTTTCCCAATTTTGTATTAGAATTACTGAATTCATATCCACATACATTAAATGTTTCTATGAAATATCTTACCAGATAATGAAGCTTCTATATATCCTACAAGGTTGTCGTTTTCCGAATAAACAAATTTGTACACCATTCTTGGTATGAAGTCACTTGTGTAAGCAATTACGAAAGCCTGAAATTAAAAAGAATATTTAGGCACTAGTAATTTTAGCTGTATTTAGTTCTTGATATAATCGTACAAACTACCCTCATAGAAACATATTATTTTAATTAACAATGAACTCTTTTAATGAAAATCAACATACTTATATAATTTATTGTGTATTCTTTACTTATCGTGCTTACAGAATAATTCAACTGTTAATACCAATATACTACTACTACTACAAAATAATAATAATAATAATATAATAATAATAATAAATTATAATAGGTGTAATAACAAGATTTGAACATAAATCATAGGCCCAAATATAAATCAGTAAATGTTCTAGAATACTTCCAATACTTGCATGGAAAACTCATTATATTGAGTTTTAAAGTATATGTTTAAATGCTTTTTTTAAAAAATTGGAATAAGCATTACGACCTTCGCAAACATTAAATTGTTAAGAAATAGGTTTCTAAATCAATATCTAGGCGCTTCTCTAATAAAATTGAAAATTTGTTACACTACTGGCTATTAAAATTCTAATATTAAGGAGAACTTACAACTCCAAATTTGGAAAAGGGCCATTATAGTGAAATAATTACGCTTATATGGTACCTCGAGAACCGAGCAAAAAATCGCGTCAGTATCGCGTGGAGCCACTGTAGACGTCAATAGCTGTTGCTATATATGGAAGCATAAAGAAGGATAGATGTTGAATATTCTTCTCGAATATACATTTTCGACACATTTACACAAATTTGATGTAACTGTGGGTGTTTGATGTGCCAGTCATTATGCGATGATGGATCAGACATATTCAATAAGCGACTGATGAGCTGAACGTACGGACAAAGGAATCAGTGGAACATAGCATTTTTCCAGGAATAGTTGAACGTTGCGTGTCACACGCGATTGCGCATTCTTCTGTTGGAAAACTGCCTCATTCAGAAATGGAACGGAAATCCGTATGGCGATTGGAAATGCAGGACACATGCCTCATTCAGTCTATCTCTGCCAAGAATTCTCATCCGTGACTCATCATGATGTCACAGACACGAAAAGAATTCGTTCGAGAAGAAGATATGATACTGTTCGACCATCATGTGCGACGTGGTCGGCACTATTCTAGCTACAAATACCTATGGTATGCAGTTAAAAGCAACCGCAACAATGAGCACTTTGAAAAATGCCTCGACTCCATAACGTTGAAATGTATGTATGAGCACGGGTCGCTGTGCAATGCTACTAAATTCTTAAGCAGACATTCATAATATGGCTGTACGATCACCAATAGCCATGCCCATAACATGTCTGAGTTGAGAAAGAGATCCACTGATGAGGTTGAAATGTTCCACGTTTATATTAAAGGTTCTTTAAAGATGCAATTTGGTTTTGTGCTTCTCTATGTAAGATATGCTGCACTCTTCAAAACATTCACTCATCAAAAATTTGAGTATCATTCCTGAATGCAAAATGTATCCTTCAGAACCTAAGACTTCAGTATTTTATATTTCTTCCCTTCTTTTTATGATTCAAAAAGATATACTATATCTTACTGAGAACAAAATGTTAATAAATTTTCTCGAGATAACTGATTGTCGAATTTTGACATTGCTGTCAATTAACACATATATATATATATATATATATATATATATATATATATATAGATAGATAGATAGATAGATAGATATAGAGATAGATAAAGAAAAATTATTGTACAAATGAATTTTTAATATTTATAATTGGTGCATTTTATGAGGTAGCATTTTATTAATACGAAATTACCAAAAAATCAATAAATAAAATACAATAAAAATTAAAATAAAAATAATCCAGAAACTTAAATAAATATCGAGAAAAATAATTAGAGATTTAATTCAAATGATGATCTAAAAAGAATAATAATGATTCACCGATGACATTAAACATATTAACATAACGATATAACATATTCTTCATTCAATTTAATTATATATTGGAAATAGTACACTAAAAATTTGTATAAAAATAAGGGTAGATTGCGTAGTCTAATTGTTGAAGAGGAAAATAAAGTGAGAATAATATAAAGAGTTTACAATAAACGAAATAAGGTACAGAAAGAAAATCAGGTTTTATAATATACCAATTCAGTCCAATCAGTATTGGGGGAAGAGGTAGGAAAAAATGAATTGTTTTAAGATATGACATTGGAGAGGAACAAGAGATTCCTGAAGTTTTTTCGGTAAAAAGGTAGAAAGATTAGGTGTATATGTTCTGGAGATGATGTATGGCTCTTGCTGCAGAATCTGAATAGGGAATTAACATGAATTAGGAAATTCGAGGAAAAGCTGTAAAGGATATAGGATAAAACTAAAGGTTAAGAAGACAGTGCTGATTAGAACCAAGCGCTCTTTACCAAATGTAAATGTAGAACTTCTTTTATCTTTTATCTATTATCAGGAAATGTAGAAGTAGACCTGGTGATTAATTTTAGGTGCTTAGGTAGTATTGTAAGTAAAGACATGGAATGGGAATGAAATTAAAGCAAAAATAGGAATGTTGAAACAAGGATTATTTAGTAAGAAGAAATCTAATTTTTTTAAAGACTTTAAACAGAGTTAAGAGGCTCCATCACAGCGAAATTAAAATACCGCTAATTTTACAGTAATTTGTGATATCTTCAAATAGATAAACAATAATTGAAAAGTGGAACAGGAGCTCCCTAGAGAACATTATTTTACATGAGATACCGTTTTCATGACTCACTTATCTGCTTTCGATTTCGAGCCATTTAGAAAAGTTGGCATATATTTTCGCGTTTCCAAATGGCTACAAACGGAAAGCTACTAGGTGACTCGTGATAACGGTACCTCATGCAAAATAATATTGTCTAGCGCGCTCTTGTTCCACATTTCGATTATCATTTATCTATTTGAAGATATCACATAATTACCGTAAAATTAGCTGTATTTTAATTTCGTAGTGATTAGACCTCTTAAGGACAAGTTCAACTTAGTGTTTCATGTGTAGAATTTTAATCTGTGCGACAGAAATATAGACACTGTGCAAAAGCGGCGAAAAGCAACTAGAGCTCTCTGAAATGTGAGTGTATAGAAAAAAAAAAAAAAAAAAAAAACTGGATAGAACGGAAAACTAATGAGCAAGTACTAAGAACAGTGGAAGGAAATAACAATATTGAGTATATTTTTTTTTTTTTAAAAAAAAGAGAAAAGTAACTGAAGAAAACGTCTGGTGACATTACCTAAAAAGAACCTCTTTCTTGAAAGATGTAATAGAAGGTATGATGAGAGGAAAAAAAAATACAAAGAAAAAATACTAAAATTGAGAAATGTATTGAAACGGGTAATTGTAGTGTTAAAATAAAGAGGCTAACTGAAGAGTGTGATGTACGAAATCTTAATTTGCGACAAAAAACCTACCAATGGTGACAATACTTACAGTGATGTACAGTGGCAGCTTTGCTTTCCCACCCTTTCCTACCTTTGGAGTTTCCAACGATTTGTATACGGAGTTATTAAACTTAACATTAAGAATTTTACTCATCGCAAAGATTTTACGCTGTTCAGGGAGTGGAGAACAATTGATGTCATCAAGACTGCTCAAACTCTTTCTTCAATTTTAATTTCTCAACGATTCCACAGAAATCATTTGGTTAATACAGTGATATATTGCTAAAATTTTTGGTAAGTATATGATCGAACCTTTTTAAACATATGACGTATACTCACCCCATATACGCTCGAACTTACGTAAATTTAAGGAGAAAAAAATGAAATGAAATGAAATCTTTGAGTTTTACGTCCCACGGTTATGCCGGTTAGGCTAAAGGAGACGGTGATAATGAGAGAAGAGTGAAATGGTGGAATGAAGAAAGTGGGAGGAAACGGGAGAACCCCGAGAAAACCCACGAGCACAGTGTTTGTCCACCACAAAGTTCACTTGGCGGGGGCTGGGATCGAACCCGGGACCCCAAGCACCAGAGGTGAACGTAAATTTAAGGAGAGTATACACTGAACAGTATAATATTTGAAACGGATTCGACAAACTAATTAATAATGAAAGGTCAACTAGTTTAATTTCTCGTATATTTATAATGTAATATCCTACGTGGTATTGTGTACAAACAACACTTTACGCTTGTGTTTATAAACACCACCACATTATTTTACGTTAGGATACTACGCACCACGTGGATTAACTACCACCAGCGTACGACGGATCTCTGGAGCCTCCTACGAAGCAGACGACGACATCGGAACAGCAGCGCCACCGTCGCTTGGAGTCCTATAAATTCGGCAGCGACCAGCGGACCAGTACCAGTTCTCTGGTGTCTCTCCTACTGTTTGCCACGGAACAGTAAGAGTAACCTAACCCTAAGCCTCTAGTCTGCTACGGGACTCTTGACTTTTCCTTTCTCCTGGCTTAGCCTGCTTCGGGGCTTTGTTGGGAATCCCACACCCAGTTGCTTAGCCTGTTACGGGGCTCTGTGACTACTAATCTCCTCATTGCTTGCCATGGAGCTTTGGGGACTCCTTCGCCACTCTGCCTATCCTGCCACGGGGCTTTGTGGAGATCCTATCCACAACTTCACGGTCAAGGACTACCTATTTCTAACATAACAAATTTAGAAGAGAATAAATTTGTAGTATTTCTGTAAATACTGTTATTTAGTGAAATTTATAATAAAAGCCTGTAGTGGGAGTCTATTTCGGACACTCATTTTATTACCTCGCTCTACCTACAACCTATATGGGACAGATTTTTACAATAATATTCATTAACAAGTAAAATAAAGAACACGATAACATTTTCATGATACATTGAAATTCAAGTATTCATTCGATTTTGATCATTTCTAAAGCAAATAGGTAACTCATTCGATTATTCATTTTCAGTGTCGAAACGTAGATTTACTGTTTAGTGAGGCAGACCCCAAACGACAGAAAGATAGATTAAATTAACTAAATTTTTTGTTCGATCGTTCCTCACTCGTATTCAGGAATACATTTCCATAATTTTTTATTTTAAAAAAAAATCCTCGAATAAATCAAGAAGGCACGTGATTTGTGACTATATTATAGAGCTTTTCCTGGTGATTTGATGATATTTTACTGACCTTTATTCCTATTAAATATACAGTTTTTTTAAAAAAAAATAAGAAAATAAAAAGGTTACAGCAAAAGATGGAGGATTTGTACATGTAATTTAATTTGCTAAATCTATACTAAATGAGAAAAGAAAATTATGTTTATCTTCAGAGCTTACGTTTGAGACTACGGCAGTATAAGTAACACCCTGAAGAATTCCATACCAAGCACCTATATTTTCCACTCTCTCCGCTAATGGTCTTCGTGCTTGAGTTACCATTTTATAGGCATCCAGTCGTATTTCGGCTATGTTGTTCAAAAGAGCAAACAGCGGAGCCAAGGGAAACGCAGCCACAAACAACGTGACGAAACCATATTGCAACACTATGAAATATAAAACGTTTATATTAGATCCTGGTGATGATATATAAGAACTACTGTGAATAAGGAGAATCATGATACAAAACATATATAAAGCTTCAATTTCTTGGACAAAAAAGACAGTATGTTCATGCTCTTTCGTGACGAATGTTGGGTGAAATCGTCAGGCATTCCCCCTCCTTCTAAGTGAGTTTTCCCGATGTTGAGACCTTGCTAAACTCTTTGGCCACTTCCACAAACGGTAAATTAGTTGTTTTTGATTATGATCACCAGGCAAAATCGTAAGGCTTCCGAAATGATTTTTTTTTTCCACAGTCGTTCCTACACAACCTTTCCTAAAGTTGAAATGTTGCTAAATCGTTTTCTCTTATCCTAAAACTGTTGACTTTAAGTGCCCAATGTTAAATGAAAATGCACGTTGCCAATTACCTAGGGCTGGGGGAGAGAAGGACGGGACAGGAGGTAGACGAACTTTGTAAGAGTATGGTGAATGGGGGATGTTTGAAATGGGGGTTGGCCATCGACACGTTAGCATAACAGACAGTAACTTTATTCATTTATGTTGTGGATCCAGGTAAAAGGCAACGTTTCATTTTCATTTAACATTGAGCGCATAAAGAGTGTACAGCCCAAACGGCTCGTCCGAATTAAAAAAAAATCTTCACTTTAGATTGAAAACATCATATTTGGAGACGGTTTCCCTTCTTACATTTTATTGTAACTCTGATAATAACAGAGTTACCCTATGTCAGGGGACTTTTAAGACCCCCTGTATATAGTGGAATTTATCTTTCCATTAGAAAATCATTCTATAAGAAGAAAAAATTTACGAACAACAATAAAAAGCAATTGGTTCAGGTCTGTATTCTCTTACTTTTTCAGTGACAGAGAAACAGCGATTACTAATATGCTGTTTTACATAATAAATAGAGAAAATAACCGATTTTATACCACAACCGTTTCTCTATAGGTGCAAATTCAACAATATAACGTATATATAAAGAGTAAAGAAATGCACGACTGCTGAGCACTGGCCTCAAGAGTGATAATGTGCCTATTCTGGAACGAACTGGTTAGTCTAGTGATTAACGTATTGGCAAGGTAAGCGGAGACCAGGTTTGAGTCGCAACCCAGACATGCGTTTTTTACTCTTTTTATATACTAATAGACTATTTGGGAATCACTTTCACGATTACATACACTTTCATTATTCCTAGTGGAGAAGTTCGTATAAGGAAAAATAAGCTGCTAATGTATTAAGGCGATTGTAGGTTATTTGTATCATTGAAGCCACGTGCACTAAGTCGTTATTTACAATCTTACAGTCATTTGATTAAACCTGTTCAAAGCATATTACTGTATAAGCATAACTATCTCACAGCGAGCCATCTTTCTTGGTTCGCTGTATTCCGAACATAATCTGTATTAATTTAAACTTGAAAAGGGATCTTTCAGTGAATTCACAGAAATGAACAATTTTAACAAAGGAACGAATGTAATAAGTTCTGAAAGACTAGAAGTGAAAAAATATTTTAGAGTCAATATTCTTGTGAATCATGTCCTTTTCTAAACACTTATTTTTGATTTCATCAGTTTCATTAGCATCAGTTTCATTGGAAAATAAGAAACCAATATTATAACTAAGTTGTTTGAAGTAATTCTTTCCTCCTGATTTGTTAATATTTAGATAAAGTATTGGTTCCAAAGTACTTTTTTTAGTTGACAATAACCTATTATAAGTAGGGTCATTTCGTATTTTATCAGGGGAAAACAACATGTCTCTTGAATTAAAAGTTTCGTGTTTTTTATTAGTGTACAATTTATTAACAAGCATGTGATTCTCAATCTCAGAGAGTCAATTGCCTCGTCTGTCCTCCCTAAATGACGATCCTGTATCAAATATAAAAAGTGAAAACGGAAGAAAACTTGATTATACTGCTGCTTGGATAATTTGTTATGTCACCGTACGTCCCCCTGAGAATAACTGATGTGCTGTATAACTTTAAAGATGAACTGTTAGGATTCGTTAAATTCATGATGGAAAACCCGTAGAAAAGATTCTGAAACCTGAGTTTGTGCAGCACGGTACTATCAAAACCTTCAACGTTTTAACTTCAGTTTCCTCTTCAACTGCTTTCTTTGAATTATCAAGATTACAAATCTTGATCAAAATTTTACAAAAGAAAATTCATGATGTAGGTTTATGAAGAAAGAAAATAAATCACTTTGAAGAAAATCTAAGATCATTGAGAGACAGTCTCGATGATATTTGGTTGAAAATGAAAAGCATTGAAGAACCTGAAGAGGCACACTGCTCAAAGAGGCCAAGAATAAATTAAGTGGGGTTTAAAAACAAACAAAAACAAAAACAAGCTGCTGATGACTATATTTTAAATTGTTGATACACTGAAAGAACAAATAAGTAATAAATTTTCTGATATTGAGAAACTAGAGTTTCTTCCATTGCTTGAATGTGAAAACTATGCAGTTTATCAAGAGATCCTTTCCAACAAAGCATTTCAAGTTCTACTCAGTAACTATGGACATTTTTTTCAATATTGTGAGTTTGAAAAATGTGTTTGTTTACATATATTGCTCACCCGAATTCAGCAACAAAGCTGTTTACGAGTTGAATGTGAAATTGCGATTGGTTGAACTTGTTCAGACTTTATCGGAAGTGACAAAATTGTGCGCTTTGGTACTAACAATTCCTGCGACAAACGGTTCTACAGAGCTTTCTTTTTCAACCCTTCGGCGTATCCAAACATACAAACGAAACAAGCAAGGGCAGAGTAGAATGATTGGACTATCTCTCCTTGTCAATAGAGAAAGAATTACTATGGAAACAGAAACGGAACAGAAGTCAGAATTTTATGACGGCATAATAGATCTGTTCATGAAGAAGAATAGCCTAATTAAACTACAGTACAAGTAGCCGAGAATACCACTGTAAGTAAATTTTTTGATTTATTGTCTTTAGAACTTAGTGTAGTGTAGTGTAGTATACAGTATAGTTTTCGGAACTTTACCACATTTTATTATTATTATTTTAAAAAATACATATTGAACCTGCTTGCGTTAAGGTAATTTCATAACGTAGCAGTGTGGAAATCGATAGGTTAAATATTCGTATTATGAACAACGATAACAATCGTCAAAGTGCCACGCCACACCACTGGCCACACGGTTATACCGAGTAGGCTAAAAGATACGGTGATGATAAGAATAAATGAAATGGTGAAATGAAGAAAGTGGGAGGAAACGGGAGAACCCCGAAAAACCCTCGCACATGGAATTTATCCACCAGAAAGCTCACTTGGCGCCAGCTGTGGTCGAACCACAGACAATATGCACCAGAGGTGAATACTCTATCACTGAGCTACCGTGCCACTTCGGAAGTAGAAAATGAAAATCTGAAAGATATATCACGCGCAGACATTTTTTCATCGACCTGATATAAAGGTTCAGACAATTTAATGAATGCATTAATTCTGAAATGCGGTTCCCTATCACTGGTTTTGGACTGTTCGTTTCGTTTACATATAAGTTCTTGTTGTGTCTTACAAGGCCGCATTACAGAGTTTTGCATCATGGTAGATTCGCCATTGTTCATTAATATATTATCTATCTTCCTAAAACTTCACCTGCTCTAGTTCCTTCCCTTCTCTCCTTTAGCTTTAATACATTTTCTTTCATTCCAATTGAATCAGTCATTTCGGAAAGGCCATATATCCACAAAAGTAATTGTTGAGGAGAAAGAAAAAATTGGATTGCATACTCGACGTGTACAATGGCATCGATGATATTGAGGCAATAGCGTAAGATAAGTAACATAACGTGACCAGGCAAAGCAATTGGTCTTTTCACAGGGGATGCGCGTTTCTTCATGTACGTCTCGAATTTACACTAAATTAAACTGTGGTGGGGATGGACATATGGCCTTTTCGCAATTAATTGTTCAATTAATTTTCTTTCATCTTTTTAAAACTTTTCTCGGTCTTCACAATTTTTTCTCAAATTTTTTATTACCATTCTAACAATTATATTTTAAAAAGTCTTTCTTTACATAAAGTAAAGAAAATTATGTTTAATTGAAAACGACTTTACCAATCAAAATTTAAATGTAATATAACTGCAAACATTTCAGACTACTACTAGTTATTTCTGTTTATTTTTAATTTTTCTTTCTAAAAACGTAATAGTTAAACCTAATCCATTCTATAAATGAATAAACAATACTAATATTTTTTCTGTTCTTCGTTCGCCTGTTCAGGTCGCCAATTAAATGAAATATATATATATATCTATTTTGCAATTTCAGATAAAAAAAGAAGACTATATTACATATGACAGCAACTTGGCTTACCCATTTCGAGATATTCATCGAATAACCCAAGACGTCCTGCATCTTGAAGTTGATAATCTTCTTCCCATCTGGTGTAACATCGATTTAAATCTTTGGCTTTTGATCTATGGCTTCTCATACTCCACCAATTCATAATTTTTCTGTTTTGAGAAAAGAACGAATACATCATATAGTAATGAAATTTGAAAATCAATTATTCGTCAACATGTGATTCACAATATTTTTTTTCTATACCATCTAAAAAATCTACATGTATATTCAAAAATATTTACCTTGGTTACGAATTAAAAATTCTTTATACATAGCCTTATGCAGACATGCAAAATGTAACTAAGTTGTATGTTAGTATCGAGATTTTTTTTAAAATTATGGATTTTAGGTTACATTTTTGCAAGCAAGAGCTAAAACCTAAATTTAAAACTTTAATAAAGCATAACTATAAAAATAACAAATACTACATTAAATATAACTGTAATACTTTTTAACATCCCATTGATGTTCCAAAGTAAGGACCTTTATGAGATGATAAGGTTGAAATCTTTTAATATGAGTTCTCAAATTCCTTTCTTGAATCAACTGTTAACAACTATTCCTTTGCTTTATCTTATCTTACATTACAATGAAATTTATTAAATACAAAACATGAATAAAAACAAAACAATCAAAAATATTAAAGAATAATCTAAAGATTAAAGTCTTTTGAAATGTTAAGTACATATGCTTTACAGATACTTAATCAAATATTCGTAAGCAACTAACATCTGATAGAATAGTAAAAGGTACAAAACTGTAAGATCTTCAGTTTGAAAATAATTTGTATATATGCGTACATTGAAAGGAAAATAATCATTAAAAAAGTATTAAAAATTTATATTTTAATTTTTATTTTGTTAAAATGGCTTAATATATACATTTTGTTTTATGAAAGCAGCACCTGAATCCTTTTTTTAAAATAATTTTAAACAGCAGGTTGTAAAGGTACGGAGAAGTGATTTCGAGCATACTAAATACGAAATCTTTGTATTTGGTCTAGGAATTAATTCGTGCGGTTGGTACGCACACATTGAAGCTGTAGTACAAACACAAAATACATAAATACCTTAAGAAAAATATTGTCCATCGCTAGCCACCACTTTCGCCCATCTGTCAGGCAATGTACGGATTCCGTGGCGAAAGAAGTCCTCATCCTTGGAAACGATCCAGTCAGAGACCCATGTTTCGATATCTTCTGAAGAAGTAAACCGCTGTCCAATCAAATCGTTGTTCATGCAATCGAACAAGTAGTAGTCCGAAGGAGCAACGTCTGGTGAATACGGCGGGTGGGGTAAAACTTCCCATCCGACATTTTCTAAATAGGTTTTGACCGGTTTTGCGACATGTGGGCGAGCGTTATCATGTTGAACAATAAGTTTATCATGTCTGTTCTCCCATTCTGGTCGTGTTCTGGCCAGAGCTTGCTTCAAACGCATTAATTGTCGTCGATAACGTTCTCCATTCATAGTTTCACCCGGTTGCAGCAGCTCATAGTACACCACACCTTTCATATCCCACCATATGCACAGCATAACCTTTGCACAGTGAATATCTCGTTTTGGTTGTGATGGACCTGGTTCACCTGGTTTCACCCAGGCCTTTTTTCGTTTAGGGTTCTCGTAATGGATCCACTTCTCATCACCCGTAATAATTCGATGCAGAAACCCCTTTCTGCTCTGTCGTTGAAGCAGCAATTCGCAAATGGTTTTTCGTCTTTCAACGTCTCTGTCTTTCAATTCATGTGGAACCCAATGTGACATCTTTTGAATCATTCCCATGGCTTTCAAGCGTTTGGAGACTGTTGTTTGATCAACGCCTAATGCTGCTGCAAGTTGTTCCTGCGTTTGACACGAATCCTGCTCGAGCAATGCTGTCAATTCTTCGTCTTGAAATTTTTTTGGCTGTCCAGCTCGCTCTTGGTCTGCCAAGCCGAAATCACCACTTCTAAACCGTGCAAACCACTTCTGACACGTTCGCTCAGCTAGAGCATGGTCACCATACACTTCCACCAAAATACGATGACTTTCAGTCGCACTTTTCTGCATGTTAAAGTAATGCAGCAGGACACCCCGCAAAAACACTTTATCAGGCACAAATTGCGCCATGTTCACTTAACTACAAACTGGTGTTGTTGACGCTTTAATCCACTGCCCTATACTACGAACGATACGCGATGACAGGGGTTTGCAACACATGTGTGGATACACGGAACTGTGGGACGCTCCGTTCGTTGCGCCATCTCTTGTCCACCCTCACGAATTAATTCCTAGACCAAATATTTGTTTTTAAAGGACAAATAAAAAGTGCTGAACTAATATTATTTTTACTCCTTTAATTATAGTCAATATCTTGAGTCTATGTATTCTTTAATCGCGGTTAATTTCACCAAAGTTAAGTATTTTATACGTATATAGTTTTATAAGACAAGAAAACTATGAAATAACTTTTCGAAAAATATGTCATATTCCTTGTTAAAAATAAACTCTTCACACAAGTAAAATTGCAGAATAGTGTAGATACAAAATGTACAGTTTTCAAATTGTATGGTGTTCATTAGCAAATGTTACTTCGTAAAATGTGAATTAGCTTTTTTCCTTTGAGAAAATGTAATGATCTGTTATGCAGTCTTATTTAATTTATATTTCTTTGGACAATAGTTGACTAAAATAAAATTCAATTTCTTTAAACTCTTGACTTCAATGTGAAGATTTTTTCAATGTCCTTATTAAGATTTCTTATCTTAGTAAAACTATCTAGAATTTTTCTTGGAGCGTGAAGCAGAAGAGTATATATATATTTCATACTTACGGATAAAGAATTTCAATAAAATTATTGAAAAACTGCTTGCCAACCATGATAATCGCTAATTGAATACATAATTCAGATAAGCATCCTGCTGGATCACATACATCGCCTTTTAGTCTCAAAAATTCTGAACTTCTGGCATCTTTGTCGCCCGGATGCATGAAGAAACGTCCCTACAAAAATTATTATATAGCTTGAATTACTATATTAACATCTTCACACTTTGCTAAGATATAACAAATCTATGACTGCATGAATACTATCCCATACATCTTTTACAGTCAAGTTTTACTGTTGGTTCTATTGAGCAATATATTTTTCCAGATAATAACACAAAAACGTTGGATTTTATAAACAATATCTACAGATAAAATTATAATCTTCTTTACTTTAACGAAAAAAAAAGGGGGACTGAAATGCTATTTATATTTCACTCACTGTCGACGGACATTGTCAAAATAATAAGATTAAAATTAAAATACAGGTAAAAAGGTGAAAGAAGAAAGTCTGTTAATTAGCTCTAGGTTTACGATTGTCGTGGTTAATCCAAAATGAACTCATCTATTTTCAGCCATAATGCGAATCAGGTCAACATTTTACACATATCAAACATTTTGATGGAAAATAAAACGTTCGAAATAAATTTTAGTAAAGTAAAAATTCAAAAATTGAACATGAATCAAGATGATACGTTGAGCAAAAAATGCCCATTCTTCGCGCGGGGAGAATGAAATCCTTGAGAGATGTTTGATATACCTTGTTCTACATTCATTTCAATATTTCTCAAGAGTTCATCCAGTCTCTGTAAAATAGTTTCCTTGGGAAACCTTGGAGGTTTAGGGCAATTGGAATATGATGCTGACTACGTCAGTTCTTGTATGTGCCAAGGCTTCAGTATATATGTGACCTTATTTCCATACAGCCATTACCTTAATGGACTGTCATGAATGGGAAACGTACTTTTACCAGTTAAAAAAAAATATTTGAAAGATAAAAGCTTCCTTTTTCAGGGCAGTTGTTAGCATCAGTTCAATTCACTTGAATTACATCAACTTCTCACATAATCGGCTTTAAATAACTTTTTACAATAAAAAGAGTGTGTGTGTGAAATCATTTTCTCGCATCCTGAAACAGTGAATTCAAGCTTACTCATACAAATTATTTGATATGGTTCATTCCCATTCCTTTGAAATTCATTTTCTCAGAGGTACCACCTAAATAGGCTTTGTCAAAGTTAAGACGAAGTTATATAGCTTCTTCAAATCTGAAATCGGATGATTCTTTTACTTTAGTAGAAATTGTTACTCAAAAGTCTTAACCGTCTCCTTTAGCCTAACCGGCATAACCGTGGGACGTAAAACTCAAAGATTTCATTTCATTTTTTCAAAAGTCTTAAATTCTCAAAATTAATTTTACCCCAATAGTCACCCCTAAATATCTTTTCCCAATTTCACAACTCGAAGTATGAGATATTTATATTTTATATGTGTAAAATATGAATATCGTATATACAAGTTTTATGGTAGTATGCCAAGCATTTCAAAAGAAATAAGAAATAATAATAATAATAATAAAAACTTTAATCTTCCTATTCACTTTCCAGGATGGAATTTCTCGAAACTTTCGTCTTACATATAGTCTATGATATAGAAATATTTGTACAAAACTTCAACTTTTTACGATGAACGGTCTGGAAAATCTGATGAAGAATGAGAAAATATTTAACCCTCTTATGCTATGAATTTCACAAAATCCTGTTTCGCTTGTGGTCTAGAGTCTGAGGAAAACCTTTGCACAAAATTTAAATTTCCTGCGAACAAAGGTTTCGAAGATATGATGAAAGATGAGAAAAATCAATCTCCTTTTCCTTTAGGGCCGCATTTTTCAAAATCCTGACTTATCCACAGCCAAGGTTCAGGGAAAACATCTTCACACTTTCAAGAATTCCCACACCTAACAGTTTCATAGATCTGCTGAACGAGGGAAAAACTCAAACTCTCTTTTCTCCCCTATGGTTCGCATTGTGTAAAATTTTACCTCATGCTCAGCCAGCGGACGATGAGAAAACTTGTACACAATTTCAAGCTTCTGTGTCCAACAGTTTCGAAGATTTGGTAATGGGTAATTAAGTAAGCGTTGTTGTTCAGTTTATTTAGTAGGTAGATTAAGTTTTAACAAATGAAACAGAAGTTCAAAGTATACATATTATAGCATATGACAACGTACCACCATATGATGACGTATATTATGTCTTCGAGTTAATACGTTCCTATACCAAAATATTACATAAAATACTTCAGGATAGATTATTCCATTTGGGATTGATAATCATAAAGCTTTCCCTACTGAACAGGATTTTTATATTTTGGTTCTAGAGTATCAGTTTGACCAAAGCACATCAAAGCTAGGCAAATTATAAGGAATATTGAAGTTGTTGTTTAAGAGAATTTTAAAGATTGCTCCACTACAAAAGTTTCCTTTAAGAATAATCTGAAAATTGTTCTGAAGAATTGAAAAGAGTTTTTGATGTCCATTGAATAATATCTCTCGCACCCATCATTTGAAAGTCTGACTAATCTTAGATTCAAGTTCGTATAGGAACCAATCTTCAATAGTTTATTTATAGGTATTGGAATAATATGAAGATATTTCATGTTTATATAAAAGATAATATAGAAATACGTACAATAATTTAATAATGTGAAATAAAAGTACATAAAATATAATCAAAGGTAAACAATACAGTAATTTAAATAATACAAGAAATAATAAATAAACCTGTTTACTTCTTAATTATTGTTAGAGTAATATTATGAGACAAAGAAATTGACCATAATATCTGGTAGTTAAGTAGAAAGTATTACAAGGAGATATGCTAGGTTATTCATTAGTCACGTGATTCGTTTGCTTATTTGTTACTTTTATATGCAACATAGACGGAATTTCAACGAATATACACTTGTAAGGAAGATTTGATAACTGTATTAATATAAACTGAGTAATAATAGATATGTTGTAAATGGAAGATAAACCAATAGAAGTAATCAGCGTTGTGATGGAATTATGGAAGTTAAATAAAAGAAACCATTAAGAGAATAAAGCAGATATAATTTTTGGCTAGACCTAAGTAGTCTACTGTTTACTAGCGACTGCATTCTAGATAATAGAATGAAACTAAATACATCCACATTTAAACAAGAACAGTAAATATATTTGCTTGTCTATTTGCTTTTCAGAAAGGCTCAGTAGAAAATTTGCTTCAATGTCTTTAAAATTGTACTGGGTAAGAGTTTTGAAGAAACAAATGAAAGAGAAAAAAACTACTCTTCATAATAACAAGAATATTCATATACAGAAAATTATGTTATGAAAGTATCCAGTAGTAATTAAATCAGTTGTAATACAATGTAGCAATTGTTATAACATTTATTTATCATTATAACATTTAATTATGTTATTATTTTATTTATATAAAATACAGTCTTTCTTATTTAGACATATTTAGAGCTTTATAGTGAGCAATTTAAACACTGTACTTGTCAATAATATATTTGGCAGAACCAAAAACTTACAAAACATTAAAAGGTGAATAAATATCAAATAAAATTTAACTTATTCTGACTTACACTCCATACTGAAAAGGAATAAATAGTGATTAAGATTCAATAATTTACTAATCTTCTATATATTTTCTTCTACGAATATTTGTACAATACTAAGGGCACATTATTGAATTATTCTTTTTCATTATTTCATTTTTACAATCGTCTTGCTTTTCCGCTTAACTTTGAATTTGAGTTCTTATTGCTCTTGAAAAACTTTTGTTAATACTATCATACTATTTCAATACCACTTTATAATTAAGTTCTGCTTATATAGTATAATACTTACCTTGAAAAATGCTATGTATATCAATGAAGAGTAGAAGTTAACAAATTCGAAGAGAAATATTTTAAAAGTAAAGCTGTCCTCGTATTCAGAATGTGTTCGGGGATTCTCTAAGTTCGTTAGCCACAACGCCAAATTATGGTATAGCTGTAAAGAAAAGAAACTTCATGAAGTAATATCTCAATAAGAGAACTAAAACGACAAGAAATGACTATCCATGTGAGGCCTAGTTGTAGAAGTTCTAACACAGAAATTTACATTATGAAAAGATAGAAACGAGAGAATACACACTGAGGCCAATAATAATTTCTTAGAGAAACTCTTGTTTACTTTTTCAATAATAGTTCTTAATTACCCCTATTTATAATATTCACAGTAGAATATACAAAAAGAAACATTTTGAGTCCTGTAGTTGAACTAGATAATTAAAATAGTTCATTTTTCGTATGTCAATACTACCTATGTGAGAAATGCTCTACAACCTACATATATCGAAACTCAGGTGACCAAATAAACCAATTCACTACAAATTGATTTATGTTTTCCTAAGGAAACATGAACTAAAGTTTAAAGTAGTTACCTGCCGACAAATAAATGAATATGAATAGTATATGTGAAAAATGCTGTTATCTAAAAAAAATATACAAATAATATGACACTTTAAAAATGTATTAATGACTGAATTTTCAATATTACATAAGCAGACCTGCAACTTAAGTAGTCAGCAATAATCTTGTTCTTATGATTATTTTTATAACATTGTTTCATACGAGTGCTTCCTTCTGGACTCAAATATGTTATGTCTGATCGAAGTATAATGGTTCCAAAACTGTTGTTTTGCGTTATTACATCTGCTTGTAACTCTAACTGATATTTACAGTTTGATAGAAGTGTGATATATATACAAACATAATTGATTCAATAGATCCTATAAGAGTGGCATTATTATGATAATTTAATAAATAAATTCATCTATCAATATTAAAACACAATTCTTTTCAAAATGGTTGATTTGAAGTCATCATACTTGATCAGACATATCTTCCTTTATGAAATGGACAATATTATTTATACTTTTTCACTTTTATCAACCTAATGAATTTCAAGTAAAATATGTCTGATTAGATGTGAAAAATACATGTAAGAAAATTTAGCTTGAGAGTGATACAAAGATTTCTATCAATGATTCAGTTTTAAACTAGAATCCGTCTCCTTTAGCCTAACCGGCATAAATTTGGGACGTAAAACTGAAAGATTTCATTTCATTTTTATTTCAGTTTTAAACTACAATGTTGTTAACATAGAAACAATATGAAAAGAAATGTACTTCCATTTATTCGATCTTAATTACCTTATAAACAGGTCACAGAGTATTACGTAAAGAGATACTCTCTAAATATAAAAAGCCAAGGAATATTTTTTATATAAATTAATTTTAATCAATTGTAGAGAAAAATCCATCATAAGTTTTGTACTATTAATTTCAAACTTTTTGCCTATGATTTGTGAATAGATATATAATACAGCTATTTGCTTTGGGCATTTCTTGCTGATTTTTTTTAGCTTGCATGAAATGTTGTTAGTTATTCGTTTCAAAATACTTTCTTAGTATATTTCACTCGTGCTGGATTGTGCAAACGAAAACAATATAAATGTAAGAGAATTGAAAAATAAATATCTTCTTTATTCATATTAATCACAAAACTGATTTAGATATATGGGTCCAATTCACAATATCTAATTTGCTTTTCATAAAAAAAAAAAAAAAAAAAAAAAAAAAAAAAACAATTTATGGAACTAAATGCACTACCTAAAGCTTATATATAAGCACAATGTAATAAAACTAATACCATTTTCACTGAAAGATCTGGAATCCGTTTTACTTCCCTTTTTATAATAAACTAGCAGAAAACCGTACTTCACATGGGGAGAATACGTTTCATTTTGGACATAAAGGGTTGAATTTGGCTTTAAACGACATTGGAAGTGTCACTGTTCGTCTCAATGACCTCGAAAACTATGGATTTGACACTACTATCGGTCATTTTTGATCATTTTTATATATATTACCCTTCCCTTCCCCCAAGTTGCAGGGCTGAATTTGGATTTAAACGATGTTGAAAGTGACACTGTTCACCTCAGCGATCCAAAAAACTATGGATTCGACACTAATATCGGCCATTTTGAATCATTTTTAAATATTTTTCCCTATCCCTCGCCCCTAAGTTGAACCATCAAAGTGAAATGATAAAAAAACAACCCAGGCCCGAACCTCATTTATGTTGAAAATTTTATCGAGATCAGTCGTATGGTTCAATATTATTAAGTCACAAACGTAGTCATTGTCATTTTAATTTATATATATATCACCTTCTCCTTCCCCTAAGTTGCACCATTAAAGTGAAATGATAAAAGCCACCCTAGCCCAAACTAATCTATATAGCAAATTTGATCGAGATCAGTGACGTGGTTTAAGAGTTATTAAGTTTTATTTATTTTTATGTATCTCCCCTCTCCCCCTCCCCTACGTTGTACCGTCAAAGTGAAATCATAAAAACTATCCCAAGCTCCAACCTCACGCATGTTGAAAATTTGATTGAGATCGGTCGGATGATTCAAGAGGTAGAAATCACAAACATGGTCACTTTTATTTCTATATATATAGATTTTGATACTACTTTCGTGTTAGTTAACGATAAGCGTTAAAAAGATTTGTCTAGAAATTTAAGCGACTAGTAGTGAACACAATAACAATAACATTGTATTGTGTTGTAAACAATAAGAATAACAAAAATACAATAATCTGATACATTACCCTGTTAAGAATCATAATGATTATCAAGTTAATCATAGCAGCAGTTGCCGACGTAAATAATTTTGCATTTTGTTTTACGAATCTATCTTGACTACCATGTATCACAGACACTAGGGAGATTCTATAGATAATGGTTCCAAGAACAGCTCCCATGACTACAAAAACCTGAAAGGAAAATAAAATTTCAGTTTGCAAATCTCATTATTTAAATGAAAAAGCGTTATCTCTAATCCAAGTTTAAATACCTAAAATTTTCTTCATTTAAACAAGTTAGTATAGCAATATGTGGTTTGAAGTTTTAAAGAAGGATGCACAATAGAAGGCAAGTGATCTATAAACAAACTTACAGCCTGTCACCTACATTTTGGCCACCCTCTACAGTTTCTTAGAAAGATTTCAAGATTTTCTTTGCAAAATTCATATTATTTTGCTGAAAAAGAAGACCACAATAAAAAACGGAAATATTAATAATTAATGAGAAAAACGTATCAGAAGAATTTGCATCTGTGAAATTATTTTTTTTTACTTGAATATTCTGACGTTTTAACTGCTTAATTAAACTGTTTGTTAGGATTATGAACATCCTTAGATTTTTTTATTAGTATTGGCATTTCAACATAAAAGTAGTACGCTTGTTAACTTTCAAGAGTGTTACATCGTTATAAAGTGCAGGGTTTACGATAAATATCATTCTTATCCTGAAAAGAAAAAAAATGTACGAGGAAGGGTCAGAAACTAAGGTTACAAGGCCGATATTTCTGGAGTTTAGTCCATTATTGAGGAATGAGGCGTGTGGGTATTTTTAATACATGGAGTTGGTAACTATGAAAAGTTTCAACCATCCGCCACCTACGGCGCTAGTTGTAGATAAACACAAATGGCGACCGACTCATTTGGAAAACTGTTCTCACGAAGAAGTTCGCTCAGTTATTCAATTTCTGTGCGTGAAATATGTAACCGCGATTACTTTTTAATCACTTCTCAAGAACGATAGTTAATCATTGGGGCTTTAGAAATAAGTTCGAGACATTTTATAAACTTTAGAACCATTTCCGGCAAATAGTCAAGTGTATTTTATATGCACTCACAACATAAAAATTAAAGATTAATTATAATACAACATCTAAGCATGCTTTTAAGTAGCATGATAATTGTTTAAAAAACACTGAAATAAAATGATAGTCTATTCACTACAAAGGCTGCTATATACTCTAGTTAAACATTGTAAACTTTAAATGATCAGAAACTCTGAAGGCTTATGGATGTTATAAAACTAATAATAACAGTTCATCTAGTAAATATTTCTTCACTATTTTCTGATTTATCAACTGGCTGTTTAATACAAAAGCCTTGAACATGTTATAGTGGTTTTATATCTTATATTAAATAATACCTGGGTAATATTAATAATGTATTTTATTATCTTGTATTTATATGAGAAATAGGGAGACAACTGGCCTAAACAATTTACCTAATAAGTTTAATACCCAACATAAAGGTGTAAAGAAAAGAAATATTGAAACTCTATAATCAAATAAACGAGATGCAAGAGTGGTCAAATTATTTTCAGAAAATAATAATGATTGAAAAAAAAATGACTAGTCAATTGAACCCAGAAAGATGTGTAAACTACAGAATCATTGGTCTTGTATCGTGTAAAGAAAGAAAAAAATGGATCGAAGGTGAAAGAAAGTTGTCTGGAATCTAAAATAAAGAAGTTAAGAGGAAACGGTTTTACTTATAAAGTGTTTTTCATATACATTTCGTAAATAATATCATTGCCCTCTTTCGAGATAGTCGCAGGATGGGAGGATATAAAATGAGTCTAGTGTAATAGCCCATGAAGTTACTGAAGAAAGTAGCAATGACTACTGAAATTTTATAACAAAAAAGATTGTCTTTTTCACGGATACAAGGTTAGCAATCTTGATTTTATATATCGAATTTGATCGTCACAAAAATTTAAAACAGTAAGCAAGTTTAAAAATGAAAAAAAAAAAAAAAAAAAGAAAGATAAATAATAAATAAAATTCTTTTACACATATAAACGCTGAAAAAGTCAAAAGAAAAGTATTTTTCCAAATGTAAATGAGAAATGAATCTTTCAGATTTACATCTCACGATTATGCCTTATAGTCTAAAGAAGACGGATAATTATCGAAATTGAATGATTTTGAAAGGAACTGATGAAATGAGAATACGGTAGGAAACAGAAGAACCCAGATAAGAAAACTCACGGACACGATGTTCTCCAACACGAACTCATATGGCCTGGAATCGAATCAATAACCCCTAGCATCCGAGGTGAACAACTGAGTCATCATGCCAACGTTATTGAATTTTAGCAAATATCGACATACCACAACCCAATACTCGACTCGACTTATACAGCACAGGGTTCGGAAAGAAAACCTGATGGTTTTCAAATTCAAATTGTGAGTAGGCTGATTATTTCACAAATGATATTTTATTTTACAACTGAACTTTAACTCAAAGTGTTTTAGTTACAACAATTAGTTTTGAAACATATCATCCATACTTTTTAAAAATTACATTTCTTAGATGATTTCCTCAATATCCTCTGAGGTTCGAAGGATGCACAGTTTTCCTGAAGGTATTTTCTTAACAGCGCAATTTTTTCCCCGAAATAACCCAGAACAGTAATGTGCTATGGCTTGGAACACTGTGATTTCAATCAATGTTGAATTGCTGTCGAAATGTATGCTGGGTAACAATCACTAACTCGTTTTCTTTATAAAAAAGCCTCCATGATCAATGCTCGATGTTCTGCTGACAAACGCTTCACTGAACGCTGGTGACTGAAAGGGTTTTAGCTAGCTTCAATGTCACAGCAAACCTCAACAGTTACGTTTGTATAGAGTTGATGTTAAAAAAAAAAAAAAAAAAAAAAAAAAAAAAAAAAAAAAAAAAAAAAAAAGCTGTTACGTTAATACAGCTCTCAGACAGGGACAAAACATATGATAAATTGTAAAAATGCAATTCTCAAAAAGATTAGTGCGGTATGTTTCATATCTAATTGCTGTAAACAAAACACTTTGAGTTATAGATAGTTCAATTGGGAAACAGAAGTTCGATATGTAACATAATCAGCCTGATCACAATTTCAATTGAAAAGTCAGGTTTCTTCCATATATACTGTGCATGCCGATTTACAAATATATGTAATAATAATTATAATTGTGTTAGAGCAAAACCATTGTTGTTCAAAACCCCGTTATATGAGCTATTCTTGTAATCCGTGGAGGCATACAGAAAAAGACAAGAAAATGTATGTAGTGTCAATTGATCTAAAAATTAAAATTGCTGATGGATTTAACTATAAACTTTTACTATAGGTCCTAAAGAAATGTGAAAGGTTTGGAAGCATTGAAGAATTAACAAGTAAGATTCCATTTGGAATCTTTGCGTCACGTGCTTTAAAGCAGCAGCAGAAATGACAGAAAATGCAGTCGGTACGAAAATTTCAAGAAACGTTATTTCTCACCATCAAATTTGATATCTATATATATAAAAAAAGAAGGAAGAATATATTTAGTAGGAAGTAGAAGAGTTTTATATATAGAAATTGCAAATAATATGGCTTTTGCAACGGAATGTAAATATGATGATAGAAAACGTATAAAAGAAGGGATGAAAATATATTTAAAAAGGCGAGAAGAATCGTGGTTGGGCCAATAAAACCTGTCTTAAATATAGAATGGATCAAGTAGGTAATTCGATTCAATACCTAGATAGTATCGTAATCATTGGAAAACAAACAGGAAATGACATTAAGGATAGAGATCCGAAAGAAGTCTTTAGGAATATAGATATATATATACATAGTCCTTGAATAAAGAGACCTATCCAATGTTCCGTGTGGAGTGTTATACTATATGATTAATAAACATAGGCCCTATGTAAAAGAGAAGACAAAACATAAATATGAATATAGGGAAGACTGAAGAAAATTAAGCTGTGTACAACAGAAACCAATGAGAATATGTTAAATAAATAAGAGGTTGAAGAGCCGTATTAGAAATTGTTGAAGTTCACTGTATACTTAAGTGAGGTCATAAATTTATAATGTATGTAAGTTGTTTGTTAACAATTATAAACAGTGTTGACTGTTTAATGAAGAAGAACAGTCAGTCTACAGTTTTTAATAGTCTGTGTCAGTTGATAGTTCTTATATCGGAAATTGCGATGAGAGTGTTACGAGTGTTATATTTGCTGCTAAAGTGTAATATTTGCCATTAAATATAATAACTACACGTAGAGACATCATATATAGTCTTCCACTAGGCTTAATAGAAACAATTGGATAAGGAAAGAAAAGAGAATCGTATTATGTCTCTCACAATATTTTTTTCTCAAAAGATTAAGACATTCAGAAAGAAATGTTTTGTCAAAGAAAATCATCAACAGCAAAATAAACTAAGAGAAATCAACTGTTTAAAAATTGAACTATATAAAATATTTCTGTGATTAAATATAGTTCGTCTTTCTTTTTTTATATGAAGATAATGGAAGATTTTCCTGCATAGATATAATCAAAAAACTGAAGTGTTTTTAGATGGTTTTAGAATTTAGAAACTTACTGCGGAAATGTACATTAGTTCCAAAAATATTCAATTGTGAATATTACAGCTCATCCTGAAAGTTCAGACTTTCCTGTTACCCTATGAACTCACCCCCTTGTATGAGCTATGCTCATCGTAGTGTATGTATTCAAAGGCTCAGAGAATGCAAGGGAACAATATGTAGGATATACGCCCAAACCAGAGAGTTAACAGAAATATATTGAAATATCCTTACAACATGTTGGTTAAAATGCATGTCAGTGACGTTCGAAATCACAAATGTGAAGTTTAATGCCATGTCCTTAATTGGTTCTGTAATTCATTTACTATTTAATCCATTTGTTCCCAGAACTCAAAATTTTGTCCAATTTCAATAGTATTGATAGTTTAGGATTAGATACCACTCACATGAACAATTTTGTTGATAATGAACTGATAGAGGCTTTCGTATGTATGTAATAACGCTCCATTTTTGGGGCAGTGGGAACAAATGGGTAGGGGGTTTTCACTCAAGGAAACACGGAATAGTATGTAATCTTCTTTGTAATCTTGTCAGAATAAGCATGGATAAAAACTGGATGCATAGATAATTTATCTTGGTAATACAATAATGATAATACAGCTTCCATTTTGGTCTACTAATATTACATGACTTAGATTCTCCTTCGTGTTTTTCGATATTTTTACTCTAGAAAATAGTTTCAAACAATTACACTTAATCCTTATTTGTTCATTCTTGGTCACTGGTTGTACCTCACCTTTTTCTCTCATGAATGGAATTTATCGAAACAATTAACATGACATCCAACAGTACACTTCTTACACTTTTTAGTTGTATTGTTGTGACATTTGGTACGTCGCACTTGTGTTGCACTTTCCACAGGTACGTGGTTGAGTCCATCCAATCTAACATTATCGGTATCTCCTTTCTTCTGGGTCTTTAGTGATGCTCGTGGGATCATTGTCCGTCTGTACTTTGTGAGGTAGGTATGACAATGTATCTTGTAAAAGCGAGAAGATCGAGTTTGTCTTCTTTACCTTTCGATGTCAAACGATGTAACTGCCACTCACTATTTACTGAGATATTTATAGGGAATGCAATGAACTGGTAGCACCATTTTTTTCATACGGATATTGATTCTATAGTTAGCAATGTTGTTATATAACCTGACCACGCCTCCCATGAAAGAGTTGTAGTTCTCAGTGCATGCCGGCTGCTGAGTATCTATTTTCTTCCTATCCTTAGCGCTGTAGCGTTTAGCCTTACCTAATGGAGCAACACCTCTGAGCGTGGATGCAACTGTGACAATGTTGTTATTACTATAACGTACAGTACCAAAGTGATATTGGTACTTGAATCTGTCACTTGAGACGTGAAGATATTTACCAAATTTTAGTTTTACTACTATTTCTGATATTAGATTAGTTGTTCTAAATTGTTATTCTCCAAAGGTATACGTTACCTTCGTGAAATACACCTATCCTATTGTTCCCACATCCCCAATAATGAAATACAAGAAACTCCCTACCCAGTCGTTCTCACTGCCCCATTTCTGGGGCATTTACTTTTAAGTAACAAATTTATGAACACACGGAAATTGATTAGTATGAAAGAATATTCTAATGAAACAATTCTAATGGACTTCTAACAATTCAAAATGTACCACAAATAAATGCTAACATATTTGAAATAATTTAAAACTACACTAGCCTTTCCTTCCCCGACACTGCGTCGAAAAACGCCAAATTTACTCGCCCATTGCGCCAAAACGAAAACAATTGCCGATGACAGAGAGTACTGTATTTGTTGCGAGGTATATTCTTCCAATAAATAAATAAATAAATAAATAATATATGCACTAAAATAAATTGATTAAATACTAAGTTTGTTATGTATAAAGTTAGCACATGGGTTGTAAGTTTAAAACTTTTAAATGACTCACCTCCTTTGTTAAGTATACATTGTCATTAAATGCCTATAATGTGACCTGCCAGTAAGGGCAGAATACCTATGATGATGATGATGTCATTAAATATATCAAAATAATCAATTTGTTATGTACACCCTTTCCAAAATTTTACTTGTCCACCCTTTGCCTATTCCACCAGAGTATGTGGCGTTGTCCCTATTTTGAAATGAAATACGTCAGAGTGCCGAGAAAGATATTGAAATTTAAACAAATGAGTTTCGTTTTACAGTTGTGAAACTATGGTAGACTTCCAAATTATGCAAATTCAATAATGAAAGAGATCTGTAACTTCGGGCTACAATAGAGGGATAGAGATGAAAGCTGTTAAATAGAAAACTGCTTCTACTTTCGGCCTTAGTTGAGAGAGGCAGGAGGTAAAATTCTTCCTTAAGACGCTGAATAGGTTGAAGATACAGTTTGTCTATTACCATTTTTGCTCTATGACAATAAAGGCTAAAACAAGAAATGAATGATTTCTACCATTTTCAGTTTGAGTAGAGGGTTAACGGAGGAGATGGAACATATTATTGGGACGCTGAATCGATTTAAAAAAAGAATGCTTCTCAAAATCTCTTGCTGTTTAAAGCGGAAGTAGTAGAAAATGTCTACGACTTCCGGTTTTAGGAAAGTGATATAAGTGAAGATGGTATATTTTCTTGAGATGTTGAATTGACTCCAAATGACTACTTGTCGCTATCTATTGTAGTTTCTGTTCTATGGCTTTCAACGCTGAAACCAGAAACGGTTTATTTATACCATTTCCGGTTTAAATAGAGGGTTAATGGAAGAGAAGGAACATATCCTTGGAATACTGTATGGATTTCAAAAACGCACTTCTCGATATCTCTTACAGTTTTTCATCTATGTAAATCAATATTGAAATCGGAAGTACTAGAAAATGTCAGCTGGGGTGTTACGAGTTGTTACGGATACTTCCTGAAGACATTGAACCGATTCCAAGAAAACGCTTGTTTACGGATGAAATGGGACCTATTCTTAGGATGCAGAATTGATAGCAAAAAGCTGCTTCTCAAAATCCCTGACTGGTTTGGCTCTGATACCTATAGAGAGATAGACAGACATAGCCGTTTTATGAGACTTCCGACACGTGTGTATAGCGTAATTTGGAAGTCTAATAATAAAATCAACCTGAAATCAGAAGTTAATAATTGAAGACCTTGGGGGGAAATAATGATATCCCACACTGACATGGTTTTGAGATACAAGGCTTTGAATGTTTGGGTACGTATAGTGACACTATTGAGAAACCTGTAAGTAATTGGCCATATCTCTGTCATCTGTTGACTAAACTCGGTAATTCTTCGAGAGATAACATACCCACTGGCGTGAAGCAGCATAGGCTGTTTCACTCATTTTTCACGATTTTGAGGATTATCATTATTTTTCCCCGAGGTCTTCAATTATTAATTTTAAGAAATATGTAAATTCTTATTCGTACACAAAAAAGTTCCGTCGTATTTCCACACAGTAGCAATGCACGTGAACCATAAAAGAAAAGGAGTTAACATGTGTATTTTCAGATGTAGTTGTGGTCACTGCAGTTAAACGGGAATGTCAGTCATAAGTCAGAGATAGTCAAACATGTGAACCCTAAACAGCGTTATGCAAATATGTATGCTTTGCAAGTTTGAACTGGAAACAAATGGTAGCGAAAAGAGAGGACAAATATGCTGAGCATATGGTAGGGATGTGGTAAATAGGTGTACAGTACAAAGGCAACAAACTTAAGGACGATGTATCCTTCCAGAACATACTACGTATGTGACATTTATGAAATAGCTCTTCAAGGTGGCTTGAGGCCAATAATGACCAAATATGTTAGATTCTTTACGATATTCCATGGCACTGTTATCGCCACATGAACACACTTCGAAATAACACGACCACTTTATCAGCAGAAGTTGCTCTGTATTTTGTGGACTACCCACAGCATCGTGCATCGAGAACTGCTGCAACTTGGTCAGATAGTTAATGCAATCTATACTTATAGCAATTGGAAGGTTCGCATGAAAAATTCAAAACCATAGAGCCAGTGCTTGTGAATCGCGTTAGTGTCACTTTGCTTGAAAACACTAAGCCACATATACTTATAATATAAGTTGCTTGAACCGCAATTTTATCAATAAATTCAGAAAATATTCACCTTGTTCTTCTGCATTATATTACATACTGTTCAAAAAAATCATTAAACGTCAAACTGTTGACAGCTGTCAGCATTGATAAGACATAGGTAAAAAAAAAAAAGGCTTTAGTTCAACAGCAAGATGATTTTATCCTATCCCTACTGAAACCTTTTCCTACCTATGTCTTGACAATGTTGATACTTGTTAGAAAAAATCGAACGTTTAACATGATTTTTTGATGATTATTTTGAATTTATTGATAAACATGTGCTTAACTGAAAATTATAGGACTGGAAAAGATTTTATGCATTCTTTGCCTTTGTATATGATGTTTTTTTAACCAATATAATGAAAGACGTGACCTAAACTACTCATTTCTAAACATAGTTACCATAAAAAGAACCACTGAACCCGTTGCAACAAATCTCATCGCTTTACTCCACGATGGAATGTAAGGTTCCTTCTCGTGGGTTACAGGGTTGATTCGATAGGTTTTCACTGAAGATTCGAATTCTGGCCGTGGTTCTTGGTCCTCTTCAACATCTGTCAAGTCCCATTCCCACGCCATTACAGCTTGCTGACGTTTCCATAGTTCCAGAAATGTAGTTGCTGAAACAATGCATTAGCATTTGATTATTATGATTTTTTACTTAGTTAAGTTTGAATAACAATTGCAACTAAGCTTTTCGAAAGCTACACACACACACACACACACACACATATATATATATATATATATAGGATATATATATCTAGGTATGCTTTTTTATGCTACCAATCGAGCTGTGAAATGAGAATTGGGAAATTTCGAAATATTCCATGTTTATAGAATACTAAATCGTGAGCGTTTTGTCAGAAGTCGATAGAGATTATGTACAACAATAACAAAACTTTGATTCCTGTTTAAAAAAAAAAAAAATGTGCTCTATCGAGTTTTGAAAAAAACGCTCCTATATCAAGCATGCTTTTAAAATTACAAAAGCATCATTCAAATACACAGAAATAAATAAAAACTATTCAGGGGAACTCCATCATATTGAAATAACTTGCTCGGTTTTCTAACAGAGTTGATTTCGGTGATGCAATATATGACTCAAATAGTAAACTACAGGTCAATACTCATATATTCTAATGTTCTTTCATCTATAACTTCCAAACTCATTGACCAATTGGAACACAGATTTCCTTATTTGTACAGAGAGTTAAGTTCTCTCTACTCAAAATAATAATAATAATAATAATAATAATAATAATAATAATAATAATAATAATAATAATAATAATAATAATAATAATAATAGGAAGAAGAAGAAGAAGGAGGAGGAGGGGGAATAAATAAATAAATTAGTGGATTCGTTCCGAAGTTAACAAAAGAAGACGTACAAAGTGTAAAAATCCATTTTTGAGGGTTACTATACAGAATACAAATTTTCACCAGAGTTAAATTTTCACTAATATGATTTTCATAATTTTCATTTCAGTAAATAATTGGATACATTTTTAGAGAACACATTACAATATAATTATTAAGTGAAGATATATATTTCAAATATTGCATTATATTCAAGACATGTTCATTAAGGCTATTCATATTAAGTCTTCTTCTTATCTGATGTCCTCTAAAGAAACACGGAGGAATTAGACAAATTTTATAAAATTAACAGCCTATACTAGACTTCATTTTAGTAACTTCCAGTTTCAAATCCTTTTATTGTGACTAATTTCTATATCATCCGTAAGGTACAGTAGGCAAAATATGAACTTTTTCAAATCTAATGATTCGAAAAGTTCTGTTCTTTCGTAGCTCTTCGTCTCCCTCTCAACAAAACATTTATACATTTATTAGGAAATTATACAGAACAATTTCATTGTTTTCCTGCCTCTACGGAAACCAACTGCTTTTGGCACTTACTGGTTAACAAGTAAAGTTGTTTACTTGCTGTTCTTAGACTTGGTGACTATTTTTACTTTCAAAAGAGAAAATAAAATCTAAATATATGTAAATACAAAGTAAAGAAGCTCATTAAAACTAACTATATGGCCTATGAAACCAGGAAGTTCAATGCCGTGTTCACAAAAGCTCTCTACTGACTTCTATCCTTAGCCAACTGGATCCAGTTTCTACTTTGTATTCCTATTTCTGCGAGATCCATCTTAATATTGTCCTCCCATCTGCACCTAGGTCTTCCTAATGGTCGTTTTCCGATTGGTCTTGCAGTTAAAGCTTTGAAAGCGTTCCTACTTTCTTCGATCCTGGCTACATGGCCTGCCCACCTCAGCCTCCTAGATTTGATGACCCTAACAATGTTGGGTAAACCATATAAATTATATAGTTCTTCATTATGAAGTTTCCGCCATTCCCCATTCCCGTTGCTCTTGGATCCGAATATTCGTCTCACTATCCTGTTCTCAAATACTTTCAGTCTACATTCTTTCCTCAGAATAAGCGACTATGTTTCGCTATCATACAAAACAACAGGGATGATTATGGTTTTATATATCTTAAGCTTCAAATTCCTCGACATAATTCGCGACGAGAAAAGATTTTGAATTTTTAGTAACACGAATTCCCTGCTTTTAGTCGACATTTAATTTCTTCGTGGATAACATAAACATATTAACGAAAATTAAAAAAAAAAAAAAAAAAAAAAAAAAAAAAAACAATTAAGAAATACCGGATCGGGAATTGGAAATAAGTTACTTGCAAGAAAATATTGACGACACTATCATACAATGCAAAGCACACTTCGTCCTCCCTAATCTAGGAGCTGGAGTGTGCTTTTGGTGCACAAAGTCCTGGATTCTATTCCAGAGTGAGACATCATCAAACCTACCAGAGTGGTTTAGGCCCTACTTTAAATTCGAGCTCTCTCTATATAGAGGCTAGCTACTGACAAAACACATAAGTACAAATCAATCAAAAACACAATACACTGCAAGTACTTCCGCTAAATATATCATCAGATACAGAGGAGTAACTACTGAAAGATAAAGATGTGATCCGTCCAGGTAGCATCATCTTGAGATTTAGTTACGTATGTTAGTAACACAAGATTGAAGCGAAAGAACGTCTTAGGTAGAGAAAGACAAAACTATTAGCGTGGGTTGGTCAGTGAGAGTACTAGATAATGATAGACTAATAAATAAGAAGAGAAATTTATTGAACATTAGATCAGAACTTGAAAAATTTTCTCCTGATCTAAGTGTCATAATAACACAAATATAATTTGATATAGAAATCTATATGATTTGGATTTAAATTATAGATATTGGTTTGAAAAATACAAGCTGATCTCAGTCTACAATCTACCTTAAAAATAACAGCAAATTGGAACCAATATAAGTGAAATTTCACAAAGTAACAGTATGTGTATTATGTTCATGTATATGGCTTGTAGTTTAAGAATTGAAAAACCAATTGTTCGCTTCTCTGCTGAATCAAAGTCCTCTAATGATGAACCATTCATGATAGAGTTCAAAGTACAGTAGAAACTTTCTAACGAATTTGTTATAATTTGTTTTCAATCCATCAACGCACATGCAAATTACTAGTATATATATATATATATATATATATATATATATATATATATATAACAAACAAAGAAATACTGACGTAACAAAAAACAAAATGCCAGACTCGTATTTCCAGTCGCCATGGCGACTTGGCGCTCGGGATTTCTTGAGCACCACATATGATTATATTTTAAAAAAGTTAAAAAATAGATAAAAAATACAATCGTGATACGAAAGAAAAATTGAAAAAGTGATCAATAAAAGTGTTTTTGAATAAAAACTGAAGTAATCAGAGATAATATGAAAGAAAAGCATTTACGATAAAGTGAAAAGTGAAAATAAACATCAAAAATGGGAAGAAGTAAAAAGAAAAACAGAAATTGGTAAGAATAAATATATAAAGATATATGTCAGTCATTTCCTTTACTATAATTTTTGTAAGTAAATAAAATATTTCTTGTTCTGTACTATCACGTGTAAAAAGAACTAATTTTGTCTTTGTTAATAATTCTATATTCTTATTTTTGCTTATTTATTTATAATTTATAAATATCTTTCCTCATTTCTTATTCTTTTTTTGTGGAATGCTCTTACCAACAAACACATTCCTCCTGAAACGCCATCTAATTTCAACCTAGCAATACTATTATGAAATTGCACCCTGAAATAGAGTGGATCTGGAAGCTTGAAAAGATATTTCATATTAACATTTCTTTCTTTTCTTCCTACTTCTATCCCAATACATCTGATGAGAATATTAGCGAAAGAGCTTATATGTACTTCTTCTGTATTGAATGATAATGCTTTTACTGTTTTTTTCCAAGTAATTCACTGTATATAGATACGTATAATTTTTAAGTCTGTTTATGAATATGAACCTTTTATACTAGTAATATTAAAAACGAACACTCAAAGATAATTCATATGCTTACTACTGCGCTTAAGATTTTTGCAAGGGTATTAATAAATAAATATTAGGTTCTAACAATGCAGTATTAATATATAAAAAAAACTTTAAACTATGACTATGCGTACAGTTTTAAACTAATATCTACTACTCACCCCAAAAAGACATAAAAATGGCAAAAAATACTGTAGCAGGATTGTCAAATAGATACGTGAGTTTGGCAAATAGGCAGGAGTAAACCAATTTTTGGTAATCACAAGCTTTATCACAGAGAGGGCATAACGTAATGTTGCCAGGCCCAGAAGCGTTGCATATTTCCCGACTGCAGAAGAAGAGAGAGAAAATAAAATTAAATAAAGTTGAGAAAATCGAGCAATTAAATAAACTTCATTCAATTCATGATTTTGAACAAAACTTCTTTAAAAATAACACTATTATGTAATTAACAGATTGAAAAATAGTATTTATAGGGTGGGCCATGTTGACAGGATATATTTACATAGTATTTTGACTACTGCGAACAATAACAGTCATGCACATTTTTTCATAATGGTTAACAGGAAGTGTAAGGATGGGAGTTCCTGATATATGTTTCTTTAATTGTTGCAGGGAATCATCATGATGTGGACCACCGTTGAAATTTCGTATGTCGTGGAAGTGTTCTTCAGTAGTAAAAGCTCTATCGTCAAAGCACAGTGGCATTTCAAACATTTTAAGAAAGGGTAGCATGATCCCGAAAGGTTATACTGCGTGCTGTTCACAACTTTTATGAGATCGCAAACACCAACAAAAATCGGTCCCTTTGGAGACCTCGATCGTCGTCGCGTAGTGCAATAAACATGGAACGTGTGTTTAGTGCCATGAACCAAAGTACAAAGTACAAAGATGTCAACTGGGTAATTGTGTCGTCAAGCGCATATTCCACGTACCAGTGTGAAGCGAATCCTTAACAAGAACTTTACGAAGCCCACTATCGCGAAGTCCATTGCTAACAGAAAGATAGCGTTCGAAGGGAGATAGTAGCCATCCCTGACTAAACCTCACGCCAAAATATGCTGCATAAAATCGTTAGAGCCAAAGAATGTTCTCGTCAAGGTGGTGCCCATCTAAAGGATGTAATCTTCAAACACTGAAAGTGTAAAACTCTCGTCCTTCTGCAATGTGTTCCACGTAGTTGGTAATAAATGTTGTGTTCAACGTGCTCCACAAATGCATTTTAAATGTGGCCCATAAATATAGCCCACCATTTACTATCAAAATGTAGTCGTATTTTTATCTTTGATAATTTGGCAAAAACATCAATCTATAATTGAATAGCTTTTCGAATTTCTGGAAGATAATGCTAAATTTCTAAGTGAATGTATATATCAAATTGTAAAAACACATAGTATGTCCTTACCTGTTGATTTAATTCACTAGTCTGTAAAACTAAAGTATGAAAGAGATAAAGTAACGTAAACTATCGCGTAGTCATTGTAAGTCCAGCAGCATGTTGCAATAGGTCTCGTACACGTGCACGGGAAGCAAGGTGTTGTATTGCGTGACATCAGTGACCCTAGCCTCGAATGACTCTGCTCCCTAACATGAAGTTGTAGAATGAAAGGGACGATATAGTGTGTGTCATTCAGAAAGCTGTTAAAGTGCATTTTGGTAGTGTTATTCACAACAACATGGCCCGTAGGTAAAATTTCGATGGCTTCACACGGGGAACAATCATCGAAGTACTGCAAGAAGGAAGAAATATGACGAGTGTGAACCAGAAGTTTGGTGCTGCCCACAGCATTATTTCACGCGCATGGAATGCATTTCGAACTACGGGTAATTTTGTGTGAAGGAAATGTAGTGGTAGATCCCAATCAACTACAGCGGTGGGCGATCGCTACATTGTACAACAGGCAAGAAGGGTCGATGTCAAACAGCAGATGGAATTGCAAACACATATAACCAGACTGCAAGGCACCGAATCTCAAGGCCCAACCTAGCACGCCGAGTGTATAGGAGTGGTCTATTTGTCTGATGTCCATTACGTTGTATTTTGTTGACACCCAGAAATTGGCGGTACCATTTGCGGTGGTGCCAAGAACATTACGAATAGATCGCTGAGAACAGAGTCGCGTTCTCTTTTCAGATGAGAGCATATTCAGTCTAAGTAGTGACTCTGGACGTAACCTCATCTGGCGAGAGATGGGAACACGCAAAGAACTCAAGAAAATTGTCAAACTTTATCGTTTTGGTCGTCCAATTGTTCTTTGTGGTAGGCATGGGAATACGGACCATCAAATTTTTGTGACACTTTTCCACGTGCGTCTTTTTAAAGGTATGGTCGACTCGAGCTTCTTTATGGATGAATTTGCGCAACCGCATCAACCAGCGCAGATAGCGAAGCTCTTGGAACGAGAGGATATTCGGCGAATGGACTGGTCTGCCTGTTCCCCTGATTTGAATTCCATGAAACTTGTATGGAATGTTATGAGATATGTTTAGCGGCACGTCCTGATGCACCAAGGATCAAACAGCAGTTGTCAACAGTGCTGGTAGAGGAATAGAATTCCATACCAAAACAATTCATTACTACAACCTTGTGAGTAGCATGGGAGCATGTTGCAGAGCATGCATCGCTGTCCGCGGTGATCACACTTTAACTTGTTCGCATGCAACTTGACGCTATATGGCGTCATTCATGGCTATTGCTGTGTGCCATTTGACGCCATTTGGCGTCAAGAAGTAGTTCTCATTGTAGACATTCTCTCTAAAGTGGTACGCAGGTATAGAGCTTTTATACTCTGGTGGCACACAGTGTTTTTTTGAGTTGAACTATAGAAACAACAATTAGGATATTGGTGCTGCGTAGGATATGGTTTTCCAGCGTAGGATATGGTTTACTAATAGATTAGCGCATTAGTTTAGATTAGTCAGCTTGGATTTGGTTGGATCAGATTAAATTTACACAGCCAGATTACGTTAGTTTACTATATCCTAAATAAAGGAAGTGAACCTAAGCTTCCCAACATGAAGAGAAAAGGGAACATGGACACGAGGTGGACACATGCTATCTCGACATTCGCAGAGATAAAATAATAAAGCGCTGACTCTCCTCTATTAGGTTAGGAGCAGAGTGAAAGCACAATGATTAGAAAGTCACAACTAATCAGTCTTGATATCAGTGAATACATGAAATACATACATAAATGAAATACATAAAATATATAATAAATAAATATGAAAGTACTAGTAAACACTACATGTTCATGACACCATTTGGCGTCAAGTGGCATATCATACTCCAAAGACTGTCGTGTGCAACTGACGCCAAATGGCGTCATTTTTCCACCATTTTTTTCATTTGGCAAACCAGCCTCCAAAATCAGATATGCACATCATATTATGAGGGGTAATGAAAGAAAAAAAGGCTGAATGTTTCAAAAGTTTAGGTGACACATTGGGTTGGGTACTGAAATCAAGGTGGTAGCAAACGAGTTAAAGGACCATTTTACTCCTTCTGTAATGTCAGGGAGGCAATCACGAATCTCAGTGCCTTCAGTGTACGTTACTGCCTATATAAAAGTGAAGTTTTTGTTCTTCTAATTACGTGTTTCTGTCTGTTTCTCCCTTTACCATACTGTAGCACTACTTTCTATGTATGGTTTTCGTTTCACCGATTTATGCCACTTGGGAGTGACACAGTAAGCAGAAGTTACTTTCGTCCTTAAGTTTTGCATACCAGTGTATATACAGCATTAATATTGCTCTAAGAATTTTTAAATTTTATTTTGTTTTATGAATCACCTTTGAGGTAAAAGTACTAATAATGTTTCATTGAAATAATTTCGGTAAGAATGTGCGAAAACTCTTCATAATCAATTTGAAAACCTAGAAATTTTGCATATGAAACAATTTTTCTGTGAGTTTATTAAAATTTAAAAAGTTTAATGTATAATTACGTGTATTTGTTACTTTCGTCATTAAATTCACCTGCATTCTTTATAGTCAAGATAAAAGTATTTTTTTTTTTCCTCAGGAGAAAGAGAGAAAATTTTACCTGGGAATGTTATCGTCCGACTCCAATGAGCCCAACCCATACAGGAAGCACAGAAACCCAACAGCAGACGCTGGGATTAGCATCTTTGTGTAAAATCCTAGCCACGCAAAATATAGACCAATTTTATCACCAAAATACTTTCTAACCAACCAAAGTGGTTGTTTCTTGTACCATTTCGCTGGACGAGCCCATTCTAAGTACAAAAGCTGAAAATTATAAACAAAAGCATTGGAATAAATTAGTATTGTTAATGATGAAAATACTTTAAATATCTTTCCTAAAGAATACACAACCAAATTATCGGTCATTAGGTACGACCTCCGGGTGGATTAGTTTTATAGCAATCCAGTTGAAGGTGGCAGTCAACGACTTTAAATTTAGATGTATACTCTTAGAAATGAAGCATAAATTGAGTATTTTCATCATATAATAGTTCTTACATACTGTTACAACTATAGTAATGTAAATTTTTCCAACATTGCATAAAATGGTACGAAGAATATAAATAAAATCCACAAATGAATAGAAATTGAATATGGACTAAAATTACCAAGATTATTCATATAGGAAATAGATACGTCAAGAATTCTGGTTTTAAAATGCATTATTAAAATTAACAAAGTTTGCAGTAAAAATCAAAATTAACTTCGGTACCCTTCCTAGCAATAATTGTAAATTATTATTACATTATATAACTCCAGAGTTGATTACACATTAATGAAAACTTTGGACATGAAAACTTAACTAAATGTTATTGTAAAAGATATTCTACAGATTGAGAAGTTACTTCTTGTATTTGAGCAAGAATACTATAAACGTAAACATGAAATTGATAATTTAAATAAAGTAAAATATAGAGTATGATCCTTTAATTTGAACTCCGCGTTCAAAGGTGACATACGAAAAAAGAACATTGTGGGATCAATTATTATAACATAAATTAAAGTATTTGAACTATTCCATAGTATTTCAATATGTCGGATTTTCTTTCAAAACCTTCGGATAAAAAAGAAAACCTATGGTTATTTTATATAACTAAGTACTGAATTAATGGCGTAATCATGATAAAGATCATGACAATCTCTAGCTATATTTTAAAAAGGGTCAACTTAATCTGCAGATGAGAGAAAATATGTGAAAGCTATAACAAAGACTTAAGAAAGGAGAAAAATTCATTTTCCTATACAAGATAATGAATATATCATTATAAATATTCTACTATTGCTGGTCGGTTAATTATTACAAACTGAAAAGCTTCCAAATTTTACATCCTTCACTAATCTTTTAATTTTGGCCTAATAATTACCTTATTTATCGTTTACAGGACCAAATTATCACATTCTAGTACCCTAGGCTATACTTCCGGAACCACTCTCCTTCCATCTTCCTTCTCCTTCCTCCCGAAACAAGTACAGTTTATATGTTGTAAATTACAATGAATATATTTTTGTCGACAATGGATCCAACATTCAGTCGCGGCTAAACTAAATTTCATTCTAGAATACACGTTTATATTGCAGAATATCCCGAAAATGAAACGCATATAATAATCTGTAATAGAAAAACGCTCACATAGGCGATTCCTAGTGCAATAAATTAATTTATTCTGTAATATATAAAATGGGGTAAAGGGAGTCAAATACGCCGACTTTAGATTGGCTAGAGTCGAAATCAGTATGAATGTCATGAATTTTATGCTAAAAGGAATTTTATGCTAAGGGCCCTTTTTTTTTATCGGTTAGAAGTAAATGGGAAAATTTATTCCAACTTTATTTATTTTTATTTATTTATTTTATTTATTTAACAATCACCAGATACAGCTCAGAGGCCATTTTACACTGGATATCCAACAACAACATTAACAATGGAAAGGATTTGGGAAGGTATCGGCCAGGGCCTGTTTAGTAGGTACCATCCCGGCATTTGCCTGGTAGGACTGAGGGAAACCCTGAAAAACCCCAGTCAGGATGGTCGGCAGCGGGATTCGAACCCACGACCTCCCGAATGCGAAGCCAACACTCTACCACTTCACCTACTTCGCAAGAATATGTTTAGGATAACTTAACAAAACGTAATGCTAAGTTTCATAAAACAAGCTGTGTTTTTTCCTACAAGTTTAAGAATAATTTCTGTGTTTGTTAGAATTAGAATTGCCAGGGCTCGGAAAAACTGCTAATTTGAAGAAAGAAAAAAAAATATTTATTGTTTCAACGCCTTTTTTGCCTGGGTAATTTTGAACTTTTTTTGAATGTTTCTATCTTGATGAAGAAATAACAGTACATTATACCTTTTTCTCATTATACTACGAAATAACATTTAGTTACTGAATTGTTTATTAATAATTTCGTTGGGGTTCTGGAACGAGGCACTCATTGCGGTAGACCAACTTTAAAATAAGCTCAGAGGATCCTAAGATGAACTTTCGTGATACAATTTTGGATTTGAAAGATCTCAAAGATAATTTTGGTTTCAAAAGAAAAACTTTAATCTGTGAGTCCCTGGATAAGGATTTAAGCTCTATCATAAATGGGAAGTTGTATTCTCATCAAAGAAAAATTAAAATTATGTGTGGTGAGATATCGAAGGATGAGGAACTCACGGATACACGAAATATGAAAAAATGTAGTGAAGAACTCACTTTACTGTTTTTCATGGAAGTGAAAGACAGGTTCACTTTATTATAAAATTTTGATTCAATTTGGGTCCCTTCTGGACATGAATACAGTGTGTTATAATATTGACACCAACAATTTAGAAAATAAATACACAAGCCTCTACAAATCCTACAGTAGTGATATATGGTTGCACAAAAGTCACATGAAATTTTGGTCTCTAGAATGTTATTCGCAACTCGCACTGCAAAAATTCAAGGCGTGAATAGATTCTTAAATGGATTGTATGGCATGGAGTTAAGAATGTGATCCCTAGTCTGCGAATCGCCATCCAATAGTGCTAACTATTGCTGTTTTGATTCTCCATGAGCAATTAACTACCTAATACATCGGGCCACTGTCAACTCACAATCGGCCCACAACCATAAATTCGGCCCATTATCGGACTGAAGGCGGCATGCTCATTGGATTGACAGCTATGAAGGATCATTTAGCAAATAAAACCAAATCTTATTTTAAAGTATCGATGGGTTATGGCAGACTGGATTATCTTACTCTACGAAGTTGAGAGAGAAGTTGAAAATATAAGTTTAAGAACATATAGAAATTTGCAGCACCTAACATAAGAAAATTAATATTTGTGTATCCAAAAATATGATAATCATAGTCAAAAGTGAGATGATGTTAAACTTTCTTCATATTTTTCAATACTCGTTCTTCAATCATTTTCTTCAAACTCTTTAGGTCTTGTACAAAAAATTCCTAAACTGAAAAACATATTCTAAATAATAAAGTGTTCTTTTCCTCCCACAATCTTTATTATTGCACAAACATCCTTTAGGCAAAAATATTAAGCTAGATATTTTAAATCCTTATTATAAAATCCACAGTCAGGCTAATAATTGTCATTCTACGTTGCCTCCTACCTGACGCCAAGAAATGTCGCTAGAACACAGGCAATTTGCAGACGAGCCGAAGGCTTGAGGAACCAACTAGCTACGTTTAACAAAGAAGTAGTAAGGAAAGGATATAACTGAAATGAAGTGAGTGCTATAATAGTGAGGATAGAGGAAGAAAGGTAGGGGCGCAATTTTCGCTCTTACCCTAGACACTGTTAATGTTAAATACGCCGCTGGGTTGAATGGAAGAAAAAGTTATTTGAATGATGAAGCAGATAAAACTCAAATATTATATATATACATGTAACTTTTATGGTTTCTGTAATAAATATCGTACATGGCATTTTTCTTAAATAAAATACATCAAATATTTACTATTACTAATCTTCAAAGCAAACATTTACTTCATTTACTTCAAAGCAAACATTTACTATTACTAATCTTTGTTATTTCTTCGACCGAATCTGTGTTATCCTTGAAGGGGATAGGTGGCTCAGTGATAGAGCGCTTACCTGATTCATGGGGTCCCTGGTTCGATCTCCGTCCAAGTAAGTTTGTGTTGGACAACATTGTGCTCGTAGATTTTCTCGGAGTATTCTCTTTCCTCCCACATTCTCATTCCCCCTATTTTTCCATCATCATTCACTTGCCTTAATCATCCGTCTCCCTTAGCCTAAAGACCATAACGTGGGACGTTAAACTGAAATATTTCATTTCATTTCAAGACATATCCTTGTCTGCTCAAAACTATGAAGAAGTTTTCTTTTTCCTTTCTCTAGAATGTTCAAAATAATATTAAGCTAAAGAAAACATTTACGTTTCGCAACATGTATATAAATGTTTCGGTAACATTTCAATTATCTCTTATAGTATTTTGTATACCCTTCAAAATAAATAAATGAAACTGAGTTTGAAATTACTGAGAAATATACTTACTCTACGATCAAAAATATAACCATTTGGAGCATCTTCTTCATATCTACCTTCGTGAAGAGGGAAGGCAGCAAGGTAGGTTTGGTTATTAATCAGTCTTCTAATTCCTACCTGGAATTAATAGAGATAATACAATGACTTTTCAAACAGCATTGTAATCTAATGAAGGAAATTCGGGTTGATGTAACACCGAAGAATACCTATTTTATGATAAGTGGAACTATAATAAATTAAACTACTAAGATAGTCTATGGTATCAAACTTATTAAGTGTCTTTCATTCAACATTATATATTTTCAAAATTACCATGATCGTCATTCGAAAAACAACTAATACGCATACATGCATATAACAGAAACTTTTTATTTGATGCATGTAGTTATAATATTTGATTTTAAAAAAAAAAAAAAGAAAAAGAGAATTCAAATATGAAAACTATCTGCAATATTAATGTGTTAGTTAAAGAAAAATAACTGAAAAGCTAAGACTAAACTCTCTGATATAAATCCCCGAAAGCTTTAAGCCAACAATTTGCCGACTTCAAGTTGGAGGATTCGCGGGTAATACAACGTGATTTTCATAGCCACTTTTGCTTCTTTTCTTGAACTGAAGACGATCGAAAATTCAAGGAAATGAACGACAGATGGACGGAAATCGCTCCATCATTTCCATCAAGACACTTTGAGCTATAATATGCAAATATTGTTCAGCGATACTGGTTATAGTTTCTCTCTCTTAGCTCTATTTTGTATTCCAAATACTTCTATCCTACTTTCTATATTCTCTACAGTGATTAAATGTGTCATACAGCATTACTCGAGCGTGCACTTACTTTCGTATTTTTCTCTTAAACTACTTACAGTACATAATAGAGTTAGGAGTAAAATAATGCCCTATTAAATAGTGATATTCTGATCTTGTGCATGTATAAATCTATTTCAAAGTTGTTCTAAAAATCCATCTAAAGTTACCAACTTTCTTTCTCACAATCTAGGAATATTTCTAGTGTGCGATCATCGATATTTTACAGTTAACTTTTCTAAAGCTAATATAGATCATTTTGCAATGTATACGCCAAAGAGGTTGAAACGTTGCATTGGAATATATGTTCAAGCTTTCAATCATAAATAATAATACAGTAAAAATGGAAAGAGCACAGATTTACTTTACTTACGCAGTCGGGAAGGAAAACATTTTACTAAAATGCAGTTTGTTTAAGGTCATATTCAATAGAATTATTTCACTTTTCATAAATTTTGAATCCTGAAAATTCCGTGCATTTTCAAGCTTTCGATTCTCCCCATAACCTCTGTTTATAGAGGATAAAAATAGAAGTAAAGAAATAAATACATCATGGAAATATAAAAGAATGGCCTCACCTGGAAAGAGCAGTGAAAATACACCTTGTCGATTTCTTTATATATTTTCTTGATGTTTTTATTTCTTTTACTAGAGGCACGGTTGCTCAGTGGTAGAGCGTTCACATCTGGTGCTTCAGATCCCTGGTTCGATCACAGCTCGTGCCAAGTGTGCTTTGTAGTGGACAAACACCGTGTTCTTGGGTTTTCTCGAGGTTCTCCCGTTTCCTCCCACTATTCATTCCACTATTGCCTTCATTTTTCATCATCACCGTCTCTTTTAGCTTAGCCGGCACAGTCGTGGAGCGTAAAACTCAAAGATTTCATTTCACTTTACTCCTAGTTCCATCCTCAATGAACAAGACTTCTGGGGGTAGGCGAAAGCTTGGAAATGCAAGGGATTTTCAGGAATCAGACTTTAAAGTAAGTTATATGATTGTTAAAACTCCTGAGTATTTTAACATCTACATTCAATAGAATTCAAAAATGTAAAATAGGAAGGAAATGTGAGGCATAAATTAGAAATTATACAAGTAAACCAGATTGGTAAGTAGAAAAATCTATGGGTTTTTGTAAAAATTTCTTTCGTCACTTTGTCAGTAACCTCTCAATGATGAAAAAAAAGTGGTTGTATTACTAATAAAATTTGATAAAAATTCTCACTCACAGTTTCCTTACATTAGTAGTGAAAATATACAATTATATATGAAGTGAAACTGACGTAAACCATGAAATGAAACTTTAAAGGCGGAAACTGGGAATTTACAGGGAAATGTTGGATAATTTTGGTATATCACAAGAGGACGGGAAATGAATTACAGAATTTTCTCATGAAATAGAGAAATGTAATCTTACTTTAGAAAAAGTTTTTAGAATGCGATATTTTTTTATCGAACTTGTATATATGTTAGTTTACTTTAGTTTATATTTTACTATTATCTTTGTAACACTCATATTACTTGTTTGGTATATATTCATTTTGTAGTAGTTGTAAAACCTAACGGGAAATAGTTAAGTTAAGCTTAGATACATATATTATTATTTTTTTACCTTGTCATTTTCGTCGTACTTTGTCCTTGTCATTATTTGCCATACTATTTGACTTCTCTGTGCCGAAGTGAAAAATGTTTCCCGATCCTTAACTATGAACCTATGAATAAAAGAAATATTACATTATTAAGTAAATATTCTCTGGTGCTATGAGTCTAATATACAATTCTAGATTTTGTTTTAAAATCTTCGATTTTGTATCTATATCTAATTAGTATATTCATTTCTTATCATTTTCTGCAATTTTGACTGAGATTTTGTCTATATCAATAATTCACATCATTATTTCAAGAGTGCAAGTAGATTTTACGTTTAAAAAAGAAACCTGGGAAACTTAGGTATGCATTGAGAGCGGGCCTGACCTCTAAACAATATTCACGAAAAACTTATAACAACATTTGGTTATTGCAATATTTTCTCATATGTCACAAAAAGTTAGATCTTACTACACTACTAACTAAATTGATCTGTGTCTCTTCTCATACAGTTAATTATCTAAATTATATGAGAATAAAAACAGAAGACCGAGTTAGCTTGTAATGTAGCAAGATCCCTTTTCGTGATGCACAACAAGATATTACAATGAACAAATGTTGTTTTAAGTCTGTTTTATGAATATTGTTTAGAAAAGGACAAAATTCAATTTAATTGTGTTTACGTAAAACTAATTATGTGAAACAATTATATAATTTGTTATTATTTTTCTATTAAATTTTTTTACATAAGATAATTTAAGATAATGCAGACAAGCACGCAGATATATAAATCTATGTAAATCATACATATACTCTGTGGAAATCTTACACATACACACACCGTGTTTCTTCCAGACATGTTTTGGAGAGAGGGACAAACTGTCCCCGGAAGAGATCAAAATAGTACGTCTATAATATTATAATAAATAGAATAGCGCCGTGTGAAAATAATATGTGCCCCTTCGAATACTAAGTGTGCCTCCCGGAACATTTTTTCTAAATGAAACTATATACACATATACCAGACATCTTTATCTTTCAATATTTTTTCCTTCAAGTATTCTTTTCATTTTCTTCTCTCTTCAGTCCATTTTAGTGATTAATGGTTTCATCTTTTATCCGGATTAATTAAACGTACTTTTATTCTTTCCTTTCTCAAAGGAATGCAAATAGTCATAATTTTATTTCCCTTGTTTGATTCTTTCTTTTTCAACAGTATTATTTTCCTTGTTTACAGTAACTTGACGAATATTGGTTGTAGTCAAGGAAAAACTCAGTATTCAGAAAGAAAAGAAAGTTATTTAGATGTAAGGGTAGTGTTTGAACAATAACAAATTACAGTAGACTACCGAGTACCGACCTAATGTGACGAAAGGGAAGGCTGGATAAAAAAGCCGAATAGGCCGGAGTTCTATGAACTCATTTCTTTGCGTAATTTCTCCTCCATAGTCATTACAACTTTTTTTCGTTTATCGCCCGTTTCCAAATCTTTACTGCAGTACACTTAAAAAAAAAAAAAAAATCTCAAGAACAATTTACGAGTACTGTACAGTTATAATCAGGAACAGCAGCAAGCGTACTGTACTCACGACACAATGAACCAGGAGCAGAACGCTTCTCTTTTCCTGTCACAATTTGTATTTTGCACACTACACGTAGGAGGATCGTAGCAGACTCCCGCTTCCAATGCTTTGGCAATGTTGCTAATGCAACGTCTTGACTTCCTCATTAATTATAAGGAAAACTAGGCAGATTAGTCGCAAGCCGGATACTCGGAAGTCTACTGTATTACGAAGATTAATACTTATTATTTAATATCCACAATGAGAATTATAATACCTTTTCCAAGTAGAAAAACCTACCCTTTCCATGATAATAATGGTTAGTTGGATCAATAGATCTCATATTAGGATACATTCTATTGTATTTGTAACATGTAGGAATCGTTTGCTGTTAAGCACAGCAGCCACATAGGCACACCATCAATTGTTATAGAGAACGCAAATACATACAAATTACTCAAAGGAAAAAGTTTGTAATACAGATAATCTGGTATAGAAGACATTAATCGATGCAGTCATCTGACAAAGTCATCTACGAAGTGTAAAATCAAGCATATGTTATTTATTTTACATAAGGCAGCATTAACAGTTCAGAACGGACGTTAATTAAAATTTCATTTAAGAAAATTTTATCTATCCTAAACTATAGGTTTCCCCCTGTAGTTTAGTAGCTTGGCAAGTTTAAGCTATTATTGTCCACACCATTATTCAGTCACCTTAATTCTATATATTATAATTTATCAATTTAATCCTATATATTGCAACATAATTAACCATATTGAAAAATGCTTTCTTCGAAACTATCTTTGGAAAATATTTTTGGTGTGTTTTAATGTGAAATTTTGTTACAAAATTTTGTCATGCTTACAGGATTTAAACATATTTTAATATTTTCATTACAGTATATTCTAGATCAGGGCGCAAAATTTCAAAGTCAGACACACTCGCCAATCCAAAAATGATGGTCGCCAGAATCTCTCACGTACAAATTATGAGAAGTTCTCTCCCCTTCCCCTCTTTCGTTTGACAAAGAAAGAGATCAAATCAGGGCATAAAATTTCAAAACTAGACAATTAGATTCAGGATAATCAATTTTGATTTGGACAATTCATATACATGTTAAAAAATATCTTTAAGACTTCACGTTTGTGTAATACTCTCCCTCTGCACTGAAATAGCAGTTGTCGATTGCAGTTTTCGGATCAAGGACCTAAAATGAAGGGCCATTGATGGAAATTGTCAGTAAATCATCCAGTTTGTCAGTCTTCAGCGAATTTCTGTAGATACTCTTAACTCTGTTGAGAGTGCTGAAGCCTCTTTCACATGAAGCAATACTCACAGGTAAAACTGCGCAAAATGAGGCAATTGGAAGCAAATTTGGAAATCTCGTAATGACATTTTCACTGTAAATCTTTTTCAGTGTCTGATTCAACGTTAATGAAGAAAACAAAAGTTTATATCCTGCCCTCTCTGGTAAGACAAGGTCCACTTTTTTACTGTATAGATCTGGTTGCAAGTTCTTAGAAATCAGTTTTATTTCTTCCACACCAAATTCAAGGATTTTTCCTTTAGGAGACCAACCCAAAGTGTCAAATGTACATGTTCGCAATCGAGATTAACGTTGGTTTTATACTGTGGAACTCTTGCTCTCCAGATTGAACATTTGTGAACTGCGAAACGGAAACAACGGAGCCGTGTGAGTTTAGGCAGAAACCATTCCTACTGAATGAACACTGGTTGCCAGCTCTAAATGTTTAGTGGCAACCGGGAATTTTGCGCCCTGTTCTAGATATTATTTGAATGCATTAATGAAATGTTTAATGTTTTTAATATTTTGCAATTAACTGAAATTTGGTGGCACACAGACTACAGATTCATTGAACTAATGATTATTACATTAATATAAATTTAATAATCTAAATTTATTACATTAACCAATTACACCAATTTAAATTTAATACAAATTTAAGTATTTATTTTCTATATTTATATAGTTTCTGTTGGGTCTACACTTGTTTTCAAGTAGGTCTTAAGGCAAAAAAAAAAAAATCAAATTTCGAATTTGTCATATCGACTTCATTACTTGCAAACCTTATTAGCATCCTGCAACACTGCAGGTAAATTTGTGGTATTGTTCTTACGAGTATCACCTGATTCAGAAAAGAAATAAATTATATATATAATGGTTAAGCAGGTTATATTAAGTACATATGATACAAAGAAGAAAGAGAGAGAGTATTACTAATTGCTTCTTTCATTAAAACTATGAATGCTTACTGTTCTTCACGATCCCTGCTGTAACTTGCCATATAAAATGACGGTTCTTGGTCAATGCGTTCATGGTCATAATCGAAGAGATTGCTGAAAAACGACTTTTTCTCCTTTTTGGGTGGTTGATTTTTATCCTGGAAGAGAAACAAATATTTTTTATTTCAGTCGTTCTTTGTTTAATTGAAACCTTCATATCATATTGAACGATAAAATATATATACTGTTATACGACAAAATAAAATTAAAAGTTAACTATAATCAACAGAAATACTTAAATTTGGATTTCTTTGAATAGCGCAGATAAAATTATTGCTTTTTATTTATTTTAGTTGATAACTATCATGTATTATAAAAGAAAAATATAATAAATATTACTATTGGATTATCTTCTAGGAAATTTGTAATAGTAATGCAAACTCTTACATGTATCCGTGACAGCATATTCACAAAGAAAGAGAGAAAGAGCATACTTATTTGTGTAGACACTACATCCGTGAAACTAATGTCATACCAAAAAGTGTCAACTACTGCTGAATTAATTAAATGCACTTCTGCAAAATCTCTTCAATAAGTTAACAACAGAATATTGAATTTTTATTTAGTCAAGTTACAAATTAAGTTTCATTGTAATCAATATGAACTAAAATAATAAAAACGAAACTAAGATTATTTAAGCATTGGAGAATTTTAAAATTTTATCGGTTACTTTTTCTTACATGATCTCTTTAATATAAAAAATTTCAATTTATTCGGTTTCTATTTTAGAAATATTGCACAATATTTTCCTTGATTAAATAAAGAGAAGTTGCTAATTTTATTAATTTCTTTTATAATACAGGAAATACATTTTCATGCATATTAATCAAATTTACGACATTTTTGTGGATGTTTAATTGACAAATTAATATCTTAAGAATAAGAAAGGTCCTGTTCTTCTGAGTTTCCTTATAATATCGCCTCAATTATAAGCGATTTTTATTTAGTTACATACAATTTTTATTTGGTATGTTAATATCATGGTAACTAGATAACAACGCAGATTTTGAATTTAAAACAAATAAGCGAAATTTATGGCATTTTAAAGATATTTGACTGTGTTTCAATTGTATTGAAAACAGTCAATTTTTTTCTTACATAATAAATTGGTCTTCATGAGACTTTTAAAATATACTAACAGTAGTATATTTTACGAATATTATTATACTTTATACATATTGTAAGGAATAGTATAAGATTGTTTCTATAAACTGCAAATAAATTAATTTATAATCATTCTCTAATATTTGTTTTGAAGCACATAGTAATTATCTTCAGGCTAAGTTTACACATTGGAAAAACAGGCTAATATGTTTAGGAAGGAATGCATTTTTAAAACTTAAATGAACTATTGATATATTTTCATTTATTTTTCATTTAACTTTTAGTTAACAGGATAATATTTAGCCCATATCTTTTACTAGAGTGATTTTTTAAAGATATGTGGAATGTCTAAATTTGTATTAACTCTGTCAAGTGACAGATTGGTACTCGTACTGATAATTTATGATTCTGAATTTTTAAATAGCGAAACTTGAAATATTATAATAGCAAACGAGTGTTGCGCAAGCGTCTAAGATCAATTTTCTTATGTAATACATGTACTTATCCAATATTTACGTATGTTATATATGTAGTACATTTTGGGTAATTTTCTGAATATATTTGTATTGCGTTCTGATTCATATTTGATACTGTAATTTATTGTGTCCATAGATCATTATTGTTTGTTTCATTTGGCATTCTACTTGAGAAATAAGGCAGTAAGAAAATAAAATAGAGCTAGAACGAATCTTGAAATGAAGCAGTTTCTTCACGTAATTTGATCAAGGTACGGCATTGATCACTAAGGACTTTGTAAACTGGGCACCAGAGTATGTGCAAATAATAACAGAATGTAGTGATCAATTTTCCTTTTCTATTCATTTCTTTCTTTTTATAATTGAATAATTTCTTTGTAAATAATATTCAAAGAACTGAAAAGTTTTTCAAATAAATAAATTACTACGATTTTATAAGTGATATTCGCTTTATTAACATTGAAAATCATATGGAAAAAGGGGTATAAATTTATGAATGTGGGAATTAAAATTAATTATTTTTATTAATATGCAGCAAGTGTAACATAGAATTCAACTACTAATTTACTTATTTTCTGAATATGTAGGCAATAACAAAATCTTAGGAGAAGTAACAAGAGTATGAGAAGTGAAATGTCTCTATTTTATTTCAAGTATTACAAAACTACAATGGAGAATATTACAGTAAGCATTACAGTATTTTAAGTGTCTGTGTTTAATAAAGTTTAATACAGGTAAAAAATTAAATATATATACGCTGCTTCCCATAGCATTTTCTTGATTGCAAGACCTGTCTTGATTTAGACTCTTTTTTTGTTGTCAAATATTGTGCTCTAGAAAGTTTGAATAAAGAAAACAAACATATTGCATATTTATATTATCATGATAATGGAAACGTATGTGAAATAGAATCAGCTAAGAAAATCATATTTTTGTTTTATTCTCTAGTCTTAAAAATTTCAAGATTAGTAAAGTGGGCTGAATACGATGGAATATGTTCTAGAATTTCTTCAGAACCTTTCCTAGCGTCAGATTTTTCCCTTATTCTGGTATTAATGGGACATTTTCTTGATCAGAAGATGCTTTATTTTGCTAAGATTTTCGTACAAAACAAGTATATATATATATATATATATATATATATATATATATAATTCATAACGCTATATTAGCAACAGCTGGATTACTATATTAGAAAGACCTGCTTATTCGTTGCATTTCCCATACACTTAAGTGTCCGCGCCAAGTTCCTCTTGTTGCTGCATGGTGCACTAGTTTATAACCATAGAGGAAACATTGCTTCACTTATTGTAACGTAATAACATGACAAATTCGATGGTTATTTTTTCGATTTTCTTTCTAAAAATTTAAATAAAGTTTATAATTCACTTATAATACAAAGTATATATACAACTATTAATAGAATTTTATATTAACAAAGACAAAAGGAAACCTTACAAGAACTCCCACGTTATTTTCTTATCTATACATTTTCTTCTGCATGTAGTAGATTATATAGTTCATAAATACTTTGTGTAATTTAATATCAAGTCTAACGTCTACTTTATATATGTGTGATTCGTTAGAATTTTAAATTGTGTTATTACTAACTTGATTTGGATTATTAATAACAGTAGTTGTGTTATTACTATATTTAAAACTTGTATTTAGCTTCTTTTCCATGTTACATTTCTTTTCAACGAAATTTTAGGGGATTTAATTCTCTCTTGCATATAACTAACATAATCTTCAAGTACCGATAAAATAGTACCTAAGTTTCAGTAGTTCGCCTTAGTAATAGATCCTATGATCCTGTCAAAAATGCTTGCTGCAAACTACACTATAATCATTGATCAGACGGTTTGCCAGTGTTTGCTATGGCCAGGAGCTTATTTCGTACTGCTTTTCATTAAATTCATTCATCGTTCGTTCATTAAATTTATATTGTATATACCATAAAAGAATTCATGAAATTACACTCTTCTATCTTTTCTCTTGGTTCTTTTACAGCGAGGAACACAAGAATAGGCAATGTTTTGTTGTATGCAAAAGATGATAACATCTGTCAAAACAAAACAATACAATACAAAACAAAAAATACTTGCAATTATACAGCGCAATATTCCAGGTATGGTCGTACACTAGTGCCTTACGGAAATCGGAACTACTACCAGGGCGAACAAGTTTAGATGCGAAATGAACAAGTCTTTCTAATACGTGGTCTAGGTAATAAATGTATCTCTCGGGCGTGAAATTTTTACAGAATGACTTCAACGCTTTTTACCTAAATGCATTGCGAATCTGCATCTGATAACTTAGTTCGTTATGACAAAATTTTTGCGTGTGTGGCATTTAAAGATAGGCAATCCTTTAATATTTTAGATAACATTATCCCCAAGGAAACTTCTACCGTCTATGATAGGCCTAAAATTTATGTAGATTAGTATAAAATCAACCTCCCTATCTTTCTAGGTGCTTTGATAATTAACATTTGTATCTTTATCACACAACTGGGCATAGTTAAATCGCTGTTCTCTCCCCACGCATACTCAAAGTCAAATTAAATATTTGCTAACCATAGACATCTACTAAAAAGGTAAAGAGAGGTATTTGCAAAACTGAATATTTATGTAGGAAGTTTGAACAATAATATGTAAATTATTACAGTGATCTTAGGATATTTGTCTTTCTTTGAAATATCTACGATTTTCCAAACTTAAAAGTACATTCAATTCTGAGAACCCATAAACACGTACTTCTTCAGTTGTTTTGCCATTACTCAACGTTGTACACAATCTGGTAATTAAACTTTTAACATTTTCTATTTAAGTTATAAATTTGCCCTGGTACACTAATCAAGTTGAAATTTTGAATGCCTTTTGAGAACACAACGTATTAAAACAATTGTATACGTTTAAATTACATATATCTTGTAATATATTTTCACACATCTGTTTTGACGTATTCGTTTGGGTATATTTCAGAAACTGTCTGTAATGTAGCAGCACTAATTTAGTTGCATGTACATATAACCGCAGATTAGTATTTAGAATTTTATATATTTAAACTTGAATTTTTAATACTTCATAATAGTTTTGAAAATAAATTCATAAGTAGTGTTAGTCACTTGAATTACTGTATCCCTTATAAAATATTTATTAAAACTAAGAACTCAACACAGCTTCTAATTGAACACTTTCAGACTTCTTTAAGACGATGAGAGAATTGCATGAAAGGGCTATGGTAAAATTAGATGTAAATATTAAAATAACTTTAAAAAGAAAAAGAAGAGCTGAACAGACATAATGTAATTATTCATTTCGGGATATTTATTTCTATTCCTTTCTTCTGGTAGGAATCAAGGCTGTCAGCGGAACTAAGTTAGTCCGTTTTAATATTTACACCTTGTTTAATCATTTTACTTTGTCCTAAAGAATTTTGAAGGTTTTCAACAAATATGATTATATTTTAAGGGAACATATCAATTCTAATAACATTGTTTAATATATAAGATAAAGCCAAAGTTATAAGATATTTAATATACTACTTACAAATTATGACATGCATTCATATTGACAAAAAAAAAAAAAAAAAAAAAAAAAAAAAAAGTGCTGACAATAATTGACTACAGTGCAGTGAATTAAACAGCAAAGAAGCTTCGGAACCTGTAAAAGTGCTATACTTACCCAAGCGTTAAAGGAAATTGTTATGAATCTCTGTTAAAAGCATGTAAAGACAAACAATCACATTAGACATCAACATACATACTACTACATACAAGAAAAATATCTAAATTAGTGCAGAAACCGTTCTATCTCTAATCACAAAGGTGACAATTTACATACTCTAGTTCTACTATTTTAGTGCTATTGTTAGTAAACATAGACATATTTGTATATACAGCACGGAAGAAGTAGAATCTACTTAGGATACAGTTGTTTCTATTCTAAATAAGAAATAGAGTATATCATGTACAATTATAGAGTTTACATGTAATTAGTAATCAATGTACGAATCTGATTTTTTCCCGTAGTTATTTTCACATATTCTCAAAATTCTTCTATAGCTTAAAAGCTACTTGAACTAATCCTTGTTCAATTTTACAACTAAATATTTCGTAATTATGTCCGTTTTCCATAAGAAGTTTTTCATATAGTTTTGATCTTTCTTTCTTAATTTTTTAGAAGCTTCTAATTCAGTAATAGTCCTCATTTCTTCTTGAAAGAGGAAATCAGAGACGAATAAGTATAAATCAATATATTTCATGCTTAAATATAGGCGATAATATTATAATTATTGACGAAGGAAAATTATTTTTTAAGGAAATCTATATAGTAAATAAAAATGAAAGTGATATGTTTGTGACTTAATAACTCTTGAACCACCAGACCGATCTCGATCAAATTTTCAACATGCATGAGGTTTTGGCCTGGGATGGCTTTTATTATTTAACTTTGACGATGCAACTTAGGGGAGGGGGAGGAAGGAGAGATAATATAAAAATGATCGAAAATGACCGATAACAGAAAATGCTTCAGTAATGGTAAAAAGTGACTGACTAACGGAACACATTACTAATTTTTCTTTTTTTTAACCCAACAAAGCGGGCAATTGACGCTAGTATATAATATCGATCACTTGCTTTTTAATTACATTCAAATTCGAATGTCGTTCTAGCTTCCCAACCTGCAATAGATGTATTTAACATTTCTTTGTTTCTTTCTTCTTTCTTTCAATGAAAGTAACTTTATCTAAAATCAAGTTAATCTTAGTACAGGAACAGAAACAAACAATTGTTTCAGTTTCAGAAACTTGATTCTTAAGAAAACTAATTTGATTGAAAGAGAACGGGTAATTCTTTTTTCTAGTTTATTCGTGTACATATTCATTTGAACACATAATTTATACTCTTATTTTGGCAATAAAATGTTACTTCTAAAAAACTGACGAAAATTCCAGACATTGAACGAAACTGTAGTGTAGTTATTATTTACGTAAGGGAAACAAGTCTTAATGAATTTACCTATTATAATATTAACATGTTTGTAATGCTTTTGCTCTGTTTACAAACTTTCATCATATTAATTTAACATGGAAAATAAGTAGTTTTATTGTAGTTTCTTTTGTGACTACTGAAACGTATCGACAATAAACCTTTTGTCATACCAGTGATTGTTGCGAGTATATTGTTTGTTCTCCTTAAATGCTTAACCCACTCAAATAATAATAAATAGATTAGACAAATCTCTTCAAATTTTACTATAACTCTATTGTGAGTGTCACTACACGAAAACCTTTCGTGCACACGAATTCAATAATTATTCACTATTATAATCAATACATTCAGTTTCCATTTTCTTATTTCAAAGGGGGAATAACGGCAAAGCAACGAAAATAAATAAAAATAGTGAGTTTGGTTAGCATGAGATTTCAGTGTTATGTTAACCTTGTTAACGCACCCTAATGATAGGAATTCATTGCAAAACAAAATTACTAAACAAAAACCCTGGTAATTTTTGATGTATATATATGCAGAAATGACCTCGTATATATATACGAGAAATAAAGCTGTTAATGGACTTTACTTCAATAATTTTTTTATTACATTGTAAAAGTGATTCTATCAATAGAGAATGAACCAATGGAGATAAATAGAAAACTTCAACTAATATATCAGGCACAATAGTTTCATATCTAAGCACATGTTGGATAATTCTCTTTATGTGTACACGTTTGGTTTTAAGAAAACAGGACAAGAGCTTTGAAGAAAATTATGATAATTTTGAATATTAAGTAAGAAAAATACTATGTACCAACGAAATTAATTAATCGTAATTCATAGTGTATTAATAAAAGAAACACTGACCAAAGCTTAAAACCCACTGTATTTTAAATTATAATATGTAACGGTTTCGGATATCTATTTTTAAGGTCATTTTTGGTTCTTATAAAGGCTTTTTTTAAATTTTCTTCTTGTCTATGCTATCAAAACCTCCTTTATAGTTTTGCTCTAGTTTTTCTATAGTGTATTAATATTGCAACAATCTATAAGAAATTATCTTTCATTACCATTCTTATGAAATGGTTCTGAAATTAAAATCTTTTTATCCCCGATGTGACATCAAAATAATAATAATAGCCACGTTGAATTTTGTCATTATACTTAATACTATCGTAGCCAAATCATAAGTTTTCTACAGTTATAGTAATCAAAAGGTCGATATTGGAATAATGTTTATCTTACATAAAAACGGGTAGTGTAAAAATGTGAGTTTTTTGCGCAAGAGAATGTGTTAGCATCCCAAATCTTAGGACGTATGAGTTGTAGCAAGTCAAGCTTAAAGTCTTTTGATAGCTGACAGTTCAAGCTTGTACATGTGCATAAAGTATTGTTAGAATTTTTATAATCAGATAAGTAGGTGTAAGGTATTGTGTCATGAAGACGAGCGATCTTTCTGCAAAACTGTACTTCATTTTACAATTTCACTTTGAAAAAGACGGAAATGCTGCACAAGCTATGAAGAACTTTGTGCTGTTTACAAGGCAAGATACGTTATCAAAAACAACAGCCAAAAGATGGTTCAGTAGCTTTCCTTCTGGAAATTTCGATGTCCAAAATGGTCTTCACAGTGGGAGATCAATCACAACAAAAGTGGATGATATTCTGGAGAAAAGTCTAGCAAGACTGCCATTTAAGTTGTCATGACATCGCCAATAACCTGAACGATGTTTGGATGCCACATGACCTGACACGATCGAATTTTCATTGAAACATAATGATCTCGAGCCATTTCTGAAGTGGTTGACTAAGAATAATAAAAAGGAGATAACCTAAGACCAACAATAAGCTAAAATGATCGTGTTCGAAGGAAAGAGAAGCTACACAGTCTGTGAGAAAGCCCGCACTGACGCCAGGAAGTTTGTGCTGTGCATTTGATGAGATTGAAAGGGCATCGTGAGCTGCTGCCGCTGAGTAGAATGATAGATTCGGTCCTGTACTGTCAGCAGTTAGCGCAAATGCGTCTTGCAATTTTTCAAAAAAGCTGGAACTGTCAACAGATAGGGTGTTGTATACCACGCTTACAATGCCAGTCCGCATATATCTTTAACAAACCGACAGAAATAGAGAATTTGCCTGGGAGGTTTTAATGCATCCACTGTGTAGCCAAGACCTCACATCGTCCAACTATCATTATTTCGCTCTCTGCAAAACTTCCTGTACGGTGTTAAGTTAGTTTCAAAAGAGGCCTGTGAAAACCATGTGTCACAATTTTTTGACCAGAAACCACAGAAGTTTTATAACGACGGGATTATGATGTTGCCGGAAAAGTGGCAGAAGCTCATCGTACAAAATGGTGCGTATGTGGTTTCATAATGTCATTTTCAAATCACAATAAACGTATTCTCAATTTTGACTTTTACAGACTCAATACTTTTTAGGCAACCTGATAGAATTTTGTTTTTTGTTAACGTGTTTGGAAATTGAAGTTCTACTATTTACCGAGTTGAATTGAGTTGGTTTGGAGTTTAACGTTCCATTCAGCAGTAAGGTTATATGAGACAAGACCTACTGATTAACGTGGAATCCAAACCACATGAACTCCCGCCGGGAAACGAACCCGGGTCTTCCACGGCAAAGGCATGTACGCGAACAGTCTACTATTTACTGGTTTATATACAATTTCATTTCTGGTAATTTGAACCACAAGTATATCAGATATCTGATCCGGTTATAAAAATAAATAGAGAGAGAAATATTTTTGTTTTTGTTAAAAGAAAATTAGAAATGAAATGAAATGAAATTCTTAATGTCTATGGCTATAGGCTACAAAAGATAGATGATGAAGAAAATGGGAAAACTTTGAAAAACCCACATCGCCTTTGATCAAGATATTCTTCGCACTAGAGATGAGTATTCTAGCACAGAACTATCGTACCCTTCTATTAAATATTGAATACCTTTATAAGTAAAGGAGATTTAAGTGCTATTAGTTTCACAGGAAAATTTCTAAATGTTTTGTAATGCATGAATACAACTATTTTTCTTCATGATAGATTTTAAAAGGAAGAAAGTACAGCTGAAAAAGAAGAGAAAGGATCCTTTTTTTCTAACTAGACATTGCTGTGTTTTAAAAAGAAGCTAGTTTGTTAGTTCAAATAAAATATATTGTGTGCTTGAATGTACAAAGAAAATCGTTACGACACATGAACTCATGCACATGTGATGTCATGTGAGAGCCTGTCAATCTATAATAATTACCAAGTATCTAAATTTAAAATTAGGAGAAAACGGCTGCTCTAGCGCTGCGAGATTTATATATTCTATATCATCCTCTATTACTAGAGGACGCTGTTCTTCAGATCCACGATTAGCTCTCTGAAATAAGCAAAATGAGGGAACAAAATATTTACATAGAACAAAAAAATAACCTGAAATCTTTACTGTCACAGAAAAGAATATTTAGTTACCTAATGAAAGCTTTCTTTAAAACCCAAATAAAACCAAAGGCATGTGGCGTGATTTCAAACAACTTATAACGTGAAATATACCGCAAATTCATTTTTTTTAAAAAAAATTCCATGTCGAATAACCATACTTAGTTCTAAAAATCATCTGACATATTTGAATGGTAGCAATAACAAACTATTTTATACTTCAAAATGGTGTTTGATGGTTTAAAATTTTGTTTTGGGTTGTAAAAATTATGTAGTTAGTTACAATACTCAGAAAATGAGGTTAATACAATGAAAGTTATACAATAAAATATAAAGAATAGATAAAATTATTTTGTAAAAATTATAACATGTTTATACTGTTTAAAAATTAGTAGTTTTTCAAAATTAAAAACCTGAATTTGGAATTCCTTATTTTATAATGAACAAATCAGCATAAGAATTAATTATATTTTTAAGTAAAATTATTTAACACAATTCGCTTGAAGTGTTTTAGTAATATCTGTATAATAAATTTTAAATTGCTTTAAATTTTGGATTATGTCTGTGTTATTTAATGCAATGATAAACACAGGAAACTGAAAAAATATAGATAATCTACAAATGGCGTCATACACCATCAAGAAAATATTCTGTTCAAACGTTCGAAATAAAAACAACCACAACTACTTAAAATAGAAAAGAATTAAGTTGCATATTGTAACAAAAGTGGTAATAATGAGATTTATATAGGAAAAGAATAATATTATTATAAATTATATACATAAATTATTTAATGTATAATTACTCTTCAGAGTTTTCGAATTCATAATTTCCTTCTAAAGTGTATATTGAGAAGAAGTGTTTAAATGAATAAGCAAGTACAATAATAAAACATTACTTATTAAAAGTTGTGGCTGTAGAATGAAAAAAAAAACGTTAATGAAAATTATAACGAGACTAAGAACAGAAATCTATGCCTGAATTTTTTTTTAGGAAAATTGGTTTTATTTTGAAGCACAGCCATTAAAACGGTTACATCTGTATTTATTCTAAATTTGCGTTTTTCTCACTGAAAGTTCTTTATTTGTTGACAATTACGTAGTGAAGTTATAAACAAGAAGCCAGTGATGATTCAAATTTCCTGATCAAAAGATTTACAAAAAAATTAACTAATTTTCATTCATAGGTTAAAGAGTAAAATTTAATTTTTATATTAAAAAAATATGTTCGTAATGTTTACATAAAAAGAGAAATGAAAGCAACTAGTTGTTACTTGGACGATTATAAACAATAAAGTACAAATATTCACACGACAAATTGGGGACATTTATAAAATACTCCAAGACTATACATACATCAAGTTATCTTTTTTAGTTCGTGGGACATAATGTAGTATACGTGTAGGAAGTGTACTTTCTTTGTTGTCAACATTTTAATGGCTATTTGTCTTGAAGAAATTAAGAATATCGGTTATTACTAGTTAAATTTATTTTAAATAACACATATATTTTAATACTACAGATAACGGGAATTTTATAATCTTGTTACCAGAATATGTTATAGCGTTTCAAACGTTTATTTGTTTCGTACGTACACAAATCACATGACTTATTATATACATCACTTCAATGTGGAGATACTTTATATTCCTTGCTTGTAAGGAGATTACTAATTAAGAACATTTAAAGAATAAAGTAAATAAGAAAATACCCCACTCTCATCACTTACAATTATGCAAATGTTTCTGTAGCTCTAGTTGAAAGGTATGAGAGGTTGAGAAAAGCAGTGATAACTATTATTATTTCACAATTGTACAATCCTGCAATATTTGCAGTGATAACTGATATTGTAACTATCTAATTTAAACCGTTTATGGTTGGTTTTATTTATTGATAATTTATGATTGAAATGAGAAGAATACATATACGCACTAGTGATGTACTCACTGCTCTAGTGCTAAATTTAAATATTTCGAACTTAATCGGGATTACATTTTAAAAAAATCTTTAGTAGATGATAATTTTCAAGACCTATAAGTTGCTGTAATTCTTCATCATCATCGTCAGGAGTATTGTCATCACTGATAAGTCAATTATCGAAACTTTAGAAATTTCTATGTACTATGGTCCCCACTACTCTCCTCTTTTCACATAAGAATTACCATCCATAAATTGAATAGGCATCTTTTACCTTTATAGGCATCTTTTTATATTTCACCACTCTTACTATACCTTCTAATATCTCATATTTACAATAAGACAATTCCTTCTTAGACAATACTCTAACAGTTTCTTTTTTCTCATAGTTAACGATCTCCATTATGTTCTTCTGTCGCCAAATTTTTCTATTATTTTGATAGTAGGTTGGTTGATCGTAAGAGTCTTTTAGAATAACTTGGTTGTTACTATGATGCTATAAAGTGAAGTAGGAAAATCACTATATTTTATACATAAGAAGTTATTATACATTATGTGGTATGAAAATAATTATGATAATAATAAACTCTTACCTTTATAGGCATCTTTAAATTCATCACTTCCGCATATCGAGTTAGAATCTTCCAAGGAACATGAATTTTGACAAAATATGTCTTTCGGTCGAAAGATCTCTGGAAAAAAAAAAGAATGAAGTGGATTTAGAAAATAGCGGGACACTATTGTAATATTTTAGTGTTTTCACAGATATAATAAAATACAATAAACAGCTTATTGTATAATTTGCGTGATTAATGTTGTTACTTGCAAATCTGGCAGTGAGCAAGTCGAATTAATTTTATATCTCTAGTGACAAGTCATTTTGACGACATTTGTAAAGGCTTTACAAGATAAATACAAGGTTGGTATCTCAAATAGACGCACTCCTTTTATTCGCATCTTTCAAAGTATCTTTTCAAATTTCCACTCGTTTCGTGTTTACTCAAGAACGAAAATAAATTGAAAATGCTGATAACGTAAAGTTCTAATTTTTCAGTTCATACCACCGCATGTATAAACTAAAGCTTATATTTTTCAAAATGGATAGAGGTACTACCAAACTTACAGGGGTGCTTATTTATATCCAAATATTAAACGGACTCTTAAAACAGACATTAAGCTTTTAGGAGATGTTTATGTTTGAGTATACTTATATTTATTCATATTCATAGTTCTGGTATATTCATATTTATTTGTAAGGCAAAAAGGTGAGTTAGATACGAGAACTTTTAAAATGCTAGAATGGATAGATCGAAGGTGAAGTTGTGATAGTCCGTGCATTCGAGACATTGGGAATGAGACACTCAAGGCGATTATCGAAGCCGTTAAGGACCAAAGCTAAGAAACATTGGAAAAGCATTTAAATAAAAGACCTTAAATAGTGTCCCATATGAGTTGACTGCAGCTCAGATAGCAGCATAAGAAAATACTTGTGTTTCTTTGTTGTCTCATCAGGAGAAGGATCCGTGTGTAGACAGAGCACAAATGTGAGATGAGAAGTTGATTCTTTCGAGATTGTCATCGTTGGTTGTCGCCACATGAACCCATTCCCAAACAACCAAAGTTACCACTACATCCACAATCTATGTTCTGTGTTTGGTGGACTGCTCGAACTACCGTTTATCGCAAACTGTTGCCATCTGACCAGAGATCAATGCAACAATGTAATCGAAGTAATTGAAAGATGTGCATACAAAATTAAAAACAGTAGAGTCGATGCTCGTGAATTGCATAAGCATTACCTAGCTTCAGTGAACGGTGACAGTGACCACATTATCCAACTCTTCTTTTTCTAAAGTTAAATGCAATCACTTGCTCACGAGGCGAGACGAGACAATATTTGTAACAAAGTTCGATATGACACATTCTTCCCAAAGAAACAAGTACATGTTTACGGAATGAGACATTATTGTCGCGACATCTTTTCAAGACGAGACAGCTTTACTCTTGTCTCATAGGTAGTCCAAATTCTCGATTCTAATTCCTAATTCTCAATTTACCGCTTGTTCTATTCTCTCACACAACTAGATGTGGAACCGACGCTTGCGAATCCGGGAAGAAGTGACCCATGTAGTGGCCGACTTTTTTGATTCACGTTCCGCTGAATTCTGACTTTTCATGTATGTCATATTTCATGTTAATGCTTTTCTCTCTGTAGGACGAAAATTAGATTTTTTTTTTTTTTTTTTACCTAGCAATTGTCAGTATTCAATATTCTATTAGTCTAACGTGAAACTGAATTTCTTCGCTTTCAACAAGTAGTGGCATTATTATCATATATCTTGTAGGCCAAAGTAGTGGTTCCTAACCTGGGGGTGCTTCCCTGGGCGGCATGAAGAGCGAGCAAGGGGACGCGAGCTTCTGATATAAATAAACTATGAAATTATGAAAAAAAAGTATAAAAGCAACATTTAAACAATTAACGAGATATTTACATGGAGCCAAGATTTTATACTAAATTACGATGTTTCTTGTAGTTATTTAACTTACAAAATACTGAATTGTAAGTTAATACGAATATTGTAACAAAGAGGCATTAAATTAAATGCAATACAAACACAAAATTGTCTTGCAATTTTGAGAATTCAATGGTGCATCTGAATCGTAGAAGGGATAGACGAAAAGCACGTGTGACCAACGAACGAGCAAGGGTGGGGGAGTATGTAGAGCTTGCGAAGAGAGCACCAGGTAAGCAAGATTGGATACCACCGAACTAAATCACAGAAGTAAAGAAATTTGAACATTTAGGTGAAGTTTTGACGAAAGAAGGTAGCTAATCAAGAAAATAAAAAAAAGCAAGTGGATGGGGAAAGAGTGCGCTCTACTATTCGGTATAATGAGTTATTATCATCGCAACTAATATTGAGGAAATTAAAATTGAAAGTCTGAAACAATAGTATTGCTTGTAATACTTCTACGTGGAAGTCATGGCAACTATTTATTTTATGAAAATGGAACGAAGCAAGACATTCTGAGCTATACAAATGAATAGTTAGTACATAATGTAAACGTTACATGTAGGGATTTAGATGAACATACATATCACCATCAGGATAACGCACAAGAAAAATGAGTACAACGTCGTTTCATACGTGTATTCTCGAATTATATTACAAACCATTGCAAGTACAATAACAATTATGTGTAAAGCCCAGAAGTCATCTAGAGTCCTTGGAAGCAGTCTCTTAAAGAAACCACTAGACGGTTGGATCGTGATGCCACAGTAACAGTGTGTGTGTAGAATCTTCTCACATGATGGGGATGGGAAGTAGTTGAACACCCACCATATTCGTCAGACTTACTACCTTGCGATTTCGATCTCATAGCAAAACTGAAGGAACAAACTCATGAAAGACGCTTTCAAACACACTAAGACTGCCACAGTAGTGAGCCGCGGAATCAGAACAATCGCTCATGCAGAAACTTCCCTTTTTTTTTTTTTTTTTTTCATTTAATATGAATGTGACATGTCTCCAGAAACCACTGTAACTTAATAGACACTCGTCGTTCTATATACGAGGGAAAGCCGTCGATCAACCTCTTTTTTTGGCGTTTGTAATTCTAAATTCACCGACGAACTTCTACTGTAACTTGTGCCTCTTTTTAACTTGATTTTACAAATAAGCTAGGTTAGCTAAATCGTCTTAACTATTCAAATGTACATGCTACCATTATGGATCTGTTTGCAGTTAAAATTTAAAAGAGGTTTAAAACGTTTGTTATTTATTCTTGTGTGATCACTTGCGTGCTGATAATCCTGAAGTTGAAAATTGTAAAGTATGTTCCGCTCGCATATTGCAACTGCGAAAACTGAATACAAGAGAAATTAGACGTCTTGATTATATGTGCCAACTGTGCACTTTTTAATATTACCCAGAGGCTAGCGACTTTATAGAGGTCTACACTCTCTTTCTGAAGCCGAGTGCAGGTGAAGAATTAAGTAAATAGTAAAATGTGTGAAGTACGGAATAAATAATATTGTTAATACGAATAGAGACATTGAAGGGAGAATACAGGATGAGAACGAAAGATGAAGTAAAGCGCAAAAACGCCGTAACACAAGATGAGAGACCTGGTTAACAAAACGAATGTAATTATCTTCTGCCTAGGGGTTGCTCTAGGCTAATGAGGACAAGATTAGTCCTGTTTGTCAAAATGAGATCACTGTGCTAAAAATGATGAGAAAATATGAGGCAGATGGACATGCAAACGATAATCTTGAAGTAGAAGACAATTCAAGTGATCTGAGGGAAGGGCAAACAATAAAACGTGTAGTGAAGATTAAGTGGAGTAAAGTGCTAGAGTGGCGGCCATAAATGAAAGGCGAGATAATGCATAGTGGCAAATAGAAGAGGTTGATAAGTTGTGTAGCGACCAGTAATACATTTTATATCGAGAACTTCCAGATAATAGAAAAGAGTAGAGTGCACGGGTAGGGCTTGGAAGGGAAATACGGAAAGCAGTGCGAAATGCTTGACATTCTAAAATATCCAATTTGGAATGATACAAAATAGGTGCTGAAAGCCATGCGGAAAAACCATAGGTTAAAACAGGTCGAAAAAAACAGGTGTTTGTTAAGCGTTTTAGCAAACTGAGATGGTTGTAGACTTTACTTCTGATATGGCTGAAATTGTTACTTCCAGGTTAAATGATGGTCAAAGATAATCCCTAAGTACATGACGGTTTTGGTGGCTATAATAGGAATATATTATACATGCAGTGATGCCAAGTATGCGTATAGCGATACATCCATATCATAAATATGTCGTAACTGAGAGTGAGACTTGGTATTACTTTTATGTTTTTGCTATAAGCGTTGTATTTGACATTTATACCAAGTAATGAACAACGTATTATCTTTTCTGCAATCTTTCAGGAAAATAGTTTTGTCCGCGTATAAATTATCTGATAACATTTATACGAATAGAAATACTATAATCTATTGTTTCTATGTTCACTATATTCCTCTTCGTTGATGACTGTATTTCGTTCCTTATAATTTATACCACACTTTATTATCCCTCAGAAGAGTCGTTTTTTTTTTTTTTTTTTTTTTTTTTTTGTAAGAGTACGGTTTGACAACTAGCGGTTAGCATTCGCAGCTTTGACATGGGAGATCCGGATTCAATTCCCGGCGGCAGGTCATGTGGTTTGTCTCTAAGCAGAATAAAATCTATTAATAATAACGACATAACGGTGCCATAACAGCGCCATAAAAATATGTTTTCCTCATTTTCACGAAAACTACGTAGGAGCTTTAACATCCACCCACTGACGCAAATCCCGGGGAGATTAGGGGGACATGTTCCCTCCAATCTTGGAACTGGGGAGACTGTTCTCCTCAATAATCCGACTTGAAATGTGGTTTTTGGGGAGAAATGTGATGATTTGTATCAAATTGCCACAGAGGAAAGTGAAATGAAATTTATGTCTCCAGATAGGTCCTAAATCCGTCCGCCTCCCAATGTTGAAGACAACTCTGCTTCCTTTATCTTCCACAGCATTGTTTTTCAACTTCATAAAAATTGTCAACGTCGCTTAAAAAAAAAAAAAAAAAAAAAAAAGATTATGGGAACAGTCTTACCTGTACCCTCCCCCAATGTTGAAGACAGATTTGCGCCGCTGCATCCACTCATATCACTTTGTCAGTGCAATAAGACCTATATTTTGCCGTCTCATCTTTGAACTTTTATTTTCTTAAATGCTAATAGCCCTATTATTGTAGAACTTAAAATAGAAAGTACATTCCTCTCTTCTTTAAAATGAACGGGAATTTTAATGGTTTGGTTTCACTGATCTCTTCTTCAAATCTGTTTAAATTTCTCATTTTTGCGTGAAAATTCTGTATAATGTTAATATTTAAAGATAATTTAAATAATATTAAATGTACATACAATACAAATCCATTTTCAAAAAGGAAGACATTGGACTAGGCTCGAAGAAGAAATCAGAAAAATCATATCATTAAGATTCTCATAAGAACTTCATTAAGATCCCCATAAGAAACAGTTGTTTGTAAAACAAAGATGATGTAGGATTGTAGATCAGTGGTTCCCTACCTTATTTATTTGGCGCCCCCTTCGTAAATCCTGCATATTTTATGTCCCCTTCTTTCTGATCGTTAATCCATTGTATGACCCCTTCTGTGATTTCAGGTGAAGCATTCAATTCTCAAATAATAATAATAATAATAATAATAATAATAATAATAATAATAATAATAATAATAATAATAATAATAATAATAATAATAATAATATCATACTTTTTTTTACCAGTTTTGCTCTTAATGAAACCAAATTCTAACTTTAGTTATTACATAACAAGAAATTTACTACCTAAAGTTTTTGTGCTAAAACAACAATCTTTCCACTTGTAACACACAATAGAATATTTTAGACATAATCTTCAGATAAAAGTTTAGAAAAATTAAAGAAGTTACATCTTTCATACGATTTCACTTGTAGATAAGTTTACAAAGTTTCCGAAGAAATAGAATCTGATTTTTTAAAGCGTTACCCTACATTGATCGTATGGTACTAGCGTGTGGAGTATTGATTGTAAATTCGGTCAATGTGTGAGTCAAGAATCAATAATATAAGCACTTGAGTTCATTGATATAGCACTGGCTGAAAGTGAAGTGCTTAACAGCACAATGTATTAATTAGCTATTTTGACTCAAATTCATTTTAGTTTTATCGTTTTTTTCTATTGTTCGTATTGCTTCAAGAAAAAAAATTCTCTCAGCTTTCCTATAGAAGGGTAGGGCAGGTCGAGAGGTGATTTCAGGCACAGAAAAAAAGTTATAAAATAGATCTGAATACATAAATGAAATTGGGCATAGAATTTGCATTAATTGTGTCTACTTCAATGGTGTTTTGGTGTCTGGTACATAAGAGACAACTCAATAAATTGAAAGTTTTAGTAAGGAGAACGCCAAATACACAACCAGTGGCGGATCCAGAAGAAGGAAAGGGGGACACTCGCCTCTCCTTAAGGGAAAATATAACTCTTTCTGTGTTATTTCAATAGAGGAGCAGACAAGTTTTAAGCAGTAATATAATAGGCAGCTCTGTTCTCAGCCTATTATTACTTAACAAGTTAATATCCTTAAATCAGGGATGCAAATAACCACTTGCCCACTCGCCCGGGGTGAGTGGTTCATCGGTTCGGGCGAGTATTTAATATCATACCGAAAGTAAATAAATGATTTCTATTGTGGGATGTGGCTAGTAGCTTTTTTATTGGGCGAGTAAAATTTCGTTGCTTATTTGCATCCAGTGTTTCTTCCAGACATGATTTTGGGGGGCACTGCCGCCCCGAAGCTCTGAGAGTGCCCCGCGGAGGAGGCCAAAGTAATACGTCTATAATATAATAATAAATAGAATAGTACCAAGCAGTGCCCCCCGTAATACTAAGTGTGCTCCCCCGGAACAGTTTTTCTGAAAGAACGACTGTTTGCATCCCTGCCTTAAATGTTACATCGGGTAATATTTCGTGCTCTCTCAGACCCTTCTTCCTTCGTTTTGCTCATGAAAGAATATATATATATATATCTTTCGAAACTTGTGAAAAAAAAAACTCACTTGTGCAATTATAATTGTTCGATTTTCGTGTGACGATGCGTCCCGTAATCTTCGGCACTAAAATGAATGAACATAAAATTTCCAGGCTGACCAAACATTATTTAAAATATATAAATAAGAAACTTCAAATTGAGATATAAAGAGGTTTTATACCAGCTATTAAATTGACAAAATTATTACTGTACAATGGTTGATTCTGAATTGAGGAGCACTAGTTCACCTTTCTGCAAATTACCTACAGTAAATATAGGCCGCCTTATGCAGAGTCGTTTTGACATATGATTAGTGTCATACTAAACACCTGACTACTGCAGGAAACATATGTTAGTCAAACTCTTTAGCATGTCACTAATCACACGTCAAAACGACTCTGCATAAGGCCCAGTGTGTCTTAAGGAACGGTTATGTTAGTCTGTCGACAGGCATGAGAGCAAGGACGGTAAGAGTAAGCGAGAAACGGCTTTATGATATCGACTTAGTGCTCCAAGAATGGAATTCACCTCCTCTTTTAACCATTTATTGAAATCGTTGTGCTTTGAACAGATGGAAACAATTTCCAGTTTCAACACTATAGGATAAAAAGGGTGATAGACAGCAACACGTCTATTTTTTAATGGATTCATAGCCAGAAAAGTTACCAAATAAAATAAAATAGAACTAGTTTTACAATAAAAGAGACGGATTATTAATGAAAATTAGTTATTATTATTATTATGGAAGAACTGTCGGAATGAGAAAATGGAAGGAAACCGGAGAATCTCGGGAAAGCACACGGACACGATATTGTCCATTATGGTCTGGTATGGAACCAGGGACCCCTTGTACCAGAGATAAGCGCACTATCACTGAGTCCGTGCCTCCAGAGAAAGGCATTAGCTAGCGAGAAGCGATTCCTTTATATGGATTCGTTGTCACCAAGGGCGGATCCAGGACCGACTTCTGGGAAGGGGGCGGTGGGTTGTCATACTGCTACTTAGAGCTACTTTTAACAGTTTCAAACTCTGGGAGGTTTTATGTAAATATATATAATAAGAAAGTTTCCTCTTCTGGGAGAACAATCGCACCCCTGGATCCGCCACTGGTTGTCAAAAAATAAGTATTATTATCTCCCTCTATTATCTATTCAAAGTGAAAGTGGAGGAGGGGAGTGGCTCAGTGGTAAAGCGTTCATCTCTGGTGTATGGGGTCTTTGGTTCGATTTCAGTTTGCGCCAAGTAGGCTTTGTGGTGGACAAACAGTGTGTACGTAGGTTTTCTCGGGGTTCTCCGGCTTCCTTCCACTTTCTTCATTCCACCATTTTACTCATTTCTCTTCATGGCCCTCTCCTTTAGCCTACACAAAATAACCATGGGACGTTAAAACTTAAAGATTTCATTTCATTTCATTTTTTAAAACGGAAAGTGGTAGAAAGCAATCATTTTCGGTTTTAACGTTAATGACTATACAACAAAACGGTGATAGATAGCGAGAAGCAGGTTCCATATCAGTCTTTATACTTCTTCTAAAACGGGAAGTTGTAGAACACTTCCACTATTAATCTCAATCGATCGAAAACGATATGAGATAGCGATAAATTTGTAATATGTATATAGGCCTATTAAATATGCCAAGAATGGATTTTATTTTCACCCCTATACGCAGTGGTCGAAGTGAGACGGTATGCGGTGGTATCCCATACCGCCTCTGGTTTTTCAGTGATGAAGACATGCCGCTTCTGGTTTTTCGGTGATCAGGACATACTGTCGCTGGAAAATGGCTAGTAATATACCTTTAATAAATCCTTTTTTGTACTTAGTAATTGTCGAATAATTTTGCACGTCAAAGATTTTAAATTGGCAACATCGACATTTTTGTTACCTTTTCCTATCTCTTGTTTTTAAAATGAGGTGTCTACCAAAAAGTTCACTCCTTGCTTTTATGCAAAAACTCGTGTTCGTTGTGTTGGATGTAGATAAGAGCCACATAACTGAAAGGAACGAGTCATAGGCCCAATCCAAACAAAAGGAAGTATTGAAGATGCGACTCGTTTAAACTGAAATCGGAAAGTGTTGTTATGAATTCACCGGGATTCCTTTTGTGTCTACAATGATAAACAAATACATAACTGAGTCGGGGTATTTACGAGAAAAAATATAGTTTATGCAATCAAAAAAAAAAGTATTTTGTCTTGCTTAAGTGTTTTATGTCAAATCTGTTATTTTGCTTATTATTTTATATTAAGCGCTTTATATTTTATAGTGTCATATTCAATTGTTTCTTATCTTCTTGTTTTAATGCATATAATTGCCATATTTTGAGCATGGGTGGATTTAGGGTTGTCTACTGTGGGGTTGGATCTTCCGGGATCTGGAACACCCCTCAGTCGAGTGGGAGGTCCGCAAGTTCTCCCGCGGGAAATTGTTTAAAAATTGTTAATATAAAAACTCGGTTTTTGATCATTTTCATGTATAATTCTCTATAATACAACATGTATTTTTTTTCAGAACGTTGGGGCAAAGAATCTTTATGGCCCCCTTCTCCCTAACCACGGAGAAACCCTTTCATAGTTTTGAGTCGTTGTGTAAATTGAAATGCAATCTTTCAGACAACATACCCTCATTGACTTTCAACATTTAGGTAGACAGTATGTCGAGTCAAAATCGTAATAAAACATACCGCCTGTTTTCTTTCCACTTCGAACACTGCCTATACGTTTATCAAACCAGAAATGATAGGAATTTACGATTTATGGTTTCGATACTGATTGCAATAAATAAATAAACTGTAATAGATGAAGTGTATTTTAAAAAAATATGGATTCAGTGTCACAAGAATAGCTTTTATCACTGTTCTTATATTTCTATTAAAACCGAAAGCTGTAAAAAAATATGTTACAACTTTCGGTTTTAGTTTTAATTCCTTTAAAATCTAAAAACGGTGATAGGTAGCGCGATTTTTAAAATATTGATTAAGTGTTTTAAGAACAGGTTCCATCTCCGACCTAATCCCTCTATTGCAACCGGAAGTGATAGATCCTTGACTTCCGTTTCAATATTGAATTTCTGTACTTCGGAAGGGCCGGCTTTTAGCATAACAATCATCTATATATTAAAATGCTAGGTTTATATATTTGTAGCCAATCCTTTCGACAATGACATCTCGAAAATCACAAGTGCTAGAAACGTGCCGTTTCCGCTGATCTATTCCAAATTTTGTGTAGATTGTCAGTTCTGATTCAAATTATGAAAAAAAAAATGTCTATTTTTCCTATCCACATTTTAGGCGTCGTTTTGACCCTATTAGTTTAATGTGGCAACTAGGACGATAAGGTTGCAGTAGAGAAGCAACGTATAGTGGGTTGATGGACATTTCAAGCGCTTTGCTTTAATCTGAATGACAAAAACTATTGCAAACTGGCAACTTCGAAGGCTTGTGGACCGACAATGAGGCGTACTCGGATATGGAATAATAAGAAAAAAATATATTTGCATTTGGTATCATCTATCATTTATCCAAGTTTGCCACAAACTCATCCCAACATTCTATATATTAAAATATTACATTTATATGTTTGTATATAACAGTTCACTCCCTTTAAGAGTCTTCCTGTTCTTTACTTGTGTCCGTAAAGGGACTTGCACAGATATAGTGAGAAGTGGGAAGGAGATTCACGCTCATATTAGAAGTGTGCGTAAATAATGCAGGTTCAGTTAGTGATACACAAATAAGTTAGATTAGAATAGTTTAAGTTATATTAGATAGGTGGCGTTAGGTTTGGTTTCGTTCACTTAGTAACTGTTAGTATATTGGCTTGGCGAGGCGGAGCTTATCGGAGTTAATCTTTTTAGAAGTCTTCCGTGGTTTCACAATACGAAACACAACTAAATTATTTATTTTGACAAATGTGGAAAGTAATATGATTTCAACTCTAAAAAATATTGAGGACGAGCGGCCACGTAAGAACCCATTTATAAATTATGGTCTTAGATTTGAAGTGCATAAGCATAAATAATTATAATCAGATCAATAGTTTATTTACTTTTCTGCACAACAGCAAGTTCAGTGAACTATAATAATATAGTAATAAACACCAATTGAATATTTTATTTGTTCAATGTAGACCATACTCCAGTGCTCGTGGACAATTTTATTTTTCAGTATAGTTTTTACAGAAAAATGTAATAGTAACATAAACATTTGACTTGTATTTTTCAGATTTTTTAAAAAATTATCAGTTCATGACTATTGTATTGTTGTACGCATAGTTCTAAGGCGCGAAACCAGATATTAATTAATATATGAACTTAAATATAAATGCTTGCGTTTATAGGTAAGCTAAAAGCATCACGAGAAACCACTTACACGTAATACGCAGTGCATCATGCGATGAAAATATGACGTAGCAAGGACAGCTGCAAAACACCATGGCATATAATGCATCTTTATAATTTAATACTGGCCATATCGCGATTGAAGATATTTTTAGGACGTTTCTTGGATATATCGTGCTGTAGTTATACATAATTAAACAAATATCTACTATTTTTAGCCCATACACATATTTAATGAAAATGTTGAAAATGATAGGCTATCTTTCTTGCTTTTTATATGGAGAAAGTGCTTTTCATATTTTATATTACTCGTGACGTAGTTTGCGGGCGACCATTTGTCTAAATTCTCCGATTCGTGTAATCACAAGACGAATATATAGTGAAGAGTTTGTCATAATCAATTATTATCAATCCACTGCTGGAAACGGTCTTTTCAACTCTTCTCCACACAATTTATGGCAATTGTTTTCCACATTATTCCTCAGTGCTTCTTGATTTCAGTGCAATATTAAATCGTTTGGAGAAAGATGAATACAAAAAGAGGTTCGATGTTTGGGTGCCACATGATCTGTCTGAAATACATACTATGCTCGATTGAATTGCTATCTCGGCCATTCCATCATAATGAGTGTTACATTTGGACGAATAGAAATTGTTATATTGTTGTATTTATTAGGTCAAGATATATCAAACTGTCTCGAAACATCACCGTTTGTCTGTATATTTTAGTAAACACTAAATTCGTTACATATACATGATAACACAACTCAGTGATAGCGAAAAATATGGCGTAACGGGTGTTACAGCAATTGGACATGCACTTTCAGATGCATGTAAAGTTAAGTCAAACTCTGCGAATGTCCAGATCAAAATTTGTTTTCAATTATGTGCGCACTTTCCTGAAACTATGATGCTGTAAATATTGCAAACAGAAATTTCATAAGTGTAATGGCTTTTATTTTAAAAATTGTTCAATACTGTAACGGGTGTTACACAGTGCGAATGAACTTAAACTAACTTTACTTTTAATGAACATATTATCTAAAGAACAAAATATTACAATGTTAATAAATAAAAATTTACATACGTAGTACAGTGTAGGAAATAAAAACACAAAATAATAAACACATAAATCAGAAAACTGTGGAAAGTTTCAGTATTAGACATGTAGGTCTGTTCATATACTGATCATCAACAAAAGTCAATTCTTATGCTTCAGTAACATTAACTTTGGACTAAACTGACACAACTTTACATTGTTCTTTAATTTTCATAATCGGTGTTCGCAGTTTACCAATCTTGTCATGAAAATGAATTATACTTTCCAAAATTCCGTGTAGTTCGAATTCCTTTTCGCCACAAGAATGTAAGAACATCACTCTAATATCACTATTTTCGTCCACAAGTCCTTGACAGATTCCAACTTGACGACATTTTTTGTTACTTGTTTTACATTTCATTGCCACCAAGACAAACATTTCAACAGAAACATATTCTTTCCGCAAAGGGCTGATCACAACTTCATTCGTAGGGTGTATTTTACCTTCGGAGTCTGTATACACGTCATTGTAATGTGTTCTTTCTGTTTTTTCGATGGTAACTATTTACAGATGTACTGCTTGAAATGTTTGCTATTGTGCCAATTTCTTCTGTTTCGGAAACGTCAGAAGTATTATTTTCCGTCACTTATAATTCCTGATTATTGTATCCTCAATGACAAAACATTGCTCTTCTTTAATCGATTTAAACGGACAACAAAAGAAATGCTCTAATTGAAATGAAACTGATATTTTGAGCATTCTGTCTTTAGGGTTTGTAATTTGACTATGCTTTTCTGAAAAATGCAAAATATGTCATTTCGTCTGGAACTGAGCCACATGTAAACTACTCTGCTACATTTGCTATCTAAATTAAATTACCGAATTGTGGCCAGTTTTGAAATTGCAATAGATAGGATGCCTACCATTTGGACGATACTTAACGAATGAGGGCTGACCCTGTTTAGTCAATTAGCTGTACGCATATTTGCATCTGAAAAATAATAGGGCTTATCAGTTTTGAAAGTATGTCATATTGTAGCCCTTAATGATTTGCTAAACGAAGACTTCCAATACTTATCACGTGATAATCAGAGGTGTCCAATGCATTCATTGTATAACCCGGATTTGGCAATGTCTAATTGTCACTCGTTCCTTCTGTGCAAAATTCCTTTAATGGTGTTAAATTAGTTTCAAAAAAAGCCTGTGAAAACCACGTGTCACCGTTTTTTTTTTTTTTTTTGACAAGAAACCAGCGACAGAATTTTATAATGTTGACGGAAAAATGATAGAAGGTTGTCAAATAAAATAGCACATATTATATGTGGTTTCATTGTGCTATTTCCAAATAACAACAAATGTATTCTTAATTCCAAAGGCTGAATATCTTTTTTTTTTTTTTGACAAGCTGATATATACTAACGCAGTGGTTCTCATTAGATCTAATTTCGTTCGAATTGAATTTCGTAGAAATTTCATGGATGGCACGAATTCTCAAAATAAGAAACAAAGAACTGTAGATGTAAATAACGTGCAAAATTGTATTCTGATTTATGACTTTCAATGCAACTTAAACGAGTTCATTGGTCATGTAACTTAAGCTAATGTTGTGGAGTCCGAAAGAATGTATTCAATTGATTTTTGTTATACTTCACTATAGATACCATTATGATATTGTTTGTTATTTGCATTTCATTTGAATTCTATGATCATTCATTCGTACATTTATGATCTTGATAAGATCTTATCTTTGTCTTTTGTTCAAACTGTAACTTTAATTTTTGTTATGATGTTAATCATCATGTTTTATTGTGAATACCATTGATATATTTTTTTTTTGAAAATATATGTACTTGATCCTTCCTCATTCAAAGAACAACCATATAAGTATCATAAATACATCTTTTTCAAAACCTTCTTCACTATGCCCAAGTAAATAATTATTAACTTGTAACGGACATTTGAATGGACCCGAAAAGGACTTAAAATGAAATAACATTAAATAACTTGTAAATCGAATTTCGAATGTGCCTTATTATTGGTAAAATATGTAAATAAATGAAGTCTATGATAAAGCTTAAAATAAATATGATATATATCTATATAAATTGTAATTTATATATATGTATAGGAGGTGCATTCGAAAACTCGAATGATTAATACGTATTACTTAATAATCCAGGATTCTTTTCTTTTATTTGTAAACTCAATAAAAGAAAGTCCCATATTTCGGGCGACAACATGTAACGATATCTTGTATTTTCTGTATAATTTTTAAATATCTTTTCTTATATTTCCAAGCAATGTGTGATTTTAAAATAGGTACTAACCAGTTCGAAGAAGAATTTTCAAATTGATTCTAATATTATTATGTAGAGAGTGTGATTTGATGAGTTTTTATCTTTAAGTTGTCCTAACAACGAATTGTAAATAAATGATATAATTCCGGATCCATCTTTAAAGGAGGATGTACACATAATCTTTAAAGGTGTGTATTTATTTTAGTAATTGTGCGCCACAATAAAAAGAAGGAAAATTAAATGCCATATATGCTGGTTTATGTGATTTTCGTAGCTTGTTCTAAATATAAATATGACTGAGGGCCTTTGTATAAGTGTCGTCATATAAAATATTGCGACTGTCGTTATATATAATTTTGGTGGTCTTCTCCGCAGGATTGACGACGTTATAGAATCATACGGAAAGTCGGAAAGGAGATGACAAGCTGGAGGAAGAAGAGGAATATAATATCGAATTGGAAGAAGAGTAGGATAAAGACGTATCAAGATGCTCTCAGGAGTTTAAAGGAACTTCAACAATTTGCCTTACAGAAAAATAACTCTGATTTACTTAATGTAGTTTCTTAGGCTAAAATGTGTGCGGAAATTCGAGCAGCCAAGTAGCAGTGTATACAGAAAACCCTGCTTGATTATTGGAAAAAATAAAGAAAACGTGTGCATAGCATATTTTGTGTTCATTTTAAGTTTTCTGTGTATTAATTCGTAGAAGAAAGAAGTACTGTAATTGAACAAGGTACGAACAGCAATATATTTTCTCAGTATGTCCGTTATAAGTATTTTTTTAAGAAAGGAAACGTATACCTGCATTAAGCGGAAACCTGACTTTAACGGAAATATTTGAGAATCCCGCTCGATTCCGCTAAAGACAGGTTTCACTGTATTCTTAAAATTGCATTCAGCTGATTTCGGTCAGCTTTTGATCCATTACTTCTTGGTATTGGGTCCATGGAAAGTAACCGAACAACGGCATGTCATGAAAACACTTGAAAAAAAATGAAAGGAAATATATGAGTTTTACATCCCACAGTTATGCCTTGTAGGCTAAAAGAAACGGTGATGATGAGAAATGAGTAAAATGGTGGAATGAAGAAGGTGGGAAGAAACGGGAGAACATAAAGAAAACCCACGCACGATGTGTTTGTTCACGGTGTGAGCTGGGATCGAAACTGGGACCCACGCACCAGAGGTGAACGCACTATCACTGAGACACCGCAGCCCATGGAAACACTTGAATCGGCAGTAAAACATTAAATACAACCAGTAATGGTTTCAAACTATTTCCTCCGGGGGAGAAAATTCAATACACAAGGGGATGAAAATAGTGCTATGAAAATACAGGTAACCCTTGACACTATCGAACATTTATCGCGGAGAGGAATTTCACAGCTCCTGGGGACAAATTGCTCCGGGGGCCATTCCTTGAAATTATCACTGAATACACCTAAAACAGAGCTGATGGTTAGTCATCGAAGTACGTTTCTAGTTATGATACTACCCTTACTTTTGTATATCTTGTTATGAAATAAAATTGCTTACGTTATTAATCATATATCATACGACTTCAAAATACCGTGTTTTCGCGTTTGGTAATATTTTGACCGCACTACATGCAGGCAATGAAATTACCACATGAATACGGTAACTACCATATAATTTCCATTCCTGAAGTAATTGTTTCAAAAACCTACTCTCTCTTGTAAACTTTCAAGGTAACTCTTGCATTCTTATCAAATGTCAGGGGTAGCGTAGTGTGAATATTGCAACCGGGACTACTGTTAAGTAATAACAGGAATTTTGATCCATACAAAATCATTATAACACTTAGGTATCCTTATGCATTGTGTGAATCAATAACACATGTTCCAACGTAAGAAAGGATAATCTGATAGTTACGAAAATACACAGTTATACCTGTTCCGGCTAATCATACATCATTACACGTAATCCCAGCTAGAATACATAAAGTGTTAAAGGAAACCGATATTTTTTAATGTCTTGTTCCTAATACATTAAAGTCTAGGTTATTTAATTTGTTAAAATACAGATACAGTAGACTGTCGACTATCCGGCCTAGTTCCCAATGAATAATAAAATAAAATAAAAATCATCCATAATAAAATGAGGAGTACTTAAAAAAAAACGAACTACTAGTATTTTAACGCCATAAAAACGCGACTTTGCCAAGAAAATGAAGTCATGTATCAAGGCTGCTTCAAAATCTTAAGTCTAACTTCATATTTGTGTAATAATAATTTATTAGTGAACAGTAAAATAGGTTTAAATGATTTCTGTAAGAATTAGCCTACATTCTACATTAATATGTATTTTATTTATTTTTAAATTGTATATACTCATAGTGTACAGAATACATCATTTTATGTTTTCTGCAACTAAGTTAGACATTATAAAATTTATCTTAAAGTGTGTACAATATTTTGATTCATGAACTTCCTTTTTTTTCTATAATAAATTTCTAAAACGTACATCAAACATTTGTAAAGAATTGAACTGTACTTAAAAGGCAATAAAATACGAATAAGAACGAGTTTTGGTATAAAAACTGTGTTGTTAATGGTATTGACAGGTTTATAAACGCTCACTTTTGAAACGAGCTTAGGTTATGATAAAACTCACCAAAAGATGAGCGCGCTCACGTGAGCCAGCTCCCACGCATCCCACGCAACAGAGGTGAACACGCTACTACTTAGTAAAGATCAGTTATACAATGATTTTGATATTATATGTATAGAGGGCATACATTTCGTACATAAATTTACTAAATAAAACTAGAAAGAATGGTTCGAGAATCGAGACGGGACGGAAATTTTTTTCGAAAATCGAGACGAGACTTTCACAGAATTTATGACCTCGTGGACAACACTAGTTTTAATATTGCAGAAATATATTTTATTATATACTGTTATTAGTGCATTTATAAAATTAAAAAAAAACTAATACGTAGATAGTATTTATTTTAGTAGCTGCATTACAAGTGCTTGAGAACCGTGGTGGCTCAGTGATAGAGTGTTCACTCGGATCCTTGTTCGATTCAGCTTGTAGCAAGTGGGCTTTGTGGTGGACAAGCCCCATGTGTACGGGTTTTCTCCCCCCCTTTTTTTCATTTTACTACTTCATTCATCGTCATTATCACCGTCTCCTTTAGCCTACATGGTATAACTGAAAGATTCCATTTCTTTCGTTAGAAGTGATTATTACTACTGTATTTATAATTATTTTTGTTTTGTACTATTGTTCTCTAGAAGACAAACATAGACAAATTTTACTCACTCTCTTTCTCTTTATAGATATATGTTCTTGTGAAAACCTGCCCTGTTTTATATCGAGGGCGCGCAGATAGTATCTCAAAGCAACTGAAAAAAAATAGGGTGCCCATATTACGTATAATAGTACAAAAAAAAAAAAAGTCTTAGCATTCTTTCCATTGCATGTTAGCCAAATGTAAAAATTCGCAATGGAAATGCTTCTTATTTTCTTCATTGCGTTTTTAAGCCATTATACGTCACCTGTTTATCATTGACAAGTGTTTCATCGGCTATTATACGTTCCTGAAAATAATTTCTTCCTTTTCGCATTTTTAAGGCATTGCATACGAATGTTAACTGCTTTCGGTTATCTTCCTGTATGTTTAAGACACGGTAACTGACACATTAATTTTCTGCTCTGACAATTAATTTCTTACAATTATCTTTTCTTCTTCGTCTTCTGTAAATGGGTTATCCGCTCAGTGTTGCTACAGCTACGAACCTAAATTATCAGAACAATTCGAAATTGTAAGTAATTATGTATCATGCTTCCTTTAACTTGGGTAAAGTAATAATTGAAGTACAATATACAACAGAAATACATTCTGAACACATTTGAGTCAATGTTTGTTCGGCGACGTATTACAATCTAAACACAGTAAATTGATTACAGCCATATGTTAAGGTGCGTGAAATTATGAAAGTCATTTGATTTACAAATGAAAATACATTCACTACTCATGACATATTGTCAATGATGCGCTTTACTGCATTGTTCTTACGTTAGTACATATTGCTTTGACCAATAAAAGTGTATACTGTAATTTAGGGGATTCGCCTTTTATAGTCATATTTCTGTGTGATATCCTTGTGCCCACGATAAATAAATATTATACTGTGTATTCATTTCTGAGATTTATCTTTTGGAAATAAAAGCATTATTTTTCCAAAGAAGTAAGAAATGGGCATGTTATCATCTAAAGTACAATGTAAACTACAGAATGTGAATAACTAAGTGAAAAAAAATTACCTTATTAATTGATAATTTTGAATTTAACTTCTTTTCCAATACCGAAGTTTTATCAGGTGTAGATCCGGAACTTTCAGCTTAACACGGGACCACACCACAAATTCGGGACTTGCGACTAAGACCAAGAATTATAATTCTTTCTAATAGCTTTGAGATTTTCTACTTTTTGCTCACAAAGTAATCGTTTTCAACAACTGTTCATTTCTTGTTTCGAGAATTATCACTGGGATAACAGTTGAACGTAGGTGAAAGAATTATATTTTTATACAGAATGCTGGTTTCTTATATATATGGAAATGCAGACTTGTGTCTAACGTATAATTATTTTTTTTTCCCCTCAGGAATTACGTTCATACGCATCGTGAAAGTTGTTTAATTCGCATATTGATAGTAGCTGCATATATTGCTGTGCATGGTTCATTTTTTTCTTTATCTTCCAATATACTACACGTACTTTAATGATACTTGGCTAATAAATAGCCTAGGATATGTACTAGTTTTTTTTTTATGTTTTCCGTGCAGATACTTACCTGAACCTGAGGTCTCAACCGGAGTGTCCAAATTAAACAGTCTCTTCCGAAAAAAAAAAAAAAAAATGAAGATTACGCGACTTTATGGATTGCGACACAAGCGTATGGTGGCATTCGATTAATAAGATAATGACGTATGAGGAATGAATTTAAGGTATTAACAGTATAAATAACAGCTTCCTAGGTGAAAGTCGACAGTTTCTTTAAAAACTTTGTGATTTTAAAAGAGTTAACGATTGTCTTTTTCCGAAACAATTTTATTAGTACAGCCTGGACCAAAATAGGCTGAAACGTGAAACAACGCAAGTATTGAGTTTAGTGGTTATTTTCTTTGAAGTATTCGTATGTACTTAATTGACCACTGATGGGAGACTGTTCTAAGTCGTTGTCCATCAAGTCTCAAATCGTCAAATGTGTTAATAATAGAAGATGGCAACCTTGAACGCTTCCTTTCTTTTTTCTGTTCCTTTTCTGATTTTAAAAAAGAAATAAATACAATAATAGTGAAAAAAGGTCCCAATTAATTGAAATTAATGTTTCGTAATTCCAGTCTTGACATGGTTTTTACATTTAATCGTAATAGAGGCAGCCATTTGTTTTCATTTAGAGGAAAAAGAAAACACTGGAATCTTAAATAGGAAACTACCAAATCCGGCGGATCGTTAAAATTGCTTAACAATTGTTCTTTATTATCCTAAAAGTGCATTTGCGATTTTTCTTTTCGAAGAAAGGAAGAAGAAAGCTACAGGTTAGTTACATTGCTTATCACTATTAAAAAAAAAAAAAAAAAAAAAAGAGCTTCTAACAGCGAAACCACACTTAATTACAGACCACCTTTCTTATATAATGTAAATTCGACAACGTTATTACCGTTTCTAAACCAAATAGAACATATTTCTAAACCGACATAAAAAATACATTGTCCAAAGATGAAACACAACCGATTGATGGACTTTATCGAGTTGAACAAAATGATACAGCGAGTCCAAATTCTTATGCGTAGTATTCGAAAAAATCGAGAAAAACTATTTTTTCTAAACCTAAAAGTTGATAGCGCATAATAACCACACCATCTATCAAAACGAAACCTATACTTTAATATATCTTCATTCATATTTCAGCAAGATAACAATACATAGTATCGTTAATGAAATAGAAGAACAGACCCATATTTAGGTATTTTATGCCCCTGGGCACACGAAAATTTTGCGCCCCTCCCCCTTTTTTGGGTCTATATTCAGTATAGACTTAAACAATATGGCCGCTTCAGCGGATAGGTGCTGATTGCCACGGGTGCTGACTGCCACAGCCAATTATTGGTGCTGACTGCCACGACTGTCGCTGATTGCAAATATGTATTTGGAAAGAGAGGAATTGATCCCTCATACTAAATTTATGATTATTAATTAATTTAGTAATCATCACAACAAATCTATGTGGCATCCTATAAGTTACAAAGATGCTCACTAAGTGGAACGACATACACTTGGATGTTTATAAAGGGATTGTCTTTTCTGTTATATGTACAATTTGCACATTTCATTGTTTATATTAATTGTTTTATTGTATTATTTAATGGATATGATAGTCTGAAGCAAGCTGACAAGGGAAGTTTGGGAGAAGCACTCGCCTGCAGAGAAATAAGCATGTCATTTGAAGGACCAATTCATGCTGATTACAACAGGTAATAAAACTCCTGTACGTTGACAGCTGTTCGAGATATTCAGCTTGGAAGTTTATATGAGAAAATGAGTGGATGCACGTTTCAATGCGTTAACTATTCTCACCCATGGCGAAGCCTGGTGGTTTGAACTTGCTATTGCTTGATCACTGGGGTCCATTCACAGACAATTTGCATGTTGCATTTGCATATTACAAGTTGCATGACGGATGGCAAAGACCTAATGTTTGAGAAGATACCAAAGAATTGCACACGATTTGTGCAACCATTTGATGTGTTTTGATTCCGATCAATCAAAGATTATGGCAGGAGATTTGTACATAGTATGAATTTTCTTCATCTGGACGTTAAAATGTACCAACGAAACAATCAAATAAAGTTCGTGTCCATACGAATCACTTCCGATCACCGCGATACATTAGATTGTTTCAGTTTGCGTTCTGCAAGGCAGGTTACGAACAAATTATAGGCCTATAACTTTTGAATCACTTGTCGAATTTGCTTTTTGCTTTGGTTCTACGAACTGTTCTCTTGACGGATGCAACACAATTGCACATATAAAATGTTCATGAAACAAAGGGAGTATTTTGCCTGCGTCATTTCTTCATAAAACAAAAGAACAACTGTGATCAATTTTCGTCTCTAACCTATGATTATTGTGAACAATGTAATGACTAATCGTATCTAACAAACCCGTTAGTTATTGCGAAACACTTTTTTTTTTCTGATACTTCCGATAGCTTTCAATTCGTATGTCAATATTCGTTACTAATTACGTTGTACTTAACGCGTATAAATGCGTATATCCTCATTTTCTCACATAAACTTCCAAGTTGAATATCTCGAACCGTTCTCAACCGTACAGGAATTTTATTAGCTTGTTATAATCAGCATGAATTGGGACTTCAAATGACATGCTTAGTTTCTCTCCAGGCGAGTGCTTTCTCCTGAACTTCCCTTGTGAGGTACAGCCAGCAGTGCTTTTTTGATGGAATTTTCATGAGCTGCTCGAAACAATTTGCACAGCAGTACACAGTTCATGCTGACATAGGGAGTTCAAGTGAGAATACATAAATCGTACCAATTTTGTACGCACCGCTCCCTGACAAAACTGAAAGTACACTCATGTCCATATTAAAATTATTGTCGCATATCTATAACTGTCTTTTTGTAAGAATATAATTTGATAATTTTGCAGAGTACTTTTAATACTTATATTATGTGTATAATCAGGAAATTTATATTTGTGATAAATTTCATAGGAAAAGAATTATAAATACGAAAATCATAATGAGTAAAATGAAATGTAACTAAATGGAAAAGAAAATTTTATTTTCGTTTTATTGTTCTTATTTAATGCTCTTTTGACATGGAATTTACCACATACTTGTCTTTGCCGATTATACACATACTAACATTATAAGAAATACCGGGCGAATTCGTTATCAAATTATATTACTAGAACAACATATTTATAATTATGTGACAATAATTTTGGACATGAGTGTACATACCTGTTTACCTTTGTTAGGTGTTGGTCTGAACAACACGATCCTAAGGATAATCTAGTTTCTTTCATGCTTCTTGGCGTCCGGTAATATTACGTCTAGCAACTTTCTCTCAGGCTCGTGGCAGTCAGCACGCCATCGTGGCAGTCAGCACCTTGATATTGGCAATCAGAGCCAGTCGTGGCAATCAGCACCATTAATTGGCTGTGACAGTCAGCACCCGTGGCAGTCAGCACCCCACCGCTTCAGCTTACATTGAGTTTTCAGTAATGGGGCGGGATGTACACAATCAAATGAACGGGTTATGCTGGCATCCAATAAACAATAGCCTCAGTTTATTCTAGCTCCAGTAGCATTGCAACGAAAGAAGCAATAAATCAGTCGCACTGTGGTACAGTGCCAACAGTTTTCAGTATAGATTTCCCTCAATCCTTTTGGGATTTCGAGATTTTTTAGTAAACTTTAGACTTTCAGCCAAGCAGCTACTGCATCATCACTATTTATTTTAGGATTATGGTTCGTACCTCACTCTCATCAGAATAAAGTAACCTTCCAAACGGTATCATTTGCTTGTCCGTATTATATACCTGAAAAGGAAAATTCGAGGAAATGAGAATTCTGAAAAAATCCCCTTTTCAAAAGTTTAGGCCCCTCTGAACCGGCCCTGTGTTAACGTACAGATCTGTAGAGGGGAGGGGAGAAAAGGAAGAAAGAAGCCGTAACATGTCTGATGGTCATGTCGACGACATACATGTGTGTTATTGGACGCCTAAAAATCTTTTGGATAATATTTGCGACAGAACAAAATAAACCTTTTTTTGCATTGTAATATTGAAGGCCAAACGGATGACATCATGACCCGCACCAACTTAACGAACTCCTTCTCAAAATACATGTGATCTGTTTCGTAATACACGTGCGACTGAACAATAAAAAAATCCAGCAGTGATATGTAGATGTTAAATGACTAGTTTTAAAGCAATACATACGTATGGTATATATATACACACCATACCATATATATATACCATAAATCCCGAAATGGTTAAGTTTCTCTCCCGGCCACCTTTGCATATTTCCCACCCTGGGGCCGGGCTCCTGTGACACATGCCTAAATACAAGCCAAGATAGAACCGATAATTATGATTAACTCTTATACTTTAATTGTTGTTTACCTATAATATTATATCCAATATATATTGTCATTCTTTGTCTTCCAACATCAACACAACACTCCTAAGTGACAAGTACATTCCTAACAGTGACTACATTACATACCAGTTCTTGTAAATACGCTATATTAGTGGGATTAGTGGGACGAGTCTTCGTATGGTCTATTACCTCTGTCTGCGACGGATCCTTCTAGCTCTGCCTCACAGTATGGTCCTAAATTACCCGAATTGTATAGCAGAAAATAAACATTATCGAGTCATTTGAAAGTAATATCTCCTTAAAGTTAATTAGTATTATTTGAAAATATTGTCAACTCTCAAGTTAGGTATTGAGACTAGTGTGTTAAATGTAGTATTCGACTTTTATCTTCAGAGGAATGGTGCACATCCCGCTTGATAATTGTAAATAATAATATTCGTAATGTATTGCGTGGTTTTTCCCTCCCCCAAACCATGAGATAGAAACTGAAGACAGTCAAAACGCCTTGACTCTATGTGAATTGGGTACAAAATGATGAAACCTAAAATGGCGTACTAGCTCAAATGGTAGAGTGTTGGCGAATTCGGGAGGTTGTGGATTCGATTCTCGCTGCCGACCATCCCGGAGATTTCCAGGGTTTTCCTCAGTCCTACCAGGAAAATGCTGGGGTGGTTCCTACTAAACAGGGGCTGGCGGATACCTTCTCAAATTCTTTCCACTGTTATTGTTGTTGTTAGATATACCGTTTTAAATGGCCTCTGAGTTGTAATTGGTGATCGATAAATAAACAAATAAATAAATGGGAACAGATCCTGCAAACTGACACTATATGACACTTCGTATGTGAAGAACAACTCATATTTTCAATTTTTAATGAGGAAATGAAATGTTATGAGAGAAAAAAATTATAATTATATAAAATTTTATAATTGTATAAGGTAATCAGAAACAGACATTTGTTGACAGTTTCTAGTTATGTTTTCTACCATATTATAACAACGATCTTTGACTTTTCTTTAAATTAACTCGATTTACAACGAACTTAAATGTTCGTAACTGAATTATCTATGTTTGTGTGTGTGTTTGTCTGTTATTCGCGATTCAATTTTGAGCCCTCCATTCGATAAAGCATCGAAAACTATCTGAGAAAGTGATGGAATTTTTCGCGTCACTCTTACCTTTACCAGGATATTGGCCAAAAAATGTCCGATTTCTGGTGATTTAAGGAGCCATATCTCGGGACCCATAAGTTAGAGAGAGGTGATATTGATGTTGATCAATACCTAAGAGGATGGCGAACATTTTGGTACCAAATAGTAACCGGTGGCCACTGTTTAACTAGCCACTGGTTTGGCCAATGGCCACCAATTAATATCGGTACAAAAATGTTTACCATCCTCGTAGGTATTGACTGACACCAATATAATTTCTCTATGACTTACCATTCACGAGATATTGGCCAAAAAGTTCGTATTTCAGGAGATTTAAGGAGTCATATCTCTGGAAACCGTAAGCCATAGAGAGATGACATTTTGCGAATTTTTGAGAGAAACAGAAGATGGTACGGATAAAAAGATTTACTTTTACATCTAGAAACAATCACAGTTATCCTTCCCGCTCCATCTCTCCATTCTTTTTAAGTTCGTTCTGGCAATGCTCTAGGAACATTCTCAACTGGTTAAGTTTCAATTATAATAACTATTCTTAAGTGCAGAGAGAATGATGGGTGAAATTAAAGTACACAAGTTTATTAGTTTTAAAATTTATTGAACAAAATCTGTTTTTCTAATTTTCCCTGAGTTGGTACGATTTGTATCGATCAGGGCTAAATGAAACATTTGCATGTTTTGTGATGCTAAGATTAATTCTGCTTTGTTCTTGCATATCTACTTATGATGAATGAATTAGAAATTAAAACGTGCAATTGCCTTCTAAAAGGAGTTTTCTAAAAGGAGTTCTAAAAGGAAACAGCATTATAGGTGTTTAGGTGTTCTTTGTTTGATATAAATAGCGTTGTGTATTATAAGGTTAATATTTTTCAAGTAAGACAGATAATACGTAACATAACACTAATACATGCACTTTAGGCTAAAGGAGACGGCGATTAATGAAAATGAATTATTTACGAAATAATGGGTGAAATAAAAATGTGGGAAGAAAATGGGATAACCCCGAGAAAACCTGTGGACACGATGTTGTCCACACCATGCTCACATGGCCGTTGATAAAACCAGGGTCCCTTCGCACCAGAGAGGTCTATCATTGAACCCCCCTGCTCCCCTCGTCCTGTATCACAGTCAATCCTAACTACTAATGTTCCTGTACGGCAATTTATAACCTCCGAAATTCCTTTCATACATACAGGATGTTTTAAAACAACACCGACAACGTTTGCCGAAATGGGGAAATTGGTGACACATCAATATTTTACACGTACTACACTTAATCATTTATAAGCTTTCCTCCTTTTGTAAGTATTTAAAATATACAGGGTGTTTCAAAACAACACCGTCAACGTTTGGGATGTGACTCATGACACCAAGATATGACAAAAAGTATAGATCAATCTGGGTGCACAAATGCTTCCTTTCGGAGTTATAGGCTGCCGAAAACATGAAAAAATGAACTTTAAAGGCCCATAGCTCCAAAACTATGGGATCTACGGTAGTCGGGTCAAAACTTCATCTAGGAACTAGTACATGTGTTCTATCCAGAAATACATGTTTCAGAATCTTGCGGTATTCATGCAACAATTTTTATAGAAGGAGTTTGGTTACGGGCATACAATTTCAAATATTCACCAACTACCTCTATAAAAGTTATTGCGGAACTACCGCAGGATTTTGAAACATGGATATTTGGATAGGGCACATACTAGTTCCTAAGTGAAGTCTTGACCCAACTACGGTAGGTCCCCTAGTACGTATTGAAGCTATAGACTTTTAAAGTTCATTTTTTCATGTTTTCGGCAGGCTATAACTCCGAAAGGAGGTATTTATACACCCAGGTTGGTCTACACTTTTTGTCTTACCTTGGTGTCATGAGTCACATCCCAAACGTCGGTGTTTTGAAACACCCTGTATATTTTGAATACTTACGAAAGGAGGACAGCTTATAAATGATTAAGTGTAGTACGTGTAAAATATTGATGTATCACCAATTTCGGCATTATATGGCTTTTGTAATTTGTCCATTACGCTGCTTCATTGCGAATACGACGATCAGTTACTATTGTTCGGTATAATTTCTATAAGTCAAAGCGTGTCCACAGGAAAAATAAAATAAGTACCGTAAATTATTTTAAACCATAAATTTCAATAATGATAATTAATTGAATTATGATGATAGAATTGTATAATGACAGGGTATTGATATTACGTGTTCCTTCTAATTACTTCGGGTAGTTGTTGAGAGAACTATGTCACACGAAACAATTTCAATTTGTGGTATCACGCTCATGAACAAAATGGAAGCTTACGTAAATCAGATTTGTCGTTAATGACCTTTTCGAGTTAATGTGCAAGTGACAACCTGCATGTGACAAATCAAGCACAGAAAGAAAAGAGGCTTGTTCATGCAATGATTGGAAGTGTGTCGTACTCACCGATTTGTCCTCGAGTTCGAGTTCTAGTCCCTCTTTCCGTAGATTCTTTTCATAAATCTTTCTTTTTTCTCTTTTTCTGAGATCTGATTCTGTGCCTTCGTCCTCGTACACCATCACCATATCAATGCGTCGACGCCCGTCGTTGAAGAACAACGTTGAAGCCTGAACCTGCGCTTCTGACTGCAAAATATACACAAATTTCTCTTTGTTAATTTACAAATTGTAACCACTTTCAAAATAATAATAATAATAATAAAACAGAAGTGAAAAATGCTTAAAGAACTAGTATAACATAGTACACAACATTTTAACTGCAAATATTCCATTCTTTTCTTAAGAAGGGTCATTAACCTATTATTTTTAAAAAAGAAAGTTTTGCTTAATTGATTTTAAATTTAACGTCTCTTTCAGCACCAAGACTACGTAAGATGTGGACCTATAGCTTAACGTGGGACCCAAACCACATGGGAATAGAACACGGGTGTTCACCGCGGAACGCACGTACGGTTACCATATAGCCATAAGACAGTTCTAAAAAGGAAATTCAATGAGGGCAAGTCAGTAGGTATGGGAACTCCTTTATGGATATATCGTTAGTTTAAGAGGGAGACCCTGGTCGATTCGTGGTAGGAGCTCATGTGGTTCTGATTCCGCGTTGAACAGTAGGTTCAAATCTCATATAGTTTCGGTGCTGAAGGGGACGTTGAACTCCAAATCAATCAACCAACCAATCACTAGGTAAGAGCAAATTGCTTTTCATTGGGATTCAAATTACACAAATACAAACTCACATGAAACTACCTTCTAAATGCTCAATGTCTTTTTAATGTAATTTTAAATGGCATTCGGCAAGCATATGTATTTCACAGAAAATTTGAAGAGTTAGCCGCTAAAGAGGAAAACTTTGTTTTGGGGGGAGGGGGTCAATTTTCTAGATTAATGTAAGCCTTTCACCTTTGTAGTATAAAACCAATTCTATTCTACAGTGAAGCGAAATTACCTATAGTATCCAGGAGTATACTTCCAGAAAGGATCCTTTTGATGGCTTTTGACGGAAAACGAAATTTGTAATTATTTCGAAAGATTGGTGCAGTCATTTAGGTTGGGGACAACTCCTTCGGAAAATAAAATAGAAAGTCTCGGATTACAAAACTCACCACTGTGAAGAGTGCAAAAAACATTGCAAAGTTTTTTTAATAGGGTACATGAGAAGCCATCACTTATTGCCGATTTTTTTTTTTTTTTTTTTTTTTTTAAGACAGCTTAAGTTCAACGAACCCAGTAGGCTGATTTCAACGCATGTTGTACCGAATTTCCCGTGCAAGTAATAGCTGCGAAACAGAATGATAACCTTTCCCATTTGTGTCAAAAGACATTGTGAAAAGTACAAATCACACCATTTTCTACGAGACTCGAGTTCTGTTTTAGGTATCTTACGTTCATTTTAGGTGGCAGATTCCTGCGTATAACGGATTCTAATGTTCTCTGCAAATAATATTTACAAACCAAAATGGTGATATTTATAATTTTTACAAACGAGATACTGTTCTTGTTCGAGTACAAATAACATTACAGAAAAGTTTTCTTGGGTGCTGTTCCAACGTTGCCTCTGACTTCGGTATTTGGAGATTGATAGGTGCATACCATTTTCTTTTTCTGCCTCTTACTTAAGGCATCTGTTCGTTGACACCAACGAAATCAGTGAAGATAACAAACCTACCCTTGAGTAGGATGAATATTAGGCCCAAATCTTAAACGCACAAAATAATTTCATCAATTCTATATATATACCCTATATATATATATATATATATATATATATATATATATATATATATATATATATATATATATATATATATATATATATATATATATATATATATATATATCCTTTAGCATTCTTTTATGAATTGTGACTTGTTATTAGTTACATAATTCAATTTCAGCCCGACAGGATTAGAGTGAAGATGCTGAAGCCAAGCTTAATTATAGGATTTCAAGTTGGAACCTGTTGTGCATTCCCAATTTTTGAACGGAATTACATTATTTTGATTCAGCGCAGTCACAGAAGAGTTTTCCTTTTTACATTTATAATTTCTATTTTGCGCACGATCATGTTCATGCCCAGTGACCTCACCGATAACGAACGCAGATCTTTTGTTTAATGAAAGTTCTGAAGCACAGGAAAAAAAAAAAAAAAAATGAAAGAATTATTCTCTGGTGTGAAATGACAAGATTAATATTTGCTACCGAATGTTCTTGTAATCAGTCTGTTTATTTCACAAGAGTATTTAGGTTTGCATTTTCATTACATCAACTCAAAGCTATGATTCTGGAAAGAATGAGGCTTCATCAATTAAACCGTATAACTGAAAAAAACCCCAACAATGAATTCCGACCATCTTTTGTTTCTTTTAATATCAGCAATATTCATATCCAATTACTATTAATATATATCATACGTAGTAGGCAGATTGCTGGTATGAACCAAAAGTAGTTAGGAAAAGTATCCGGTGAGTGATATCATGCACGCATAAAATGCAGTTATTTTTACTTTTTCACAAAACCGTGTAAGCGCAAACGAGAACTTCCATAACTCTGATTTGCAATTATTATTTGCAGAGGATTATTTCACATTATACGTTGGAATCAACCCCCTGACATGAACATAAAATACTTTTAAAATATTGACAATGAAGTTTACTTTCATAGAAAGTTACGCGATTTGCACTGTTTACAATACAGGGTATAGCCTAAAAGTAGGTATACAGTACCGTAGTGATCAGCTCATTGCATTTTAAATCATTTCTTATTGTTATCTATCAGGTAGACTTAGTTTCTTTATTATTTGTTTTTAATGTGTTTATACTAGGGATGGGCAAAACAGGTTTTTATAAAAACCGAAAACCGGTTTCTATAAAAACCGAAAACCGAAAAACCGACATTTCGGTTTTCTCCAAAACCGGTTCGGTTTTTCACCGAAACCGGTTTCGGTTTTCTCCAAAACCGGTTCGGTTTTCACCGAAACTGGTTTCGGTGAAAACTTTTGGAAAACACGTAGAACTATTTCTGTGGAAATGGATTCGGTTTCCGGAGAACAACGAAACACCATTCTAGTCAAAAATAGAACAAATTTTGGAAAAAAAAACCGGAATCAGTTTTGAAGAAAACCGAAACCGGATCAGGTGAAAAACCGAACCGGTTTTGGAGAAAATTTTCAAAAACCGATTTCGGTTTTTTAAAAACCAAAAACCGAAAAACCGGTTTTTGTGCTCACCACTAGTTTATACTTATATCTTAAGCTCAGAAGAGCCGAAGCAAATAAACTCATAAACTAGAACGTTATACTTGATCAATGGAGGGGTGTATTCCTACTTTTGGACCATCCTGTATAATTTGTGAAGGAACGAGGAAGATTTTCATTCTCATTTCCAACTATTATTTGTACAGGACATTAATGTACATCATACGTTGGAATCATCCCCTTGGTATGAACATAAGCAGAGTTGGCGTGGGTCAATGAAAACTTGACCCACGACCCATCGTGACCCACAACCCACTGACCCACGACCCACCATGACCCACTTTAACCCACTACACACTGTAACCCACCATGACCCACCACCCACCGTGACCCACTCTCATCCACTGTGACCTACTCTGACTCATCAAAATCCATCGTCATCAACTCTGACACATGATCCACGTCCTCTTCTCTACTGACTAAAGAATTTACACTTGCAATAAAACAAGACTGTGATATTGTCACTAATCGGAGTTTGAATTTCAGAGGTCAATTGCTCAAGCATCACTCTATTAGAATAACGGTGAATCTGACCTTTACGATATAAAATGGTAAAGTATTACGTCACTGAGGAAATTGAAGCGCTTCGGGTTGGGGGGAAATTAGTAAGTGAATAAAATATACTTGTACTAAGAGAGTATTCTTGCAAGTGTTAATTTCTGAACGCATTTTAAAAGAAACTTATATTCGCAGGAAAATACCCTTGTACAATACGGAAAAGGTTATGACTTCTCAGTTCACAGTATTTTTCTCCTAAAGACTTAAAAAATCCGTTTTTCATAGCATACCCTCTGTGCTCGGGTACCCTCTGTGAGAGCATCTCCATAAAGTATGCTCATAATTGTAATTTGTGTAATCACTAAAACACCACGTTAAATTTAAGTTACAAATATGCATAATTGCAATTATTATGAATATTTATTCAAAGTAGTTTACCTTCTAGTTTATAAAAAGGAAAGAAGACACTTATTAAAAATTAGGTACAAAGTTGAATAATACAAATAAGTTATTAGTAATACAAGTATACATTTTCCACAACTCGTTTGCCACCTTAAAACAAATCTGAAATCGGGTTTATTTCCTATTGACCTCCAGGATTTTTTCGTGGTAAATCATTCGCAGCGGAATGATGTCCATCCTTCAGCCAAGAAATAACTAGCTCGCCTACTTTGAGCTTGTCTAGCGGTGGGCCATTAATATTGATGAACAAAAGTTAGACAATGTTTGAGCACTTAATCTATTTCTAATACCAGTCATCTGTAAATTCATAACGGAAAATCCCCGTTCGCATTCAGTCATGGAAATTGATAATACTTCTATCCGACGTAGAAATTTCTGCATCTCATCGACAATCTGCTTGTTAGATTTAAGTTTGATAACGATTTTTCTCGGTCAGTTTTAAAATACTCAGCAAGAAGTATCACCTCTCTATCTCCATACAATATCTTTTCTATATCGAGTATGTCAGTTGGCAATGTCGACTCTGGAGAACAGAAACTTCATCTACCACATCTTCGATAGGAAATCTTGTGCATAAATTATCAATTAAAACCTGATAAACTGATGATTTCTTATTTGTTTATAAATTTAATTTTTGTAATTACACATGAAGGTTTGATGTCATTACCAAGTTCCCTCCCCCCTAGAAGGCAAAAGGGAACGAGGTTCCAGGGAATTGTTCAGAGGTGCCTGGGAATTTCCCCCCTTTTCCCCTTTAATTACCACACTTCTGTTTGTCATTGGTCAAATTACGATGAATTTAAATTAAGTTATCATAGTATAATTATTTCCTTGTTGAATTATCGATACTTTTAAGAGGAAAAAGGATGACATTTGAAAGTCCCAAATTAAGGTAAGTAGACCAACGTAAAGGAAAAAAAAAGTAAAATTTTCCATATAATTATGCACACAATCCAAACTAAAATTTCCGTGTAATTAAGCTTACAGTACAATTTTATGTCTATTTTCTCACAACTTTATGAGTTGATTGCCCTGTGCTGTAAGCGCTTCATATAATAAACATAAGCTTCAGCAATTATTATAGTAGAAAGCAATGGCTATATGAAGCGAAGCACTGTATTTTTTTGTTTCTGAATTTTTTTTCTTAACTAATATCGATCGTTTTTGATCATTTTTACAAACCAACTCACTACCAATTTTCCATATATAGAAAGTGCACCACCACCCCATAGGAGAATTTAAAAAAATGCTAGGACACATTCTGGTTATTTTCAATAAAGAGTTAATACACTGAATTTCAGCTCCGTAAGTCTAACGACTTGCGAGATACTCATTTTTTTCCGCGAAAATTCGGATCCTCACTACCTCCTTAGGATATGTATTATAATGAAAGTAATATAACATCCCAGTTTGGATTAAGGCCTAACTATATACCAAAAGTCATTTCATTTGACTTCACAATTTGGCCGTGATGATCAGGCACACATAGTTACATTCAATATTTTATATAATAATTTATATATTACAGTGATTCAAAAATGTAATTTTCCAGTAGTTAGCTCCTCTAAAAACTGACAGGCCTCGAAAGCCAAGTAGTAGTATAAGCCCTATCGCTATTATTACAATTACAAATATCAATATCCAAAAATGCTGAAGTTCTTTTTTCACTTAGATATAGCCTACTCACCTCAGGTAAGTAGACATAAACAAATGGAAAAGGAAGGGAAATCAAAGTCTTGAAAGTAAAACGCAGACAAATTCACCAATCTTCATAAGATACTGTCTACATTGCACTGAGCAGAGTGAGTCGGTAGGTCAGACTAAGTCTGTGGGTCGCAGTGGGTCATGGTGGTGGTGGGTCTCAGTGGGTCACGGTGGGTGGTGGGTCACAGTGGGTCATGGTGGGTGGTGGGTCTCAGTGGGTCACGGTGGGTGGTTGGTCACATTCTGTTGACCCACGACACACTGACCCACACAGAAAACTTGACCCATCGACCCACTGACCCACTCCATCTCTGAACATAAGGTACTTAAAAAATTCGGAAATGGGTGACAGCTTCCCATATTCCCCATTATAAAATCTGCAATGTTTTTGCACTCTTTACTGTGGTGTGTTCTGCATTCCAAAAATTATTAATTTTTTTCCTCAAAGGGGTTGTCCCTAAAGCTAAATAACTGCACCTAATTTTGGAACTAATTTGAAATATCATTTTCCACGAAAAACCGTCATGGGGATATTCGAGCAAAATTTCAGATGACATTTAGGTATATACTGGTAGTCTCGAAAACGAAAAAAGGGTCGAGATGAGAAATACATTTTTCAACTTCAGACGAGTCGAGAAATTTAAGACGGAAAATTTCACGAGCGTCGTGGGCAAGATTAGTTCACTCCAGTCTTAGATCTCAGGTACTGTTTAAGTATTACACGATTTATAGTATAAAAATTACAAATTGATAATGTGATTGTACGAACACAATGAAGATCATTTTATAACGTTAAAAGATATGCAAGTCATTACATAATATACACATGGTTTAAATGTTATTATATCACACCCTTCATGGACCTCTCGTGACGCGGAAGGATTCTGATAACTTCTACATGAAACTGAGAAAAAAATAAGTGTATAAATTATGTACAGTACATAAATTTATAAAACGAGACGAGAAAAGTCTTCGAGACGAGACGAGGAAGGCGTTTTCCAGAATCAAAATGAGTGGATAAAAATTCTTCGAGTATCGAGACAACATGAGACGAGGAAAATCTATTTTTGTCTCGTCTCATCTCACAGGCAATACTAAGTCGATGTAAGAGCAAACGGCAATTCGGCTGCCGCGCACAATTGAAAAATATTTCATTTGTTGCTTTTAGAGAAGTAACGTTTTAAATGTTTCCAATAGAGGTTATCAGTTTATTCATATTAAGCGTAATATTTTTCTAAAATCTTATTTTACACAGTAATATATCTTTGATATGAGCATTAAGTTTAGTCTAGAATCAAAATATCCAAAAATTGGAAAACGTCGATTGTTTTTGATACCTTTTAGAATACTTTATTTGTTATTATAGTCACTCTAAAGCAAAATCTACAATACTTCGATACGAATGTTTATTAGTTCTCTGGTTGTACTCGAATATGCAAATGCTGAAAGCATAAATAATGTAAATATCAAGTTGAACATGTTACTTTGTATGCAAAAGATTAATGACATTTCTCTGAGGAAAGATACATTTTTCAAGGTTTTCCACAAGGAAAGTATCTCCCAAGCCATTCTGTTTGGAAAACTATTTACAGGAAACGTAGCATTATATTATTATATTGTGCGAGCAACATAAGTTAAACTACAAAAACTTTGAGCACTTAAAACATAATTAATACGTTTTCCTCTTTAATATGGGAACTATTTTCCTTATGTGTGCGTGAGAAACACACGCCTTCTTTACAGTTGGATACTTATAGACTAACATGTGTCAACAGTGAAGTTCATTGAAAATCACAAATAACCCAAACGAGAAATGGCTGGTTGAGCAATGAGATACAAGCTCTAATAATTTTATAGAATTACTGTGTAGGTGGCATTAATGTAGCAGATCAATAACGGCTACTAATTTGGACTGCGGACTTAAAATTTTACTCATTCTTTAAAACAAGTAGCAGTATTAGGGAAATTTGGCGTGATTTTTTTTTCAACGAATATAAAAACTGGAATTGGTAATACATTTCTACCACTTTCGGTTTTAGTAGGATTAGAGTGGAGATACAACATATGCTTGAGTCGCTTAATTCATTACAAGAAATCGTTTCTGGGTATCCATTACCGTTTTTTTTTTCTATAGTGATCAACATTAAAACTTTAAGGGAATACTTCTAGCTTAAGAAAGAAGATAGTGCCTATTCTTAGAACGATAAATCGAACAAAAAATTTCTTCTCGCTCTCTCTTAGAGCGTGTGCACACGTCTCTGGCAATGCCGGGTCCGGTTCCGACAATGCCGGCAATGTAATCAAATGGTAGCTTACACACGCTTTCCGAGCCGGCAAAAAAGCTGGTGGAACACCCGGGACCGGCAAATGCAGTCCTCCTAGCCGCCGACAATGTCGGTCTCGGCTCCGGTTTTGTCGGCGGCAATGCTTTCTTATGCGTGGATGCACACGCAGCCGGTAATGCCGGAGCCGGCTTGCTGATAGGTTTCTTCAATTTAGCTACAGTGAGTGAGTGGCAAGGCGTTGTGTATTCTTGTTTCTTTTCCTGTATTTGGATTTTTTTGTTTACTTCAGTTTTTTCTGTTATTTTCTTTCTTCACATCACTTCAATATATAATGAAGAATGAAATAATCAAAATGACTGTGAAGTACCACAAATATATCGGCTTGCTATTTACATAAATTCTCAGCAAGGGAAATTCGGATCTTGTTTGAATTATCTAACAACGGCAACGCGGAAAGTGAGTTTCACAGGTGTATGTAGGTCCTATGTATATTAATTTGTTATCCTTTATAGCCGAAACTTACTTAAACGATTTAAACAAAGGGGTCATTGGATTCGTTTTGATAGAGAATATGTGTTAGCATATATGAAGTCATAATAAAAAATCAACATGGCAGAAATGAACGAAATGGAGATATGAAGAAATTATGAATCTAGGATAGTTGCGCAGTGTTTATCCTGTTAATTATGCAACCCAGTATGTAGCGTATGAATAACCTTCATAATAAGAAAACAAGGGTTTAAATCTCAATCATAATCGAAGAACTAGACATTCCCAAGCATAACAAAGGTTGTAAATAAAATCAAAGTATATACAAACTAAAACACAACTATAGAAAGAACTAAAAAAGCACAAACAGAACAAGAAAATTTCAGGTCTTGTGGTTGCATGCTGCTTTACCCTATAGATCAAAAAGAACGATTGTGGACTAAGTGAATAGGCAACTTCAATGCTGCCTTTTCAGAACCTATTATTATTATTATTATTATTATTATTATTATTATTATTATTATTATTATTATTATTATTATTATTATTATTATTATTATTATTATTATTATTATTATTAAATACCGTGATCTCCGTCTGTTTCAATTTTGAGAACTTTAAAGAGATGTTAAAAGTATAGCAACAAAAGTGAAAAAAGAAAGAAACCAAAAGAAGGCCATATACCTCGTGCGCACACAACCACACACACAAAGAGCAAATAACCTTGTTTCTTCGCTCTTCTGTTTAGCCTCCCCCATATTTTCGAAAATTTTGAATCATATTTACGCAGCCTTTCATATAATGTATAAAACGAACCTTCCACATGACGCACTATCAACAATGGATGGATCCAAATCTTTCTAAGTGCTGCTTTGTTTCCTCTTTCTTCGCCGTAAGTACAACAAGGCAAGGAGATATCGTTTGTTAATTGATGTAATCATGTTCTCTCCGTCAAGTTCAAAGTCAAACTACTTCTCGGCACCGGCATTACTGGGATGTGTGTACAAAGCAGCGCAGGTACCGACATTGCCGGAGCCGGATCCGGTTTTGCCGGCCGCGTGTGTAAAGCAGCCCCGGTTCCGGTTCCGGCATTGCCGGGGACGTGTACAAACGCTGTTACTGTTTTTGCTCCATGTAGGTTAATATTGGAACCGGAAGTTGTAATAGTTTTATATTACTTCCAGATTTAGAAGAAAGTTAAGGATGGAGATGAAACATATTTTTCGGACGATATCTATTACCGTTTGGCTATATAGTGATAACGTTAAAACTGGAAATGATTGATTTCCACCACTTTCCGTTTAAATATTAGTTCCGTCAACGAACTTCATTTCTAAATTTTGACCTTCCCCATCCTGGCCAAAATTGATGGCGACCCATCAAATGGTTCTTGAGATTTTTTTGTTTCCCACACACACGCGCGCGCGTGTGTGTGTGAAGGTAACCAAGAAAAATCTGGCGCTTTTTGTCGAGGTCTGTGTTCCAGTGGCCCTCACACCATGAATTGAATGCGAATGGAAATAAGGCGAAGGTCACTTGCTGGTGTGAGTATATCCAACATACTACCTGGTTGTGGCTGTTCGGTTACACCGTGAACTTGCATAAGGACAGAGTGAACATGGCACCTCCACAGAGCGTCATAAAGGGTATGTATGCTCTTGGAGTTCAAACTGGGGTCAAGTGTCGCTGCAGCAGGGCGGAAAATATGCCAGGCCTTTGGTGATGGTATCTTGACTACGAGCGGTGGTTTAACAAGTTTAAGGACGATAACGAAACACTCGAAGACGCACCACGTGCCGCAAGAACAACACATGTACAAAATGAAGATCTTCAGACAGCAATTGAGGCGAACAGTGGCAGACATGTGAGGAACTGGAACTACAATTCAGTGTGAGTGGAGAAACCATCCGGCAACACCTCCATCAACTTGGGAAGCACTGCAAATTGGGTCGATGGTCCCACATAATTTGATTCCGGGTCAGAAGGTAACGCGAGCAAACATCAATGTTTCTTTGCTCTCGTCTGAGGAAGGAGCCATTTTTGGACAGGGTGTTGACGTGTGATAAGAAGTGGGTCCCGTACGAAGCTTCACGGCGCCATCATAATTGGTTAGCATCCCATGAAGCGGTTCGAAACAGCAGAGACCAGCAGTACATCATTAGAAGGTCCTCCTGTGTGTTTGGTGGTCTGCTCGCGGCATCGTGCATCGGGAACTGTTACCAGCTGGTCAGAGCATCAATGCAACTGTGTACTGTCAGCAGTTGAGCCATATTCAAGAAAAACTCAATTCTGAATCGCAAAGGGGTTTTCCTGTTACAAAAGAACGCTAAGTCCCACGTGGGTAGGATGACCCGGGATACCATTCTACGAATTGGATGGGAAAAACTATTGCATCCGGCATACTCCCCGGACATTGCACTGTCCGATTATCACCTGTACCATTCCTTGGACAATCACCTTAGAGGACGGCAGTTGAAATCCCTAGTAGAGGTACAGAATGCATTTGATATCTTCTTCGCTTCACGGCCCACCATGTCCTAACGCGATGGAATCCATGACCTTCCAGAACGTTGGCAGAAGGTCGCCTGTGCTGATGGGTACTATTTTTTTATCTTCCAGGTATGTCTTATTTGACATATCGATGTCCCAAAGTGGTGGGTGAAAAAGTGACAGAACTTTCTTGGTTAGTTTTATATATAATTATAAACTAACTTTACCCACTCTAATACTTTTAAAGTCATGATGTTTACAAAGGCTAGAAGTGCAATAATTTCTCCTTAAAATATTACTTGAGAAGTATAGTTAGTTTCTTAGATTTAAAGCCAGCATACTACTGGCCGGGTCTAAGTGCCGAATAAATCTGGAACTCATACCGGTCTGCTTGCATGTAAAAGTACTCTCAGTATTTCCCTACACAGTTAATTTCAAGAAACCAAAAGTCGCGTATCAATGCTTGACATTTTATTGCTCACACTTTAGAAATGTTGCAGAGGTAGGTAAGATCTTGACATTTTATATGTAAACTCTATGCAAGAAAAGAAACTGATGGTCGCCAGGGGGAGTTTAAGACTGAAAATCAGTGAAACTATTGCCGTAATGTTTGAATGAGATCGACCAGTAACAGTTTTTAATGTAATTATACACTATTTTCATTGTTTCCCTATCTGTTCTAAATATTCGTTTAATGCTAAACTTACTCTGGTTTGTTGGTTGATTTGAAGTTTAATCACCCATTTCAGCACTGAGGCTATGTGGAGAGCATATCTACAGCTCAACGCGTATGTGGAATGCGAACTTCATGAGCTTCTACTGGGAATCGAACATGGGTATTCCGAGCCAAAAATGTGTATGTTTACTAGGAACTCTAAACTCTAGTTTTTTTTTTAAATTTTATTTTAGCAGATAATTAATTCTATAGTTTACAAAACCAAACTTAGTCAGCGGTGATACCAAGGTCCATCGACGTTAAAATACGTTTTGGGTTCTAGCCTCTTGCAACGGGATTCCAAGTGTTGTTTTCACTGATGCGGATAAAATTATTCAAATCCTCTTTATTCAAATAATTGCTTGAATATTTTTCTGCTGTTCGAATAACACTAAGTAACCATTATTCACATGTTCAAATAATGAATTATTCGAATTTTAAGATCATTAGTCGTTAACTACTTCCCCAAGACCCAATTTCACATTATTCTTGTTTTTTTTTTTCTTGGCTCATCCAAGTTTTTTTTCGTTGGAACTTTTCCTGGAGATGAAATATTTTTGACCCCATAAAAAAATGAAGTTGGGATCCCTATTAAAATATGAAATATGGAATTTGGATTCCACTAGAATTTAAAATCTTAATAAACATTTTATGTAATACCTCTAGAAAACCTGTTAAGGTTTACTCAAGTAGCTTAGATTACATTTATGCTTCGTCTTAGGGAAATTTATTTTCTTCAGATAATGGAACACTTTAAATTATTTTGAGTTCTTTTCGAAATGGTTTGGTGTGCCCATTCCATGTCTCACAAGTTAAGTTGAGAGGACAATATTTGACAAATTTTAAAACCTTAAGAAATGTATACTAGGTTCGAGGAACACGTAACTGGGACGTGTTTCGTTGGCTGAAACCCAACTGAGTTTTCATGACACAGGTTCTTACCAGTACACTCCTAATGCGCTCATTAAAAAAAAAAAACATAGCTTGTGGGCTTAATGACATTGAAATGGGACACAAATTTGAGAAAACCAGAAAAGAAACTTAGGAACGATTACGCAACGAAATCAAAATTTATGATGCATATTTAGATTTTCAATATGTTATATGTAAAGTTATTTTTTATTGAAGATCATCTGTGTGATAAAAAGGTCGTTTTTCAATGTGAATCAATCACTGAAGTTGGGATATTGGAAATTATTTACAAGCATTATGTCAATAAGCTAACAAAGCATGAAGTTTAGGAATATCTTCAACTGAGACCACATTTTCCTTCTTAGAAATACAAAGGCTAGTCATAATGTTTTAATTATCACCTCGAAAAACTCAAGCTGGCGACCATGAAGTTTGGTGATGATATTAGTACTTTTCTACATATTACTCTTCAATGTGACACATTTTTCTTAACGATGAGTGATTTGATGGAGATCTTAGTTGTAGAAGTCTTCATTCTGGCTGTTAAGGAAACGTTGCACCTTGAAAATCACCTCGTCGTCATTCCGAAAATCCTGCTACGCAACAGTTTCTTCAACAGCGGAGAAAGGAAAAATCACTGGTGCCATGTCTGGAGAATACGAAGTCAGGCAAAATTTGATAGCCCAAAGAAGTAGCATGTGTGACTGTGGTCTGTGCAGAATTAGCTGGGGTGTTGTTGCAGCAAAAAGGCTCCCTTGAGCAACTTCCCTCGGAGTTCTGTTTTGATAGCCTCCCGTAACCTCGCCAGCAGATTTTTGTAGTATGCTTCTGTGATGGTTTGCCTCTTACGAGCATAATCTGTTAGTACAACAGCATGGCAGTCCCAGAAAACGTTCAGCATTACCTTGTCCTACGATGGTTAGGTCTTCGCCTTTTTCGGTAGTGGTAAATTCACATGTTTCCACTGCTTGCTCCTTTATCTCGGGGTCACAGTGGTACACTGAGCACTCGTCACTGGTTAGACTTTTAAAGAAGTCATCTGGATTGGCATGACACAGCTTCAACATTTTCGCGGCTGCCTCAGTTCAGCGGGCTTCTTGAATGGGTGTGAGCAGTTACGGAAGCTTTGTTATATGCAAAGTGTTGTGCGAGATAAAAACTGATTCATGATTGAGTTTCATTTTTTCCATTATCGCCTCGATTGTAATACGCCGTCTGCAAGCACCAGGGCCTCTATTTCTCTTGTGATTCCTGGTTCTTCATAGCAAGATGGCCTACCACTTTGTTCTTCGTCATTCAGATTTGCTGATCACACTGGAAGTGTCTGCGCCACCTAACCATTGTGTCATATGATGGTGCATTGTTGACATATACTTCCACAAACTCAGCATGGATTGTTACAGTGTTCTTTCCCTTTAAATGAACAAAACGAATTACCGCATGATACTCTCCTTCATCAATAGCTTGCTATTTTGTTTTGGACCCTCTAGCGGCGTGTGACGGTGCTGTGGCGCGGAGATTTTAATGAGTACCAGGTCTACAGACATGTGCGAGTTGTAGTAGTTCGGGCGCATACCGTAACGAGCGTGTGCGTCATATACCGGCATGCCTTGGCAACAACTGTGCTCAGTTTCAGCTCTGTTGTAGCTGACCTGTACAGCTGTGTTCTGTGCTTTCACAATGTTTAAGACTATCAAGTCGCCCGCCGCGTGTGAGTTTCGCTCAGTGATACGGTTTTTGTCAGCAAGTAACCTGTCTGCTGCAGAAATTCATCGACAGATTTGCGAAGTGTACGGTGATACTGTTATGAGTGCAAGCAAAGTGCGTATTTGGGTACGAGGATTCAAAAATGGCCGTGACAACGTCCACGATGAGGATCGCTCCGGTCGCCCTTCTTCGATTACAGACGATTTGGTGGCTTGAGTTGAAGCGAGGGTTCGTGAGAACAGGCGCTTCACAATAACAGGTCTCTCAAACGAATTTCCTGACGTGTCGAGATCAGTGCTTTACAAAATTGTTTCTGAACACCTAAAGTTTAGGAAACTGTGCTCTCGTTGGGTACCGAAAAACGTCAGTGAACTCTTCGTTATCGGAGCAGGCGGCAAGTTTTTATGAAGAGGGTATTTTGAAATTGGTTGAGAGGTATAAGTGTTTGAACATACTTGGCAACTATGTCGAAAAATAGAGTAAAGTATGTACTTTCTGAAAATACATTTACTTTTTTGAAATAACCTTTCGTTGTGTACTTATGTTCAAACGGACCTTACTTAAAAAACACGCCTCGTACTTACATAGAAACGAAAACAAATGGTTAAGTAATTTTATTTATTTATTTATTTTTTGAGGTGATTATTACAACTTTATGACTACTCCTTGTATATATTACGTAATTCGCTTTATAATTATTTAGCAGAGTTTATGTTAAAAATAATTCAAACGCAAGGCAAGAACACCGAAGATTACAACTATTATGCATGCACGTTGACTTCGCCATTGCAATCAAAGATAAAACTTAGAAAGAAAACAAATCCTAGTTTCTTGAATTTTAAAAAGTCAGAAGGACAACGTGTCTTTCTAGAGAGAATCAAAATACAGAACGAATTCAAGGATGAAAACAAAGAATTACAAGTAACCGGAAATCTGTCAGAAAAAACGCAATTACAGAATGCATGTATTACAGAAAAAAAAGTTCTGTTGATAGGTCAGAGATTGTAATCAGTGAGAAACACACATACGTAATACCAGGTTTCTGTGTTAGTAGTGAAGTCAGGGTTAAATCCAGTGTTTGTAAGATGCATATACGATCGATAGCTGCAAATAATTGCTCCAAGGAATATCATAACACCTTGTAATTTTTGCAGGAATTGTATTTATTTATAAGTATCCTCGTATTTTGTTGTTTTAAAACACAATTAATCAAGTAAATAAAAGAATGTAGATAATTGCAAAGTTTGATATAGGCTACATCAATTAAATAAGATCGGCTGTATTATTTATATAACTGTACCAACAATCTCTAGTTTATTTATAAAACAATTTTCTAAATATACCTTTGCATTTTAAAATAAATAAATGAAACGAAGTACTACTCTAAATATAGAGAAGTGGCCCAAAATTTAGTACAGGAAACACGCAGAAGTTCTGACACGTTGCAAACTATTTTGTATTGTACAGAATTTTGGAATTTACAGCCAGTTTTTATCAATCTTTTTTTTTTTTTTTTTTTTTTTTTTAAATCACAAAATTCGAATTTGTCTCATCGCGGTTCTCGGAAAGTTAATGTTTATACCATTTGCGAATTCAGAAGAGACGTTTGGAGTAGGAAGATCACCTCCTGAACGATTATTGTAGGATGAAATATGGAGTTTCTACACCAAATTAGAATAAAGTAGTGCAATATTTCGTAAAAAATTCTTTCAGTTTTATGTGCCACTATTATGCCCTTTATGGGCTAAGGGAGACGGATGATTAAGGCAGAATGAATGATGATGGAAGAATTATTGGGAGGAAACCTCATGGATATGATATTGTCCACCACAATTACTCGCCCAGAGGTAAACATTCTGCCACTGACTCACCGTGCCCCCTGCAATATTTTGTATATAACTCTATAAAAGGTACGGTAGCCTTTGCGGGGACCCCTTCCCCATCGTAAAAGTATGATCCTATCTCATACAAAGCGCAATTAAAAACGACTGGCGTAAACTCACGCTCAATGCAGGAGAGATTTCGTAGGAAGATCACGGTTCCCCTAAGTTTTAGTTTCTGTATATTTGCCGAACAATGCACGAAAGATATGAAGTGGCTTTCTAAGCGATATATTGCTCCTCTTTTAAATGTCTATCTCTCTTAGCTAATGGTAAAAGTGGCCACTCTTTGATAAATTCCTAATTGTGCTTTCTGTAGTATAACTTGAGGACACAGAATCCAACAGAACTATAGTTTAAACATATCCCTCTGGTGGGCCACGACAAACATTACCTCTAAGTTATTATATTGAAAAATGAAATGAAATCTTTAAGTTTTACGTCCCACGGTTATGCCGGTTAGGCTGAAGGTAACGGTGATGATGAGAGATGAGTGAAATGATGGAATGAAGAAAGTGGGAGGAAACGGGAGTACCCCTAGAAAACCCACGAGCACGGTGTTTGTCCACCACAAAGTCCACACGGCGCGAGCTGAGATCGAACCAGGGAACCCAAGCACCGGAGGTGAACGCTCTACCACTGAGCCACCGCGCCCCCGAATTATTATATTGAGTCATATCCCAACTTTGAGATAATTTTCTCTCGTGACCTTATGGATGGATAAATTTAAAAATACATTAATTTCTCAATTTTACGGACCTCTATTAAATGAATTGTGGAAGTAATGGACAAAATTCGGAGCAGCCGATTTAGTCTGGGAGTTTTTATTTTAAACTAAAAGAATTGACTTTACTGTATTATAATGCATATTTCCAATATATCAGATAGTGTATTTACCACTGAAAGATTGGATAGTATACTTGATTAAAAGTACAGTACTGTATTTTTAATATCTTGCATATAGAAAAACCTTCCTTCAACGGACCCTTTATTAAACGGAAAACTGTGGTAAACTGAAATATTTCATGGTCCTATGAATTTTAGAGTACAAAACGTGTAAAAGTCTCTTCATTACGCGGAGACTGTTATGCGGACAATGGAAAGCAAAATAAACCTTTAACGGAAAATTCTGAGTTACGCATTACAGCGTTTAGAAAATGTTTAGACATTCTATGAGAGGGTAAACATATAAATTACACTGTCTGCGATAAAGTATTCGTTCTTTTGTTAAATCTTACTGGGCAGTGCTGACTTTCCCCAACCACTACTCATATTTACCCCCCACAACTTGAACTTAATTCCCCCACCTTAATCAAGAATCATACGGGAAGTCGGAAAGGAGAAGACGAGGTGGAGGAAGAAGACGAATATGGTACCGAGTTCGAAAAGGAGTGTAAAATAAAGACGTATCAAGATGCTCTCAGAAGTTTAAAGAAATTGCAACAATTTGAAAAATGACTCTGATTAAATGTTGTTCCTCAGGCTAAAATGTGTGCGGAAAATCGAGTAGCCAAGCAACAATCTATACAGAAAACCTTGATTGGCTACTGGGAAAAATAAAGAAAACATGTGCGTAGCACATTTTGTATTCGTTTTAAATTTTTTGTGTATTAACTCGTAGAAGAAAGAAGTAGGGGAGACCGGGGACAATTGTAACGCGGGTCAATTGTAAGATTGGCCATTACTTGTAGAAGTGGGTTTCGAAATGTCGTTTGTAGATGTCATTGGAAGTCACTCATCCAAGGTGCATGTGGAAGAAAAAAAAAAGAGTGTCGTTAGTATAGTGTGGAAGACTAGACAAGGTGAAACGAGAGTTTGACAGATATAAGTAAATTTGTAACTGACTTGTTTTTATTTTCTCTTAATAGATATGCGTTTACTGAAAATAAATACTCTCTCTGTGTGTAATCTATGTTCTTTCCTTGACAACGTGGATATTGTGTTTGATGCTTTGACTCAATGTAATTATGATAAATCGTGGTATTTATTACTGACCATTCAACGGGTACAAATGTAACATGGCGATCGGGGACGATTGTAACACCAGACAAGGTTGTACTGAACCATTATGAAAATAAACTAGATGTGACTGAAGATAATATAATTGATGTAATTAATAAAACAATGTACGTATTAAGTATGCTTTTCCGGGGCCACAAGTACGTAGGGGGTACTTGACCACCCAAATTCCTTAGAGGGCTTAGTGTATAATATATCATTATGGTTACTATAGCGAAAGAAAAGACTTTCACCCCATATTTAATTATAGGGCCTCCCCTAACTTCTTTATACACCCTCACAAACGTTTGTGGCTGACTGCGGATCACTGCTTTTCGATGTATCAGAATAGGGTAATGTTTCAATTAGGGATGGCCAGAACCGGTTCCGCTGGAACCGAAACTTTGTTACCATCCCTACGCTAAACACGAGCTGCTGGCAAGCTGTGAACACTATGCTAGATGAAATTTGGAAGCGACAGGCAGGCGCCCAGGCGGCGGCAGCTTGTCTCATTTGGCTAAATAAACTGGGTAACTGGCAAACTCATTTGGCTAAACACCCACTGGTGGACCAAAATATTTTTCTGGGGGCACAAGCGGGTTTGGGTGGGGAAGGCACAAGCGCATGCTCCTCTTTGCATTATTTTTGAAGGTGAACTTTACCTGCCTCCTTTACGGGTCTTTGGGGGCTTTCGGATCCAGGTCTGGAAACGGTTCCTAAGAACCGGTTCTGGAACCGTCTTTTCAGATCCAGATCTGGAACCGGGTTTTCAGATCCAGATCTGGAACCGGTTCTTAACATCCGGTTCTGGAACCGGTTCTGAAAACCGGATCTCCGAGAACCGGAACTTTGTGGTCATCCCTAGTTTCAATATGTTCCTTCCTTGTAATTTTTAAATAGCCTATAAGTTTTTAAAGACTTATTTGCCAAATAGGCCCCCTTTCTGATTCATCAGAAATAATCAACAATGTAACTTTTCATTTATTTTACTTAATCTCTCTCGCACAGTAACGTATTCTCCGTTCGCGTCGTTGTGTGATTGATGTGTATAGGGTGTTACAAATGCAATGTGAGTGTCTATTAGTACAATATCATTAGGACCTGAAACAGTGGCATAATAATAGGGTAGGCAGGGTAGGCATTGCTTATGGGCGCAGGGGAGTTGGGGACGCCACTACGGATTTTGCCCAGGGATGCCCAACACCACTGTTGCGTCACTAACTTGAATTTTTATGTTACGTCATATTTTAATCTTGGCTTGCTTGTCCATGTTTAAGTTAGGCCGAAGAAAAATTATTTCGAGCTACTGTGGCACAGTACCGGTAACAAGTAACTCATCATTCATGTATCGTGTTGACGCGTGGAAATTGTATATTTTTAAATAGGTCTATTTTTAAATTTGAGGATGTAGTCCATACTTTTAGTTTGTTGTCCCCATCCGTTGTTATACCTAAGGTACGTACAGCAATATATTTTCAAAGTATGTGCGTTATAAGCATGCATTTTTTTTTAAAGACAAGATCTGCTTCCATTAAGCGGAAACCTGACTTCAATGGAAATTTTTACAAGTAGGCCTACCACTCGATTTCGCTAAAGACAGGTTTTACTGTAATATAATTGCGGATATTAGCTTTGCAAGCACAGTGTCGGAAGTTACGGACAACCGGCAGCAAGATAAGACCGTTATTGCTCTCTTTCAGTCCGTTAAAACCAGGGATGACTACAGTTTCATTTCATATTTTGCTTGAGGGGGGGATAAAACTGTTCACCGACATGAGTTTCACGTTTTTTTTTATTGCTATATTAGTATATAATTTACTCAAATGTATGTGTTTCTCGAACTCAGGGAGGGGGTTCAATGATAGAGCATTCACCGCTGGTGCATGGGATCCTTGGTCCGTTTCCAGCTCGCGCCAAATGAGCTTTGTGGTGCAAAAATACCGTGTGTATGAGTTTTCTCGGGATATTCCGTTTCCTCTCACTTTCTTCATTGCACCATTTCATTCATTTCTCATCACCACCGTCTCATTTAGCCTAGCTAGCATAACCATGGGACGTAAAACTTGTATTTCATTTCCATTTTCAAACTCAGGAGAGGTACATTGCTCCCATGCCTTCCCTAAATAACGTGCCTGTTGTATTCCACGTCTTAAGGTAACTGTAAAGAGCGCAATTAGAAATTAATCCAAGAGTGGACACTTTATTATTATTATTATTATTATTATTATTATTATTATTATTATTATTATTATTATTATTATTATTATTATTATTATTAGCTAAATAGGAGTTTGGCTCAAACTCTTATTTTGGTTCTGAGATGGCTTCTGTGTTGAATGGTGTTAAACTTCAAACAAACACGTTTTTCCGACTCAATAGTGTCAAATCAATTTGCCTGCACGAAAACTGAAATTACTCAGAATTACTAAATTATTCGATAGTGAAGTCGACGCAAACTCGTCATTTTCATAGTTAATTGATTTTGGTAAATTAATGAACCTATTTTCCATGCTCTTTTGACATTAAATATTGTCTTTTGCTAGTCACAAATAGACAGACTACGGTTATCTTCACTCACTCACTTAGATAATTCAATGCCAAGTTGTGTTAGGTATTGGCTTTGTGGATCGATCTTTCACGAACATGCATTGTCCTCCAGTTCAGACACTAGATTGACATCAACATGGAGGGGAAGCAAGGAGAAAAGGGGCAAATTTACTTTGTTAATTTTTCTCTTACGCTTTGTAGATTCTCGTCGAGAAATATTTACTGTCAAGGGAGGCACGTTCAATATCTAGATAGCACATTGACTGTGACACATAAACACAGTTTTTTTTTTCTGTTACATTAAAGCGATTAATGAAATATTCATACATCAAATTACGTAACCTAACAAAGATATACATCCGGGAAGGTTCAGTGTATAAATACAAATATTATTTTAGAATTGTTGAAGATATTGTATTGTTATTTTGCTTATTCTAAGTAAATTGTAATGATTGAGTTGTTAGGATCAGTGGCGTATTGTGCAGTTTTCGATCAGGGAACAAGTAATGAACAGTAATACAGCCTTCATTATATATATAATTGTCTTTAAGTTGTTCAATAAAATATTTTAAAAAATAATGAGCAACTTAGTGAAGAGTTTCAATTTGATCGCACGTCTGTGGAACAACGAAGATTTTAGCCAATCGCAAATGTTCAAAAATTCGACGTCAATTTAGACAGGTTTCACTGTTGTAGATTGTTAAGAACTTCGATTTATTGAAAAATTGAGCAAATTGAAGATATACAAAAAACTTCAATTAATTAGTTTCTGTTCTTCACTCCCTCGTACCCTTTCGAGCTGATTTCTTCTATTAAAAGAACATGCAAATCTTTAATTAAAGGTTGAGAAAAATATTTCACTATGCAACAATTGATACTGCGAACCAAATGAATTCGGTTAATATCGATTTTTCTTAGCTATCAAATGTCAAGGTCCATCTGAAACGATCAGAACTCCATTTCCGGTGAAAACAAATTCTGCATTATCTATTTACAACACATTTTATATTCTTCACTTGATAAAGGCTTAGAGCTCTTGTATTGAAGGAAATACACGTCAGTTGTGTCAAAAGAGAAATCAAGCAATTACTGGAACTACGAAAAAAGAATGAAAAAAAAGGTGAAGAAAAAGCATCGAAGAGCGATAATCTAGCAGTATTGATGTTTTCGTTAGCTATTTCGTTTAGTTTCATTTTCCATCCTCATCGTTGGTCTAATGGTTAGTAAAATGAAATGAACTCTCTCAGTTTTACGTCCCACGTTATGCTAGCTAGATTAAAGGACATAGTGATGATGAGAAATGAATGCAATGGTGGAATGAAGAAAGTGGGAGGAAACGGGAGAACCCCGAGAAAACCTACGAACATGGTGTTTGTCTACCACAAAGCTCACTTGGCGCGAGCTAGGATTGAACCAGGGACCCCAACCACGAGAGGTGAACACTCTACCACTGATTTTAGTGTGCTCGCCTTTGGTGCATGGTTCGATTTCCGGTGGAAGAGCATAGCTGGAATTTTTCCTATTCTTGATATCCGGCGTGCTAAGTAGAAAATAGTGAAATCTGTAAAATAGTGGTAATTAGGCAAATAAAGTTGCTGAGAAATGTTCAGTTAAACAGTTAACTAAAAAATATAGAGAAATGGAGCAATAAGCGTAGTGTTGTGTGTGGATGTTATGTACGTCTACATACATTTAGAAAATCACGCATGATATATACTGACATTCGTGATAGTTCAACTCCTAGTGTACGTAGTTTTGTGATACCGCTTGACAACGCGTATGGTAAGTCTGCATTTTCCATGACATTTATAGTGAATTTTCAATTGTACGAATTGTGCAGAAATAACTTGTATTTCAATAAAGATATAATTTTTGTTCTAACTTTGCTACTAAATTCCATGGAAATTGCTGACAAAATGAAGGTCAATCGCCACATAAACATACTCTCTTCATTTGGTCTTATCTAGTGCAAAGCTTGTATATACAGGACGTGTCTCCCTCGCTATTGACGTATCCGTTTCAAATTAGAAGTTTCAATCTTCTTATTCATATGTTATTGTAATAATTTAGGTGTTTAAAAGAAAGGAGATGCGTAAGAATATGATAACTACAAAGGAATAAAACTTATGAGCATGCAAGGAAGCTCTAGGAAAGTGTGATAGAAGCAAGACTGAGGGAAGAAACTGAAATAACAGAAAATCAATTTGGTTTTATGCCGGGATGACCGACAACGGATGCAAGATTTGCACTTAGGATGCTAATGGAAAAGTACAGAGAATACCAGAACGACCTCCAAGTGGTTTTCATAGACTAGAGGAAACATATGATGGAGTACCACGGATATTATTAGGAGTGTATTCCGAACATTTAGGAGTAAGGACAGTGTGTGGAATAACAGGAGAGTTCATAATCAAAGTGAAACTTCATCAGGGATCTATTGTTGCCCCATACCTTTTTGCTATTAGGATGAACGAGCTTACAAAGAATATCCAAAAGTTAGCAGCTCAGAATATGACAGCAGATGGACGACTGCGTGCTGCTGAATGAGGCCAAGTCAGCACTGCAAGAGAAATTAGATACAGTGGCGGCGTAAGGCAAACTGGGGCCCGGGGCCAGTGAAGTAGATCGGGGCCCCTTCTCGAACAATCATGATTTATGCATTGCTATTTTTTACATTCATTTGCATACTTATTCTTTGTTTACTCCTCCTCCTTTCCCGTTGGTGTGTGTGTTTAAACGATCTTAATTTGGGATATGTTAAATAAATGGGGGTGACATTCAGCATATGTATCATATATATATATATATATACTCATTTATATATTCATTTTTGCATTCATGAATATATACAGTATATATTCATTTTTAAACAAGGTGCATGACAGAAAAAGGATTAGGGATACAAGTGTAACGGAAACTACAACTCATGACAGAAATGAAATAATCTTAAGAACAAACAAAACATAACAACAACAACAAAGAATCCAGAATTTATCCGACATCTAAGTTATACTATTCTAGGTTAAAAGCGTACTGTAATTAGATAGAATAGTTTAAGTAATGCTCCTAATAATACATTTAGAGACAAATTTATGTACAAAATGTAAGAATGAGCTGATATTGAAAAATATGCAAATAATAATATAACCGATGCGATTTCTAAATGTAAGTTCTCAGTTTTCAATAGAATTTTCTTGTTCGGTTCTTGCCTTTGGTGTTTGTCCTGTGCAATTTCTCATATGATAAGTTTATTCATAGTCTCTCACCTGTCCGAGTTTACGCTACATGGGCTTTATTTGATTAGATTTTTCTCATACAATTAGCCCCATTCACTGTAACATTCGTTTTCTCTCCAGTGATTATACATGATACTTTTTTTTTTTTTTTTTTTTTTACCGAACTAGTAAATAATGGCTAGAATAGATTTCTCTCCTGCGTGTCTTCTTCATTTATCTTTTACTAGGTTTCTCCTCAGTGATAATATATGATCTATTTAGTGCCACTGCTTTTGCCGAAATATCAATAAATTGTTAAGCATTAGAATCTTTCTTTCCTGTTTGTTCTTTTTACTATTGTTTCCAGATTTCACACTTGTTTTATGATTCCATTATTTTGTATTAAATAATTCAGTCATATTTATATTCTGCCACTTATGACTGTTTCCATTACCACTTACTAACACACTTAGTATTAGAATATATTGTAACAAAAAATGCTGAATGTATTGAATAATTGGGGATAGGGCTACATCATAGATTAAATATGTGAGCACAGAATTCTACTATGGGTTGTGTACCATCCTACTTCTCATTACCACCCATCACCAGTCAATTGACTGATCTTGACGACTTTTTATTATTCTTTTGGTACTTTTGTATTTTTATTGTCTTAAGTTGAAACCTGAAACTACTTTCGGCAATAGTTCCACTACCTTATTAGCCTGTGTTCCGCCAGCATTCAGAATGCTACCTTGCTTACTTTAGTAGCTGCGAAAGTATCAACTATATTATCAAAATCCAAAGTAGATGCTATTCCATTATCGATAGAAAGAATTCGTGGAGCGAAGCGTAAGTATGGTCTTATCAGCTTCATTTTGCTGAAAGACCTTTCAAATGATGCGACAGATACGGGTAGTGTTATCAAAATCTGAAGGGCGGTTTCCAAACTTTTGTAAGCTTCAAGCCCCATTGAAAATACATATTTCAGTATATCTTGTGGGGAAAAGTCAAGTTGTTCTTTAGATTTCTAAGCACACCTTAGTGAACGGATAATATATAAACAATTCTATGCCATCCAGGTCATTCGGTTAGAACAAAGCCAAATCAGAGCAACAAACATGCTTTTAACCTTTCCTCGCTCTCATCATTTAGCTGCTGCACAAAGTTGGCAAAGTAAGAAAATAGTTTAATTTTATTTCTATCTAAATATAGAAGGAAGCAATATAACATAATTCACTTTTTTTCTTATGAACATTTGAACACTTGTTTTCTTATTGAACATCTTATTCACTCTAAATTTGTGGGCTGGAGTGTAAATTTGTACGTCAAGAAACAAGAGCAAAAAAGGAGAAACCAGCTAAGCAAAAGAGTTTCGCTCGCTGAAAATTTGACTTGTAAAGAACAAAAGAAAAAAGACAGAAGGAAAACAAGCGAATCAGCAACTATAGCGTCTGCACTAAAGAGCTTTTAGTTAGGAACAGAATACTAGTACCCTAATATAAAGGTAACCAAGAAAGTTGTGTCACTTTTTCACCAACCCACACTGAACATCGATATGTCACCTAAGACGTACCTGGAAAATCAAAAATAGTCCCCATCAGCATCGATGACCTTCTGCCAACGTTCTGGAAGGCCATGGATTCTATCGCGGTATAACTTGGTAAGGTCGTGAAGCGAAGAAGATATCAAGTGCATTTTGCACCTCTACTAGAGATTTGAACTGGCGTCCTCTAAGGTGATTGTCCAAGAATTGGAATAGGTGATAATCGGACTGTGCAATGTCCGGGGAGTATGGCGGATGCAATAGTGTTTCCCATGCAAGGAGTAGAATGATGTTCCGGGTTATCCTAGCCACGTGGGGCTTAGCGTTGTTCTGTAACAGGAGAACCCCTTTGCGATTCAGAAGTGCTGGCTCCAGAGTTTTGAGTTTTTCCTAAACACTGCTCAACTGCTGACAGTACACAGTTGCATTGATGCATTGACCACTTCCCGATGCAAGATGCCGCGAGCAGTCCACCAAACACACACAAGGACCATTGAAGTGCTGGTTTCGGCTGTTTTGGAGCCGGTTCATGGAATGCTAACCAATGATGACGGCGCCGTGGAGCTTCGTACAGAACCTACTTCTCATCACACGTCAACATTCTGTCCAGAAATGGCTCCTTCCTCAGACGAAACAGCAAAGAAACACAGATGTCTTCTCGCGTTGCCTTCTGTCCCAGAGTCAAATCATGTGGGATCTATCGACCCAACTTGTAGTGCTTCCCAAGTTGATGGAGGTGCTGCCGAATGGTTTCTCTACCCACACTGAATTGTAGCCCCAGTTGCTCACATGTCTGGCCACTGTTCGCCTCAATTGCTGCCTGACGATATTCATTTTGTAGATGTGTTGGTCTTCCGGCACGTGGTGCGTCTTCGAGTGTTTAGTCGCCGTCCTTAAACTTGTTAAACCATTGCTGTTCTGTCCACGTAGTCTACCAAAGGTCTGGCATGTCTTCCGCCTCGCTGCAGCGGCGTTTGACTCCAGTTTGAACTCGTACAGCATATACGCCCTTATGACGCTCTGTGGAGGTCCCATGTTCACTCTGTCCTTATGCAAGTTCACGGTGTGACTGAACTGCCACAACCAGGTAGTGCGTTGTATATACCCCACACAAACAACTGATCTTCGCCTTATCTTCATTTGCATTCAACTCACCTTATGAGGACCATTTGAACAAGACTACCCTTATTTAATATAAAAAATACATTTACACGTGACGTTTCGATCTTCTAACCAAGATCCTCATCAGACGTACACTCCTAGATTGATTTGCGAGACGTATGACTATGATTGTGTGTAAATTTGGTTATCTTTATAAAGCTTTATGTACGTTCATCACTTCTTTGTGCCCTTCCCTTGAACTGATAAATAAATAAATAGTGATATTTCAGGAATCAAGCTAGCAGAATGTAGACAACACAATATACTTCGATTTTTCTTTTACTATATTTTAATCTACACTCAGATTTTTCCTTTAAATTTCTCTGGAGTAATTGAAAGAATGAAATTTTTATTTCATTCATATTTTAATCACATACTTTTTCCCTTTGAATTTCTTTTGGGCCCCAACAGAGTGAAACTGATTTTACTTATTTTTCACCTACATTCAGCTTTTTTCTTTAATTTTTTTGGGGAGGCCCCCAAGAGAATGAAACGTTTGTATTATTATTTTTTCACCTACATTCAGCTTATCCTTTAAATTTCTTTGGGAGCCCACAAGATAATAAAATTGTTATTTTATTTATTTTTAATTTACATTCAGTTTTTCGTTAATTTCTTTGCAGGTCCCCAAGAGAGTGAGGCCCTAACCTAAATGTTGTTTAGCTTTTACGGAAATAGGGCATTGATTAGTTTTATTAGATAGATGTTTTTGTTGTTTCATCTATTATTTGGTGTAATATTGACTGACACTTAATCAATATTTACTTTTACTTTTAGGGAAGCTGTGAATTATAAACCTTGACGGCCCTTGTACCTCACGCTAACAAGTTTCTTTAGTAATTGTTTTTTTTTTTACCTACCGTCCGGGGGCCCCTCACAAAGCGGGGCCCGGGGCGGGGGCACCGCTCGCCCCGCCCTTACGCCGCCACTGATTAGATACCTGAAGAGAAGCGTTGGAGAGAAAAGGATTTAGGAAAGGGTAATATGCCTGGAAGAAATGACAAATTAGCATTAAGTTCGTTGATAAAAGCAGTCGAAGCTGTGAAATTGTCAAGGCCAACCTCTTTGCACACTTTTAGTGCCCCCGTTTGCAGATATCAATAGTGAACAGCAGATCCATACGCTCTTGTTCTATCAAATTGTGACATTGCATACTCTCTTATCATTTTTAATTATGACAGCCTCTTTCCTTTGAAGTGAGCTCAATCTCGTCTTTTGCTAGTAAAAGAATATAATATTACTTTGCAATGTGATTTACTTCAAATGTACTTATAGCGTATCATAAGTTTGCTATAGGAGTTGAAGCCACGATTGTGTTAGTCTTCATAAATGTTCTCCGATATACTGTCATTAATATCTTATGATAGTTCGTAACTCACTTTCATTTAATATTCCTGTTGAAACTCTTGTATTGCTGGACGAGCCGGTTTCAGGTACTTAGTCTGCCTATCCTTCAATATCATTATACCTATACAGCGTATCTTAACGCAATTCTGCGTCATCCCCATTGTATTTGTGAATTATGCTATATAATATATTCGCGAACTCCACCATCCTCCATTCCATATTCAGCACATCACAAGTTTGCCTCGAACAATTCGACAACATTCATGAGATTAATTCGATTCATGATGTAGACTCTTTACACTCTAACCCACAACCGAACACTTCGAAAGAAGGCCTCCTGCTGCAGCTATACTATTCACACAACTAGAGTAAGTAATTGTGCAGGTGCAACATGGCACAGTCGAGCAGATAACATCTGCGTTTTGCATGGGAATGACTCATATCATTGGTTTTGGGATGAGCAATTTATATTCTAAGCGCATTTTCGTGCAGTTCTGAACGTTTGAGATCACGTACATCCCTTGTTAGAAGAACAAGAATTGTAAGTAATGTTTCTTTCTAGCATACAATCAGGTTTAATAAAACCAAGGAACTTACTTTTTATTATGTGAGAAATTTTATCTATCGTAAGGAAATCGTAATTACAGGCATCTTTTTCATCAGTACTATCAATATAAAGTAACATAGACAGAAGGTTTGAAATCAATATGGAATTCCATTCCTGTCTTAATAATCAAGTCCATGGTTTTTGTTCCTAGAAGAAGTAATGTGAATGTGGATAAGGCCAAGATGAACCACTATGATATTTTGAATTTAGATCTACTATGATATTACAGAAAAAAAGCATTACTTTTATGATCATCGGTTTATTTCATGGATTCAAGGACACAAACAGGACCTTATAAAATGACGTACACTAGGTCACAGAATATCAAAAGACAGAAATATAACATTTGTGTCAACAATATCAAGTTTTGCATCTAGTGTCACATAACAAGTGAAGATAGTGAAAGTACATCAATAAAAAATATACGTACCAAATATGATGTTATCATAAATGATAAATCTATAATAATTTTGATCATAAAGTACAGACGCATATCACCATAATGATACGCATGGATCACACTAACAATATTTCTTGTAATAAGTAAAAACCCGCAAGACAATGTCCTTGAACCATACTTTGAATTAGGTGAGTTTTTTTTTTTTTTGCCTAGACAGCTTCTCAATCTTGTGAACTGACGTTTGTTAATTGATCACTCGTTTTATAAAGTGGATGTACTAAAATACCTCGGCCCAAAATGATGTATTGAAAATGATTAATTAATATTTGTCAAGTTAGATACTTGGTAATAGCAGATAAGTACAAACGAACGCATCTTTCTTACTGTGTATATTGATCGTGCGTACGTTAAGGTGTCGGGCGTGTCACAATAAGAACCACAAATTATTTGTAAGAATTACTGAAATATTCTTCCTGTAATTGCTCCTAAGAATTCAATTTTTTAAATCAACAAACTAAGGTGGCATCTAATTTCAGTACTTATGAGTTAAGAATTATGATGCATCTTTGTGTGTTTTCAGAATTTAATCATTTTTTTTTTTTTTTTTAACGCTGAAGGTTTATAAGATGTAACCATAGTGTGTGAATTAGGTTAATGATGTTCGGGGAGAGGGGATAATGAGGCTCAACAGGACACAAAAGTCTGAAGGTGCAATATATATATATATATATATATATATATATATATATATATATATATATATATATATATATATATATATGTAGGGTGAACTACTTAAATTGATCCCTCCTTTTACCTCCTAAACTAATTGACAGAAATAGCTGAAATTTTGTACAAAGCAAATATCAGAAGGGGAAAAGTTTGACATACTCGACATTAACAATGTTGCCATCTCAATATAAAGTTTAATTTTTTCTCAAATAGCACTACGTCAGGTTATTGCATATTTCAAATCTACGCTTAAAACGAAACATTAAAATACTACGCTTTTTATTCGGTATTGCCAACTAAGGATGATACTCACAAATACTCAAGTTTTAGAGTGCTTTACATCAATAACAAAGCAATTGAGCTAGGCGATACATATCTAAAGTAAGTTAGTTGATTGATTGATTTTAAGTTTTACGTCCCGTTCAGCAGCGAGGCTATATGAGACGTGGACCTACTGATTAACGTCGAATCCGAATCACATGAATTCCCGCCGGGAATCGAACCCGGGTCTCCCGCGCCAAAGGCGCGTACGCTAACCGCTTAGCCACGAAGGGGCTCTAAAGTAAGTTAGTGTCGAACACTAAGTTACTATGACCATGATACGACGCAATCTCAATAAAAAAGTTTGATTTTTTAAATACAGGCATTATTTTTTTAAAGTGCTTAGATAAGTATGATATCTAAAATGTTAGATGGTTTCCAATAGACAAAACAATTATAATGGCGTTTACAGCTGTTTTATATGTCAAACCATTGCAGAGATATGATAATGTAGTTAGATTTTTAACAATGCTTAAAATTATTGTTACTGCAATTACCAAATGCTATCGCTGTAATGTTATACGTAGATGCAAAAGAAAACAACAATCATTTTAAACATTCCCTACAAAGTAACGGTCATTTTAAACATTCCCTACAACATTCCTTCGTTTTAAATAGTATCGCAGATTGTATCAATGGTTAGGAGGACGGTGGTTCAGTGGTAGAGCGTTCACCTCTGGTGTGTGGGATCCTGGTTCGATCCCAGCTCGCACCAAATGGGCTTTGTGGTGGACAAACACCATGTTCGAGGGATTTTCCCAGGGTTCTCCCGTTTACTCTCACTTTATTCATTTCACCACTGCATCACCGTCTCTTTTAGCTTAATTGGCATAATCGTGGGATGTAAAACTCAAATATTTAATTTAGTTTCATTTTTCTATCAATGTTTATACTAACATGTCCGGAACAGTTCGAGATATCAAATTATTCATTATGATTGTTTTGTCTGTTGAAAGCCATCTAACTCCTTAGATACGATACCTATCAGCATTTTTTTAAAAATAAAGCCTGAACAAAAAATATAAAATTTTCAGTTTCTTTTAACTTCATCCATATTTATCCGAAATGCGTCGTATCATGGTCATAGCATTTGACATGAAGTTTCTTTAGATATGTAGGCCTATCGTCTCGTTGATCTTAGTTGTTCTATTATTGGTATAGAGCTCCCTGAAATTTGGATATTTGGCTCCTTTGTTGGCAACTCTAAATAAATGTATAGTATTTGAATGTTTCTTTTTACATGTAGATTTGAGCGAGCCTGATGTAGTGTTATTTGAAAATATATATATATATATATTGAAATGGCAACATTGTTAATCTGGTGATATTGTCGAGTATGTCAAACTTTTTCCTCCTTCTGATATTTGCTTGTACAAATTTTCAACTTTTTATGTCGATTAGTTTAGAAGTTACAGTAAGGGGTCACTTTAAGTGGATCACCCTGTATATATTGTATGTATGACAACAGCTGTAAACAAGAGTCTTATTAAATTAAGAAATTTAGCAACAATAATTAAAATAACTATAAACTGCCAAATTTATCATCTAACCTTTCCAAAACGTGTTTGAGTATAGAATGCATAGTAGATAACATTGTATATATATATAGATATAGATATATAGATACAGGTATAGATATAGATATAAACATAGATATATAGATATAGATATAGATACATAATAGATATATATACACACAAGATCTGAAAGCAATGGAAGTGGAGAATATACTTTTTTTTAAAATCAATAATCATGGTTTGAGAGCAAAATAGGGAACCCAGCCAGGAATGCTTCAAAATGAAATCTTTGAGCTTTACGTCCCACAGTTACGCCGGTTACGCTAAAGGAGACGGTGATGAGAAATGAATAAAATGGTGAAATGAATAAAGTGAGAGGGAACGGGAGAACCCCGAGGAATCCCATGCACACGGTGTTTATAAACCACTTGACGCCAGTGAGATCGAACCAGGAACCCCATGCACCAGTGGTGAACGCTCTACCACTGAACCACCGTGACCTCTGAGGAATGTTTCAGTTTGTTTCTTTGGGAAGCGATCAAAGTGAGATTGAAGGGCAAAATTCCCCTTATCCATGGTAATTCGCACCCTGGATGTAACTTAGGCCTGAAGTATAACGTGGAATTCGAATCGTAACGTAGTTCCCGCCAGAAGTAAAACAAAGCTATCATGCGAAAGTTCTAAATCACCCGTAGAATGTGAACAGATACAGTATGTTATAAAATTACATTCATCTAGAAAAGATCCGTACCTGTTGTTAGAGTCTTTTACGGAATAATGATGAAAGTTGCTAGATTTTCAACAGGTTTCGAAATAAAGTAATATTGTTTATAACTACATTACATAAAATTTTCTTTGTTCTGTATATGACATAAATCGAGAAATTTCTTATGAGCGTGGGTTAATTTTTTATTACAGTGAAAGGACATAAGAATACTGCATATTTCTTATGCATGTCTTTTGGAAGAAACAGGATTCTCAACGCTTGCGAAAGAGGAATGAGAAACTGCAGCAAAATGCGTTATTTTTATTTCTGTTATCTGTTGAATTACGAAAAGAGGGCAAACAAGGCTCTAGCTACCAGTGGCAATGCATATCTACAAATACTATACAATTTACTGCCGCCATTGATAACTAGATCTATATTTCATGTTCTTTCATAATAGGGATATGTCACACGTTAACATATGAGCGGCTTGGGGAAAGAGAATAGTAAGTCACATTATCTAACTTTCGAGTAAACCAGAAAAGAAAGTTTAACATTTCCATGTAATGCAATGCAATGACACAAACCAAAAAAGCTTTTCCTACCATTTGCAGATACATTTTCGAACTTAAACTGCATACATACTGTTCTATGGTCCAATCTCAACCCACTCCACCCAATAACTTAATATCTCCGGAAGTGGCGCTTACTGTTGTTTTCCCCCGAACAGCTTATATATTTGGATTACAAAGAATAATGAAGGAAGAAGAATATAAAGACTGAAGGACAGATAAAAGCTACAATCAAAATAGCTATGATTTATGATGCTTGGAAACAGTCAGCACCGACTAATATTTTATTTAAAACATACTTCTACATATATATCCATCAATTCAGAAGTCACCTGTTACTATTAATGTCACATTCCATATAGTTATTTGTCGCGGGACATTGAGGCTCCTGGTGGGGGCAATGTCACTTGTGTTCCATCCAACGGAGTAGCGAGCGTTACAAGATTGGGAGGGGGATGAAACTTGAAATTACCAAGTCTTGATAAAAAAAATGCCAAGTGTTTCGAAAATCTTAGTCTCATTTTTACCAACCCTGTGGAAAACTATTACAGCAACCTCATTTTCATATTCGTCCCATCCCAAGCCCCGTCTGAGAATACGAACAGCTCTTGTTCCGTTTTCGAGTCCAATTTCACACCTCAACTCAGGAAGATTTTCATCATCCACGATGCACAACTGTTAATTTGACAACTCATGGTTAGGTTAGGTAATCTCCACTAGCCAATTCTCACGAGAACCTTTAAAGCTACAATCAGTCGTAGAAATGCATTAGAAAACATAGAATAAGGTAACCTATATTTACTGCTTGTGAAGTAGGGATATCTAATTTACATAAACATTCAATTGAGGGGTTCAGTGAGAGACCAGACTAACCTACACCCTGGTCAAAATTGAGATTTTGAGGGAACAGCATACCAATGCCATTAATTGACCTTTGCCTGAACTACTTGTTGGTGTGGCTTGTCCTGAGACAGGGGCGGATGCAGAGAGGGCCGATCGCCTCCCAAGAAGAGGAAGCTTTTTTATTTTAAGTATAAAATAAAACTCACTCAGAGTTGAAGCTCTTAAAAGTAGCTCTAACTTGTAAGTAACAGTATTACAACCCACCGCTCCCCAGAAATCCGTTCTGGATCCGCCCCTGTTGTATACTAAGCCAAAGTATGAAGATGAGTCGTATCCGTTGCTTTATATCCGTATATATATATTCCCCTTCCCCATGTTGCGGGCCATGGCATCGGAAGTGTCACCGTTCATCTCAGCGACCCCCCAAAATGTGAATTCAACACTAATATTGGTCATTTTTGATCATTTTTAAGTCTCTTCCTCCCCCTCCCCCAAGTTGCGGGGTTGAATTTGAATTTAAACGGGATCGAAAGTATCACTATTCATCTAAGCGACCCAAAAAACTATAAATTCGACACTGATAGTAGCCATTTTTGATCATTTTTATATATCTCTTTCTCCTCCTCCTCAAGTAGCGGGGCTGATTTGGAATTTAAACCGAATCGGAAATGTCACTGTTCATATATAAATGGTCGAAACTGACCGATATTAGTGTTGAATCTATAGTTCTTGGGGTCGCCGAGATGAACAGTGATACTACTGATGCTTTTAAATCCAAATTCAGCCCCGTATCTTGGGGAAGGGGAAAGGGAAATACATAAAACTGATCAAAAATATCCCATATTAGTGTCGAATCCATAGCTTCCGGGGTCGCTGAGATAACCGGTGACACTTCCGATCCCGTTTCAAAGCAAATTCAGCCCCGCAACTTGGGAGAAGGGGAGATAATAAAATGATCGAAAATGACCAATATAAGTGTCGAATCCATGGTTTTCGAGGTCGCCGAGATGATCAATGATCTTTCCGATGCCGTTTAAATCGATACCATTAAAAAACGAAAACAGCATATTTCACGGGTACTAAACACATGAGATACGGAGTTGTGCATGCATTTTCATTTCAACCCAGCGAAGCGGGTAATATATGCTAGTAAATACTATAAAGAAAGGAAGAACTGCAATTTTTGTTTAACTTTGCGAAAGAAGTAACTGTAATGTAATTCTCAAAAAAACACATATATGTATATTAAAAACTTTTCCGCCGGCGAACCATGTTTCGTAACTTTAAAATAGAAGGATTTGTTTACTAAATATGAACAAAATGAGTGAAGGATATTGCTTATATTCAGATGTGAAGACAGTTATTCTTGAGAGAGAGAATTCTCAATAATATGCATAAATCATCAGAATAACCGAACAATTGAAATAGGTTATAGAATCCTGGGTAGAAACAAAGACTAATTTAGATGCATCTTATTATTATTACAACTTTACATTGAATTAATTAGAGTAAGTATTGAAAGGAAGTTACCAACTTAAATAAACATACAGAATTTATGAATTTAAAACAAATTAAAGCCTGTCTTGGAGGAAGACTTCCGTGCATTGAATTTCTTGTATACTGCTTCTTAGCATAATTGAATCAAAGGTTTACTTACAGAACAGTTGAAGGTTTGAACAAGCTGAAGTTCATTCTGACAAAGATTTAAAATCTCATGGTCGACTAACTTCATTATGCAGAGAGAATTGACTATAACGACGCTATGGATGTTTTTGACAATCTGACTGTTCTGACACATTGTTTATTTATTGATTAGCTCATATACTTCTGGTTTGGCCTTTCACCTGTATGAGTTCCTTGTTGTGTTTATATTTTTGACATTGTCACTTGACAGTGATATCGCTACGAATTTCAGTTGACTGCTTTCGCCATGAGCTAACTACCCTCCTTTCACCATGGCTACTATTAAATGAGCTTAACCTCTTGAGCGCTACTTCAGTAGTTCTCTTTGTTAGTTGCGGTCTAATCCAAATTCAACGACAGCTTCAACATCTGAACATGAGCAGATATATCCAGGAAAACAAATTATGACCTCAATTGCTTAACTAATTTCTGAGATAGGCTATATTATATCTGGGTAGTTCTATCATTTCAGAAATATCGATTTAATTTTTAAAAAGTGAATTTTACGAAATTTAACAGAAATTTTAAACGACTTTTGAATTTGTAAGATCTAAACGAACCTCTCAGACATAATTTCGATCTATGATACATTTAAGAAAGAATTTCTAATTAGTTCTATGGGCTTAAAATACGTTCTCTGAGAGTTAGCTTCTATCGACGGAAAAAGAAAGAAAGAGATAGAGAACGAGCTCACGTGTTCATGGAAAAAGCATATGGTTGGTTGCATTCTTCGTTACGCGAGTCTTAAGTAATTGCTCAGTGACATATCGAAGGACATTCATGAGCGCAATCTACAAATTAAAGACTTAAATATTTAATTCCTTGAAAGCCGACATTTACGTTCCAAATGTTGGCATAAAATTTAAACTTCTTTTGTTCAGCTTCGCATGTTGAATACCCTTTGTTTCCTTCTCCTTCTCGTACATATATAAAATAAAAGGTTGCGTTCGATCGACTGAAGGGAGCGTAGGTGTAAGAGATCTGTTGGGACATTAATGAAAAAGCTGCAAAATATCGACTCGTCCCTTGTTTAAACCATGTACTATATACCATATACGTAGCAGCAACATGGCAGCGATCAATAGATGAAAACACCTGTCTCACTATTGCATTTTCCCCCAAACTCAAAACCTTTTTTGTGATTCGGCAGATTTTGTTGTTGTTAAATATAGAATTGCATGAGCTCTCTTTAATAAGTAGATATTCTAGTTCTTTGTGATTTGTTCCTTTCTTCTTTTAGTTTTGTGTCCACAGAATGGTCATTTCATCATTATCAATTTAAGCGTTGAATCGTTGTCTTTTAAAATGTCTACCAACAAATGACACACAATTCTTACTTTCAGAGGAATAACAGATATTTCTTTTATCATTTTTGTGCCTGCTATTGAAACATTAACTACAGCATCAATTAATGTTGAAATATTTAAGAAGATAGCTATGGAGTAGAAGTTTGTTGAAGTTTTTTCTTCTGCATGCACAGCTGTTTCAATTCTCATTGCTATGTTTCCAAATTGATGATTTAACGTGTCAAACAGCTTGGTCTTTCATTATGAGCGACTATGAAAGAGATTTAAATTCAAGTAATCCTTTTTCTGTCCTCCTTTCATATTTGATATTGTTGGATTCGTTCACTGAGCTGTTATAACTAAAACAATAGAATACTAATAATTCACTTATAGTAGTACTGGCTGAAGTACGACGATTTCGCCCTCATTGGCCACTCGCTCAGGATCTCGGGGTTCCTGGCATGGATACCTTGGTTCACCTAAATTTTGGGAGGTTACATGAGACCATCCCCGATAATTTTAATATTTGCCAAAATTAAAAATTTGGTCCCTGATAGTATAGAGCGAGGGTATGTATCTCTGTAAGTTTGGTTGGTCCACCTCGTTCCATTTTATGGAAAAAATACCAAAAATTCAAATTTCGGAGATTTTGACGTGTTTTATTCTTTTCGATGAGGCTTTATTACCTTATATGGTTATATAGGTGAGTATGAGATGAGTAGGTGATATAAGGTCATTGCGTCGAAGGATAAAATGAGCTCTCAGGCACAGGTGGAAAAAAGGAACCCAAAAATTAGTATGCAGTTGCAAAGTTTAATACCTCCGTAAATAATACCATTAGAAAGGATGAAGAAAAATGTTTACAGAAAGGCATCATACATCAAAATGTGCCAAAGAGTGGTAAGCAGTGGTGAAAATTTTCCGGAAAATTTTCCGATTCATAAAAACATACTCCACTTATTTCTACATCGTTGTTTAACCGTGATGTGAGGTGGAAAATTTTCCGGTCTTAACAAATATCAGTGATCAAGTAACAATTCCTCAGTATTCATAAAATTTATTGAATTCATGTATAGAAATGTTAAAAAGTGAAAGATCGTTTAAAGAATCTGAAAATTTTCATGGCTCACACAATTTTCAGTACTATGTACGAACAAGTGAAATAATTTTTCATGAATCGAAATATTTTCTGTCTTGTATGGAAAAATTGAAGAACTTTTTATGAGTCGGAAACTTTTCATCATTTTGAAGCAAAAAGTAAAACAACTTTTTGTGAATCGGAAAGTTTTATTGCTCTGTAGAAACAAGTGAAAGGAATTTTCATGAATCGGAAAATTTTCATCACGATGTAGAAACAAATGAAAAAACTTTTCATAATTCGGACAATTTTGGATATTATGTATAGTGATGCTTGGTGGAAAATTTTTCACTATATTTAACTGTATATTCAGCTAAAAATTAAATTCCTGTAGAGGAAAGTTAGACAGCAAAAAATTATCATTTTTCAATTAGCTTTCGGAAACCAGAAAATTTTCTAATATTTCAAGTTGGGAAGTAAAAATATACAGTGTTTCTCTCTCTCTCTCTCTCTCTCTCTCTCTCTCTCTCTCTCTCTGTGTGTGTGTGTGTGTGTGTAAAGTGCAGGGAATATACATCGAGTTCGTAGCGAACAAATGTCCCATTCCAATATTTAAAATGTAACAAGAAATTGAAAAGAAACCTTTGTGAATTTATCAATTTCAGAAACAGAAAATTCCACTATTTCTTCACATGTAGGCCCGCCTATGTAATGACGTAACTGCTAAAAGTCCCTTATGAAGATTATTTTTGTAATAGAAAATAAGAAAAATGATTTTATTTCGTTTAATACTCGTAAATCATAATTTCAATATTTTAATTTTGTATAATCAACATCTTAGAGCAGATATTTGTATTATAAAACTACCATTATTATGTATAAAAATGTATTAGAAATAATGATGATTCAATAGAACAAATATATATATATATATATATATATATATATATATATATATATATATATATATATATATATATATATATATATATATATATATATATATATATATATGAAATAAATATGTTTTTTATTTTGTAAATTAAAATGAAATTACTTGTTGCTTTTAGAACGCAGCGCTAATAGTGCAGCATTTTATGTTTCTTTTATTATTTTATTGGAAGAACAACTACACAAATCAGCTTCCTTATTAGTTATATTTCACTTTCTCTTCTGAATGAATATATGAATAAATAAATGTTTATTTCCAGAAAATGATCAGTATTTGCTTTCATGAGTTACTTAAACTCGAATTTTAGGTAGTCAAAATTTACAGTAGGCACTTTATATTATATCTACTTATTTATAAATGTTGCAGTATGTAAATCTAGAAAAGTAGTAAAGCTATGAGAAAATTTCGTCTTACGAGTATTAAGCTGACGAAATATAATTTTGTGATATCAAAGTTGGATTCTGAGGAAAGAACGCATTGAATTTTTGAAACATTCTTGAAATGAAGAATCGTTAGATTTTCACTTCATGAAACTTTTTAAGACAATATTTATTACCAATAAATTTTACGGCTAAACAACGATGTAGGAATAAGTGGAGTATGTTTTTATGAATCGAAAAATATTCATAACTTTTAATAAATTAAATTTTAAATAATAAAATCCGGTTCCCGAAAGCTAATTGGAAAATTATAATTTGTTGCTGACTAACTTTCCTCTATAGAAATTCAATTTTGCAGCTCTATGTGCAGTTAAATATAGTGGAAAAATTTCCACCAAACATCACTATACATAATATCCAAAATTGTCCGGATTATGAAAAGTTTTTTCCACTTGTTTCTACATCGTAATGAAAATTTTCCGATCTATGAAAATTGCTTTCATTTGTTTCAACAGAGCAATAAAACTTTCCGATTAACAAAAAGTTGTTTTACTTTTTGCTTCAAAATGATGAAAAGTTTCCGACTCATAAAAAGTTTTTCAATTTTTCCATATACGACAGAAAATATTTCGATTCATGAAAAATTGTTTAACTTGTTCCTACATTATACTGAAAATTGGTGAGCCATGAAAATTTTCAGATTCTTTAAACGATCTTTCACTTTTTAACATTTCTATACATGAATTCAACCAATTTTATGATTGCTGAGGAGTTGTTACTTGATTACTGACATTTTTTTTAGAACGGAAAATTTTCCGGAAAAATATAGCGGAAAATTTTCGATTTTTCGACCTCACATCACTAGCGGTAAGGGCGCATATTTCCCGACGCTGGGGCAATATGCGCACCGTGTGTAATTACATTTTCAAACCAAAATGTAAAACTACTAACGAGTAATATATCAAATATTTGACACCCTGATATACAACCACATTATGAAATCATAGAATGAAGCAATACTTCAAATGTACATTATGAAAATAACAAGATATTATGAAGAAACTTTTATGAAAGGAAACGTAAATTTAATTTTTTTCTCCTTGTAATACAAAAACGAAGTTTTGTTACTACTGAAGTATTTTCCTTGTATCAATAAATCATAAACGTAGTTCAAAATCCTTCTTTCAAGTATTATAACTCCTGGCATACGTGTGGAGCATCTGAACTGTGTACAAACCAGGGGCAGATCCAGGGGAGGGGGCGATCGCCCCCCAGAAGAGGAAACTTTTTTATTTTATATATAAATAAAATATATAGTTTATTTTTTGACGCTCTTAAAAGTAGCTCTAAGTCAGGGGTGCCCACAAGGGGGGGCTATGACGCAAACTGCGTCATTGAAATATTTGGGGGGGGTTAAAAATCTATATAAATATGTTTGATTGGGGGGGGTAAAATTAATCGAAAAGAAGATTTTTTCATGGAAGAACACCTACGGATAGACAATTGGGGGGGGGGGTGCGTCATGGATGTAAGGGGGGGTGGGCACCACTGTCTAAGTAGCAGTATTACAACCCACCGCTTCCCCAAGAGTCCGTCCTGGATCCGCCCCTGGTACAAACTGTGCACTGTGTTGGTATAACATGAACAGTTACAAACAAAACACTATCACAAGAAATAACACTATGTTATTTGTGGCACTGATCACAGAGGAAGAAGATCATGTCTTGGGCAGATACGAATGAAACATGATACCACAGTGCGCATCTGATATGCTGTATCCATTCTTGTCCGTTTTCTTTTGCGTAAAAGTGTCCATTACAGTCACCGCAATAATTGCTTTTCTTACGAATTGCAGATGATAAATGTTCCTGTCCTGCAATATTTTAAAGTGTTTGTGACTTTTCAAATTTTCCTTTCCTGTTTTCATTTTTTCGGAAGCAGTAGCCTTAAGACGGTCAGACGTAGCAAGTCATGTAGCAATCAGATATAAGAACAGCAGCACTTTAACGTATTCTTCCCGTAGTAGCAGGAGATGATGTGTCACTGTGTAGCAATGGATATAATGACGCAAATGATGTGGTTGGCGATGGTCATTGAGATGTGAGGCTGTTGTTATTGGACACACATGAAATATTGCTGCATAACACATGGAGTTCAGTTTGAGGAAAATGGCTCTCCTGATGTCATTGGCTATTGTCTTCTTCTGTTGGAGATCGCAAACCCGCAGATGGACTGAAAGTATATGCAGAAACAGATATGCCTTTAACGGAAAAATACTAGTTGCATGAAAAGCGCTAAATGCCTTACCAACAGTTGTAGATTTACCCCTGTAACTATACGCACAAGAAAGTAAACAAATCCTTTCAGCCAAGTCAACAGGCTGAGGTACATTCCGACATTCGTATACTGAAAAAATATATTATAGATTTGAGCGCCACTCACGTTATGCAACCCGTTTTGAGGTCTAGGGAGATCTAAGTACCACGAAACGAAAAGTTACGTAGAAATTTTCCGGAAATCGTTAGATGGTAACGTCTGTAATATTAAGTATTTCTTTCGAAATCTACCTATAAAGACATTAGTGGATTTTTAAAGGTTAATTTCACCTCATGTAGTGCTTACAAATCTAGTCTTCTTGCAGTCCCATAGGGAAATATACTCTTCTTATTGTTCTGCATCTCTCTACAGATTACTGGGAATACGCGCACCCCCAAAGTAGCAGGACGCATATTCCCCCATTCACGGCACACACACATGAATGTCGCCCTGCAGGTGCAGCTAGACTAGCATGCTGCTCCGAAAATTGCCAACTCCCTATGTAAGCCATGAATTGCTTTCACGACTGCTACCAGAGTCGCAAGCCTCTTTGCTTTGAATTATCTCCTAAAGCACAATACACAAACACTCAATATTACATCAGGCACTTTTTTGATGCCACACATACACATTCATATGATAAATATTCAATAATATATCTATAGTTGGAGCGAAGTTATCCTTTTTTTGCAGCAACATGTAGCAGAGATATGAACGTCCTCCTGTCTGTTGAGAACAACTACTCAACATAGCAGCTTCTGCCACATGTTGTCCCTTTTCTTACGAAGTGCGCATTTTCCCCCGGGGCGCATATTCGATGCAATGACCTTACTCCTCTAATATACCACTTTCCTTTCATAGGACATGGATACATTGACGTAAATATATCCCTTTCAAATATTCGGAGGCGTACATAGAACCACCTCTTAAATTTGGGAATTATGAAAAACAAAATTTGATAAATGTTCTCTAAGACTCGAATATTTTACTCTGTAAATTTGGGTAGTTCTACCTATTCCTTTCTATCGGTAAAAAATTGCTAAATAAGCATAAGTAATACGTCGTACCATGTTGTAAGCTATTGGCCTAATTTATCTCTGATGATCCTTTAATACGTCATGTGATTAGACGTATGGTTGAATATAGGGGTCTATTCTCTTTTATAGGACATGAGTACATTGATGCTCCTCCCTCAAAATTTGGTAGGTGTGTGTTGTACCACCTTTTAAATATTGAAACTGACAAAGAAATTAAATTTTACAACTGTTCTCTAGGACTCTAATATATATTACTGTACATTTGGTTGGTCCTGCTTGTTCCATTTTTCGGTAAAAAAATGTCGGAAATTCAATATTCGGATGTTTTGACTTACATCCTTTTTATTGAGGGTTTATAGTATTATATGTTTATACGAATGAGTACAAGGATCAATTCTCTTTCATAGAACATGGGTATATTGATAGCCTCTTTTAAAATTTGGAGGAGTACATTGACCCACTTCTTAAATGTGGGAATTGTCGAAAAACATATATTGGCACTTGTAAATTTGCTTAGTTCTGCTTGTGCACTTAGGGGAGGAGCCGCTTCCAAATGACATTGTCATTAAAGGAAGATATCTATATTAGCTATTGGGTCTAGTAATGTAAGTTGTACTTCTTCAGTAAATAAAGGAAACTCCGTATTGCTTGAACGGCCCTACCGAGGGACGGTATGGTAGTCCCCACCAATGGTGATCTAAAAGTACCATTGGGTTCGGAAGATAGCGTTGCTACAACGTGTACATGTAGTTTGTGTTATAATGATGAAATTCTTTGAACAGTGTTTCCAGATTTTTTACTCTAAACTATTGCAGTTCTTTCCTTACATTTGTAAATTTTCTAGTTAGTTAAGAAATTTTCAACAAACACAAACAATTTTAAAACAAACATTTAATCATAAATTTTCAAACAGTTTCAATGAGTGAAAAAAGTTACGAGGTTGAACAATTTAAACAAAGATATTGAAACAAAAAATAGTGATAAAAAATAAAGCAAAATTTACAAGCAAAATTTTTAAACTAGAAATTTTTAATCCAAAATTTTAAAAATGTTTAAACTAAACATTTTTAAAGTAAAATTTCCAAACTAAAAATGAAAGGAACTAAATCCCTGTACTCAACCATACATTTAGCATGATAAAGGTTCATCAAAGAAGGTATGTTCAATAACCTCCCATGTGATGCATGTTGCATACATTTATATTTTTGGATTTTTTTTTTTACGCATAGAAGAGGACAAGCAAGGACACCCAAATTTACAGAATTGTATATTTGAGTCCTAAAAGCATTTAAGATTTTTTATAATTCTATAATTTAAGGGGTGGGTCAACACACCTCTCCTAAATTTTGAGAAAGAAGCATCAATGTACTCATGTTTTATGAAAAAGAACAGGCACCAATATTAAATCTTATAATCACGTAACGTGTTAAAATTCTCAAAAGGATACATTAGGTCAATAACTGACCACGTGGTGAACACATGGTAATATGAATATTTGGCAATTTTTTTTATCGACGTAACGGGATAAGCAGTCCACCTAAATTTACAGAAACATATATTCGAGTCCTAGAGAACGTCTAACAAATTTTATTTTTTTAATAATGTCCAAATTTAAAGGTACCTCTCCGAAATTTTGAATGTACCATGTTCCCATGTCCTATGAAACACAATAGATCCCTAAACTCAACCATATAATCACATGTGTTTAATGCTAATCGAAGAAGATAAATTAAGTCAATAACCTACGTGATACGTTTATATTTTTGACAATTTTTTACCCGTTTCTGATGAAAGTTCATGTGGTTCGGATCCCATACGGGACTCTAAACTCGAAACCAATCAAACTTTACAACAACTACTATCATCATCATAGGTATTCTGCCTTTATTAGCAGGTCACTTGCCGCAGCTGAGAAGCTTCCATGCTCCACGGTCCTCCGCTAACCTTTTCGTCTTCGCGTATGATCTTTCTGTTTTAATATCATCTATTAATTGTAGTCTCCTTCGCCCCCTCCCTCTCTTTCTCGCCACAACTACTATAATTATTATTAATAATAGTTAATGAACTTATTCACTTCGAATTCTGACGTTACCATCATTATAGGAGAAAATAGGTATATAATATATATTGTACATTATTTTATCGTATAATGATGGTAACTTTAAAGTGAATATATATATACACAGTGTTCATTTATTATGTAGCCGGCGCATATGATTTTAGAGAGAGAGGGGAGAAAGAGCGGAACCTCAATCCAGCTCCCTCTATAAAATCCGTTGCACCGATACATCTCAACTCTGGAAAATGGTTATTTAGATAGACAACGTACTAGTTCCTCTAATATTTCTTTAACTACCGTTGATATCTCTCGTAGTTTTCGAGCTAGGCAGCCTCAAAGTTACAATTTTCTAGATTTCGGCATCTCGTAACTTTGAAACAACGCGTTTTTCGCCTTATGTTCATATTGACTTTTTTTTTTATTGTTTAGGTGTGAGGATTTTACCAGTGCATTTTGGATACATAGTAAGTTAACATCCTGTATATACGCTTCTATTTTACGCTTCGAGATGAATTTTGCTTCGAGAAATGTAAATAATGACAGTAAAGTTAAGTTTGGGTTAAAAGGGCGTGGCGTAGGACAGAGCTACTCGAGAAAAAAAAATCACCTGGGCATAGCATTGTTTTTTTTTTTTTTTTTTTTTTTTATACGTATACTTCGTAGTATGAACATGTGTTGATTTGTGACAGTACGCTTTATATTGTATCCTTGCATCCACTGCACACAATTCAACCCGTGTAATCTTTACAGTTAGTGTGGTTAAAATAACTTTACCTATAATGATCCTAATGAAAATCGTAAGCGAGAGGCCAATGTGTGGAAAGCATAATTTCGCTTTAAAAACATCATTCGCTGATTTAACGCCAAGGAAAAGAAAATTGAGGTTTGACACAGTGCTAGCAAATAATCTGTTAGCATGATGGGTTGATACATATCTAACACGTACCTCTGTATCGTAAACTGTAATGTTAAGCCATAACGTTAACCTACTTCCGTCGTTTGTAGGAAAGCAAGATTAATCATAAAAGAAAGGAAAATGCAATGAATCAAATTGCCGTGGACTAAATACATTTAAATGAGGTTTATAGTATTCTTTATCTGATACTCCAGATCGAAAAGGAGTTTAAATATTTACAGTAGAAAGTATAGATGTCGCACTAGATATACAGTTTCTAAAATACATGGTTTAAATAATAGCTAAGCAATCATGCGACAGCCATATGCTTTCTTTAGGTATTAAGAGACGGTTGCTTAATACTTAACATCTATCCTTTATTCTCCCGATTTTTCCACATTTTTTACAAACTATTTCAAGATCTAAGAGCAGTATCGCAATTTTGCTGCACAGCTCAATCATACTTTAAATTACTGTGGTCTTACTTTAAAGTGTCACCAAGCACTTGATATTGTTAAGTATTACGTCTTCTGACAAGTGTATTACACTTATGAAGATGTGTTAGTAATAGCAGAGGAGAAAAGTACAATTTTAAATGCAGGAAGAAAATGAAAGGAAGAAAAAAACTTATTGAGACGTTGGCTGAAAAGGAATTGTATTATGAGCGACATGATAAAAGATATGGTAGAAGGAAAAATAAGGTGAGACGAAAAAGGCTTGAATTGATGCACGGTATTAAAGCAGAAAATTGTTAGTCAAGCCAAAGAGGTTAACTGAGGTCCGTGGAACATGGAAATTTCTCAGTTCAAGGCAAGTGACCTATGAAGATGATGACTGTGTAACCGCTGACAAAACTATGGAACAGTCATATTCAACTGACTGATATATGACGTTGAAACACTCCTCTACATTAAGAGCAACGACAGAGAGAAACACAAAGAGACAAAGAGAAAAGGGGTTGAGGCGAGAGAAAAGTATATAGAGAAGTGTTGCCAATATTCGAATAGTTACGGATCCACAAGTATCAACTCAGTCATTGATCAACCTAGTTCCCCACACTTGATCCTCCTACTGCTGGTTTATCCATACAACGGTGATTTTTTTTTATTTACTTGTCAACACTGACTTTGAAATATCACATTGATTTGCAATTTTTTCATTTGGTGAGAAAGGCGGAGCAAATAATGACTAGAGTATTGAGTCGGAAATGACTTCTCTAGGAGCCATATTTTACATAAAACTTGTATCGATCAGTAGCTTACGCAGCAGCTTGTCAAGAAGGGTTCAAGCTTTAAAATTTCTATATTTTAAGATGTTTGTATACATACAGAATCTCCTGTATCTTAATATTATAAATGATTGTTTTTGCATATCTTGCTCAAAGGTGGTGGTGGTAAAACGCCGCTTGAGTACACCACTGGTAGTTAAACCTTGGTTTCATTAGCTTTGCATTGTATAACCAGCTGTACGCTATGGATCGGCCTATAAAATGTGATTATACTCAAGGAACAACAAAATAGAGATATAATGTATCGATACGTGATTTCAAACACTGTTAACACACATTAAAAGATTTACACATATTTACGATCTTCGTTAGAATCGGAATTGTAATCTATACAAGTGAAGTGTGCACAGTCCATCCTTCATTAGATTTTTACGACTGGCCTTTAATTGCTATTGAAACTGTATTTATTATGTTTTTGTCATCCCAATGATTCAGTTGTGTATAATGTGGAAACTCAAAGCCTGTACAACGTAAAAGTTTAAATCTTAATAAAGAGATCGAGGTCTATCACGATTCCAAGTTTAATCTCGATGGGATGAGTTTCGTGTATGGGTGTTTTATTTTGGAATGCATAAAGCAATATTTGACGCCCATAACTTGAGAGCCAAAAGCTTGCCCAACATAATATTTAACATTCTTATATAACAGGTCAAGAACTCCCATAATGGCAAATTTCATACAATCAGATGATTTACATATGTAGGAGTTTCTGTTTTCCAAATTACGATGCAAAATTTGACCGCCCAGAAAACAGGAACAGTATGCTTGCACTACAAAATATTTTACATTCTTATGAAGCAAGTGAAGTTCTACCACTATGTCAAGTTTGATTCTGACCGGATGAGTTTGGTGTATAGCTTTTTGCGAAATTCAAGTGTCCATTACTCGGGAATCATAAGCCTCCACAACATATTTCAAACGAATGTATACCTGATGAAGGTCTACCATCCAGTCATGGAATGGGCCACGAGTTTCGTGGCCTGGAAGACCAAGAGCCAATTAGATCTACGATATACTAGACCCGGTGTTTTGAACGAACCCATGACCCAGAGTGGTCCGGACAGACCCATTACCCGGCCTGACCCGGATGGGCCTATGATTCAGAGTAACCAAGTGAGATCCGGAGACGAACGTCGTAATACACTTGGAGAGTATGTGTGAGGCTACTAATGCAATTCTAAGAAACACGATCTCTCCTCCCGTATTGACTTTTCATTAAATATAATTATCTTCCGCTTCTTGTTTGCATCTATGTGTTTCAAACATTACACTCAAAGATAACTACAAGATTTATCAGAGTACTACTGCGTCAAAACAACAGAAAAGATAAGCCACATGTTTCTTATATGTGGGATCGTCAAAATTTAATCAACCTGTAAAACTATCGTTTAGAATATAAAATTTGTTTTCCTAGTTGTTCTTGTAAAAGTTATAGGTCAGAAACCACGAATGAAAAAACGAATAAACGTGAAAACATATTTGAAATATTCAAGACCTGGTATCGGGGCCACTAGGTCTCTTTGGGTCACTGGGTTTGTTTGAGTCACCGGGTCTATCTAGGTCTTCGGTTCTGTCCAGGTCACCGGATTAGAGAAGCAAGATCCAGACCCAGATGACCTGAACAAAAGTCGTGAACCAAGCAACGAGCTGATCCATAACCCAGTTTGTCAATGGTACCATGATGACAAATTTGGTTCCAATCCGATCAATTTGATCATTTACATATGCATATATAGGTTTTTGTTTTTTTTAAAATACGACTTAAAATTTGACCTGCTACAACTCGGGAACCATTAGCCTGCAGTATGTAATACTTCACATGCTTTTATAGTAGGTGAAGTTCTACAAGTATGCCAAATTTAATCCCGGTCACATGAGCTTGGTGTATGGATTATTGTTTTCGAGAATATACCACAAAATCTCACAGGCCTTAACTTGTGAACCGTCAGCCTGTACAATATGATATTTCGTAAGCTTATATAACAGGTCAAGGTTTACTACCATTCCAGCTTTGACGTCGATCGGATGAATTCAGCTGAACTCGTACGATATATATAGTGGATTTTTTAAAAAGGAAAAAGTCAAATGAAGGACCAAAAAAAGTAATAACCTATGTACTTGTCAATATACTGTATTTTCAGTGTGAAGGTTAGAGGCTGAAATTTTGTACTGATAATCTTTTTAAGTGTAGAGTGTGAATAAGATGATACTTTGCTAAATTCGTTCCGTCAGGGAGAAAGTGGTTTCTAAAGTTTTTTTTTTAAAAAAAAACTTTCCCTTATGTTAAACAGATGCCTTCTCTACTACCAAATGTAGTTGAGAATTTTTCAGCACATTAAATGAATTGCAGTGCTCTTACATTGTTTTTCCGACTTGCTAATCACGAAACCGGGCAAAAATATACGAATGAGAACGATCCCAAGATACTGAAATTATTCATCCTAAATGTTCGGAATGGTGCATATCTGCAGTGGAATCGGAGCAGTTTCAAATCCTGTAAATGTCTATTAGGGTTGCCAGATCTCCGGGCTCCGAACGCACAATATTCTACAGCTTTATGAGACAACAAACTGAACTTTGCGAGCTAAAATTATTTATAATTAATTATATATACCACTTACCCTTTATAATTAAATGTTGTATTTGGCTGTTAATTGTACTTTTTTTTATTATAACAAAAGACTAGATTTAAATTCTTTTTATTGTTGCACGTATCATAGCACGGCACTAACATTATTTTCATTTAATGATTTGATACAGGTGGGATGAAACTTAAAATTAGTTCCGATAGAAATGAACTGAATTTCTTGATTTGATATCTGTCAACACTTGATAGGAAGGATAATAATTGTATAATATGAAAGTGTGTTTTTCGAGAAAGCAAATGCAACAAATCTGTTCAAAATAATGCAGTATATTCTCGCTATATCACTCAGCAATGGATATGTCGAATAAGTGTTTAGTTTAATGGAAGCTTTATAGTGAGATACAGAGTGATGACAGAACTTGTGATAGTCGTAATTTGTGATAAGATGAACTTCAAAATGACGGTTCTGATTTTTCTTCAGAAGCGAAGAACTCAAAAAAATATGAGCAATAAGGTAGGCGTCTATAAGTACTAATGTATTTTCATTCAATTCAGTACAGCACACATTTGGTTAATATAATAGTAAGGGCAGTGTTAGTTGTTAGTAATATTTTTATAAGTGTTACTTAGAAATGACGGTGGCAATACAATGAACATGCAAACATCTTGACTCTTAAATTTGTGTTCCCGATTACACAAACGCCAGTGGTCTCCGGACTTGCCATCAATTCATTCTTTGAACCCTAGTGCTTATAGAAGCATTGTTTTAGGAAAAAAACAAAAAACATTAAAGTCGACTGAAAATACACATTTTGCAGAATACAAGAAAAACTGACATTATTTTGTATTTTATTAAATACGAACTGATATGCCCTCTCTTCACACGGGGAGAATAAGTGTATGAAAAGCACTTGATTCCTTTCTCCTTACGATACGAATTTCAATGAAAGAGCAATGATAAAAGAAGTCCTTATAATAAATTTTGAAACATCCTATCCCCTAAACTACGCCTTTTAATCAAAACAGCATGATAAACACCGAACCTTAGGTGGGTAATACCCATGTTCCAAACGATATTCCAGAAGTCATTTCAAACATATCAGTCGATTTCCCAACTTCGAAAACTATGGATTCGACACTAACTTCGGCCATTTTGCACTCTTTCCCATCTCTCATGCCGTTGGGAGCGGAACTTAAATGGAATTAAGTTTCACTCAGTTTAGCGACTCCGAAAGCCATTGATTTGGCACCAAAATCGAATGTTTTCGATTATTTTGACACGTAACCCCCTTCCTAACCACACGTGACCATACGGAATGAAAGCGAAACGATACTTGTTTAAACATAGCGTAGCGTATGACAGAGAATAGAAATCTTTTCTATTCATCTGAAAAGTGTTAAAATATGCTATTATCGTGCTCTCATGAGATTAAGACACGAAATTTCAAACATAAAATGTGACATTAAGTCTTCTAAAGAGAGGTACTGATTTAATTTGCATTCCTAAATTTTCAGATTTAAAAAAAAGCAAAGAAGTCACATTTGCTTGGAGTGGAGAGGAAGTCTAACAATTTTTCTTTCGGCTTTCACAAACAGGACTGCCTGTCTTTAGATCGTTTCTGTTTCTTCACGTTAATATTTTGAGTTAAAAGTGGCAGCTCCACATGCATGATTTCCACATTACTGGCATTCATTATTTCCACACAATACACAGTGATAAAAGAACAAGACTATGTAATGTAATTGACTTAATCAATGGAGACAATGAAATTTTGGAGTTGCAAGTTTCACGAAGTTTCCTACAACGGACTCCAATTTTACTATTTATACTTTGAAAAACAATGTGCAATGGCATCATCATTATCATCACAGGTATTCTGATGTTATTGGCAAGTCGCTTATCGTAACTAAGAACCTTCCACGCTCCACAGTTTCATCAATCGTAGCCTCCTTCGCCCGCTCCCTCTCTTCCCTGCCACCATACCCTCTAGTACATCCCTCATGATAGTTCCTTCTTAGCCAATGTCCCAACCAGTTTCTCTCCCTCTTCCTAATAACAGCTAAAACTGTTCTTTTCTCCCCCATCATTACTAACACACTCTCATTCGTTTTCCTCTCGACCCAACTAATTCTCTCCATTCCTTTTCACAGCCACATTTCGAAAGCTTCCAGTTGTTTATCATCACTTTTGCGTAATGTCTATGTTCCTGACCCAGGCAGTACAATAATCTACACGACGCATTTTATGAGCTTTTTTCTCAACTCCTTATTCAAGATCTCACAAAACAGACACTTCTCCCTTCTAAAAGCTTCCTTCGCCATTCCTATCTTTGCCTTTATTTCACTTCGCACTTCATATTAATAGTTATACTATCCAGATATCGAAAACTATTCACTTGTTCTATTGTCTCTCCTTCTACTTCTATATTTGACACCAACCGCTTCGATGCTATCACCATAGCTTTTCTCTTAACTAAATATTATTCTCGAACTGTCAAGGGCCGCGCTGGCTCAGTGGTAGATCGTTCACTTCTGGTGCATGGGGTCCTTGGTGGACAACACGTGAGCTTTATAGTGGACAACAAAGTGTGCGTGGGTTTTCTCGCGGTTCTCCCACTTTCTTCATTCCACCATTTCATTCATTTCTCATGATCACCGTCTCCTTTAGCCTAGTCGGCATAACCATGGGATGTAAAACTTAAAGATTTCATTTTTGAACTGCCAATTTGTTAATATTGAAATAAAAGTTTAAGGAACTAACGATCGCGCTACTAGTAAAAAAGTGACTATATACTAGTTTAAGCATACTGAATCTAATGAAACTATTTTCAAACACATCTGTCAATGGAGTCAAGGACTCATATGTTTTAAAATACTTCAATTAAATTCAACACAAACACAGTAGTATTGAAAATGTCATTATAAATTTATCTAAGCGTAGGCACTTTTACCATTAGCATAAGCGGTATTTCAAAGATCCTACTTTGAGGTCATTTCTCTCGTGACCACACGGACAGATATGTTTAAAAATAGTTTTATTGAGTTCATCATTTTAAAAATTAGTACAAAAAGCGCAATTAGAAATTTGTCAAAGCGTAGGAAGCTTTTATTAATGGCATGATTGTAAGTTCCTTAGATGAAGAGAACTAAGATGGAAACACTTCATTGTTTGAGCGTTTCTGACTGATCGGTTGATTGATCGAGGCCTTCTGTAAGAAGGGAAACAAGAAGTAATTGCATGAGATGCAGAAGAAAGGAAATATTTTAATATCCTTCCACTTCACCTATTCTTTTTTTGCTTCTCAAGGTCATAGATACAAACACAATCTATCAACTAGGGTAATATGAAAATATACGAGTATATTGTTATTCCCTCACATATACGGTGGTCAAAGAGTTCGAAAGCACTTTGTGAAAGAAATATCACAGTGGTTCCCTTGAGATACATATCCGCAGGAAATTCTCATGTCATTTATTCATACAGCAACATTTAACTAACCTCACGTCACCTGTTCTAACGTAGACCTTCGTGGATGACGTAAAGATGCACCTGCGCAGATTGTCGAATGAAATATTGAATTGTAGAATCTGCTTAAAATTGAGAGTTGGTTAACGAAATATTTGAATGATGTCAAATATTATTTTTTGTAGGTATACACTGGGCAGTTTTCAAAAATCGTATACGCTGGACCCGTATACGCTCGTGCTTTCGTAAATTTAAGGTGAGTATGCGCTGGACTATAAAGCTATCAGGTGCGTAATATCTCGTATACTTCCATAATAATACAATTATATCCCTAGAGGGGTGAATTTACTCTTCTTTGTGTCCCGATGAGTACTTCCATGACAATTTGCCAAGTAGCGGCAGTAGTTTCGTGCGAAATATAAAGCTACATCAATATGTGGCATTTGTTTGCAAGTTAGGCCCGTAGCTTCAGTTGGCCAGGGGATTCAGTCTCTATGAAACTTTCAGTTGCTGGTTTACGTATACGTGCATAAGTACACATATGTTTAAAAAGTAAGCAGTTAAGGGTGTAAAATGAACTCGAGTTAGCCCTCCACGCAAAAACATATCTCGCTTCCCTGTCTTAATGTTCTGGCTATGGGCTTAGTGTACGAACAACTCTTTCAAAGGAATAGGACGCCGTAAATAGTACCACAAAAAAAATTCTCAGTTTGTAATAAACAATTCTAAGTACGTCACCAAACAATTTTAAGTACGATATATATAATATCTTCTTTCCTGAATGCAGACTTGAATTTTTCTTTAGTTTTACTAACTGAATATATTGATTTATAATATCTAAACCTTGATGCTTTAGAATCTTGCCTCGTTGACTAGCTTTTATGAGTCAATTTGCTAATGGATGTTTCCAGACGTGGCGTGGCTGTGAGTAAGCATCCTGACGTCACTGTTGTCAATTCGATACTTGAGACCACATCGAATTATTCAAGCAGTGTAGAATATTTCAACTAATCATTCAAGCAGCCGTTAGAGTATGGAGCATAAAACAGTGTGGGTGAAATTTGTACACTCATGTCCAAAATGATTGTCGCATATCTATAACTGTATTCTTCTAAGAATACAATTTGATAATGATGATGCAGGGTACTCTTAATACTGATATCATGTGTATAATCCGGAAATGTATATTTGTGGTAAATTTTATAGGAAAAGAATTATAAATACGAAAATTAGAATGAGTAAATCAAAATGTTGCTAAATGGGCAAGAAAGTTTCGTTTTCGTTTTATTGTTCTTATTTACTGCTCTCTTGACATGAAATTTTCCACATACATGTCTTTGCCGATTATACACATACTAACATTATAAGAAATACCGGGCGAATTCGTTATCAAATTATATTCCTACAAGAACATATTTATAGACATGCGACAATAATTTTGGACATGAGTGTACATAAAATTATGTAATAACCACTAAAACTTAAATCGTAAAACTACATCTCATTCAACCTCTCTTGAAAAAAATGTATGTATTTATTTACTAATTTATTCTTAATTATTACTTTATTAGGGGTCACGTAGTGGGACTTGTACTGTTAGTGCGTCCGTCCGTCCGTTACTCCACATGATAACTCCTGAACAAAACTGAATTTTTAATATTTAAAAAAAAGAATAAAAATAGGTATCATTTCTGCTGAGTTCTTTCATGGAGTCAATTCATTAACACATTTAACGTCAACGGTAACTTTAACGTAGTACTGGTATATATTTTAAAGTGCGTGGCATTCCCTAGCTTCTGCAACTTATACAGCGCCAAAATATTGTTGGTTGCCCATTATAAAGGAATATGTACAAAATGTATTAGCCTTTAATTTCACTCTCTCTACCAGAATTTATTTTTGGCAGATGAAAACAATATTATCGTGGGTTCGAATACCACTGCTAACCTAATTAACTTTTTAACTGTTATCGATATGTATGTATTTGTGTTCCTGTCATTTGGCTAAGATGGAAAAAGCAAAACAAAGATGACTAAAGTAAAAATATTTAAAAATAATATGAAAATAATTACGTTTAAAATAAGATGACCAAGAAAAAGTCTGGATACATATGATGTTTCAGTATTTTTGAAGAATAGAAAGTTGCTAATGCGCATGATATTTCCATGAACGAGGCCCGTCTTGTTCGTACAATGCTAGGATTTCATGCTGGTGCATTTCAATCAGGACATAAGTTTGGAAGTACGCATCATTGACTGTGACGTTTCGCTCAACCTTTCGGAGACACAGTTTGCTCTTGTACGAGAAACCGGCTATAATCATGAATCCTTTTGTGATATGGCTCTAGCTGCTCGCGTCGGTGTGGTTGGTTAGAGACTCTGTGCCGCATATTTCCGTATAATACGATGCACGTTGAAATGACCTACACGAGAATTACGCACTTGACACACTTCTACGATACGCGACTCCGACAATGAACCTCTTCCAGAATCTGTTCAGGGTCAGTGGTATCAGACTACGCTCACCACACTGCTGTACTTTGTGATTAATGATATAATTAATGTTCCTTGGGCCGTTGCAATTAGTTGCGCATGCGCGGTACAGTTGCACATTGACTTCGGCTCAATATAAATGAATTAACGTCTGTAGCTCTCGTCGATTAGATGAGATTTAACAGTTCATACACATCAATTTTTTCTATAAGCTAACTCCTATGTCAACGAGCTTTATTCTAGTCTTTTAAAGCACGTCTATGTCTATAAAGACGCATAGCCAGTCCGAAACTTGGGCAAGGTGTTTAGTATTGACATTGTATTATGTTATTTACAATCCTTTATTGAATACAATCGTACGTACAATACTTTACTAGTAAATTACATTTACAGACTTAGGTGGTACTGGTTCGTGTTCTCAATTTGCTTATTTATATATTCTACTGCAGTAGTTGAACTTCAGAGTTATGTTCAACAACAAAGCTAAACCAATGGTATAGGAGTAGGACAGAAGCTTCTCTAGAAGGCAATACAATGATATAAAACATGGTTTCAGTGTCGCGGAAAATTCGTGCGCTGAGCTACAATTTGATTTCAAATTTGTACCGGGAATTATAGCCACCCAATGAAGAATGTCTCCAGAACTCAAAGATGTTCGCAAATAAAGAGAGGTCGCTATCAAAACTCATCGCTGGAACTTTTTGGAGGAACAGACAAAAACAATACAAACTCAAAATTTTGAATGAAGAGTATACTCTTATACGTAAACAAAGGAATAATAGTATCCAAGACTACTCCAAAGGAGGAGGTATTGTATTTTAAAAGACCAGTTTCTTCCTCTCAAAAGACCTTCAGTCAAAATGCTGTTATGATTCCATTTAGCTTTCATTCATTACTTTTTAATTAATGTTCAATCTCTAAACGTAAACTAATTTTCTTGACTTGGGAGTCTTGGGATGTTGTCATTTGACAGAATGTCAGATAATTTGTTCGAGCGTAAAACGTGTCAATTAAATTGAATGTTTGAGAGGAAAAGGAATAATTTCAGACAGTTATTGCTGCAGACATGTTAAGTCCAAAATTATATATAATCTCGTAGTAGATGACATTGATTTATTAAGACTCTTATTATGTAAAACATTTTTGAATAGTTGTAAATGCTACAATAAAATCATAATGTTGAAAAGTAGGCTACTTGCCATATTGACCAACAAAAAAACTATGAAATGAATGATTAAGTGTTTCCAACTTTCTCGCATTGAATTTCTTTTTATTGTTACTTGTTTATTTCTGATTCTAAGAGAAGTATTCTAAAATAGCACCTGTTTACTTCTTTTTACTATAGGAAATGACTTGTACTTACCGAAAACTAAGGGGGTTTGACTTGCCAAATAGTAATTAGGTGTGCCATATGTGGAATTCAAAGGGAGATGGTGTGCACGTATAGGAAAGGAAAGACTGCATCGGATCGCAGCAACATCTTCAGGTAGTGGAAATTCTTTGAAGCGGGCCGTGTGATTGCGGATTGCACGTGCCAAGTTTCCAGTTTTAACATCAAACGAACAAATCTCAAGGCAATTCATAATGACCAGCAAATCCATCCTCGAACATTCTCGAACATGTTCAACATTTCGTGCGGCACCTATGTGGCCAGATAAAGAAAATTCTTGATCGGTCAATGTTTTAATTCCCACGACGATATAAAATCGGTTGTGCGCAGATGACAGAAAAAGATTTCTACGAACAGATTATTTTGAACCTTGTGTCACGATGGAAGAAATACGTTGAGAGAGCTGACAGCCGTGTGGAAAACTAGTTATAATAAGTTATGAGCCTCTGTTTTGTATATATTCTTGATGTCTTACCTATGTAAATTGTTGTACGTTATTTATTGATCCGCTCTCGTATTAAAAGTTGTGCAATTAAGAATGTTACCTATTGTACGAACAAACATTCCTTTTTTAAAGTTAAGACCAATCAACTTAAGCTTTCTGTTGATATCTCCCATTTTCCTGAACACATATTGTAATGCAATATTTAAAAGTAACGGGGATAGTACCTATCCATTAGGGTGGGCCGAAAAATTTTTTTTCAGATATTCAGGATTGAGTAGTTATCAAAAGTTGTGCATTGGTACGAAATGAAGCCATGTCAAATATGTTGATTTTAAAACAATATTTAACCGGGCCCCCGTGGCCCTAAAGTTCCCAATTTTTTGTTCAAATAAAATGGTTTTAGGTAATAATAACATTTTACCAGACAATACTATTAATACATAAAACATGAAATACATGGTTTCAATATACGCAATTAACTGTTAAGAGCTTAACTAACTTTCATAACTACCATATTAACACACAAAAAACCTTTGTGTTGAGCCCAGCTCAGAACTTTCAAACTTTAAGAGAATATCACTTTTTCGCATCTGGATGCAAAATACATAACACTGGCTTTCCGAAGGCGGCGCTTACATTGCTGAATTCAAATAAACTAGAAACAATATGGCTGCGAGCCTCTCTTCCTGTATTGTCTTGACTTCGAATTAAGCATATGATTTTGAATTACAACTCAAAATGCAAAACGATCATTAACCCCATTAAGAAATGAGATATCCTCCATTAAGAGCCAAATTAAAGAAATTTAGGAACGGTGCTCAGAAGTTATGTGATATTTTCTCTTGCAAATGCTGCGATAGATTAACCTGTAAGTGTGGTAAATCAAATTATATACCGCTTTTGGAGTGGGAGCTCATATTAGATCAGAGAAATCAGAGACCAATGACGAGTTGCAATGTAGATGAAGCAGAAACCCATAGGCTCAAAAGAAAGCATGACACACAGATCGATTATGATGCTACGGTACCAATTACAAGAGGGTTACAATCGTTAGCCTCAATCCCGTACTTGGAGCATACATTAAGCGCTTCCACCCCGAATTCAGACAATGAAAAGTTCGCATGGAGCAATCATTTAGAGAATAAAATCTAAAGTAAACCTAAATAAACAATAGTGAGCCCTAAACAAATGAGTACCGCAAAAGATTTAACAGGTATATCGAATAGGTCGGCTGCTAAAATTGTATCCGCTGTTTTAGAAGATATGAATTTACTGAACAAAACTAACTAAGACAAGGTAGTAGATAAAAACAAAATCCGTACGAAACTAGCAAAAAAGAAAAAGAGAAAAGAAACCGTCTACAGTGTAAAGCTACTAATTTTAAGGGTCTGTATTTTGATGGCCGAAAATACCAAACTATAGTTCTAATTGACAATTGCAATAGGCAAATCACTGAAGAATATGCGGATTATATCGATTTGACCGATTGGTCAGAAGTAATAGTAACGAAACCTCCAATTTCGGCTAACGTATGAATAGAAGAACCAACCGAAATGATTGTGGAAAAGAGGAGGTTTCAGTTTGTCACGTTTCCCTTCCACACACAGGCTTTGGAGAGGTGTGTAAAGGTAGTAACAGAATCTTCTTCAGAAGTATGCAGCAGCTTTGCACGAGACGGTTATATTCGAGCAAAACTGGAAGCACGAAAGTATCTACCAAGCTTCGAACATAAATCTCAATATTTTGTTCCAAGATTCAACTAAGGAGCTTTAAGTAAGAGGAGGGTGGGTGGGAGGAACTCGCTGTGTAGCCACCTCCACGTGGTGAGTTCTGCGCTAGTTTGGTGTTTGTTGGTCAATTTTTCAACCTTACCTTATGTATTTGTGTCCGTACTATTATATCTACTAAACACCAATCAGGCGAAGAGCTACACATCAGATCAGAACATTTAAAATCCTGGGGTCAAGTTAAAGTATTAGGAATCTTAACCAATTTTCTATACATACTTAAAATAATGGTATTTATATTAAAAAAAAATAATAATAACACTTTTCGGACCCGCAGGGCCTGCTGAAATATTTTTTTCTGCCTCTGGTTTGGGGAAGAAACATAGCATTATACAAATTTTGCACGGTACTCAAACTTAATTTTCTGAAAACAAATATTTCAATATTTTCACTACTCACAACCATATTTTTTCAGTATTAACGTTCTTTTGGGCTCCCGGGGCCCGGTTAAATATCTTTTTATCCGGCTCTGTTTTGGTGAGGAAACATGACATTATAAATTTTGCACGGTACTCAAACTTAACTTTCTAAATATATATATATATATATATTTCAATAATATTTTCACTATTCACAACTTTTTTTTCAAAATTAACGTTCTTTTGGGGCCCCCGGGGCCCGGTTAAATATCTTTTAATCCGGCTGTTTTGGTGAGGAAACATACGAGGGCTAGTCAAGAAAGACTTGGACTGATTTTTTTTTCTAGGCAATTTATTATTACTCAGCAACAGGCACATGATCCTTTTCAAAGTAGTCCCCGCCGATTTGAATGCACTTTTTCATTGGAGTCTTCCAGTCCTCAAACACGTGTCGCAGGCCATTCTTTGAGAGGTCCTTCAAAACCGCCTCCGATGCCTTCAGAACCTCGGAATTATCGGAGAAGCGGCGTCACCGCAGTCTGGATTTTAGGGCAGGGAATAGAAAAAAGTCGCACGGTGCGGTAGGCGTCTCCACCATCCTCAAACCTTTGCAACAGCTCCCTGCAAGTCTCCACTCGAACGGCCTTCTGCTCTGGTGTCAGGAGTCGCGGAATCCATCGCGCACACACTCGGCTCATGTGGAGGTGGTCATGCAAAATGTTGAAGGCACTGCCATGAGATATGCGTAGTGCGGCTGCCAGATCGTCGATACTGATGCGGCGATCTTCTCTAACAATGACTGCTGCCGTGTTAATGTTCACCTCAGTAACAGCTGACGCTGATACACCTGGTCCACCAGATTTCGTGATTGTCATTCGGCCCTCTTTAAACTCTTTGAACCACCAGAACACTTACTTCGTGGCAGAGCGTCATCTTTGTAGGCTGCTCTCAACATTCCTAGAGTTTCTGTTGCACTTTTCCCCAGGCGATAGCAGAACCGTATAGCTGTAAATTGTTCATCTCGTAATGACTCCATTTCTTCTACAGGCGACTTCTAGAGGCGGCGCAGAACATCACCTGCAATAAAAAGTCGTGGTTACCAAACATGCAATGATTCCTTAACAACATTTTATATATATGCACAGCAAGACCCACCCTACTTGTATGCCAAACTATGAAGCTCCAGCGTTAACAGAACTGCCGGAAAAAAAATCAGTCCAAGTCTTTCTTGACTTGCCCTCGTAATATAACATTATACAACTTTTGCACGGTACTGAAACTTAACTTTCTAAAAATATATTTTAATATTTTCATTGCTGGCTACTTTTTTTTTCAAAATTACCGTTCTTTCGGGCCCCGGGGCCCGGTTAAATAACTTTTTATTCGGCTCTATTTTAGTGAAGAAACATAATATTATACAACTTTTGCATGGTACTCAAACTTAACTTTCTAAAAAAATATTTCAATATTTTCAATACTCGCAACTATTTTTCTTTTCAAAATTAACGTTCTTTGAGGCCCCCGGGGCCCGGTTAAATATCTTTTAATCCGACTCTGTTTTGGTGAGGAAACATAATATAACATTGTACAACTTTTGCACGGTACTGAAACTTAACTTTCTAAAAATATATTTTAATAATATTTTCATTGCTGGCTACTTTTTTTCTAAAATTAGCGTTCTTTCGGGCTCCCGGGGCCCGGTTAAATATCTTTTAATCCGGCTCTATTTTGGTGAAGAAACATAACGTAACATTATACAACTTTTGCACGGTACTCAATATTAATTTTCTAAAAAAAAATTTTTTTTCGGCCGTTTTCGGCCCACCCTACTATCCATGCTACAGATGACCGTTATTAGCTTTGAAATAGTCAAACAGACCTCTTCCTATTCACACTTTATATTTGACCAAAATATGCCTTTACCAATCTTACGATCTTTCTGCTAGTTCCGAATTGTTCCGAAATACAACCTATCTGTCAGTAACGATTTCTCTGTTACCATGTTTCCCACCTATAAACATATAATCAAAGCATAATTTATTATGGAAATTGCTCAAAATACAGCTTTAAAATATCCTTCTTACTTTCAGGACGTCCTCTGTACTTCAATCCAAGATAGAGAGCACCAGTACTGTCTAGCAAATAAACAAATCACTTAAGTATATCGCTACAGCATGGCAAGCAATCGCGGAAGAGCATTGAGGAAAGACAACACGTCGCAAATAGCAGAGGAATTGATCGCCAAGTGTCTACGACAACACTCAAGGTTTTTCCCCAATACAAAGGGGAAACTTTCTTTCCTGCAGAAGGGGAAGCGGTTGCGGTAGTCGCCTGAAAAACATTTGAGAGCCACATTCCGCAATTGTTTGCCTCAATTCAACGCACAATCTACGCTTTGGTTTTGCGATAATGCACATAGTAGTTATAATTTATTTATGTACGTTTAGCGTTTGTTACGGTTCACAATTTTTGTGTGGAATGCCGTTCTTGAAACTTTAAATATACGGTGTAAAATCTATTGCTTCTGTCAATACAAAATTAAGTGTACAGATATTTAGTGTATTTTATCATATTCAATAGTTAAATTTCTTCAGTATATGTTTTCAGAAATATAAAGGAAATAATATAATACTTAATATTCAATATTTTACGATTTCCATATCTTGTTTTGATACTACTTTCGTTCCTTTTTGGTTATTATCCTCCAAAATAGAACAGATGAGGTACAGTGGGCAAAACGAAACAAATAATTAATAAACTTGTATTTTCGTACTACATCAGCAACGGAGGTACATATGGCAAGATGCTATGCTTAAAATGGGATCTGATCGCTGCAGTGCGTTCGATCAGGAAGCTGCTGAACCAACAGTACGCACTCTGGTCACTAGACCAAGAAGAAAACTTTAAGTGAAAAACTACAGTTCAATTTGTGTCTGTAAGCTTGTGTTGATTATGATTGTGACATTAGTGCTTCTTTTTATTAGTATGTTTAAGTTTCAATGCCAAGTTCAAGCTTTTCAGCGTCAGCGTCTCTTCAAACTGTAATGTTAATTTTAATATGTTATTCACAAAATGAGAAAAAAAAGGCATATCCAGGAAGAATGTTGTGAGAGGAACCGTAGAAGAAATATCTCAAATTTGCACTGCATTCCAAGTCGATTTCAAGTTATTTATTTATTTATTGTTTATTTTTTTGAATAAATATGATACATCCCTTCAAAATTTATTTCCTGAATTTGGCCATGATAATTTCAAGTAAAATAGTTAATTTACAACTTACAGTAGATGCATGATTATAGCCAAGACAGTATTTATGCATGCGTTATAAAATATCAGAATATAATATGTAGACTATCAAGAAATGATGTTTACATTGTAAACATTTTATCTATATAAGCTAGGATAAACACGTCCAGATTTTCAGGACACATCATTGCTATCTTTTTTAAACGAATCACGTGCTTCCTTAAAATCCACAAAGACTCATCATATTCCTTCATTTTTACTCGTATCTCTTGATGCAACATATTTTGTCCAACACTGACCTATTGTATCTAAATGTACGTGTTGTTCAAAAAGATCTTGGCCACTCATCTTGGTTTAGAAAGGGTATATTCTGGCAACCTTACATAGGAAATTTTAATAGTCAGCTCTAAATAAAGCTCTGAATTGCCAAAACAGAATCTAGATTTAATTTTAACGTAGTTAAGAATGCAGAGCTTTTAAAATCAAAGTGGGTGCCAAGTTTTTTCGGAACAATACTGTACATAGAGAAGTTAGCCATGTTACGATGTTGGGCAATATTTTGCAATATCTTTTGGAAGCGACCAGAAACATTAAAAGTTATATATTAAAGAGAAATAAAAAGAATTTGAAAAGTAGAGCCAAGCATAAGCAATTGCAGAAGCTTAAAGAGGATGAATAAGATAAAAAAAAATTGTAGTAATCTACACTGAAATAGCTTTGCTATTATTGAACATTTTGTTTCCGTACTTTTTATGACGTTACAAACCAAGGTATTCTTCAGCAATATGAAGAATACCTCAAATATTTTGATTCACTAGCCAACAGTGAAAATGTAACTGGAATGAAATAGATGTTTGTTAACTATATCGACCACGCTGATAACGAAACGACAATAAAAACTCGAATTAGCTCTCGTTTCCAAGTTAAAGGGGGGTTGCATTTAATTATAAGTATTATATTTTATTAGCATTCATTGTCAATCCCTTCCCATTAGGCTTCGAAATCTCGTTGATAATAGACAGACTGATTAAGTTTCCTACAGACAACAATAGCTATGTGTATTTTGTTGCTATTTTTAGCCCGGGATCATATCAACTAGGGGGAGGGGAAGGGGAAGAAGAACGGAGGATCCGAGCATGTTTCCTTTAAGCGTAGTTTCAGTCTCTTACAAATTGTGTTCTGTTCATGTTCTGAAAAGATGTATTACTGAAGTGTAGTTAGTGCGTGTGGTCACTAATTGCTGTGATTCATTATGCCTCGCAATTGTATAAACAGTGCAAAAAATTTTAGCTACAGAGCAGACAGGCTACATTGAAATCGCAAAGGAGACTAATAACATCATATATTAACAACGCGTACAGACCGTACTTTGGCTGTGAAATCAGGGACCACGACAAGCTCTGGGCTCCTCAAGTATGTTGCAGTTTTGTCTCGAGTCTTCATTCGTGGTTGTATCGTAAGGGATCTTCCATGGGATTTGCTATTCCCATGATCTGGCGAGAATCAATAAAACCATGTGAATGATTGTTATTTTTGTATGACAACTCCATTAACATATGGTATTTCCAAGAAGAAAAAGTCTCTCTTGATATATGCTAACATACCATCAGCCATGCGACCAGTGCTTCACGCAGACAAACTGCGTGTTCCTGTCCCACCTGCCTTTGTTTAAATGTTAACAAACTTTCTAGGAAATAAGAGGGCAGGAAACTGTAAGGATATGGTGGCAAATCTTCTGCACTGCTGCGATAGACTGGGGTGCAATGTGTCCTCAAAGTTACATTTCTTAGGTTCCCAAAAGGACTTCTTTCCTAACGACTATGGTGCTGTAAGCGACAAGTACGAGGAACTCTTCTACCAGCAAATTTCGGACGTGGAAATGAGATAACCAGGGAAAGTGGAGTGCATCAATGTTAGCTGATTACTGCTGGACGCTGATCAGGTAATCACCAGCAGAAAACTACAAACGCCAGACAAAGCGCATCCTTTCTCCGAGGGATAATAACAAGGAAAATACATGCATAAGCTTATCGTAACTTCAAAACGAGAGCTAATCTTGCATTTTCATTAACATTTTCGTTATCAGCATACCCGAAAACATAAAGATTAGCTGCTTTCATGCCAGTTACAGAAAAAAAAGTGAAATTTTGTTGGCTAGTTATTTTATCCCAGTGCAGATTGCATGCTCTGTTCTGCTGTAAAGCTAAAAAATATGATTACTTTGTCATTATTGTTTAAAAAGGTGAGGATAAATAAATAAATTGTGCTACCTTTCAAATTGTAAGCTTGAGCGGCTTTTTTTAAAATCAGCATATAATATATCAAAGAATATTGAAATATGAATAAAAATTTATATAAAGTACGAATTGCAATCTTATGATTGCCCTACCTCGGCTTCATTGTCATCTGGAATCATTTGGGGATTCGGTTCAAGACAATGGACATCCAACTGTAACAGAGAAACTTCTAATGTTCAACAAATCCTACAATCCTTAATTTTAGAAAAGTAAAAAGGGTCACAAGAAAGTTAATTTATTTCATTGAGATATTTAATTTTGAGGTAATAAATATTAGTAATGTAAGAATAAGAAGTAATAAGAACTATAGTAAAGAAATAGTACTAATATGCAAGTAAATTTTGTAACATACCTAGGTATATTTGTAATGTTTACATCTTATTTCGTGCTTATACTTGACTAACTTACTTATTCAATAAACTGGAAATTTAGAAGTGGTTAATATAAAATATAATGTTAGTATATCTCATTGAGATGATTATTTCTTTTTTTTAAAAAAACTATTCTTTCTTAGTTGAAATTAAAACATAATCTAATGGAATTGAGAAAATTTGCAAGTATTTTTGGTTTCAATATTGATTTTCACATGTCAAAATTGGCAAGAAATATCGAGAAGCGTTTTGTTGTTATTGTTGCAACCGATTCTATGTCCCAAGAATGGGCTCCATCTCCTTTGCTAATCATCTATTCAAACAGGAAGTGGTAGAAATAAACCATTTCTGATTTCAACGTTGCTCGTCATGAAATGAAAGCAGTAATATATACCGATAAGATGTTTTTATAATAACTCAGCGTTTTAAGAGAATACACTATCATCGCGTACCAGGCTACCAAAGCCGGAAATCGTTAAAATTTACTAGTTCTTCTGGTTTCAATACTTACTTCCGTAGAGCCAAAACTGTAAGAGATGTTGAAAGGCAGTTCTTTTTACACAGATTTAGCGTCACGAGACTGAGTATTATTTTGAATTTTATGTACTTTCTCAAACCAGAGAAGAAGAACATTACGATTTCCGGCTACAATTCTCATCGCATAATGAGTAAAACAGAAGAAAAAAGCATCGACAAGAATTTTTCTCATGTAGACTCAGTACAACAAGAATATGTTTCACCTCTAATATTTATTTCTCTATTATAACAGGAAGTGATAAACATCAATAGCTCTTCCGGTTTCTATATTAATTTCCATAGAGCAAAAACAGTATGCAACAGCGAGTATTAGCTTTTTGATATGGATTCAGCATTTCAGGGACAGGTTCTACCTTTGATCTCATTTCTTTGTTGCAAACGCACTGCTAGCTACGAGGGCCATCCGGAAAGTGATACCCGTTTGCGCCGCATGAAGCGTTGACGACTCGGGGAGCCGCTGGGCAAGGTCAGACCCAAGGATCTTATAGAATAGAGGATCTGCCCTTACAACAAAATCTTGAAGCCATGCGTCACAGTTTCGCCACCCCTACTCCGCCCAATAGGATCGCAATTTTTTGAGCCAACAATCATGGCGGAAACGAAAGTAGCCAATCAGACGATGGCAGAAACGAAAATTTCCAATCAGACGTGCCGATGCTCGGTTGTTTTTTGGCTTCATCGATTTAATAGGATGAAGATACATATGGGCAGATCCTCTATTTATAACATCCTTCGTCACACCGCGTCAGTGGCTTGTCTGCCTGCTGTGTGCGAGGTTGCGTGACGCTAGCAGTGCCTGTGTTGTGTCTGTGCTCGTTTATAATGATTAAACGAATTGAGAACCCCGCCAGTTGTGAAGTGAGGGCCGTGATTAAATTTCTTAATGTACGAAACGTTCGACCTTGTGAAATTCATCGCCAATTAAAGGACGTGTATGGAGACAATGTGTCTGTTTGGCGCTGGAGTCACAACTTCAACCTGGGGAGGGGGAGTACACACGACGAGGCCATCTGTCATTACAGACGAACTGCTGAGGTCAGTAGACGAATGCGTGAGGAACGATCGGCGCGTCACAATTGAACTCTGTGAACATTTTCCTAATGTGTCTCGAACAATTGTTCATGAAATTGTCAAAGACCATCTGCATTACTCAAAAATCTGTGCAAGGTGAGTCTCTCGCATGCTCACAGATGAGCACAAAACCAAGCGTATGGCTGCAGCACTGACGTTTTTGGGACGTTATTCCGATGAAGGAGACTCTTTCCTGAATCTCATCATTACAGGGGACGAAACATGGGTTTGTTATGCATCACCTGAGAGTAAACGACAGTCATGGAGTGGCATCACGCTCATTCACCAACCAAACCAAAAAAAAAAAAAAAAAAATCAAGACAGTTCCATCCACCAGGAAACTCATGGCAACCATATTCTGGGATCGACGAGGTGTACTGCTCATTGATTTTATGGCCCGTGGAGACACATTTAATGCTAATGCGTATTGTGAAATATTAAAGAAATTACGGCGGGCAATACAAAATCGACGGCGAGGTCTGTTGTCTACAGGCGTCATTCTCCTTCATGACAATGCCAGGCCCCATGCAGCTGAGAAAACACAACAACTTCTGCAGCAATTCAAGTGGGAAACCTTCGACCATCCACCGTATAGCCCGGACTTGGCCCCTTCGGATTTTCATCTCTTTACGAAGCTTAAAGACTTTCTGGCGGGAAAAAGATTTGACAGCGATGAAGAACTTAAACGAGGCGTGACTACGTATCTCAATACACTGGCGGCGGAGGACTATGACGCTGGAATACAAAAACTCGGCACACGGTATGACAAATGCCTCAATTTGCTTGGTGATTATGTGGAGAAGTAGTGTAAAGTATGCTCTTTCCAATAAAAATGTGTATATCTGTTAATATGTACTACTGTGTCTTTACTGCACAAACGGGTACCACTTTCTGGATGGCCCTCGTAGAAACATATTAAATCAAGTCTGAAATTCGCATTGTTTAGAAGTCTACTGCAGTTCAACACTGTGGAATGAATTCGCTTGTTCGTATTTAGTTTAGAGCAGCGGCAGGAGATAAGAAATATGGTGATCGTGAAAGAAAATCAAATTTGAAATATCAGCGGATTTAGGCTACACGTTTCATGACCTGTACATATCGAAAAAGTGATTTCGTCTGACGTATACTCAGCTATATTCAAAACGGTTCAACGTATCTGCACCAAATTTTAAACTTAAGCTTTTACACAATCACCCAGATTTTCATTTAGTTTTAAAATTAAATTTTCTTTCTACTTCCCAAAGCAAGGATAGTTTACTGAAGGCTATTTTTTTTAAGTTATTTTCTCGAAAACGGCTCTAACAATTGAGGAGTTTGATGTAATAAGGGTGTAAGCGAGTTTACGCCCTTTTTGCATCAAACACATTTGTGGCTTTTGCCATGCTTGCTTAGCCTCCTGGTAACATTTCAATTGAATATCGGAGTAAAATGCTGCATATTACATTGTTTTATGTAAAAAAAAAAAAAAAAAAAAAAAAAACTACTTAAGTAGTCAACACCGTTTTTCTCCAACTGCATGTTTCAGACTTACGCCCTTATTGCATCAAACTCCTCAATTTTGTTCATTTTTCATAAACCAGTATTTCATTAACATCCCCGTGATATTGTATAATCTGTTCCTCTACGAAAAATTCAGAAGGAATCTTGGGGTGAGTTTATATCGGACGATTTTCTCAAAAACAACTCAGGTATTTCGTTCATATTTCGAAAATGTATAATATATTCCATGACGAAACACAATACGGTGTAAATTATTTTTTATTTAAAAATCCGAAGGGGACTGTTTACTCTTATGGGTGTTTTCGTCGGATAATTTTCTCAAAAACTATCCAGGAAATTTTGTTCATATTTCGTAAAGAAACTCGGGTAAACCCAGCTGCTCTTCCCGCTGAAACTGTGCAGACTCTGGCTCAGCCATTCAAGGAAGTTGGGTACTACGAACTACTAAAAGCAAAATCTAATCAAATCATTCAGAGCGCGTGAGTATGATAGAATTAGCCAATGATACACTTAGCTACTGCCAGTAGCAGGCGGTGCAGTTAGTTACAACTCTAGCCGGCAGTGTCGCACAGTCACTTTTGTTGCATTGTGGGAATGATTTGAATTTCCATGAGGTATATAGGGAGTGGTTCATCAGGGTAATCAGTTTAAATAAATGTTCCGTTAATAACCCTCAATACTATACATTTTTTATTTTGTTTTTAAAATCACAAGAAGTAGTTTGCTCGTGAAGTGAGTTACTTTAATAGAGTTTTCTGATTATGTCTTTTATGATTTTGTTCATATTTTGTTAATAAATGTAACTACGGCATGATTCATTCTAAGAAGCCAGAGTGAGAAAGTGTAGTACAATAATCCGTACTCTTTATTCAAAACATGGTAATCCTACATGAAGCTTGACTGGTCATATATGACCTCATCCAAAACATTGATAGAATATGTCGGGTGTGGTACAAGGTTTATGTTTCCTTGCCTATGTGAATATGTTGGAAAAATGGATTGCTTTTGTATCGCAGAAGTAACAGCAATGTAGAGCAAATTCAAAATGTTGATTTCATTGATTCTTGGTTCATTAGTTCTGTCCGCCGTTTCATCTTCTCTAGTTTCTTCAAATGCCATGCTTCAACACCTTGTTTATCTGCAAACCTTTCCACAGATTTTGATTCGGAGATCAGCTTTAATTCGTAGTCTTCAACACCCGAACAACGTTACTTATCCTTCCTATCTTCCAAATAACGTAAGTTACTATGACTGAATTTTCAAAATGCTACCTTTCATTGTATATTCGCTCATATTGCCTTAGTTTAACCCTCACTTACATTAACTTTCGAATTGCTTGGGTTCCTCTGCGACCTAATTTAAATACGCTGAAATAGATTTTGCGAAAATCATGTTTTAGCTTCCCGTCCTTTCAGCATGAAAATAGACAAATGCACAGATATAGCTCTTTACGGCATATCTACAAAATGCTAAACATGAGTTGTCGAATGATATTAACAAGACATAGAGCCAGCATGTTTTAAAGCCGTTGGTATATGTCAAAGCAAAAATACCCGAATTCCCACATTAATTTTGCAAAGCCCAATCAAATAGAACATGAAGGTACCCTATAGTTCAACAGAACATTATATACTTGGAACCCTCCAGGAAAACAACCACTTTATTTTGCGCCGCACGAGTCATGCAGAATTTAGTTATTAGCCGCTCCTAGTCCTATTACTAAATTAATCTACCAATACTATTGTTTGCACTATTTCCAAAAGTCACGTATATACATTTACGGGAGGAAACGAGAAGTAGCTTGCCGAGAATTGAGAGAGACGAGACAAAGAAGAATATTTCGAGAACCGAGACGAGACTTCTGTAAACAGTTACGAGACGAAAATACCTTTATTTCTCGTCTCGTCTCGTAGACAACACTACGAGTGAACTAGTTTTTTTTTTCTGTTAATGTTCTATGCAGTGGTTTCCAATTACTTCAGATTTGCGGATCCTCTTTTTATTTTTAAGGCAAGATAAGGACCCCATCCCTTTAAATGTTGATACATGTTTAATAGTAGTAGTTAGGAGGCATTAAGAATATTAACAACAATTAAATTACAAGCCTTTATGTTGCAAGCATACAATATAGAGTATATATATATATATATATATATATATATATATATATATATATATATATATATATATATATATATATATATATATATATATATATATATATATATATATATGGGATTTATGGCGAGATGTAAATCATGCCACAAATCTCGAAATCAGTTCCAAGCAACCTTAAGGGTCCGCTGACCACCAATTGGAAACTACTAGTCTACTGTGTATTGCTGGAAGAATGTACTGAAAAAATAAAACATTATCTCATTAGTTCGTAAACTTACAAAAAAATCATCTCTCTTCGCATGTCAATTAATGAAATGTTAGAAGGAACCGTTTACGTGATCTTGTAGTCCAGCTCTGTTAAGGGAGAGATAATGTGGTGAGGAATGATGTACGTAAAGTTTGATCTTGTATTACAGTATGATGGTCTTTGCATCTACCAGATGCACCAGATTGAAGCCCTGCTCGTGAAGGACGGAATACTACATCCTGTCCTTCAAACTTTAGAATGACATAACAACATAAAACAAATCCTCAAACCCAAATAAACTATTGTAACAAAGGAATTCTGATACCTTGTAGGCGGTGCACTCAAAGAATGATAACGCTGCTTCGTTCACAAGTAAAAGGAAAACTATATGAGGTTAGCATGCCACGTGGGAGAGTAATTATTATTATATAAGAGTAAAAGCCAATTATTCACGGTAGAGAAAACAAAATTTTCTTCTTTTCCTCTTATTATCAGTTGAAGTGAGCAGTGGGAATAACCTTGGTTCCTCTCACTAGATGATTAGCAAATTCCTAAAATAATTTACTTTTACTTTTAAATAGAACTTTGTTTATTTTGCGTTTATCATTGCATCTTTTTTATAGCAATGGATAAAATTTATAAATCATTAATCACTTATTTCTAATTTTTTAAAAAAGTACATACGTATCTACAATATTCTTGTGGAAAATCGATTTAGATCAAATTCTTGAAAATTAATGTAAGTTAAGGCTGGCCAACATTTTTAAGACTTGAGGGATACTTTTCATTTCAGAAAAGTAGCCATTTTTTTAAGGCTTGAGGCACTTTTCAATTCAGCCAAATTATTTTACACCTGAGGGATATTTTTCATTTCAGAAGGATAGCCAACTTTTTTACGCTTGAGGCACACTTTTCATATTAGAAAGGTGTGCCGTTCGGTGTTGCCATCTCTGTCACGCATTGACAACAAGTGCTCGTGTATTTTAAAACAAACAGCACTTTTCTATCTGTCACTAGTCTTGAGAAAATAATGGAGGATGTTATAACTTGAATGCACCTCGTATTTCCAAAATGAACGAAAATATATTTTATTATGCAGTGATCATGCCAAATTGACAACCAAAAACTTTCTAGATTTCATATTTACAAACGCTAATGAAAATATATGAAAGCAATCTCATTTTTAGTAAAACATTTGATCTGAAAGATTCATAGAACGCTTGATTATGCATTTTTTTGGGAAAGATTTGCGATTGAAATTCCAATAGCATTTCCAGAGATAAAGTTTTAGCTGTCACTTTGTATGGATTTCAGTAAGATATGGCATGTATGTAAATACGGTGTCGAAACTTCTGTATGCTTTTGATTAAAAATCATACCTTGAGATTCATTTGAACTTCCCAACAGAACTGAAGAACATCATATATTAATTTTAGTAAATTTGTACTAAAAGTATTTGGCATAGGTATTTTGTCCTTTATAAATTGAATGCTAACATATGGTGTGCGAGCCGTCCCGATTCTCAGTGGGAATATGTGGTCGAAAAAGCTTTCTCAGGCCACTCATCCAGAGTGAGGTTTCCGTGACTCACATCAGGCAAATGCCGGTATGGTACCTAACATAATGCTCCCAGACCACTTCCTTCCTTCCTCATTCCTTTTTTCCTTCTCAATTCCACGCTAATGTGATTGCCGAGGGACTCCATCCATCGCGCGTGACCTCTTCCATACACAATTCTAAATCTTACCTTAGGGCCGCGGTGGCTCAGTGGTAGAGCGTTCACCTGTGGTGCACGGGTTCCCAGGTTCAAACCCTGTTCCCGCCAAGTGAACTTTGCGCTGGACAAACACCGTGTGCGTGAGTTTCCGCGGAGTTCTCCCGTTTCCTCTCACTTTCTTCATTCCACCATTTTATTCATTTCTCATCATTACTGTCTCTTTTAGCCTAGCCGGCATAAACGTGGGATGTAAAGCTCAAAGATTTCATTTTGTTTTTTCTAATCCTAACTCATTCTAACTCTACACTAATTTTGAATAGCCTAGGTCTCTTCCTACAGTTTCCTACAAATATGCAGAGACAACGGTGTGGATTGTATGGCAGACAAACATACATTCAGCCTTATATGTAAGATCGTCGGTTTTAGATACCGAATAAAACTAAAAATGCCCATCGTAAAGCTTATGCATACAAATAAAAAGAAGAAGAAACAAAATATTCCGGAATTAGTTTAACAAAATACGTACTTCTTAACAGAGAGGATAGAATATATAATCATGCAAAATGAAATTTTCCATTCATAAAATAACATTTGTGAAATGTGTGCGAAGTAACTACTAAGGAGTTTGTCTCGCGAGAAACTCTTTCAGAAAAGTTTTCTTCGAAGAATCTTATCAATCATTCATATCATACTAACCACAATGTGAGACTTAATGGCTTTCGCTTACAACGGAAAATAATAGCAAGTTTTATCCAAGTTCACTCACAACTTTTGCATGGAGCTCTTGGAATGTGCGACAGCTGTAACATTTTATATTAACCTGTATTTCTCGTAAGAAAAGTGAAATCGACTGACTATCTTTGGAAGTTCAATGCTCACGTACACAATGTAGTCATTTTTTTTTACTCTTTCAAGTGATTTTTTTTCATACTGACGTAATTGAAAGAGTAATGTTAACAACAAAACTTTTATTTTATGTCTAATATTTTAACCTCTTCTTTTCAATCTAGGTAATTGAATGTGTAATAGTTTCTGAACTTGTGTAAAGGTTAGGCTATGATTTTTCAACATTCTCCATAGGCCAGGACTTAAGGGCGGCATTTCCTTCATTATTTTGGTCTTCATTTTGATTTTGACTGTTAAAGATCGGTATACAAGGACATGAAAAGTCTGCCTAAGGTTAGGGAAGAACAGAAAACTGAATCGAAAGAATCGATAGATTGCTATTCCAAGCCGAAGAAGAAGAAGAAAATCGGTATAGTTTTAGCCATTAAAGAATAATCAAGAGTTTCATCAAACTATAGTACGTTTTCCTAAGAAGCTAATTATCACATATTAATTGCAGAGTAGTGAATGAGGCATCGTCTTAACGGTCTTGGAACCTACTTTCTTGGTATACGAAAAAGTGAAACTTTGTTCCAAAATTTAAAAGAAAAATAAACACACGGAAACTTGAAATAACTTAAACATGGTCAGGTATTTCACTCAGAACTTCCATAATTTCAGTCGAATTGAACTTCATTCCGTAATTTTGATGTTATTAAAATCAATATTGCTCTAGAGGCGGCCAAACTCTTGTCCTGTTTCTGCATCTTCCATCTGTGTAAATATTCACAGGTTTGTTCAAGAGAACGTGTTTACTCACCTGTCTTTTAAAACTATTATCATTTCATTCACAGATACAATAAAATCAAACTAATGTAAATCTTCATTGGACAACTAAGATCTTTATTTCAAGTTCGAAGTGTTAAAACTTCGTATATGCGGTTGGAAGACTATAATCTTTTCAAGAGAAGTGGATGCATAGGTGATTTTTTTTTTTTTTTGAACAAGGTTGCACATAAAAGTTAAAAATTAAATAATTAATTGTAATAAAACTAAAAACATATGTGCTTATTTCCGAGTTTTATTGTGGTAGAAGATCAACACCCAGGCCAAATCACTTAAACAATAATCTTGAAATTTAGACAAGGCATAGGATTTGTGATGTAAAGTTACACTAAGGAAGAATTTCTTAAAAAATGTTCGGGAAAGGGGGGAAAGTGGGGTGACAATTATTATCTTAAAATGTTCATATCTCTGAAGGTTCAAGACATGAATTTTGACATATGGACTTCTCATTTAAAATATTTAAACATGCCTTTCAGTGTTTTCTGATACTTGATCTAAAAGGAAAAATGAAATGAAATCTTTGAGTTTTACGTCCCACGGTTATGCCGGTTAGGCTAAAGGAGACGGTGATGATGAGAGATGAGTGAAATGGTGGAATGAAGAAAGTGGGAGGAAACGGGAGAACCCCGGGAAAACCCACGAGCACGGTGTTTGTCCACCACAAAGTTCACTTGGCGGGGGCTGGGATCGAACCCGGGACCCCAAGCACCAGAGGTGAACGCTCTACCACTGAGCCACCGCGCCCCCCTTTGATCTAAAAGGAAAAAAAGGGGGGACGAGAAGCAAAAAAAGGGGCGGAAAATACAATTATAATAATATTCCATATATTGAAAACTTAATTAATAATATTTAGGAAACAGACTGTTACAACGATAACCTGTATTTACGTTGTTTATTTCATTTAATATGTAGTACAAAAGTGTTTTAACGTATGCACTCGCTATAAGACAGAAAAAGAAGAAAATAATATAATGTCATGAATAATCTTATTTTGTAGATGTTATATTGTAAGTCGATAGACATCAATGTTGATCAGTTGTTAAGGATACTATGATAACATTCCGTTGCCAGACTTGTTTATGTGTGCTTGTTAAAAATAGGGATGACCACAAAGTTTCGGTTCCCGCGGAACCGGTTCCGCGGGAAACCGGTTCTTGGAGATCCAGTTTTCAGAACCGGTTCCGGAACCGGTTCCAGACCTGGCTCCGGAACCGGTTCCAGACCTGGCTCCGAAACCTCACCCAAAGACCCGTAAAGGTGGCACAAAGTTGACCTTCAAAACACTGCAAAGAGGACCACGTGTTTGTGCCCTCCGCGCCCAGACCTCCTTGTGCCCTCCAGAAAAAAAAATTGTTCCACCAGTGTGTGTTTGGCCAAAAGAGTTTGCCAGTTTGCCTGTTTAGCCAGAGTTTGCCAGTTACCTAGTTTGTTTAGCCAAATGAGACAAGTGGCCGCCGCCTATCTGTCGTCTGCCAGCAGCTCGGGTTTAGCGGTTGCACCTTGAGAAATAAAAATAATGACGACTTTGTATTACAGGCCGTTGCACGAAAATGTTTACATTACATTACATCTGAAATAATCGACTGGAAAATCCGTTTATGCAGCCTTACGAATAATTGAACATAACTAATAGCCATGCGAAAATTTATTGACAATGTTTAAATTTTTGTAGAATCTCCCTCTCCCGAAAAGAGAGGAGGGGGTGGACTCAGAAATTTCAAATGGAAAGGAGGATCAACTGAAAACTAGGGGCAGCCTCAAATTTACGGTTTCGGCGGAACCGGTTCCTCGAGAAACTGGTTCTTGGATATCAGGTTTTCAGAACCGGTTCCGGAACAAGTTCCAGACCATGTATCTGAAAAACCCAGTACTGGAACCGGATCCGTTCAGAGCCGAAAACCGGTTGCACCAGGAGCCGGTTCCAGCCATCCCTAGTTAAAAATACAATGCAGGAGGACGCCATGTTATTATGCAGAAATGCACAGGCGTCAATCCCACCGAGGACACTGAGGACGTGTCCCCCCACTATTTGTAAAAAGGTTTTCGCCCCCCTCAATATTTCAAGCATCTAAGGACAACTATGACCCAAAAGAGACTCAACCATGTAGCAGTTGGCTACGTTCACAAAACAATGTTAGACAAAGTGGTTATTAAAAAAGTATCACAAAAGTTTGTTTCCAATTGTGAAAAACGGCAGTCAGTTTTTGTCCCTATGAAGACGAGGGTGGAGTAAACTGTAAAGTAAAAGCTGTTTTTGTTTAAATAGTGAGCAACACAGAGAATTTAGTTTAGCTAATAATAATAATAATAATAATAATAATAATAATAATAATAATAATAATAATAATAATAATCCAACTAATTTTTTAATATACATTGTTGATTCTCCTTTACATTAGTTGTAGGCTTATAGGCCTACAACCTGTTTTCAAAACTATTGTTTCTGAGTACCCACTGTACACACTTTATGATTATTTTATTTTCGACATAGTGTTGTTTAACTAAAATTGTAAAACAAGGTTGAATTTTACTGTTTTAATAAACAAACAAACTGTAAAGTGATATGTGTGTTTTCTTTAGCACCAGATTTATATATATCTGTAAATGTAAAATAAATGTAATATAAATGTAAAAATAAACGTCAGAAATGTTGTAAGTTTTTTATTTTTAAGTAAAAAAATGCTTTAAAATGCAATGTACGAATACTATTTTTAAAAAATTTTCCGGAGAGGACTCCCGGACCCCGCTTTCCTGAGGGTATTCCATACAGCCTGGTAGTCTATTCCCCCCCTAAAGTTTATATGCTGCTGACGCCAATGCAGAAGTGTACTGAATCGCTGTGAAACATATAACGAGTATTCTGAACTATAGTGCATTTAAATGATTGCAAATAGTATGTAATCAATATATACTTATCGTAGTAAGTAGCAGTCATATTTTTATATATGAGTTATACTACAAAATAAAACTGAACCGAAGCAAAATAAGACGTTCGTTATTCTGTAAAATAAACATTCTTCCAGTTTTGAACGATTTATAGGATGCATCTACATTGTTCTATACCTTCTTTTCCTTTTTTTCTTGCAATTTATCGCTAAGATTAAGAAGCAGCTTCTTCTGACTCTAACATGACTGCCATTTTGATATCAAGATCTTTTGAGCGGGTCAGAAGTATTCAATGCCTTCACACTATAGGTTCATATGAGCGGCTCACAAGATCTAGTGTTCTTTACTTTTTAACCTCTAAGGATGGAAGCAAAACAAAAGAATTCCTTGAATTTAAACTTCAGAATCACAGTGGATACTCTCCTGTATTCTATCAGCACAGTTCCATTACGGGAAAAATCCCTTAATAAGTAATTTTCAAGTAGACTACATAAATTATATTGCTATCGATAATGCATTAGTTCAGGAAAATAAATACACCAAGGATAGACTGTACAACTGAAAAGAGAAGAGAACAGAGAAATTTTAACTGCTGGATTATTAGTAAAGTACAAAACATTCTTAATAATTACACTTACAGAAGCTAATGACTCCCACGCAGCATACATACGTGTAAGTATATTCAATTTTCAACTAATTTCATTGTCCATATTTTAGGTGTATTGTTTATTACTTGAAAGGAACGTTTCATAAAATTTCATATATTTTGTAACTTTGTATATGACACTCATGTATTGATTGATTTTATATGAATCTTGTGTTTATTTTGTGGTAGTTGTTGGAGAGCAGTCACGCTAGGGGGAGGAACATATTCGATGTCTCACTCTGAGATTCCATACGAACAGGAAACCAAGTTGTTGCATGTCGATTGAAAGGTACTCTCACATACTGAAGAACATGGAAGACTATGTAACTTCTAATTTAGGGACTTCAGGGCTTTTAACAAAATGTGTGGACTGATAAATGAATCAAACAATAAATTTACAGGAAGAATTAGTTTTAAAAATGAATTATTTCAACAATTATAATAACTAACCATTGCGACCAAACCTTCGGTTCTGTATACATTGTAGGTTAAAAACATACTTAATTAAAAGTTCTAACTCTCCACCAAGGACAAAAGTGAGGGGGAACGCGAGGGGACACCTTCCCTCTGCCCAGGCATGTAGCCAGGATTTCATGAAGCGGGGGTCCGTGACATGAAATACTGTGGTCATCACACCAGAGGCTCGATATTCTAAACTATTTTACTGGAACATACAGATGGTGATCAGAAAAATGGAAACACCTGAACGAAATTGCAACTTACCAGATTAATATGGTATCGGGTCACCTTTCGCCTTCAGAACAGCCTTGATGCGACGTGGGATGGAGGCATACAGGTCGTGAAAGGCAGCAAGAGGAATTTTACACCATTCCTCGTGCAGGGCATCGACCAGTTCTGTGAGAGAGGATGGAGGTGGAAATCGTCGCCGGAGTCGTGTTTCCAAGACAGACCACAGATGTTCAATTATGTTGAGATCTGGCGATTGGGCGGGCTAGGGGAGGTATTGAACTTCATCCCGATGCTCCTCTAACCACGCTGCAACAACGCCAGCTGTGTGAATGGGTGCATTATCATCTTGGAAGATCGCGTCATTGTCCGGGAACAACATCCGGACCATAGGGTGCAAGTGGTCTCCTAAAATTGCGACATAATCGTTGGCAGTGATTCGTCCGTTAAGTGTGACCACAGGACCCAATGAAAACCATGATATGGCGGCCCACAGCATCACTGAGCCGCCGCCATGTTTCACAGTTGGGCGGAGACACTGCAGATCATAAGCTTCTTTGGGCGTTCTCCACACATTATCACGGCCCGTGGTTGGAATAGGGTGAAGGATGACTCATCCGACCATATCACACGTTTCCAGTCCTCAACGGCACCATTTGCGGCGTGCGAAAGCGTTATGGTCCCTGGTGAGCGGTTTGGCCCGTGCAACACGACCCCGTAAGTTCATGTCATGTAATTCGCGGCGGACTGTGATTGTCGAAACAGGGTGGGGGAGGTGCTGATTGAGTTCCTCCGTCACTTGCTCCGCAGTGGCACGACGGTTCTGCGTGACAATGCGCTTTAATACCCGGCGTGACCTGTCACTCATGATTTTCTTCCGCCCACTGTTCCGCTTCCCCGATGTGGTTTTCCCGTGTGTTGTGTAGGCCGTCATCACCTTCGACACTGTCCCATGCGACACACCTAACACAGTAGCCACTGCCGTCACACTCACTCCACATAACCGCGCACCAACAATTTGCCCTCTTTGAAAATCTGAGAGGTCTCCCATTTTACACTACCTCCATCTGCTGCAGCCACTGGACACTGCTGTTCCACTGCGCCTGACGTAGTATGGAGACCGACCTAATACACCACCACCAGCTGTCCCGCGCTGCGGGCGCCACGACACCACTGCCAACCCATACATCTGACGTGTTGCCAACTACAGGTGTTTCCATTGTTCTGATCACCATCTGTATATTGGTTCGTTTAGCCAAGATTTCGTAATGCGGGGGTGGGGGTGACATGAAATTCTGAATGCCTAGGAGCTCGATCAATCTAAACTACTTTACTATCAACATATATTGGTTTGTTAGGACGATACAATGAAGATATGATGGTAGGTATTTTAATAACAAACTATGAAGAAATCTCGTGGAAAATAATAATAATAATAAAAAGTGTTAAAAAATATTTTACAGTATTTACGTCCTGACTCTGTTCATTCAAATATAACAATTTTGTTTTCATTATGACCTCAACTATTATAAAAAGTACATATTCACTATTATAAAAACTACATACTCAATAATGTCTTGTAAAATATTTTACAATATCTGCGTTCCTTTGTCTGTTAAATCAAATGTTAGCAGAACTTTCTTTCCACATAAATTTTTGTTTTTATTATTCCGTCAACTAATGTCTGTTCCAAATGACAAGTTAAAGGAGCAGTAGAAAATTGTTTTTGAAATAACATGTTTGATACTGCAAGGATGCGATAACGAAAAATTATGATAAAAAATGTCCACGCTGTTACACAACGGTACTGTACTTTCGGAAGCTTGAAACCTCCCTGATTAGTAGAAATTTTGAGAATTCAGTAACTCTTCTAGAAATTCTGAGGATTCCATAATGTTTCTAGAAATTTCAAATTCCCTGACTCTTCGAGGATATCTCGCTTACCTCACCACCATGTATTGCAAGTAATAGAAATCTCCTCATAAGAAAGTATAACCAAAAGCCTCCTGATCTTTCTTTTTATTTTTAACGCGATCCTTCCTTTTCTCATTTCATTTTGTTTCTGAGGGGCCGCGGTGGCTCAGTGGTAGAGCGTTCACCTCTGGTGCTTGGGGTCCCGGGTTCGATCCCAGCCCCCGCCAAGTGAACTTTGTGGTGGACAAACACCGTGTGCGTGGGTTTTCTCGGGGTTCTCCCGTTTCCTCTCACTTTCTTCATTCCACCATTACATTCATTTCTCATAATCACCGTCTCCTTTAGCCTCACCGGCATAACCGTGGGACGTAAAACTCAAAGATTTCATTTCATTTTTTTTCATTTTGTTTCTTTCCTCCTTATTTTTTTTTTTCATTTTTGGTCTCGAAGGGGGGTCCGGACCCCCTCCCCCTTTGGCTACATGCGTGCCCCGCCTCGAAAAGAGTACAGCGTCCCTCCAATTCCTAAAAAAAAAAAAAAAAAAAAAAAAAAATACAATAGGCAAAGATAGACAGGGGAATGGCCTGACGTCATGCCGCTACTTACTTTGTCAGACCTACCGTCCCCTTACCTTCTCAGCTCCACTTTTACCCCTGCTCTTCACTTGTCCTAACAATACACAGCAAAGCACGTTAATGTTCAGCATCATCATTATCCATATTGAAATAATTAAATTGAAAGAATACAATTCAAGTTGCGATTAAACTCTCACAATATATTACCGTAGAAACACAAATAATAATGCTCAAATCTAAATATGGTTACGCCCTTCCCCTATTTTAAACTAAATAAATGGAAACAATGTAGTTTTACAACTGCAATTAAATAGTCACAATAGTTTTAAATCTGAAAATTGCCGGCGTGCTAGCGCCATCTATTGACGTCAGGCATGTAAGTAGCGCAAGAAGAGGAACGTAATGAGCTTGGCTGTGTACTATTAGGAATTAGCGTTATTTGCAAACTGACATTTTTTGGTATTATAAACAGCATTTTTGTATGAACAGTATGGGTCAATCTGACCCAGGACTATATTTATCTTTATGATGATCTTCACACTAGATGGTAGGTTTACGAGGCTTTCTATTGACCCATGTATATCCGTATATCCCAATACTATAGCATATGTAAGTATCATACTGAAGAGCGTGCTTTTCTGCTTGTGGTCTTAGGTTCGATTTTCAGCGGAATAGCTTGGATATAATCTGAGTACTGGCTCGGATTCCACCTTAAATTGTAGAACCTATCTTACTTACCCTCGGTACATAAAAGGACGTTGATCTCCAATTAGCTAAGGAACCATGCTTAAAAGCACAATAATTCCCCCAATATTTCATTCTACTAAAATAGCCTACGGCTCAAAATAATCCACGTTTACATTTATGATTTAAGAACATAATGCACAATTGCGGTCAGGACTGTAACTGGAATATTTGCCACACAAGCCAAACTAAAATTCTGGGTTCTCCATCAGCATTGAAATAAAAGTGTACCGGTTAACACTTGCAAACGTAACAACTGATTTTCAGTTTCAAATATTAAGAAACTACTTCAATAACAAGCAAGAAAATTGAAAAGTACAGAGCGGACTATAAATGCATACCACTCCATCTACATACAACTAAAGAAATATTTCGAGAGCGTCAAAATATGGTGTTGGAGGAAGATGGAGAGGATAAAATATGGACGAAGCAAGTAACAAACGAAGATGTTTTAAAACGAGTAGGAGAGAAGAGGACGCTTTCGACCAGCATCTTTCGTAGGAAGGCCAATGGATTGGACAGATGTTGAGAAGAAATTGTCTTCATAGAAGTCACCATAGAAGGAAAGATGAAAAGAAAGGGATGAATAGAAAGAAGAACACAAGCGATCAATAATTTTAAAAAATAGAAGAAAATATTGGGAGTTAAAAGAGGAAACTGAAGATCGAGAAATATGGAAGAAAGATTTCCACTCCCAAATCCCAAATCTAAAATTAAAAAAAAGGAAACCCTCATTAGCCCGAGGACCTGCCAAAAATCAGAATACATAAAAATGTTTGAAGTATGTGTATTGGAAGCAAATAGCATTAAAGCCACAAGTGACCCAAAGGAAACAAAAAAAGTGTTTTAACAAGCATAGGGCGCATGCAAATAGAATTAACAACATACAATTGATCATACAAAAATAGGTGAAATGGATAAAATATTAATTCAGAAAAATAGCATAAAAAATGCAGTATCTGTTACAAACTGGGAAATACAAAAATTACAATAGTAAAAAAATAAGCATAATTATCATGCATATAGAGAAGGAATGCCATATAGAATAAGTATATAGTATAAAATACAAAAATAGATTATTTACCGTGTAGTTGAAACAGTTTACAAAATATTGAAAGAAGAAAAAGTTCAGAAAAACACTATATAGCTGCTATTACAGATTGAAAATAAATATTTCTATGTTTAACACATTAACTAAAATACACTAATTCATAAGGCTAGTAATAATAATGACGAAAATCAAATGAGCATACAAAAAGAAAAGAGATTAAATATGACAAATAAAAAAATAAGACCAAGAAAAAAGTGGTGTGTCCATAGAAAAGAAGAAATTAAGCGTAGAAGAAGAGAAAAGATGATAGGAAAATAAAAGAAGAGAGAATAAAAAAACACTAACAAAACGTAAAAGGATCTTTCAAATGGCACCTTACAAGTTAACTAATAATAATATATAAATGTTTATTCGGCAGTAAACAGCACACAACCACAAGTGCACCAAAAGAAAGAAAGAAAAAAAGCGCATGCAAAGATTATACATATGGTTATACATTGTAATATAGAGATACAGATGAAGCACAAATATTAAGAAAAAAACGAAGAATAACTATATATAAATAAAAAAAACAGATAATTACTGGATATAAAAATGAAGGTTATAATAAAAAAGACAAATGATTGTTCCATAACACTCACAAGAAAAAATAAAACTCACGAAGTAGTACTTTACAAAAATGACCTCCAGAAATACCATAAAATAAGAAACAAACATGTGTATCTGTTCAAAATTTAAAAGGTTCTTGCAATTTGATTAAAAAAAAACATATTATTTAGTGAAAATACAAGACAAAATTAAGGCAATCAGTTGCAAGCCTAAAAATACTGAGCAATTTCATACTTTATTTAATAAATTAAAGAATAATTTACGCACCTTATTGAAACTCTTATGAAAGAAATCAAGATCCGAATAAAAGTTATAGCTGTTTCTATACTTTTATATATTGAAGACCTTATTAAATATTTACTAATAAACGGAACAAATTTCCTAATGTTTCTGTGAGGAGAAAAAGTTCTCCAGAACAAAATCTCCATGCAGAATCACATGAAAACATCTCAAATCAAAGAGCCGACGCCTGTCAGCCAGAAGGATAAGATTAAGATCCGCCCTTATGTCTGACAAGCTCGCCCCTCCTATTTCTTTAAACTTCCATTTTAACCAGGCTAGGAATGAATTTTGAACCGATTCAATCGAAGAACTAAAATATTTTGCTTCACTATTCCAAATTGCAGTACAATATTCAAATGAGACCTAACATTGCACATATAGATAATTTTGCAGGTGTTAATATTAGTAAAGTTTCGACATAACTATTTGAACATTGTTAAATTCCTCCTAGCTTTGGAGATTGCAACCTGAAGATTTTTCTGAAAAAGCAACTTTTCATCTAATATTACTCCTAAATCTATAACATGCTTAACGAATTGGATATGTTGATTTCCTATCATGTATTTGTAGATTAAAGGGTTAACTTTCCTCGAAAATGTTTTTCCTTGCGTTTTATTAAAGTTCAGGGGTAGAGAATTCTCTTCGGACCGTTTCACTATGATATCTATATTTTTTGCAAGGTATCTTGATTTTGTTTGGACTTAATTTGACTGAAAATTTTCATATCATCAGCATATAACAGATATCTACAAGTTAAATCAACACAAATGGCATTAATATACAGCAAAAACAATAGAGGGCCAAGATTAGAACCCTGGGGTACCCCGGAGGTATTAGTATGAATAGCAAACAATTTCCCTTTATATTTTACCACAAACTTCCTATCATTTAAATACGAAGTCAACAAATTAATAATACAGTTAGGCAAGTTATATCTTTTCAATTTGTTTATCAATAAGTGATGTGGTAATTTATCAAATGCCTTAGCAAAGTCCAAGTATATAGCGTCAACTTGACCACCAGCCCATATAACTGGAAGCGTATAATGCATAAAACTTGCTAAATTAGTTATTACAGATTTACCAACCATAAATCCATGTTGGTTTATATTAATTTCATTCTTTAGTTTATTATAAACATATTTATAGATTATTTTCTCAAAAGTTTTCGGAATTACCTTCATTACAGAGATTGGTCGAAAATCATTAATAGACTTTCCATTGGTTTTAGGTATGGGTGTTATAGAAACTATTTTCCATACATCAGGATAATTACAAGAGGATAAACTCCAATTAAACAAAGAAGACAATATTGGTGCAATTATTTCACCCATTCCCTTAATAATGAAAGCTGGAACACCATCTATTCCACTTGACGATTTAATCTTTAAAGTTCTGATAGCTTAAAATACATATTGAGTAGTAATTTCTGGGAGTTTACCTTGACCAAATTCTACAGATGAAAATTGATTTTTAGTAGCACTGACCGAGAAGGTCTGAAAGACTGATGAAAAATAGTTAACAAACTTTTCAGCCAACATACTGTCATCAGTCAAGAAAACATCATTGTCAATAATACCAGATATTACCTTATTTTTTGAACCATTTACATATTTCCAAAAATTTTCAGGGGCACTTGTGAATTTGCCTGTCCACATTTAATTGAGTTTGAAAGCTCTTTTACAATTAGAAAAGACTACGTAATCATTTTCACATTGAGAAATGTTGTATTTTTTATGAGCCTGATTTTCTACTTTCCATAAAGAAATAAATTTTTTGAATATCATAAAAGGAATTTAGATCTTTTAGGTCTAGATTTAGGAATATTACACTTCATCCATAATAATAATAATAATAATAATAATAATAATAATAATAATAATAATAATAATAATAATAATAATAATAATAATAATAATAATAATAATAATAACGAGCAGTGGAGGAAGAAACTACTACATGGACGATTTCTAGAATAAGTCAACGAAGAACACGAAGATCGAGACACAACATTCTCGTGGAAGGAAGTGGAAGGGTTGAATTCAGAGACGGAAAGCTTCATGGAAGGAATAGAAACTGAGTAACAGACACACTCCGTTTCTACACAAATACACATAAAAACACTACATTGATTAATTGGAATTTAATGGAGTGTCAGGGGCGAGGCTATTTACACTAGTTACGAAAAGATCAATATCTGACAAATTACGCTCATAGAAGCACTTGCGAGATAAAAGCAATCAACAAATTACAAAACCAGTAGAAATAGAGAAAAAAATATTGAAGTCTGACCTAATACAGAATAAAACAAACGAAATAATTATTTAACATAAAAATTAGAAAAGAAACTTTAAAAATCTGAAATAATAAAAAAAATAAATAGAAAATAACAAAAACAAAGACTGAAAATAGTAATAATAAAACATAATATATAAAAGATACAAAACAAAAGGCTTAGAGAACATTAAGTAATTAAATGCCATAAATACAAATGAGAAACGGTCACTAAAAGCAGCATTATGAAAGGGGAATTTGAATCAATTGGGATTGAAGAAATACGAATACAAAAAGAAGATACAGAAGAGCGTAATGTTGGACACATACGGAATATTACGAAACTTCCTGGAAAGTCGAGAATGAGAAACGAAACAGAGAAACAGTACTTATATGTATAATTGGACTACAATATACTTGCTCTCCCTGATTTTCAGGTGATAAACGTCGAGTATTATATGCACTTAGCTGACGATCATTTTGTTGGTCCTATCGGCAGCCTCCTCAGGTTCGGTATGAGTAATGTTCAACTCTCGTCGTGAAAGCTTAAAACAACGAATTACAATATTGCAATATCCTACATGGTTGTGTTTACAAACACACAATATGTGCTTCTATTTACAAACATCAACCATGTGAGTCTTACTATGGATTACTATGGCTGCAGACTACAGAGACAACAGTGACACCATTGGTCACATGACAAGGGAACAGCAGCGCCACCGCTTTACCAAGAGCACCGAGAGAATTCCAAGGAAAGACATCAGTTTGCGACTAGTCATCCCTCCTCTAGCTTGCTCTGGAACTCTAGGACATACCTATCCAAAGCCTCTAGTTGCTTCGGAACTCTAGGCTTCCTATTCGTCCTCTTAGCTTGCTCGGAGCTCTGTTAAGTATCTTAAAATCAGTCACCCAGCTTGCTTAGGATCTCTGTGACTCTTAACCCCCTCATTACTTGTACGGGGCATTGGGGATCCTAAGATCCACTCCAACTACCTTTCTTCGGAGTTCTGTTGAGATCCTGCTCTAGGCTGCTCGGGTCTTGAGTCACTTCTTTTTACCTAGTATTAGAGAAATTACATTATAGTAATATTTTTGTAATATACTGTTTATAGGGGCTTTTGTAATAAAAACCGGTAGTGGGAAACGATTCTGGACTGTAATTTGATCTAGCTATGCTCTACCTACACCTGCTCAAGAAGAACTTTATAATATATTTGCGATCCGTATATTATAATACTAAATTATCGGCTTAGATTAATAATAATAATAATAATAATAATAATAATAATAATAATAATAATAATAATAATAATAATAAAGTTGAATCAGATACAGATTACAAACGATACTGTGTGTTTTACTGTTCTAAATATCTAATACAACGTTGTAATTTTAATGATGCTTTGCCCATATACTTCGTTGCGGCACCCTTTCAAAACGGTACTTGGGGCACATGCCCTTAACCCCCCCCCCATTTCTTGCAGCCCTGACATGAATTAATACATAAGCAGTTTCAAATGTATATACGAAGAATAACTGGAAAGAGTAACAGAGATTTGAAATACTTATAGAATAAGTTGGAAATGAGACTAAGAGTGCTCCGTTTATTGATCAAAGAAATGAATTTCTTTAATGTTGCCCATAAAAGTATCTGTACCAGATCAAATTAATATAGTAGTTGATGACTTGTTCCTTGTTGTTTCCCTGTGTAATATATAGAAAGCAAGGTAATGGGTAAGGTATACAGTTTTTGCTCTTAGTTAACGGTATATATCGTGTGATATAGGCGTTTAAGGAGAATATGGAAGATTACTAAGTTAAAAGCAAGATTAAGATTTTTTTCTAAAAAGAAAAAATACAATATTAGTTGCGTTTATAATAACACAGAGTTTTTTTCAACTTACCTTGTCGTCATTGTTGCCAGTTTCTAGTCCTACGAAGCCACCGAGTTCCAACTCATCCAGCGTCATCAAAGGGTTTTTGTCTGCGCCGAAGGTGGTATTCCGCATAGATATGGATTCATCAAAGATATCAGCTTTTATGGGACCTATTGAGGAAACATCAAAAAGAGTTACTTTTAGCTATAAAATATCAACAACGAAAAGATATCGTTTTTAGTGAACTTTTATTTTTAAAAAGTCATACGTGTTGCGTTGCTCCAGTCAATGAATTACAACTTCATTTCGTTTCTAAACAGGGGGAAACACTTTCAATGAGAAATGGAGGGCGAAAGAAAGATAAGTCATTAAACTAGTACTGTCAGAAGAAGGATTCTATTCTGATCTATATGTTGTAAGGAAATTCCTCGTGGCTCCATGGTTAGCACGCAGTCCTTCGGTGCGGAAGGTCCAGGGTGGAAGCTCACATAGTTCGGATCGCACGTTAAGCCACAGTTCCAATTGGTTTCGGTGCTGAAAGGAAGGCTAAACTCTAACTAGCGGAACTGTAATTCTAAACTTGTCAAGTCATTTATGATCTAACAACAAATATGCATTATTTGTTCTTAAGAAATATCCTGGATTTCGAGACTACAATTCGGTACTTGATAGTTACGTGTACATATCGGATTAGCACATTTAATATTTTTAAATGCCATATTTGATGTAATACGTATAACACATGTGTAAATGTGTTCTTCTTACCTATAATTGTTTAACCCCGTCTTGATCCTTCATTTTTCGTGATTTTTTGATGATACCCCTAGCCAACCTTTCCCAACTGGTATGTAGAAAACTATAGGATATGTAGGAATCAAGGATACAATGGTTAGAATTAGAAACACATTTTATGCAATCCTGGATACCTGTAAGTCTATATCTTATACAGTACATTTCATTTTTACCATGAAGCTTTTAATAATAAAATTAGGATAAATTTTTGAGAAAGAGTGTACCTGTCAACTCCAGCAATAGCAGCAACATATGTTCGATTCTAATCTGACCTAACCTAACCTGTCGCAATGTCGTGAGTGTAAGGCAAAGAGTGTCGTCATCCAAAAAAGATCGACAAGTACTACCTTACGCTATAGACTGTTAAGAAACATATTGCTGAGATTCAAAGGATGTTTTTTCAGGCTCTGATTGTGAGTTACTGAAAGAGAATGGATTCATGAATGCCAGGAAATTTCGAGATTGATTTCTTGATTTATAAATCACAAGATTTTTTTTTTTTTGTAATGTCTCAAGCAATGATGTGTTACATAAAGCTTAAGGCTGGTCTAAAAATAATTTGTATCTATCCAACGGCAATCGATATCAATTTGGAATACAGCTGGTAATAGCTTCGGAGGTTTTAAGGTCACTTATTCATCTGAATTAACCATCGTGTACTGTCAACATTGTTTCTGTCAAATAGGCAGTAGGAAGAGTTTTGTGGTAAATATAGCAGATTGTAAGGGTCATATAAACACGTGTTGCATGTCACGTGAATTATTTCTTCTCTCCCTCTCTCTGTATTCATATCTTCCCTTTGGTATCTGGTAAACGTCTTATTTACATATTAAGTGATATTGATTTCCCCTTTTACAAGCGTGTTTCTGTCATGCACATTTGTTTCTCGAAACATTTGACCTATTTTCATCGTCCACTTTAGATTTGATAAACTCAAGTAAATTTACATTCTAAACACTTTGACACAATTTTGCAGTGCATGATGAATTATATGTGAATTTGATATTTTGTACCAACACTAAAGCTGTATTGCTTTGGAATTTCAACCGAGTCATTTTTTTTTCTCATGTAGCTTCGAAGTAGGAATGTTTTCTAATTTTGATGTCTCTTTCTTTATAAAATTTATTATAGACATGTCTTTTAAAAAATCAAGCAACATAGTAATTACTCTGAAATTGTGGAATGTTGTTTAACAGAAATCAAGGAGTATTAATGAAGAAAGCACTAATGGGAATTGGAGATTTAAGGATTGGAAGACACATAATTTAGATCAGGTATGCAGATGGTACGGCTATTATAGCTAGAATCGCAAAAAGACTACAGGAGATGATAGACAAAATAGTTGACACTGGAAAACAATATAGAATGGAAGTCAGCATCGAAAAACAGACAGTCATGAGAATATCAAATGGAAATACACCCTTTACAGGCCAGAGTAGAACAAAGAGAACTTGAAGAGATTGATCATTTCAAATACCTGGAAAGTATTTTGACGAAAGATGCGTACTGCATCAAAGATATCAGGTTAAGAATTGTCATAGCCAAAGAAGCATTGAACAAGCAAAAGTCACTATTACCTAACAGCCTTAATATTGGACTAAGCAAAAAATTGGTAAAGTGCTGTATAAGGAGTATTAAACTTTATGGTTCAGAGACTTTGACAGAAGTTAGAGAAGAAATATTTAGAGAGCTTCGAAATGTGATGCTAAAGGAAAATGGAGAAGATAAATTGGACAGAAAGAGTAACAAATGAAGATATTTTAAAACGGATAGGAGAGAAGAGGACGCTTTTAGCCATCATCCTTCGTAGAAAGGAAAATTGTATTGGACATAACTTGCGAAGAAATTGTCTTCTTCATAAAAGGAAAGATGGAAGGAAAGCGAGGAATAGAAACAAGAAGAACACAAGTAATCGATGATTTGAAAAGTAGAAGAAAACATTGGGAGTTAGAAGAAAACTGAAAATTGAGAATATGGAAGAAACATTTTCAGGACCAAACCAAAAATTAAGAAGAAAAGACAATCTCATTAGTCCTAGGACCAGCCAAAAGGCAGAACACTTAATAATAATAATACAAGCAATCAGAAATAATTCTTTGTCTTTATGTGATTTAGTGTTTCTTTTCTTTTCTTTTCTTTCTTTTTGTGTATTTTCATTTAATTTAACGTTGCAAGTCTGTGTCCTATAGGCTGAAGGAGACGGATGATTATCGAAAGTCAATGAATTATGAAATAACTAGTGGAGTGAAAACATGAAAGTGAACGGGGAAGTCTAGAGTAAACCCACTAACGAGGTGTTGTCTACCACCATCTTACACGATATGGAATCGAGCCAGGGACCTCTTTCGCCAGAGATGGATGCTTTATCACTGAGTCACGGTGTATGAGCTTACTATGATAAATTTTGTGATAATTAGGATGAAATTGAAATGTACGCCCTATCAGTAATTTTTGGAGTCAAGGCTCACACAAAAGAAAGGAAAGTAGTAGAGAACAGCGTAATTAAAGATAAAATTAATAAAAAAGAGTAAATAGACGATTTGGGTAGTAGAAATGAGCTTTTGAGATAATATTTCGGTTAAGAGGCATTTTATATAAACAATACGCATATGTCTTTTTTAAAGGAAAGAACAATATATAGAAGGAAATGATTGTCATCAATAGCTCTATACACGGATGGCAAAACATCATATATGCAGTACACTTGCACGTACAATCAAGCAAATTGCAATCTTATGTATTAAATTCAAAATACTTTTTCACTGGTAAAAATAGAGAATATTAGTAAACAGAGAATTTTAATTAAACTACAGTCAATTTTTCCCAGCATATAGATCTCAATATGACAAACACTGTAAAAAAAATTCGTAGGTAAATTTACAAAAAACGGTGGCAATCTGTTTACCAAGCCTCTATGTAAATCAATTTACACATATAAAGTAAAATTACTAATATGAAATGGTCTAAAATTACATTTTTATCAATAAAAAGATCATATTTTCTTATAAATTTAGTGTAAATTTGGTAAAACAACCAGCAAATTTTGTAATTTAATCTAAGGAAATGTATATCAACTTAACAAAATGAAGAGTAATTGATTTTACATTGATGTTTGGCAATTAAATTACATTTTTTCAGTGAACAACCTGAGCTAAAAATCAGAAAATGGCTAAAGAGTAACACATCATGTTTTACTACTCTCGGATCAAGTACGCATCCAGAATTTTTTGTTGGGAGAGGTCCAATATATTTATGTAGTATTCTGCACCCGAAAAGATGGTAAGTAATTGTTAATTACTGCATCTACATTCTCAGAAAATCTGATAGATTATTTTTATAAGAAAAGGAAGAATACAGATGAGGTGTAAAATCAAATTTTTAGGCTACATCAATCCATGTGTCTGCTAAACAAGCATTATGTTAAGAAAGTGTACAAATTTGCTTGCCTGTATAAATGTATATACCATGTTTTGCCATCCTCGTACAGACTTATCCTGACACACTAGAACTGCAATTGATTGTTCAGTTTGATTAATTGATGAGAATAAAATAATTTTTGTACGAAGATTTGGATGCTTCCGACCTTGAGTTGACTCGATTATGACTTAGATAATTACTATGAGAAATAAGAACGCTCGGTGATTTATTGTACATATTAGTAAAGCAAGAGGAGGAACAATCTTTTCTTATTACATGGCTGTTAGTTGATTTCTTCAGGAAATTCCTATTACTATGTGTAGTACTAGAGGCTATTACTAACAGAGGGTTATTATTTTATTTTTATGTAACAAGTAAGATACAGCGTTAGGGAAGCTTCTACTATTTAACTCGATTGGCATTTGTGTATCTATCAGTATATCCATCTATCCGTCCGTCTGGTTCACGATAACTCGTATAAAATTTATTCGATCTTGATGAAACTTGGTATATGCCTTCCTTTCACTTATAGAAGCAACCCTATTATTTGGAGTTGAAATCTATCAAGTATAAGGGGGTGAAAGGAATAACATTCATCCCATGTTGCAAATTTATACATGTACATAGAAAATAACTTTCCAATATAAATCACGTAAAAAATACTCAAGTATGATAAAACTTACTGTATATTTTCTTTATGGCAATCAAAATATTACCATAGCTTGGGATTAAAATTTGTTAAGAATGAAAGGATGAATCTTTCCTTCCAACTGCAAGAATATGTCCCACGATAACTTTTGTTAAAAAAAATGTTCGATTTTGCATAACGCGCATATTTTCTTTGAGGTTTTCCAATAATCCCCTATTCAGGGACTTGAAACCAGTAGGTGGATTTACCCTCCTTCGATTTCTTTTAGAGTTCCACGATAAATTTTCTTTCGGTTTTGATGTAATTTAAGGTACATTTTCTTTAATTCTTTTCCGTAATTCTGAGTGCTTGCAATTTATATTAATAGAAAATAAGCATTAAATTCAGATCCTTATTCTTGTAGGATGGATTATTTCTTTCTCCCACCTAAAAATGTTCCCCAATGATTTTCGTTACAATTGTCCGATTTTAGTAAAATATGTCATGCATTTTCCTTAAGGCATCACAGTCTTTCAAATGCTTGCAGCTGAAATCAGTAAAGTGGAAAGTAAGAGTATTATCCCCTTTTGATTTTTTAAAGTTCAGCATAACACATAAAAAACTCATTAAAATCAGTCAAAATAAGCATTGAACTTACCCCCTAATGTGGTATGAATGACCCTTTCAGATTAAAAAAAAAATATATGACCCAAGATATCTTTCATAAAAATATTAGATTTTCATGGAAAGTGTCTTATTCTTTTTGAGGTTTCATACTCATTTTCACTATTTGGATTAAGATCAATGGAGAACGAGAGAGTGAACCTTCCCCCGATTCTCCCAAGGTTAAAAAACATGTTCTGTGATAATTCGTGAATATTATTTAATTTTAACGCAGTACGGTGTATATGAATATTGGGGTTTTCATAATTCCCATTCTTGCAGCTGAAGCCAATCAAACAACAGGACTCAGTTAAATCAGAACATTTATATAAATATTTTCTGATAACTTTCGCAAAAAGAAATGGCCGAGTATGGTCTAATTTTTTTCTGAGAATTTTCAATCATCTCAGTTGAAGTGCGACAATATGATAATGAGGGAGCACGTTCTTCTCAATAATTTTATTTTCCTAAATATCTACCTGACCTGACCTAGTACTTGACGAGTTTTAATGATGTGAGTTCCAAGCTCAGTCGAGAAGCTCCGTCTTTGAGTTACTGAGTTAGCAGTTGACGTGATGGACATATCTATAATATAAAAGGAAGCGCCACAGCCGCAGTTTTAGCAGTATGCTTGTCTTCTGCAAAGAAGGCTCTGGTTCACTTGTTCTTGTAGTCTGCTCTGATAAGTTGATTGAGTGCTGCATGTCTTAAATATAAAGATAAACAGATCCTGGATTGGCTGATGATTGGAACCAATGAGAAGTCACCATTTGGTGGTCCTGAAAAGGACACCCATCCGAGAGGTGACCAGATGAAACGCTACTTGACTCTTTAGGTTACATGAAGTCAGCTAGAATTTCTATTAAAATAGAAAATTTTGTGAAAGTATCATGAGCCTTGCAAAGTTGTGGTATGAATGTGCTAAGAAGTGCGGAAAGTTTCAGGTCCTTGAAAATTTCGTTGATCTCCTTGATTGTAAAACTGGTATCAACTGCAGGTTTTATGGTTAGCTTTTCTTGATATATGATGGAGCGTCTTCTTGGGCTGGTTTTGCTAGCGTAAGTGGTTTCCGTAGCTGGTATTTCCTTGGACAGAGGTCCAGAATCTTCTGTAAGTAGTGAAAACTCTTGTTACTTGATTTGGGCTTCTTTTGGAATCATCTTGTTACGATACATTCTCTGTTTCTAGTACACTGGTAAGTGAAATGGTTGACAGAATATTTGATATCGGCGGGTGGCGTTGTAAATAGTTAGAATATGCCTCAAGCGTTGACATCTGTAACATTAGACATACTGCTTGGGACGGTATGGTTGCACTGAAATTTTATAGAATTCCAGCAATTCAAGATTGCGAATGGCCGTTGCTTCAATTTCAAACTGTAACTCTGGGTCTTTATTAATAGTGCAAGATATAAATACAGTAAAGCTTAACGAAGTGCATTAGAAAATATAACTATCTCATTCTCCTGTGATTGATTTTCTAAAGTAATTAAGTTCCTGTGATTGAACTTCGCTAATGCCAGTGCGAAGGTCACAACAACATTCTTCTTTCGGATGAAAGCCACGAAATTCGTGAATGGGGAATCAACATGTTGGGCAGAACCCATGGAGCTGATAATATATCATAGTGTTGTTAATCCTAAATGCTTTTTGATGCCAATTGGCATCATAGTGAATAATAATGATATTCTTAAAATGTGTACATTAGCGAATAGTGCAAGCCGATGTCATGTGGCAACAATGGAGTTAAGCTTTCTACCATACTTTTCGTCTAGTGGCATAGGTCGGACAGAGAGTGTCAGAGAGCGTCAAAAAGCATACAGAAAGTACAAAACGTGCACATTTGTTACTTGTAAATTTTTTCATAATACCTTTTTTTTGGGTTCTCTTAACATTAAAAAAAAATCATTGCTTCACAATCTTCCATACCACATGGTTTCTGCTGATATTGACATTAAACTCTGTTTCCACTAGTGTAATACAACCATGACATCTATCATATAACGTGATACCCCAATAGTAAAAACATAAAAAATCATATTATTGGATATTATTTACATTTATCTACGTAATGCATAAAGAAAGAAAAGAGAAAAGTAATTTCAACACTACCAAAATTAATTCGTGCAATAAAAGGTTATAGTAAATCGGGGGAATATGGGCACCGGGGTAAAATGGGCACCTTTAAGGTTTTGGCCCTCTATCTTTCGTCTCAGCCAGTTAAAATTTCCGTACATGCAGTATTCAACATTGTTGGAGTATGGTCTATATGAGTGCAAACATGTTGTCCGCTGTATCTTGTTTTTGAAGAAGTAATCGACATTTCCAAGGTAAGTTGTGTTTCAACAGTACCTCATTATTATGGCTAATGTAATTTTGCATACTTAGGAAATAACGTTTACCGAAACAAATTTAGAAATTGCATAAAATTTAAGTACATGGCCGTGACGCCACAGCCAAGAGTTGTTAATATATGCAAATCAAGCCTTGACGTTGACTCATTTTCAGCAGTGTTGACAACTTCATTGGCATGTTACATTATGGGGGAATATGGGCATATCTAATAGGGGTAAAATGGACACCAACAAAGAGGTGTATTGGAGAAGTTATTTTGCAATAATTTTAATAAAACAATAGTATATTTTCCTTGTGAGTGAAAACCAAACAATTTCTGTCGAAAGCAGTTGGTAATTATTTGCCTCCATCTGTTATTTTAAGTGGCAAAAGCCTGAGGCTTGAATTTCAAGACCATCTACCTTCTCAAGATGCATTCTTCATGTGTGACTCAGAATATGTGAATACTGATATGTTTTTCCTATTTATTCAAGATTTTGTTCAGTTCTTAATTCAGCGTTATTAATAGTTGATGGACATGACTAACGCTCATTGTTCGAATTTACAGATGTTAATGTTCGCTAAAGATAATGGACTTACAGTTATGTGTTTGCCTTCTCACGTTACCCACGCTATGCAGCCAGCTCATTGTACCTTCTTCAAACCCCTAAAGGAAATTCATTGCAGGATTGTGTCTGCATTTGTGCGTTGTCATGGAGGGCGAAATATAACGAAAGCGGAATTCTGTGGATATTTACTGAAAGTTGGAATGAATACTCTAGAATTACACTTGTTATTAATGGTTTTAGATATTCTGGCATCTTCCCTTTCAATCGATCAGCTTTTCCGGGTTATCTATTTTCATGCGAGGAGAAACGTACTACGAACGCTGAAGAATATGAAATTGAACGTAATTCCTTGTCATCAGATTATTCAAATCAAACAGGTAATGATATTGAATTGTCAAGTGTAGATAACCGACCGTCTTTCGGAAGTAATAAACAAGAACCCACACCTTCTTGTTCTTATTCTGTGCCCGACCCTCATAGGCGAAGCAGCTCAATAAAAACAACCATGTTGTAGTATCACCAAAGAAACATTCTCCGCGGAAACAGTTACGAGAACTTGAACTTGTTCTCATAATTCATAAGACAACTCCAAGAATGCCAACTCAAAAACGAGAAGCTAAAGAACTAACAAGTAAAGAACATATTGCATTGGTGCAAAAAAGGATTTCTACGTCTACGGAACCACAAACCAAAGAGCGGAGAAAAGAAGTTTGTCATCACTGGTTTCATGAGGACCACGAGAGTCAAAAGTAGATATGTTATCAGAGTTGCCGCAAATGGTCCCACACTGAATGTGGTGGAGTTAACCTGAATGAAGTTACGTTTGTTTGTGAAAAATGTGTGTAATCCATTTGGAAATACTTTGTGTTTTTCTTTAATAGTGGCCAGTTGAAGAAGTTTTATTTTCCTTTTGGCATATAAAGAAATACAAGTAGCTTTTGTATTGTACTAGCCTTGTTTATTAGATTTTATTTTTACTTTGTTTCGGTCGTTATATGCGTTAGAGCAAGCAACACATTTAGAATGCATGCTCTTGTTTTATAACTTAGATTGAAAATATCGCCATCCTGTATTTTGAGGGGCCTTTAATACACAAAAGAAAATGTGCCCATATTGTCCAATGAATTGCCTATTTTACCCATGGTAATATGGGTCTTAAAATACTTGTGATTAGAACAGCATTACTAAAAGCTAAATGTTAGGTTTTTATTCACGCGATGAGTGAAGAAAGTTAAAAGTATAAGCTATCTATTATTGCTTTTTTTCTTTCATATGTTAATAAATACTTGTGTTATAAGCTGGTTTTTGCTTATGGTGTCCATTTTGCCGCGATTTACAATAATGAGATATGATTTATGAAAAATAAATAAGATTGTTAGAGCCGGTTTCAGAGAAAACCGCATTTATTTATTTTCGCTCTTCACTAAATTATCCTTAATTTTGGACGTAGGATGAAAATTCGAAAAACTTAACGGAAGAATCTCATGAATAACTTAAGTTTAAAATTTAGTCCAGATACAATGAATTTAGGCCAGACGAATATGGGCTTTAGACGAGTGCACATCAGAACGAACAGACAGAAAAATATTTTTTCGGTGTGTAGTGGTCATGAAACGTGCCAATTCGTTGAAATTTCGAATTCGATTCTTTTCACGATCATTACCTTTCTTCTCTCCTATTGTCACTTGAAAGTAAAAGAGATATTGGGTGAAAATGACGTTTAAAAATTACATAACTTTTATATTGAAATTAGTTTACTTCAATTGCTAGCATATTATAAGTGTTATGTGAAAACTACAGGCTGATGCTACGGTTCTCATAATTGAAGCTACGTTCTATATTAAAGAACTGTTGTTGAAATCTGTTGGAAACGATTGGTCTGGACGTTGTGAAATGTTACACTTAGTATTAGGGATGGCCAAAATTTTCCGGAATCGGAAATTTCAGTTTCCGAAATTCGGAAAAATTCCGGAAAAATTCGGAAATCCGGAATTTTCCGATTTTATTTTCCTGATTCCGGAGATTACAAATTCCGGAATTGGCCGAGTTAGTATGCGCGTCACCGCTTGAACTATATGTGACAAGATTAGGATGAATCAAACAAAAATAAATACATCTTAACATTAGGTTTGACCAATTTGGAAGAACAAAAAGAGTGGTCTTACTATGAGATAATTACAATCAAGATACCATCTCGATATAAACGTATAAAAACAAACACAACACTCGGGAAATATCAGTCTCCGATCTGGAAGTCACGCAAGTTAATCCTTTACTCGCCTACGAGCGTAGTTACATAAAACAATAAAGGGTTTACATTAAAAAAGTAAGTACGCAACGTTTGCCAAGTAAGAGACGTACACAGAATTATATCAAAGAGGAAAGCGGGCGGAAGGTATTCAAGGATCAAATTTTCCACGCTTTAAGGACATTTATGATTTTTGTATTCCTATCTTAATATAGTGATTTTTTAAAATACTATCTTGTTTAAGGTGGAACTAAAACCCAGAAACGTTACTTTGGATATGCCACTGTGCCAAGTAATGTTATAATACTCATAATATCTGCCAAGTAATTTGCAACCAACGATCCATATTTTATGCAAGGTAGTGTTCATTCTACTAATATGACAGAAGTTGAATTGCACTGGAATAATCTAATGTACTTCTATTATTGAATGTTGCTCCATAGTTATACGTTTACGAAAAAAAAAAAAAAAACTAATATCCTTACCAGCAGAAACATGTTGAAAGTTTGTTAGAAAATCAATAAGAAAGAAGAAAATAGCTGCACAAATAGAAAAGTACTTTCCTTGTTTGTCTATTTAGTTAAATTGTTTCGTTTCCCAGAATTACTTTCCCGAAAGCTAGTACAGATTTGGTTCTTCAGAGATCGATTCATGGTCGCTCGTACATTTTCAAGGTTATGCTAATGTCTTATGTAAATAGTAAGAATTTTATAATGTTTACATTTCGTACTTCAAAAACAAAGTTTTTAATTATCGTAAAAATGTGGGATGGATATACTAAGCATTACCACTGTCTCCCATGGGTCGAAAGCAAGTTGTAGGAATCAATATCAAAAACATCGCAGTAATTTGTCAATCATTGGTGTTGTTTATTTGCCATATGGAGACAGAGACAATATCTCATGAACGTCCAATGACTTAAGAATATATTAGATGTACATTTGACTTATGTAGGCGTACTCAAATGAATGGCGAAAAGGTTGGTGGAACGACAAATTTCGAGAAAATCCCTTGCAGGAACATCAGTCATCACTAGCACGTATGTGTTGGTTGGTTGATTTGCATGATTTGCAGTTTAGCGTTCCTTCCAGTACCGAGGCTGGAGTGGGGTCCGAAGTACTTGAGCTCCCACCGGGATTCGAACCCGGATCTCTCGTGCCAAAGGCGCATACGCAAATCATATAGCCACGAGGAACTTCTAGCACTTATGACCGGAATCTAACTTATCAGAAGTGTCTTGTTCCGGGTGTATTGTGACTAAGGGACAAAACAGTTTATAATAAGAAATGAGACAAATTTAATCTGCATGTACTTAATTATAATGAAATCATGTTTGCTGATTGGTCACATTTTAAAGTTTCTTTACGAGTAGCGTGTGTGTGTGTGTGCTACTATTAGAAGTATTCTTTCAGTTTTACGTCCCACGCTTATGCCGGTTAGGCTAAAGGAAATAGAATTATATATATATATATATATATATATATATATATATATATATATATATATATATATATATATAAACCTTCTGCTTATCCATGTATTTTTACATATAGTACACAAATAAATACACAAATAAATAAATAAATAAATAAATAAATAAATAAATAAATAATCCTTTTCAGCAGAATAAAAAAAAAATAGTATTATTGGCAATGAACAACAAACGTGCTTTCAGGCGAAAAAAAAGTTTCCTCGATTTTCTTAAAAATTGTGCATTTGAATTTGCCCTCGAAACACGTCATGATGAAAGTTTCCTTTTCAATTTTGATGTCATGTAATAATTGTACCGTGTTATGCAAAAATGAACTAAGCGCCAAACTTTGAAAATCCACGTAAATGCGACGATTGGTTCCTGATAAGCATTAGAACGTTTTGCACAAACGAAAAGAGAGGAAAACCAACATCTTTCCAAAAAAAAAAGAAACATAATTTCACTTTTGATTACGGCTACATTAATGCTGGACATCAACCTTTAAACGTAATTTTCTTAAAAACATGAAAGTGGCGCTTAGTTCGTTTTCGCAGGACACGTTACAATTGATATATGTATCAATACGGTAGTTCGACGAAAGTTACAAGTTAAAACTTTATTTTTGAATATATCTATGATTACCATATTTCTCATGTAGTAAATCGAGACAGTTTGGTGGGAGGTAAATTTTCCAACTGAACATTTTAGTGGGAAGTTAACTTTCATTTCTTCCATCACTAAAAAGTGCCTAACCAGCATAAGAGCCATTTTTATTTAACTCTAGTTGGATGAAACGATAGTAATGATCCAGAAAACTAATATACTTCTTAGATCCAAAGATTATATATATATATAATTGAATGAAAAGATTTTCACGACTGTAAATCAACTAGGTACAAGAACAAATGCCTTCAAAGCGGGATTATCATAACCCTAGCTACATTTTATTAACCATACTCTGTACTATCGTTTTGCAATTGTCATGATAAAAGGCTCGATAAGGATATACTTCAGTACCAATTTCATCTTAATGGGTAGCGTGATTATCATACAACACCAATTTTTAAAGCGTGGGACAAACGGTTTAAGCGAATGAAACGGAGGCCTGTAACGCGACGGTGCCATGTTGTGAAGGAGCTTAGCTAAGTGGATACACTACAGCACGACAGGTGAGAAGGTGGTAGATAGACTAACCTGGATGTATACAAAGAGGTGACAACACTGCAGTCTTCTGATTTGCCAACAGCGTTTAATGAGATCTCGGAGTTCCGCCTTTAAATGCCATCAAGGTTGTCTCACGTTTTGGTTTTACAACATATTTGGAAATACTCGTAGCAGATAGACAAGAATTAAGTAAGTGGTTACTTGAGTCTGCCGAATGAGCCATTTAAAATAACTTGACCATTTTAAATGTTTTGCATATAGCTGATAACGAATAGTTTCACTCATTAAGATGTCTCTGAGTTTAAACTATTGATCTGTAAGGTGTTTCAGAACAGGAAGCTCGCAAGAGGATACATGAAGCAAAGTGTGTCATGGAACTTTTAGAGGAGAGTGAGCGAAAATTATACATTTAAACGAGTTACCAAATTAAAATGTGTATAAAATGAGTAGTTTATTCAAGAACAACACTAGTAACCAGGGCTCCACAATGAAACGCGACCATTGTGACAGTTGGAGACAATTGAGAAAAAGTTTCACAAGTACAAATTGCTTTTATTGGGACACATGTTACGAGAATATACACCCTTAAATATTTCCTTTCTCAAAAATCAAGAAAATACTTTCTTTAAACAAAAAACTCATACGTATTTGAGATAAAGAAAATCGTCATTATTTTTCCATGTAGCGTATGTAAACAATACTTTGATTTAATATGGTGGTGGTTGTGTGATCTGGGTTTCTATGTATGAACAATTGAATGGATGAGAATCTGAATTGTATAGAGGAAATGAATCCATCCAATGAATTTAGTGAATGACCTAATGAATCTAATGATCTAATGACTCTAATCAATGTAATGAATCAGTCTAATTGAATACGCATATTCTTTTAACGTACGTATTATTCAAAATATAAAGCTAACCGATTGATATTTATGTCAAGAGATTGTACTTCTTATAGGTGACATTTGCATTTAAGATATTCGTACACTGTTTGGAGCAGGGTTGGAAAAAATACAGCTTTTTTAAAAAAGAACAAAACATGTGTTTAAAACTTGAAAAAGATGTTCAAAATGTTTTAACCATGTTTTAAAACACGAACAAAAAACATGTTTTAAACATTTTGAACAGTTTAAAACATATTCCAATATTGTGTAATAACTTATTTGTTAAGACTTTTTACTCTTTACTTGCAACCAGTATTCCAGATTCATCCAGTATATACTGATTATTGCAACATTAATAACAGAAATAAACTCGTTTGACTTAAATGGGCTTTTATATAGTTTTATAAATGAATTTTTATTGGCCACTTGTTGTTCAAGATGATTTTCGAAAAAAAAAAAGATTAAATATTTTTGTAGTACACTGGTGATAATGCACCTTAATTCGGTCTAAGGACTTCCATTTTTTTTTGTTGGACTTTGCTCAGCAAGAGGTTTCTAAATCTGCATTACTGTCCCAAAATTTGAAATTAAGGGTAGGCGGTAGGAGGGCGGATGACCTCTAAACGGATGCCCCTCTCTAACGGTAATCATATAAAACTCTAGATTGCACCTTGTCACGTAGTTTTCTTTCTTTCTTTTCGGATTCGTGGTTGCGAATATATATATATATATATCACGTTTTCCGTCGCTGTATTCTTTTTGACACACCCTGCATTTATTTAATGTAATTATGCATCATTAACTATGACATTTGGAGCTTGACTGCAGCGTACACAATATCTTAAATTTATGAGCAGGGAGGGGGAAATTAGCTCTCCTGCTCCCCCGTTCTAGAAACGTCCTTGTCTAGCGGTTGTCCTATAAAACTCTAGCCCACACTACAGCTTTTCACGTGGTTTTTGGTTCATTTATTTCGGACTCTTCGCTACGAAGATACTACGTTTGTGAGGAAAAATGAACCTTTTTGAAAATGGACTTGGATCCTTCTGCTCTGAACGACCCGTATCTAAAAATATTTTTTTAAAAGACCTAAGTTGGAGCCAAATTTATCCTGCAACCCAAGTTTTTTTCGAAACGAATAAAATTAGTTTCTTCGATTTACTTGAAATGATGTCCTTTTTTATTTCCGTTAAACTCATGTTAAACGATTCCAACTTGTACGAAGACTGAGAACCAACATGTACTGTATGTATTAAAGAATGCCTGCGATATTTTAATTTCAGAACCACAATTTAGTAAAGAACTCTTTGTTTTCTGAATAAAACACAAAAACTTTCAATGATAATTTTTTAAATTTATTGCTTTAATATTATTTCTACAAGTAGTCCAACCTTTGACCTACAACACTTTCTCGCAAGTTAACTGATAAGCATTTAAACAACACAATAGACGATAAAGAAACAGAAAAAAAGAGACGAAATAAATTGTGGATCACCACATCGACCTGCTGTAGCCACGAGAAATCAAAACATTCACACGGGAACAGTGCTGCCACAGTCCTAGCTCTGGAATGGGCTGAAAAATAGTACCTACTTAAAACAAAAAGGGCTGAATTCATTATTTTATCACAGTGTAATACATGGCTCTATAACACGAAACTAAAAGAAGTAAAGTTCTAGAACATTCCGCCTCCTTTTTCCAAGAGTCCAAATCAAGAAATTGCTCTTTTTAAAAGTTACTTTTTTAAAAACATCCAAATAGGAAGACCCCGAGCAATTGTGGAAGTAAATAAAACTTTTCTCGCACGTAGGAAGTATAACAGAGGCCACAAATTAAAAGGGAAAACAGTTATCATCTTTGGTATGTATTGTAAGGAAATCAAACGCGCCTCTATTTCGAAGTGATCAATAGACCAAAACGGTATTATGGCCATATATGAGAAAAATATATAAAACGAGGAACAAATCAATCAATCATGAGATGTAGGAAAAGTTTTACTGACACTTTTGAAAATGTGCCAAGTATCTGTTAAATGGTGATGAATTGGATAGAATTGTATCAACTTTTTTCACAAAGGGGCTGAAAATGCCAGCGTAGTACCAACGGGCCTATGAATGACAAAAAGGGATGAATTTGGTAATTGTACCAAGTGTGGCAACACTGTACGGAAAGAAAATAGCCTTCTAAAAGGGATCACTTTTTGGTCATTTTTTCTTTGGTAGATTTTTTTACAAGAAATAAATAAAATAAAAATAAACATATGTTTAAAACAAGCCTTAAAAATACAAGTGTTTAAAACAAAATGTTTAAAACGTATATAAAATTTGTTTTAAACAAAATCAATTGTTTAAAGCAAGTTTTAATCATTTGTTTTAAACATTTTGTTTTAAACAAAACAACCCTGGTTTGAAGTGACATTGGTTCATTTTTATTTTTTTATTTTTTATTTTATTTATTTATTTTTGCGCGGGGCATATTTATGGTATTTGAGATTCCCTTTTCTGTGCAATGTTCTCATTTTCGAGAAAGACACTTCTCAAAAATTAATGAGGACATATATTGTTCAAATTTGAGAACGTTGCCTCATTACTAAGAAAGTTACTTTCTTATTTTTAAGAAAGAAACAAAACTTACCTCTGTTAACGTATTGACCACGGGCTACGGAGATTAACATAGTTTGGTAACCAAGTTGTAGGCGAAGGGCTATAGAGTTCCTATTTTTATCTACAGGGTTACGTGTAAACTGCATTTAAACAAGCCCGTCATCAGTGCGTCAAAAATAAGAAAAAAATGCATCCTCAAAAACGCGAAAAATAATCTCTGTTTTGAGCAAAATTTTCTCAAAATAAAACAAAAACTTTGGTTCCTCTTTTTTCTTCTGGATAATCTTGTTACTTGATGGATAATACGAGCATTTTTTCTTGATTTTTAGAAACTATATTTAACAACGATGGGGGATCCTTCGGAGGAATGAACATTCCCTGTTTAAAATACATTACAAGAACAAGAATGAGGATTAATGTAGCTCCTTTTTTAAAGTAGTTTTGAACTCTCTTCACGTGTATGGCATTTTCTATGCTGTTTGAGGTTGGAAAGCTACTTATTATTTTTAATGGAAATGGAAAATGTAAATTTCTGATGACGTTTCTATTTCTAACGCCTACGTTTCTTCAACTTCCTGTTTTTAGTAGCAATTTCTTATCAAGGTTGTCCTTCGATATAATATTGTAAGTGTCACTCTTTTGTTTCTATCTTCTTATTAAGAGATGCATAATTAAAATCTACTTTCAAACTTTTCTATTACATCACAATTTGTGGAATATTAACTCTACTTTGATTCAATATTTCAGAAGCGAGATATTCTACTGTCATGTCACAGTAGATTCTATTCAATATTCATATGAAAAGAAATTGAAGAAAATTCTGAATAGGTGTATTTGCTTTCTACTGAGAATTCTTTTCTTATGCTGAACAGAATAAATCAATATACTATCAATACTGAAAACGTGTTATAAGGACATCTTATAAAATGTTACTATATTTTTTCCTTTCGAACAGAGCTCTGGAGAACCTGAGTTAAACGCCTGCTGATCGATTTATTCACATACAGGCGAAATGAAATAAAATGAAATCTTTAAGTGTTAGGTCCCACGTTTATGTCGGCTAGGCTAAAGGAGATGGTGATGATGAGTAATGAATGAAATGGTGGAAGGAAGAAAGTGGGAGGAAACGGGAGAACCATGAGAAAACCAACGCACACGGTGTTTGTCCACCACAAAGTTCACTTGGCGGGAGTCACATATAGGCGAATTGTTAGCAAAACGAGCGTATGGTGCATAGGATGTGCATGAGACGAGACTAAAATAATACGAGTTAAAATACGTAATTAAAAAAGTGTGGAAAATTCGGAACATTTTGATCAATATGCAGCAAATGTCACAAATATAACGAAACTAACGATTGGAGAAGACAAAATTGATAAATGAACAGTTGATAAGGCAATATTTTTCTCCCCTTGTGAGCTGTCAAGCATTCTGGTCAACGAATTTTGTGAAATTTCGATGTTTGTGTGCTTGTCAGTTGCACCTCACTTCCACATTTTTTTTTTTAATATTGCGAAACTAAATAATTAATCTTTAAAAATTCGTACATAATTATTAGCATTTATAAAATAATACTTAGGTTAATAGAATAGTTTACATTGTCGACATGCTTCCCATCCTTAAAGTATGAGCATTCAATGTGATTGTGATTTCATTGGCTTACTAAACTGATGGACAAAGCAAGAACGAAAATTACCTAAAAAAATGGTTAGTTTACTAAGTAGGTCTACTATTTTATGTGATCTAGAAAATTATACAAAAAGCCTTGAAAAAACTGGACACGGAATGCTTCAGCGGGAAATCGGAAGGGTTAGAAACCGTAAGCTCCACGGTTCCTTGTATTCGGAATAACGCGTGGTGCAAAATATTTTGTCATGGTATATTTTACATTTTTCACCTATAAGCGTCAAACAAAACATCACAGCACGCGTTATTCCGAACACGAGGAACCATGGTGCTGGCGGAGTCTATAGACGATTGTGTAAGATGGAAGTAAGTTTCTTTGAAACAGACAACCACCAATGAGTGATCACTGAACAGTTGTTCCATAAGGTAACTGCTAAAGTCGTTAACGTTTCATTAAAGAATCATCATTGAGACGACTTTTGCGTCATGAGCTAACTACCGTCCACTCAATTCATCAGTTCATCTTCATCATATCAGATTTCAAGGAAATCGATGGTAGCTTGGGAACTGAGGAAGGTTCTGGTTTTCTGTAAGAGAAAGGCATTTATGATAAAACCGGTGGTCTTCAGTAGGTTCCATACATCAAAAGAACATGATTTAAAACATGAAAACATTCAAATAATATAAACTTTGAAAGTTTAGAATGTTTATTAATTCTCCATTAGTAATATTTCTAAATAAAAAGTGTACCAGAATTATTTTAGTGTTTCGACACAAGAAAATCTTCGCATTAATTTTTCCTGCCATGTAAGCGAACACGCTTATCGCATTTTGTTTTTGTTTGTTTACTTTATCTGTTTAAGAATATTATTTGCCATTTTTTTCGTTTAACATATTTTAGGTCTGTTTTAACGTATTATTTTGAGAAGAATTTGTAGGGTTACAATGAAATTCAAGAAGCTATTAGCAGCTTATTATTAACTACATGAACATCCGTTGATACTATTATAGACTATGTAGTTATTTTTTTATATTTTTAATAAAGGTTTAATGTTTCTCTTTCATATTTCTTTAGAGTAAAGAGTTGTGTAGAGCATAGATATACAATAAAATAATACAGGGGAGACTTGTTAATTAGAACAAAAATGCATCCCCCTTGAAAACTGTTTTGAAAAACAATTTTTAAAAATAGTGGGTAAGTATAATGTTTGCAAATATTGTTTTAATAATTTGAAATAATTTAGTACAAGAAATTTAAATGTTGGACAGATTGCAAACAAAAGAATGCCGTTTCAACTAGTTTTTACTTATCCAGAGGCAGCTATAGGGAAGAATGCCACAATCATCATCTGATGATGATAAAGAAGAGGAGACGAGATAGGTAATGAGTAAAGAAACAGTGTCTGTCGCCAAACTCATCTGAAGTTTTCAAGATGTTTGAAAATTTGAAGATTAACTGAATGTCAACCAAATATTATTAATGAAATATTTCACACAACATATTTTCTAAATGAAATTGTAGATTTTGTTGACCATGTAAAAACAATCAAATCAAAGCAAACAAATATCCGAACTTTTTAGATGAGAACAGATAACTAAGATTGTTACACAAATAGATGATTTTGTTTGTTAATTCAGTGTGTCTGGAAAGGTACTAAAATACATTTTCTATAGAACGTATGGTATAATTTGTGGCGAGTAAATGTCCTTTGTTTGGTTGCTGTATTAGATCACGCAAATCATAAGCTGCCTTAAAGGTGAAATCTATTGCATATTAGTTTTTCATGCACAGTAATTTTGTTCGCTTGATTTTAGGTATTTAAAAATGAATAGCTTTGGATGTTTCGAAGTTTTGGATAATTTGAAATTCTTTCGTGATCTCTCGAATTTAAACGAGTTCGCTGTATATTGAGACAATTAGATATCTGTCAAGGAAAACTTTAGCAAAGTATACTACGGCTGTAGAAAAAATTGTAACCTGCAGTTAAAGATGCAAAAAGAAAAAGATTTTTTTTACGGAGTTTTTCATAAGGAAACGGCTTTCTTGGGACAAAACAGAAAAGTCCGTTTTTTTACTTTTTATGATTTTCTTATTTAAGTAGCACTTTGGTTTTTTCTAGTGCAAGGCCTCTCAATTTTTTCCACTGGTGTGCGACCAAAGTATATTATATATTATCAATTGCACATAAATCGTACGTATCATTAATAGCGGCTCACGTACCTTAGGTTGAGAAACAATGCTTTAGTGGATTCTACAATTAGAAAAGTACCATTCTAAATGATAAAAGTAAATTCTAAATGACAATTTTGTTCCAGTAAGTCAGAAGAGTGGAGCAAGAGAAATATATTTTCTTATTTCTTCACGGCCACTATAGCATTTTCAGAACAGTTATTATTGCTAACGTTATTTACAGTAAATCATTTTTGTCGTAGAACATTACTCTAACAGCCATACAAACAATTCGTTCGAACTCCAAAATCCATTGTGTCCATCAATTTGCCGTTTTTTCTTTCTTATCAAGCGACTGAGTATCCTTAATTATTGAACTTATCACGATCATTTTTCTTCAGAATGCAGTTATTAAATGTTCTTTCGTGTTGTAATACAAAAAGAAAGATGAACGTACTACTATTTCTTCACTAAAGTTGGAATGTTCAAAAAATGCCAAAATTTCGCAGGCAAAAAAGCCATGTAAAAACTCCATTTTTTTTCTTTCTGAAAAAGCTAGCTTTTGTTTCCGAGCTCTTTGCATCTCTACGTGGATTGGTGATGCTTGCTGTGAGATTCTGAAGCAGGACCTACCCTGAAATATTAATCAACATTTCCTATTAAATTTTTTATTACTTAAAACTTTGTTCGCATCTGATGAAAAATGAGCACTAGTAGCACTGGTATATCCGTTTCTGTGGGCCTTATTATTTACTTCGGAAGTCAGCACACTCGTATGAGTAGAGATAAGTTATTTATAATCTGGAGGATTACTTAACCGGAAAGTTACCTTTAAGACTGGAATTTATTCTTGTTCTTCTTTTTTAACATCGAAACTGCAATGTAAGACTACTAAGATTATCATATTACCGCGTGAAAAAGTTGAAGAAAAAATCACGAAAAATATATTTTTCTACTAATTTGAATACTAATAGCATTTAAGAATTTCTAATTGAGATCCAGTCTTAAATATAATAGTTGAATACATTTACCTTGCACAGCATGTAATGTTTCTTCCGTTGAGTTTTCTTGCACAACACCTTTGTATTCGTGCAACTAAAATGGTGGTGCCCTGCAACTTCCTTCATAGTCTGGCAAACAGTATTGCCAACAACTCCTTAAGAAAAAAAGGCTAGATGGCCTTCAGAAATAAGCGTTTTTACGCCAAAAATAGCTAGATTTTGGACTGCTAACCTATAACTCAGATTGTAAATTTTAAATCCAGCCACCCCTTTTTATGAGTTAAAGTAAAATTTGAAATGCTGAGTTGTATTTACTGAAGACTTAGAAGTAACATAAATTACTTTAAATTACAATAAAATTGCCCCCCCCCCCCCCAGAAGAGGAAAGTTTTATGATTTTATATATAAATTAAGCCCATTCCAGAGTATGGAGCTCTTAAAAGTAGCTCTAAGTAGCAGTATTACAACCCACCGACCACCCAGAAGTCTGTCCTTGATCCGCCCCTGATAAAATTCATCAAGAAACACCTGATTTGTGAAAGTCAACAGTCGAATTGAAATAAGTCATCAGCTATGTCGTCACAGCTAGCCGAAGCGCTGGAACTGGATGCACCATCGTTGGATTGTGGATTGACTGTGTAGGCTGCCATTGTCCCAATTTCCACTAGTACTTCTTTCGGCAGGCCATAGTCCTTACAACACTTTTTACGTCTCTGTAAAACCCGCACGAATCGTCATGATTGCATTGAGTGTTTTCAAGCTCATCCTATTCCTCTTCTTTGTTTTCACTGTGTTGAGTTGACTAAATAAGCGCTCAACTTCGGCGTTAGACCAAGGGAGTGAAAGGAGCATAAGGACAAATTTAGAAAGTTCAGCAAAAGGATTGTGACCACTTGCGTCTTTATATTTTGCTACTTCACTTAAAAAGGAGACGGCATTATTAGTTTCCGACCACTAACTGCTGTCACATTCGCCCTCTGAACTTAAATTTTAGAAATTGTGTCTGCTGGCAGTAGAAATGTTTCTGCAAGCGGAATCAATAGATCTTTCAGAACACGCATTGTATTCTCTACAGATATCACTTTGATTTGCCGAAGAATGTCTATATTTTGAGGGAGCCTTTGTTGCAGCTCATTTAAGAGTTTAACGAGAAACATTAAACTACGATCCCTAAGCTGTCTTTCCTGCTCCGTAGGTAACTTCAACATCCGCACCTTAGTTTCAAATTCGTAGCCTAAATACGAGTACCTATCGATATAATCATCGACACTATCTTTCAGGGGATCCAAGCGGCAAGTTGGCAGTACTTCTTTCCTCGCTGCTGATTGTGTAAGATTACATAAGTTATTCAACAGTTTGGCGGGATCTGCAGTGCTCGACTGAAATGATTTGTTTACAGCCTGAATTTCTCCTAGAATTGACTTTTAAAATATTAAATAGGCATGGAGGGACTCATCTGAGTACATATTATAGAGAAACTATGCTGTGTAACATCTCTCCTTATGGCGAACCATTTCGAAAAGAGTTCTTAATTCTAACCATTGATTCAAGATCCTGCTGACAGCAGTTTCAATGGATAACCACCTAGTGTCACACGCCCTAACAATTTGTAAAGGATCGTTACCTTCATTAATTGCTTCATACAGAAGTTTGTATTCTTGTTGTTGAAGTGATGAGTGACTGAACCAATTGCATGTTTCTTTCACAAGAAAATCTAAATTTCTAGGGAATGATTGAGCAGCAGCAGTTGAAACTGCCGGTTGCAAAGAATGACACACGCACGGTATAAGTACTAATGAAGGGAGATCCTCCTTGAGTTTCTTGTACACGCCATTATTTACCCCTATCTTAACAGACGCATTATCAGTCCCTATACCAATTAGTTTATTCATGTTCAATCCTTTATTTTTTTAAATTTCCTTCACTGCCGCAAGAAAACCATTTGCATCACATGTTGCAAGTTCGACTGTTGACAAATAAGTGGACACTATTTCTCCACGTAATGCACTATGATATATTATAACAATTCCCAAGAGTTTTGACACACTCACGTCCGTTGATTCATCCAGCAAAAGGCTATAGTAGCCGTCATTAATGTCTTTCAGTAAGTCACTTTCAAAGTGAGGAGCTAATATATTTGAAGTCACATTAACACACCTTGTCCTGTGTAACTTGATATTTGTTGCTGCACAACTATCAATAAAATAATGTTTTCATAAATCTGTTAATAGCTAGAATAGAAGTATGTGCCGCTGTGAACAAAGTGCACCCACACTAGAAACTGACTTGTCTGAAGATTTTAAAACAATGGAATCCGGGGACCGACATGTTGAAAACACTTGCATGGAATCACGATGTTTTTTGCTACTAGCATGTTGGGATAGATCGTACCTCTTAGCCTTTATGTCGCACTTGCAAAACCTATATCGGGCTTTTGTTGGATCTGGAGGAATTTCCAGGATCGAGTCCTTGAATTCATTTTCGACGAGCCATTGTTTCCGAAACCACTGTTGATACTGAGGCGGCATTTTTTTATACATAAAAAAATCCACAATATCCGAAATGTATTAACTATAGAAATAAATGCTTATGATATAACTTATTCAGACGCACAATCAGTATTTACGACTAACAAGATTTTAAGTAAAAACAGAAAAACACAAAATATATATTCTCACTTGCAACACACTTGAAAGAAACTAGAAAGTACAAAAAGCTGTTTACACACTACCTGTAAGCAGAGAACGGAGAATCATGTGACTTCATTATTGTGTTCAAAATTTACAGAAAATAAAATTCAGATTTTATTTTCATTTCCAAGTGGTAAAACAACTAGTGAGATAGTTCTTTGAATTCATGAACTAACATTTATAATTAGATCTATTTATTTCCTTTAATAAACTAAAACAATCTATGTGGCTTGAAGAACCAAAGTTATTTAATTTGTATTAGAAAATTCACATTCTTGCAATAAAATGCGAAATTAAAATAACTAAAAAGTAACTAACGTAGTCGTTACCGCGTATTTTTTTTTCTAAATTGACAAGTATTGTTGAGTAGCTGTAAATCTATGGATTGGTGAGAGAAAAGAAGAATTAAACAAGGAGGTTTGTTGAGTAATAAAACAAGAAATCAATTTGTACGAATGTATATAGTGACAGATAAACACATTTATTGACTTTACACTTTATTTTCAAAGAAAAAGATATTTTGAAAATTTATTTAACGGCTAATAAAAATGCAAAAAATGGCAAAAGAGTTTCATTAAAAAAAAGCTATATTTAAGGCTATAAGCATTTCGTAGATTTGTATGGCTAAGTGTCCTTTCAAATATGCTAGATTTAGCCAAAAATAGGCCAAATTGGCATCACTGTAGGCAAATTCTTACTATGCAGTCCCTGTCATTGTTGAAAAGCAAGGACAACAAGTATGACTAACCCAAGGAAGGCATAGACAAAGTCACACATATGCAAAAGAGGAGGGGAGAAATAAAATAAGAAAACTAATGCAAAAGATCCTTGAGTGTCATTGAGCCGTTCAGATACCAAACCGATTAACTCTATCGAACGAAATTTTTCACTAGTGAGCATTTTAGTAACTTATATACAATGTATTGAAATGAAACCTTTGAGTTTTACGTCCCGCGGTTATGCCGGTTAGGCTAAAGGAGACGGTGATGATGAGTAATGAATGAAATGGTGGAATAAAGAAAGTGGGAGGAAACGGGAGAGCCCCGAGAAAACCCACGCACACGGTGTTTGTCCACCACAAGGTTCACTTGGCGGGGCTGGGATCGAACACGAGACCCCAAGCACCAGAGGTGAACGCTCTACCACTGAGCCACCGCGGCCCCAATGTATTGAAATAAGAGTGATCAGAACGTTACGCATTCTAGTGGCAAATTGTTACACTATGGAGTTCCTTGATTTTGCCTCTGAAAAGAATGTATCTTTTCCAAGTGAAAAATTTGTATAACTAAAAAACAACAAAAATTGGAGTTAATCGGTTTGGCTTCTGAACGCCTCAAATATGGCACGTGACGTGATATACTGCACCTCCCTGTTTAGACTATTGTTTTCACTTCAAGTATTATACGACTTTCTGCATAGTTTGGCTCAGTTATAGAGCTCTGAACGCACATCCAAGAGATTCCTCGTTCGATTCCATACCACATGACTTTGTGGAAGACAACACCGTGTCCGCCAGTTTATTTCGAGGTTCTTTCGTTTCCTCCCACATTCTTTCATTCAACCAATTCTTTCTTAACCATTCGTACACTTTCATTAATCATTCACCTCCTTGAGCATGAAAGTCATAAACGTGGGTCACTACATAAAGATTTCATTTAAAAAAATAGTTCTTCCTCTTTAAGTGAATATTTTTATATTAGCTTTCTTTGGGCCTATCTGTTTTCGGAATTATGGTTTGCTACTGGAATCGATTAGAGAAATAAGCACTATGGACGAACACTTGTTGAAAACAGACGCTCTGTTACAGATTAACATTTAATTATTTCAAAAACATCAGTTTTGGGCGTCCCCATCTTTGTTCTGAACAACCTAGTCCGAAAAAGTGTTGTTCTTAAACTGATGAATTTTACACTGACCTAATTCTACGCACATTATTATGAGCCCTTAACGGAAGGAAGTTTCTCCAAAGAATGAGACATACCAATTGATAGATCCCACTAAGTACAACAAAATGATATGCATGAGTGTAAAAGATCATGCGTAGTTTTTGAGAAAAACGGAAAAGAAACATTTATTTTTAAACATAAAAATTGATGCTGTACAAGAACCATGCCACATATTGAGGTGAAACTGATACTGAAATATTCTCTCATTAGGATCTTTATTAGGGTATCGGATAACAGTACGTATAGTGTAGTGAATGAGATATAGCTAGAGGCACGAGTTTTTCGCAATGCACGATAAAACGATTAAGTAATTTTCAGTTTCTTGACGTTTTATGATATCCTATGTGTATTTTTGTTGGTTTCCGTTGCGCAATAAAACCCGAAATTTCTAAAAATTCGCGAAATAACGCGAAATTTTTAAAATACTTTTTCATTAATTTATAATGAAAATGCCAGTTCTACGCTGACGGAACGGTAAAACGTGGCATGAACGGTGTATTTTGAATCAGAACAGTTGTGAGCCTAGACTGTTGCGTTAAGGAAGTTGTTTTAAAGCTTTACCTTCATTTAAAAAAGGCATCTGATTATGAAGTACCATATTTGGAGTTTAACAAAGTGGCCTATGAACTCTTGGCAAGTGATTCGTCTGGAAAGTACAGTGTACTGAATGTTTTGAATGGACAAAAGTTCCGAAGTGATGATTGTTTGAAGTTTGTTGTAAATGCACTTAAATATGTGTGGCTTCAACAAGCAGTACTAATTATCAGAGGTTTTTTTCCAAGTATGGACTGGTGATAAGTGACAAACGTACAATAATGAATGAGAAAGACGTGGAAACATGTAACATACTTATGTTTAATGCTTAACTGTAACTTGTGCCTGTGTGTTTTCAGAAGACAGAAAAACTTTCCTACTCATAGTAAGCTTAGTTTCTGATTTTCCTTCAGCTTGATTAAAATAATATATATAATTTTCAATAAGTAAAATTTACAATGTCAAGTAAAATATTCAGTGTATTTTGTTTTTAGGTAATTAATGGTTTATTTCTGTAGTGATCTATGAAAAAAAGCAACAGTTGTAAAAATGTCAGGGAATATCTTTTCCACGTGAGCTACAAAATGTGAAACTTTATTTGAAAAATGTGACAAAACGCGAAATATGGAAAGCTACAAACTATCATTAATAGAAAACGTATGCAAAGTTCAAGATACCCGATTATTATTATTATTATTATTATTATTATTATTATTATTATTATTATTATTATTATTATTATTATTATTATTATTATTATTATTATTACTACTACTACTACTACTACTACACTACTACTACTACTACTACTACTACTACTACTACTACTACTACTACTACTAATAATAATAATAATAATAATAATAATAATAATAATAATAATAATAATAAACTGAAAATATGGCTGAATATTGCTCAAATGCTTGTTTCTACTCCATGATGTTAGCACATCATTTTCAACAAGAATGAAGATATGTTCTGTGGGAATGTGTAATAACTAGAGGAAGTCGCACGAGGAGAATAAAGCTTGATGAATACCATATTTATACCAGCGCCTCTGTGGCTGTTCATGGCTCATTTCGTACATTATTGGCAAACTTCTACCGAGCCGAGAGATTGGAGATGTCAGTGCGGCGCGACGACCTCGACTTGTTCTCCGTTCTCTTTCTCCCTCGTTCTGTCAAGTTAAAAAAAAAAAAAAAAAAAAAAAAACCCTTAGAAACAAGAGCTAAATTATTTTAAATTGAAGATCTAGAAGCCAAATTTCATTTCTCTTAACCTAACGAACTCCAAGTTTCCAATTAAAAAATCTAAACACCAAATTTAACTTCTCTAATTTATTACGGCCCAAATGGGTCTTCCCAATACTGGTAAAAGTTTAATAATTTGAGGATCCACCTTCAACCCTTTACCTAGTCCTTACATTGATAAATTTTAAAAAATCAATGCATGCACTAACACTAATACACATTACAAGTACACTAATACACGATATATCATTACAAGTATAAAATACTCGTATCTAAAGATTGCTATGTAATATATATATATATATATATATATATATATATATATATATATATATAGTGGCGGATCCAGGATGTGATCAAAGGAGGGGCTAAACCATATTTTGCCGATTTATCCAGTGTAAAGCAGGATTGAAGTCCATTTTATCCAGTGTATACCTGAGCGTCAAGGGGGATATATATTGAGAATGAAATGATCCCATATCTAACATTGCATACAAAAATAAATAAATTAAACATAGAATAATATAAAAAGTAAACTTCGGCAATAGCTACCAAAGAGATTTCGAGATATGGACATCTTAATATAATAATTGGCAATACAACTATTTTCTTCCCTTCTAAATTAAAAAAGAAAAAAAAACTCAAACATGTGTTCAATTATTTCAAATGATAAACTCAAACATGTGTTCAATTATTTCAAATGACAAGTCCAAATAACAAACTTCATGGCTCTAACATTAAGGAATTCCGAGATACGGACATTTTATAATAAATGCAACCTTCAATCCTCCTCCCCACGTTCCACGTCGAATTCCCGAAAATCCTTCCTTAGTAGTACCATAGACTACAACACAAAGTCTATGCCCTGTCCAAACTTTAAGTTTTTATGCTAAGTGCTTTGTCCTAAGATTGATCACTGAGTCAGGAGTTATTTTCTATAGAGAGACAATAATAATAAGTAGCTTCCCCTAATTTTCATAGAAGTGTTACATGGTGTGTCATCATGACCCAGTTGCTGCTATACGTAACATAAGTATTACCTGTTTTATTTCACGCTAATTGGTGTTTGGCTGTCTGTGGTTTTATTTATTTCTTTTCTTTATATAAACGTTCCTAGGTGTCTAAAAGTAACAGAAACTTACTCTTTCAAATGTATTTTATGTAATAGTTATAATTACTTGAATCGAAATCGTCAATTTTTGAAGTACTTTCCTGTTATTTTAAATTAACTGGATAGTATCATAAGAATTATTTATGAGTTACTTACCAAAAGCTTCTCGTATACTCATTCCAGTCCCAATGCGCGGATGAATGACATGGGAATGGCGTCTCTCGTTTGCAGAGTTCGCCCTGAACCATCGTCCACTAAGTTGGCTTCGAGCCCTGTCTTGTGACACGCGATTTGATGAGCCTTCATTTTCTGGATCTGAAAAAAGCAAAAATAAATTCTATTTATGATATTTATCTTCTTATAGAATTTTATAATACGTGGTTTTATGATACGTTTGGTTCAAATGTAGATTTCAAAGGTTGAACTAATACTTGTTAATTTATAATCATGCAAGCGGCCTGATCTAGCTCGATTAATAGTTTTCTCATCTGAGACTTCGTACAAATTATTCTTATTTTGATAGGTACGTTATTTTATTCATTTTTTTTACTAAACGACAACGATTTATTGTAAAACGTAAAATGAAAAGATTTTACACTTTACTTTAAATATAGAAATGAATAATTAGCAGAAATTGCGTGAGTTTGGTGAGAGGAGGGTGGTTACAGAAGGAAGATTTCTTCCAATGCTTTTCCTGGTGGAAGCGTTCCTAGCATTGCTGCTACGTTCCTTCTTTGCACAGCCATACTTAATCTTTGTATAAGAAAGGTTAAAGCTTGAGTGTCACCTGTGTTGAGAGTTATTCGGCGTCCAACTTCTTTAATAAAGTTTAGTCCTTCATGACCGCAGGAGCCACAAGTTTCGATAGCGATGGTAACGAAGTGGTATTTGTCCAAGAGGTTGTTATATTTTCGTCTCTTTTCAGATTCTCTGCGAGTTGCGACCATCCCAGCTTTTGTGGAAGAAGTAGGAAAATTAGAGGGGGCTAGAGTATCGGTACAAGTGAAATCCCATATTAAATCCTTCCCTCGTTTCCATGGGACCAAAGACATTCCGTCAGGTCACTTGCCGTCAGTACGACTACACCTCATTGGCTCTCTCACGGAAGGCGTTCCAGAAGAGATGAGGGCTCTCATGATGAAATCATTAACATTGGAGTGGCGAGAGTATCTGCCAGAACCGTGAAGACATGATAGGCCATGTATACCTTTCTTATCCACTAAACTTCCACAAGCAAGGCACCGGTGTTGTTCGCAGACATCTGCTTCCACACGCAACGCACAAGCGATTCGAAAACTTTCGTCGGGAAGATGTAGCCCTAGGGATGGAGATGGAATAGCCTGTACCCAGGCACCTGCTTCAGGGGATGAAGTAGCAAGAAGACGTGCCTTATCCTCAGGATAGGTGGAGGACGAAGAAGAGAAGAAAATCTGGAGTTTATAAGAGGAGCCGCGAAGATTGTAAACTTCTTTTATCAAGATCAGGTAGAGCAAGTCTGCCGCACGATGTCCACTGGGAGATACAATCATTAATCTCAGCTTCAGAATCCTGATGAATATCCTGGCCAAGAAGAGAAGTGATCAAAGGCATAGAGCTATAAATGGAAGGAAGGAAAGATGAAGTGGCCAAACCAAGGGCTCGATGAATGCCTAGACCTCCGTGATCCACTGGGAGAGATGCCTGTAGCCATGAGCTATCCGTAAGTGAGCAGTTGAGAAGAGATTCTAGGCCAAGTTGGATGGAATTATCGTATTGTTTCAGAAGATGTCTCGCGCCAGGATGGAGAACTACGAAGGAAATATAAGTCTAAATGTTGCTAATGAGGCCCGTAAGAGATAGACAGCTGAGTGTGCAGAAATCTTAGATAGGCAAGTGAAAAAGAAATATAATTTGGATATTCTATCCAGTAACATAAAGCATCGAATGTCAGTGTTTAGTGTTGCACCTAAAAGGGAGGCTCTGTCTGGTGATATAAGTAGAATTCCAGGTGCGACTTCGTTGAAAAGGGTGTGCAGGGTGTTAGCCTGTTCGTTTGAGAATCCCAGGAAACAGACTTCACACTTGCTGGAATTGAGATTTAACCCAATCTCGCGAGATTGATTATGAATCTTTGTCAAAGCTTCCAGGACATCTTCCTTGTCTCCAGCTATAGTTCCATCTTCGAGATACCAAATATTAAACTCAGTTTTGATATTACTGACAATATATTGAAGTGTCAACGCAAATAAAGCAGGTCCTAGGAGGTCGCCTTGTTGAACACCTCGCTTCACCAAAGAATAGGCGACTAGGGTGTAAATAGCACTGATGGATGAAAGTGTATATATAAGGGAAGTGCGTTTTTACAGCTATAAGTATAGAGTCTATGTTGATTTCGTTGAATGCATTCCGTAAATCAAGTTTCAAGAACATTTTTTCTTGGTTGTGGGGATGAGAATAATATAATCGGGCTACATGGGCTGCAACCTCTGAGCCATATGGAATGCACACTCCCAACTGATGTGGTGACAAAAAGGTAGATAACGGTTCCCTAATTCTTTGACATTATTTTAGCTGATAACCGTCTCCAAACGTTACTGACAGCGATGGGCCGTATATCACCACAATTCTTCCTCAATGCTATAAGCGACGCTCCGAAAAATATTGGCCTGATTTCTTTAAATACGTTTCCAGTGAGGATTATTTGAAGAAAATCACTGATAATGTTCAACAGAGGGTCTCTAGAGTCAATGTTCTGGTATAGTAGAAGATGGAAGGGCGTAAACTGTCTATACCTCCTGCGGAGCTGGAAGAAAGGGATCGAAGAGCTCTCTGGACTTCCTTGACAGAAATACTAGGGACGGCTGGAGTGTTTTCGATGAGTGCAGGAGGTGTGAAGGTGTGACTATGTGTAGGATGTTTGTTGCGTAAAGCATCTAGCACTGCAGCATTCGGAAGCGCCAAAGTGTCATCAGATATTAGGAGTCTGACTGCTCCATGGACATCGTCGACGGAAAGTTTGTTCTCTATACTCTTGGTGTTGAAGGTGATTGCATCTGTTGATTGGCGAGGTTTGAAGGGTCGTAGGTGGCGATAAAGAAGGGCATCGTAGCGAGAATTAGTCCAACTAGTGATTCTTTGTTTCACCCATGTAGTAATATTAGACACTTTGTTAGTTCTTGTTGTTGAACAAAGAGGTCTTGTTGGTATGGGAAGAAGAAGAGCTCCTTCCACGATTGCAGGCTATTAGAAGATACCGGTACAATATTCTGTAGAACTTGACAGAGGGAGTCAGCCAACGCCAGTCTAGCTCCTCGAGGTACTCAGTATAGAATAGGAGTAATGGATTTGAGTTTGTTATTAATCGTATTATTTCAACAGTTATCCTGTTGGATCTGGTTGAGCGGTCTAGTGAAAATGTCTTCTTACGGTAAATATAAAGGCCTTACTGTCAATTCCCAAGTCGTATATTATAAATACATACAGTTTTCTTTATGTCCTTAAGTCAAGTATTGAAATCGTTTCGGTTAAATCTGTGACTAATTTTCTTAATCTTGTTCCTATATGAAGTTAGAGAAAGATCTAGAATGTGTTTAAATAGAACATTTAATTGTTTTAAAAAAATATAATAATAAAAGCAATTTTTTGGACAAGAATTGACTACTAGCTATTCGAGTTAACTACTTTGGGAAGTTTTCGTTATGTTTATATAATCATTTTGAATCTAAAGGTTTTAATTTGAAACTTTCCAGCAATTCAGAGGTAAACTCAATGATGGTGTGAATTAGAAATTACAGATGCAAACTTGAAAACTCACTGTATTATTACTGTGTTTCTTTGAAAAATATTACTTTCTACTACATTTTTAAATTTAAAATTATGCTGTAAACTTGTCAAAATCTTATTAAATATTTACAGCACAATTTTAATTATACCAGGAATATACCACCATCTGTGAAATTTAATAACTCTACATTTTTTTTATGGAAACATCTTCAAGGATCATCGCAGAAATAAAGTAGCTACTTTTAATTGCGATTACTTCATTTACTTGATCTGGAAACGGAATAAGTGTTTCTCATGTTGCGAGTGGAACACAGATGTACACATACGTGCGCACTGGTTACGGAAGAATTTTGGAATTTTGCTACGGATCTCCTTAATCAAACTATACTTATTTTTGGCACTGGATATTCCACATTTTCTTACTTTTTCGAGATTAGCGCAAGATAGCTCATATTTCCTAATGCCGTAACTTATTTTAAAGACCTGAAAGTTCGGAAAGCTAATTAAATAATAATTAAACATGCATTGGAAATAGATAAGCGCTTTCGAATGTTTTAATAATGTGAATTTGACATCTAAAGTTCCAAACTTTTCCAAATCACGTTTGACTTACCCTGCAATCGCCAGCAGGAGATTTTATCAACAATAGTTTTTTTTTTTTTTCTGGTATTACACACCGTGTTTATAACTGCAAATATTTTCCCGTTCTTCTAGTTCTTGTTGAGGAGGTATTTTGAAATTTGTATTTTTCTTTTTGACAACTTATTGCAATGAAAAAAAAATCTTGAGGAAGATTTTAAGTTAATGGTGCACTATCTTCTAGCCACAGTAGCATGATAATTAAGTTGCGTGATTCATAACTTAATCAAGTTTTTTTTTTTTCGAAATAAATGTTAAGGAAAATCATCTCGCGTGCATCTTCCCATGCAAGTTGTCCAGTTGAAGGTCGTTTCCTTGTGCATAAATGATTACACACTGTTCAAAACTCCCACATAGGAATAGTAATAAAAGTAGTTATGAAGCAGTGTGAAAGATTCGTAATTCGATTGTCAGACTGAACATCTGGGCTCATTTTCTTATTCTTGTATCATCATTAGTTACCACACACACACACACACACAGAGAGAGAGAGAGAGAGAGAGAAAGAGAAAGAGAGAGAGAGAGAGAGAACGTACGTGACGTACGTAAAAACGTAGGTTACTTGCATAAGGCCTGTAGTTTTTGGACTTACAGTACTGCTATATATAACATCCTGCAGTAAACGTATAACTGAAAACGTATGTTTTATAATACTGTCCGTATAGTGTTCCATCTATACGTACTTTCCGTATGACTGTATATAGGCGGTAAGGATCTTATATCCAAATGGACGTATATAACATATAGCTGACGTATGTAACATACGTATACGTATGTAATATACGGAAGACTGTTAAATGTCAGATGTCCTACAGCTGCATGATGTAACATCTAAGCGGGAAAAGGGTAGTACGTATGTAGCAAATGGATAACCTATACTCCATACAAACTTCCGTAGTAAACATATGGATTCCGTATATTTGTATAATATATTGCTGTTGGGATGACGGATTTTTGTCAGTGCAACTTAAGGACAGTACAGGCGTCGGTAACAGCGTATTTCTTTCTGCTATATACACTTATTTAACAATACCAATTTTTTCACAATTTCATTATTGCTAGTCTAATTAAAAGATTCTTACTAGTGAGGCTCATAAATTAAAGCACGTCATTTTGAACTTTTATGGCGACGAGAAAAAATAATTAAAGAAATTAGTAAGTAAATTAAGTTGTATATAAAAATTATGTAATTAATGCGAGAACAACACGTTTTATTCAAGACGCTGCCCATGTAGAGGGTGGAATTGAAGATCATACGATAATGGAAGTTGGATAGCTTTTAGAGGAAATATGTCGGAAGAATTTTTGGGAGATTAGCCTTGAACTATAAGGGAATGGAAATCTCGGGTGAATTACAGTTCCTCTACTTCAATGAAAGTTACTGAATTTTGTCAATTCCTTTCGAAATCTATGACATGCATGAGACGAGCTACGCACTTCTTCTGACGTCCATTGTATTCAATATAAGGATATTTTATATATCTGTCCAGCATTTATTCTTCTCGCATCACGTAATCCTTAAAACTTGAAACTAGTCCCAAAGTAGCATTATAGTAGTAATTAACAAACACACAGTCTTTAATTTAGGTAAAGTACTGACTTACGGAGGCACTCTTCATTACTAAAGGTCTCTTTCAGAACTTCATAATTGGTTTTATTGTGTGAAAATAATACAATTCTTTTGAATTTTAGAAAGTCCTTTCACGACTCTTTGGAGCATGTCAAAAAGGCTTATTAAGTCAACGAATTATATTTTCAGATGAACCAAAACGAATTCCAAGTTATGTCGACATAACCATTTAAGACTGACAAAACAATTATGAAATAAGGAACATTGATCATTGCACCCAGACATACGCTCATAATGCCAAATGAAAACTAATGTTTTTTCTGGTGAATAATGCATCAGAAAGTGCAAACAGACAAAAAGTGACGGAATCCCTTTTGACCGTACACTCAATATTTGATTATCGATACTTCTGCTTTATCTTTATCTCAATTTAAATAATTTAAGATGTTAAAATGATTAGCCAGATAGTTATTTTGGGTTCTCTTATATTTCTTAAGTAAAATTGTGCAGCATTTCATGATCTGATATTTTCAATCCTAATAGTTGTAATTAAGTTTAAAAGAATGTAGTTTCCAACACGGTCGTCTAATTATTTTAGTACAAATTAAATGCAAATAAAGAAATTTGTTCTCTTTATTCTAATCTTAAGTATCATTGAAAGGAAGCATATTACGATAAAATAATGGAACAGGATAGACAGACTTGATGTATTATAGAATATTTAGAAGAATCAAAATTATATCTTCTTCATTGTAAGTAAGAATACAGACTTCATTGAGCTTGTCTTACAATTTCTTGCTATGTGATTATTTTTAAAATTTTGATTCTTATAATGATTCTGTCCTCGACTACGTTTCCTTCTACTTCTCTCCATTTTTGCAAAAGATTTTACTGTGTGTTTGGAATATAACGTTCATTTTTACTACCCACATTACTTGAGGACTCTATAGTTTAACCTGGGACTTAGCCCTCCCCGCTGGCCTAGTACTATCGCGTTCACCTTTGGTGTGCATGTCTTGACTTTTATTCCCGATGGAAGAACACACACAAAAAAAATAAATAAATAAAAAAATAAAAAAAAATAAAAAAAAAATAAAAATAAAAATAAATTCACATTCGTTCACATTCATTGACAATCCGTCTCCCCTTTAGACTAAAGATTATAATCGTGGGGCGTCAAACCAAAAATTTCATTTTATTTTCATTTAACGTGAAACTCCAATTTGAACTCCTCTCTACATTACCAGTTTATAGGGAAGAAGAGTGGCCCGTAATAGGCTTTGATTATTAAACAGATTATTGCAGAAAAGGCCTGAGTCCATTTTGTGTGGCTTTGAGATATTAAAATCTATTTAAATTCAGGACTGCAGAGCTTTCTTTGTCTCAACCTATAGTTCAATATTGCGTTTACACCATTGTAACAGCTTCGATAACTGTTCTTTCTATACACAAACTTGCGTATACTCCTACAGAATTGCAAAATTCATAAACCAAATTTAAGAAAAATCTGATTGAGTCCTTTCTGCAATTATGGAGTCAATTGATTAATCGGAGTTTTATGTTAAATTTTCAGCATCAAGGCTTTACGAGACGAAGCTGCTGGTTGAGAGGACCCATCACAGCGAAATTAAAATACCGCTAATTTTACAGTAATAACTTCAAATAGATAAAAGACAATCGAAATGTGGAACAAGAACACCCTAGATAATATTATTTTACATGAGGTACCGTTATCACGATTCACTTATCTGCTTTGAATTTCCAGTCATTTAGAAAATCGACATTTATTTTCGCGTTTCTAAATGGCTGAAAACGGAAAGCTACTAGGTGACTCGCGATAAAGCTACCTCATGCTAAATAATATTATCTAGGGCGCACTTGTTCCACATTTCGATTATCTTTTATCTAATTAAAGATATCACATAATTACTGTAAAATCAGCGGTATTTTAATTTCGCAGTGATTAGGCCTCTTAACGTGGGATATGAAATACTACTCGAATTTCTATTCAAAGCTTTGAGTCCCCATCGGGATCGAACCACAGACACCACACCTATTATATTGTACAATTGTATAGCAAATAATCTATTTGACCTACTGAAACAAATAAGTACTGCAAAGATCGAACTAGTGTGTTAAGAATTTAAATCTGATTTTAAGATTGAAATGATGACCCAGTTCTTTTCTTAAACTAGGAAGCTCAACTTTAAGGATTATGCACAGGTCAGTTTAAAAGATAAAATTAGTGATAGTAATGGTAATCACTGTATGTATTTGCATGATATGCTCGAGTTATCGTAGCTACATCGTTTGATATCTATATGCATATTTCGGTAATTTTAAATTCATACAACAGAGCACGAGATATCTTTATCTTTTGCGAACATGCAATATTATTCTAGACAAAAGAGTTTATGGTTGTTTAATGGTATGCAGATCGCTTACAGCAAAATAACTTAGTGGGTTACTGTTAACAATAGCCTACTAATTGAAACAGAACAAAGATATCTGAATAACATTGGATTTAATTCGAATAGAGATTTGTTGGTAATTTACCTAATGAACACTTAAGATTTAAACTTGATCAGTAAATGTGTTTCGGATTATGAAAATATGTTCAAATATTATCTACATATTACTGATGTTTATGTTCTTCGATATTATTCAGGTACATATATTTAATCATGTAAAATTAATAGAGAAATAAAATAGATTGCAGTCATAGTGGTTTTCAGACGTCTCATATGTGCAGTGGAGGTTCGCGTGTTCAAATCTTGGTGGTGTCACGAGAGGTTTTGATATGGATGGAATTTCATCAGTAGTTATCATTTCGTTTCACTAATTAATCCACAATAAGATCATTTATAACTTATTTGGGTTTACAATTGGCCTCCGAGATAAAACAGCCTAGATTATAGTGGAAGCTAATAGGAGGAAGTTAACTACATAAAGGGAAAATATAGCTACTATCTATTAAAAACAAGTAGCAGTGTCGCAGTGTACATCTCGTGAAGGAGTTTGGTTTGTTACAGTGTACAAAACATGAAAACTGAAATTTGACTCTTTTTTTGCATCCTTTCTTTCAATTATTCATTCAAAAACTTTAGTAAGATAAATGAACATTTGAAAATATAAAATCTATTTAACTTTTCAGATTTGTCAAATAGAAAGTCATTTAATTTCATTTCATGGGTAGATTAATATTTTGCATCCTGAGCATTACACTAACCCGCTAATCTCAACAGCACTGTGGGCAGTTTATCGAGCAAGGATGATATCCATAACTACTTCCATAGGAACATATGAGGAATCAATTTCTTGATTGTCTTATCCTGGAATCGAACAGGATGGATCACTTCCATCAACGAACTCGATTTCTATTTTTTGACTCTCTACATCGTGGCCAAAATTGGACAGACGAACACATGGACAGGTTAAATATGTAAAGTAATTTTTGGTGAACCAAAGTCCTTAACAATTCTACGATAGGTCAAAAATAAAGCTTATTTCCTCCTAACCTAACCTAACCTGACCTAACCTAACCTAACCTAACCTACAAATACGGTGTTGTAGTAATATAATTTGATAACGAATTCGGCCGGTATTTCTTATAATGTTAGTATGTGTATAATCGGCAAAGACATGTATGTGGAAAATTTCATGTCAAAAGAGCAGTTAATAAGAACAATAAAACGAAAACACAACTTTCTTGTCCATTTAGCAATATTTTGTTTTACTCATTCTAATTTTCATATTTATTATTATTTTCCTATGAAATTTACCACAAATATACACTTCCCGATTATACACATAGTATCATATTAAAACTACCCTGCAAAATCCTTATCAATTTATATTCTTACAATAAGACAGTTATAGATATGCGACAATCATTTTGGACATGACTGTACAAAAGATGTATAAATGTTTTCTTTTCCTTAATATCATGATTATTTAAAATGTATATTATTATCCATTCATTGATTACAATGTTTTGCTCTATATTAGTTTCTCAAGTTTTATATACCCATTTGCTTACTGTTTTCAATATTTTAACCATCTTTCTCGATATCCTAATAAAATTTCAAATTAATACGTTTCATGATATAGCCACAAATATGCTGAGTGTTTTCTAATTCTTGAATTTTCCGAAAAATAATAATGATCAAAGTTTGGTTTATTTTTAATTATTTTTGTTCGAATGGCAACTATTTTGTAACACTGTAACTTCTGTTGAATTAGTAAAAAAAGAAATCTTTAAGTTTTACGTCCCACGTATATGCCTGCTAGGCTAAAGGAGACGGTGATGAGATGAGAGATGAAGGAAATGATGGAATAAATAAAGTGTTAGGAAACGGGAGAATCCTGAGAAAATCCACGCACATGGTGTTTGTCCACCACAAAGTTCACTTAGGGCGGGTTCTGGGATCGAACCAGGATCTCCACGCACTGAACGCTCTACCGCTGAGTCATCGTGGCCCCTTGTTGCATTAGTAAGAATAAAACACAGCCTACGTCAGTTTTTTTTTATTTTTCCTTTTCTTTAGTTTAACGTTCACGATTACGCACCGAGGCAAAAAGAAACGGTGATAATGAGATGGATTATAATGTTGGAATGCATAAATGGAAGGAAACGGGAGAACCCTGAGAAAACCCGGTATTTGTTCACCACAAAACCCACTTGTCGGTATCTGGGATCGAATCAGGGGCCCCACGCGTGTATATTTATGTTTTGAATTTTTGAATAGTGTAATTTCGATCTCAAAAAGTCCATCACGAAAATAAAGAACTATCAAAATGTATACCTTTTTAAGTTTCGTGTAACGTTAATCTTCATTTTAGGCGAGCGATATAACATAAAAATCGTCTGAAGTTTTTAAACTTAAATGTGTCCTTGGTTTCTAAATCAAAAGATAAATAATAAGGAGTCCCCGTTATTGCGTACAAGTAATTTAAAATAACATTGAATATAACAGGATATAACATTGAATATACTTTCGTAATGGACTAAAAAAAAGGAAACTATTATTTTCAGTGACGAGACGCCTATTAATTGCCCTTTCTATTAATATTAAACACGATTGCAAAATTAAACCTACAGATTTACAAGTGTTTTGCCTTTGAAAATATTGTATATATATATATATATATATAAGCAAAGTTTGCACGTTTCTAACGACCCCGACAATAGGGTGTCTTCCCGTTGTGCCTACTTCCCGTTATGCCTACAGGCCCTCCAGCACTTTGTAGAAAATATTTTTAATGATCTTATCTGTAGGCAGAACGGTAATTCCCGTGGTGCCTACTTCCCGTTCCGCCTACTCTTTCGAGACGGGGAATTCTGTGCAGGGAGGGATCTTTTCTAGGGATTTTTTCTTTAGTAATTCTAATAGATTCTGTAAGAAGAATAACTATTCCTTTAAATTTCATCATATATTTTAAATGTTATCTTACTTGCTCTTCTCAGAAAAAATGACTAGGTACAGTTTTGTTATTAGCAGCGTTATTCACGTCTACTTTAGTAGAGATGTGTTTTTTTAATACTTACAGAGAAATGGAAAATTAATTGATTCAGTTACAAGAAAATAAACTTATTTCGGTCTAATATCAAGTCATTTCACAACAAAATTTTATTCAGTTTTCCAGTAGTTCATCTCCAACATTCTAAGGCTCGCAGTACGTAATAGGTGCTACAGTTCACATCCTCAAAATATATTTGGCCATATATTAAACAAACAATGCAAGAAGATGCATAATTCGGTCTCTTTTCTTTTTCTAAAAAAAGCCTTTGTCTTCTACATCACAGATCTTTTTCCGGCATCACCTCTATATATGATCAGGTGCTTTGTCCTCTATACATGATTCTGTATTACACGCAATATGTCGTACTTATATTGTAAAAAAAGAAAAAAATGGGACCGCAATGGCTCAGGGGTAGAGCGTTCACCTCTGGTGCATGGGGTCCATGGTTCGATCCCAGCTCGAGCCAGGTGAGCTTTGTGGTGGACAATATTGATTTAATCGGACACCAATACGTTTTCAGGGCGACGCGTCGTTTACTGACTTCCCATATTTTTTCTTTCTTCTTGCTTGTTCGGCGACCCCTACTATTAGCGCTCAGGGCATTAGTTTCGTTTGTCATTGTTGTATTGCCTATGTGTTCTACAATTGTGAGCTCAGAAGTGTCTGGATATGAAATGGTGCATAGTGTCTTTAATGGAGTGTGGTAAGCGTAATTATTATTCTCATTCCATAAAAAATCATTTCTGAGATCTGCATGCCAATACGAAATTTTAATCTGCTCATACCAGAGATCTGAAATTAACTCTATACTAGTGTAATGATTACAAAACTGAATACTTATAAATTTACCGTGTTACTAACAACAAACAACAGACGTTATCCTTAACGTTATCTACGACAGACGTTAACATGCAACTTCCAATCGTTGTTGAATGTCTATTGTCAAGCTTTGATTTGTTTTATGTAATTAATGTTTCTCTCTTTTCCAGAGATATATGGAACCAATATGATAATGTTGAGGGAAGAACAAATAATGTTGTAGAGGGCTGGCACTCTAAATTAAACAGAAAACTGACAAGAGAACATCCAAATATTTTTACATTTGTACAGCTGTTGCAGCAAGAACAGAGTGAGAATGAAGCTTGTATGCTGATGTTGGAGGTAGGAAAAAAGCCGAAGGAACCAAAGCTGAAATATAAGCGAATTGAACAAAAAATAAAATCATTGAAGGCACGTCTGGAATCACATGTAATAGACTTGGTGGCTTACACAGATGCAGTTGCATACTGTTTGCATTTAGAACAGTGATGGTGAGATGTTTTAAATATATTGGCTATATTAACGATATATGGTATTAACATTGACGATATGTAGTATTTACATTGACAATATAAGTATATGTAACATTGCATGTAGTATAGAATCGTGTTAGAAGACAAATTACCTGTTAAGGTAATGCCAAAGAAGGAGCAGTGATGTAAAAGACAAAGGCTCTTTTTTTTCAAAAGGGCCGCCTTATGCATCCTCTTGCATTGTTTGTTTAATGTATGGCCGAACATGTCTTGAGGATGTGAATTGTGGCACTTTTTAGTACTGCAAGCCTTAGTATGCTGGAGATAAACTACTGGAAAACCGATTAAAATTCGGTTGTGAAATGAATTGATATTAGCCCGAAGTAAGTCTGTTTCGTGTTCGTTTCAGATACAATGTCAAACGGGTTACTGGCAACTGAATCAATCAATTCGAGGAAAGAGATATGATGGAGACAAACACTCTTTTTAAAGGCCGCCTTATGCATCCTCTTGCGTTGTTTGTTTAATAGTTGGCCAGACATGTCTTGGGGATGTGAACTGTGGCATTTTTTAGTACTGCAAGTCTTAGCATGCTGGAGGTAAACTACTGGAAACCCAAATAAAATTTTGTTCTGAAATTGCTTGATATTAGATTTTTTTTTTTTTTTTTTTTTAATGTTTGTTTCACATACAATGTCTAACATTCTTGCAACTGAGTCAACCAATTTTCCATGTATGATGAAACTTGTAGAGGTGGTGGTTGTTTTTACAGAAGCTTTTAGAAATACTAAAGAAATATTCCCTACAAAAATTCCTCCCTGCACATAATTCCCCGTCTCGAAAGAGTAGACACAACGGGAAGTAGGCACAACGGGAATTACCGTTCTGCCTAGAGATAAGATAATTAAAAATATTTTCTTTAAAGTGCTGGAGGGTCTGTAGGCAGAACGGGAAGTAGGCACAACGGGAATGAACCCGACAATAGGATGCCGCTTTAGTTTACTGAATTCAAGATTTCTTTTTACATGTAGGAAAAATTAAAATTATTTCTCTATGTAACTTATTCAGAAATTTTATTGAATCCTTACTATACTTACTTAAATAAGATTACATATTATAATTTATGAACTACGTGAACCAAAACAAGGAAACTGTTTGAAACAACCTCTGACAATGTTTAGTTCATATTTATCCACGTAAATGCACTAAACTTAGTAATTGATAAAATTCGAGAAGAACTCCTCACTGTTCTAGTGACTAGAAAGCGTGCCTTTGATGTCCGGATTATCGGGTTCTATTCCCGATGGGAGAGCCTTAAAAAATTTGAATGCATTACTCTGGTTCGGAATCCATCTTAAAACTGTAGGTAGGTCGACGTCTCACATAGCCTTGCTGCTGAAAAGAGACGCTGAACTTCTACAACCAATTGAGAAGCAACCACTATAAGATCGTCTTAAGTCGAAACATTAGCCATGAACGGTCAGAAGGAGTTTTCGGAAGAAAGTCCTTTATGGTTAAATATTTAGATACTCTACTGACACTCGCATGATGGAATTGAAAAAAAAAATCGTAAATACTACAAGGAGGCCAATAATTACGTATATGTTTGACTGACTGTAGTATTTGTAATTCTGGACAAAACGTTTCGATAGAGCAACACAATGTAGCCTGAGAGTGGGGATAAGGGTCACTGGACTTTTGTGTATACCAGACAGGATGGTGGGACTGAACGAAACTTTCCCGAACGCTAGATCGGTCGACGCGGGTCTTTGGAGTGGCCAGCTCAATCTCCCGACTTCAAACCACATGACTTATGGGTTATTTTAAAGAACAAAGTGCAACAACATCTCATATTCAATTTAGTCGAACTACGGAAAGCTATCGCAGAAGAGTTTCACAAGACACCAGTACGGGTCTGTCAAGTTGCTTGTGACAACACTGCTCTTCGTCTCCAGGGATGTATCGATTTGAATGATGCATTGGTGAACCATTCCATGGAGAACACAGATTAAAATTCTTGTAAGGAAAAGTATGAGTGTAATGTGTTTATGTTGAATTTTATGTTCAAGTTTGTTGCCAGTTTCTTTACCAGTCTTTGGAACACCATATATGTAATTATGGGCCATCCTGTATTACTATTACTAATAATAATGATAATAATAACTCCAAAACAAACCGCAGAATTTCTGCTGTTAACCTTTTCATAGGTCATAGAAACTATTCATAAAAATTCGGAAAAAACATTCAAGAAGAATACATAATTAATAAGAAAAGTAGTTCCAGTAAATACTAGTTTGTCTGAGAGAAAGACTAAAGTAGCTACAAAATACATAATAGTAGACCACAACACAGTTTTTCAACCTAACAATCTCCATTGTCAGTGGCGTATTTAGGGGGTGGTTATCGGGCTCAAGCCACCCCTCCGAAATTCTACGTACAACAATAATCCTTCTTATCATTTCTACGGAAAAATGTAAGTATTTATTCACGTGTTGTGCATAGCCCCCCCCCGAAACAAAATCCTAAATACGCCACTGCCCATTGTAATAGCTATGTTAATACAGGTTTATTTAGTATTTTCCAAAATTATCATTATTATTATTTTTGAATATTTATGCGTTTTTCCCCCGTTTCTCTCTATTTTTAAATATAGTTCGACTTTTCTTTCTTTTGATAGTATTGGTATTTAGTGTGATATCCAAATTAGCTATATGATTTAATTTTGGATCTTACAAACCAAAGGAGGTCCACATCACAAGCGAGCTGTGAATATTTAGGAATCGATGAAAACATGTTTACTATAATAAAGTATTATTTGTTTTAAAGCAAAGGAATGAACTGTACTTAAAAGCTTTCTGTTAGAGAGAGAATCAAAGTATTCTTCTCATTATGAAGAAGCAATATATTGATTGGATTGTAGTTTTACGCCCGTTTCAACAGCGAATGTCAGTTTCAGACTGAATCCGAACCATCTCAATACGTTCAAATTTCAAGGTTCTTCCACCGGGAATTGAACCCGGGACCTTGTGCACCAAAAGTGCACATTTTGCCTCATATTTTTGGAAAGTGGAAACTATAAATAATTTAAGAAACTACCTCACGGCGGCTTCTGATATCGAATTCTTTTCTTTCTTACACCAGACACACGATTTACAGGTATTTAGGTTTTAGCATTTTCCACAGCCCACAGAGTGTAATAATTAATATATTAGATCCTAATGATGATGGTCTTTTCCATATGAAATTCAAGTGATTTTTGCTCATAATTCTTGAGTATATTGTCATTTTTAATCTACACAAATAATAATGAATCTTTTACTAAAATGTTTCTCGAGATAACATATATAAATGCATTAATTAAAATATGTGAAATAAAAACTTGAGTTCAACACCAAGCTTTTACGTATTGAAAGTTTAAGAAAATAGATGATAGTGGAAGTAAAAGAAAAATAGTGGATATACTAAATTAGTGAAAGAAAAAAAGACCCCTCCAAAAAATAAGCAATCAGACACTTCATCCAAAAAATTTACCTTGCCCGGAAACGAAAGTAGGTTTTTCGTAATAGAAATTGGAGGTCTACTACTAAGTCATCGTGGCCTACCCTCATAGGTGGCGTTATAGTGGTTGCAGTGGGTGCAGCTGAACCCACATTAACTTTGATTTTCAGATTTCCTACAATAATCTTTTCTATTTTGTATATTTATTGTTTCCTAAATTTCGATATGTTTGAGTAACTTCTTAAGTCTCTCATAAGTTACTTGCTATCATACCGTGTTTTTCTAGTTTTTTTTTTTTTTTTTTTTTGAGTAAAACTTAGGGATTATTTTTGAGATCTTAAGGCTCAATAGTGCAGAGAGTTCTGGCAACAATATTAGAATGTGTTCAATCCACCCTAGCCTACATCCACATTACCGAAATCCTGGCGCCGCCTATGCCTACCCTCCTCGGTTAATTAAATGAAATGAAGCTTGTACTAAAGCCCAAGGTTTTGTTTATCAGGCAGCACGCAGTTGGGAGTTTCAATAATGTGTAGTTGGAACATCGGTTATCACCACCGTTATTTCATATATCTTAAAGAGAATTCTTAATTTTCTCACACGCAGCGGCATTTATATCACAAGGCGACCACTGGTGCCAGTCTAGGAGAATTGAGCCGCTCGTAAAAAAGTAATGATAATTGGAAAATTGTTATGTTTTATTTTCTTCTGCATCTATAATATTCGGGCATGTCAGGTAAAGTATACCCTACTAACACTTTGTTTGTTGCGAAAGAATATAAATATGAAAACTGTAACGGTTTCTTTACTCCCCTTGCCAACGAAAGTTTAAACTTAAAATTTACATAGGTAAGAGCAAATTCCATATTACTTTTTTTTTTTTTTTTATACAGAAGGCGTTAAATTTGTGTTTTCTCCAAGGGCGCAAATTACTTACAAACCAAATTCCCTGTTCACACTGCTAGATTTTCAATCATTAATCATTTTGTTCCTCTACCAAAATCGAACCTGACACCACTCGCACCAAACTCGTGTTCGTAAACGATGTGGCTACAAGAAAGCACTTACAAATAAAATAATGTCAATTAAAATTATGCATGAACAGAGATACAGTGAACTGCCTCATGTAATTTATTTCAAAGTATGAAATGTATTTTAATGCATTGTTTTGTTTCTCTTTGCCTTATATTAAAGTCTTATATTCTTTTAGTTTTATGAGGTAAGCAAGCGTGTCAACTGATTTAAAAGCAAATGGGTTTGCTTACCTTTCTCCTCATGTGCTTTGGTGGTGTCATCCATCCTGGTAAACCGCGACCCGCACTCACGAGCACTTGAAAGAGAAAAGCGCGCGAGTGAAGGGAAACGTCTGTTGATAACTTTTCTAATGGGACAGCAGCGCAGCGCCACGGATGACCTTCGAAAATCGATGCAACACTGCTTCTGCTCGGAATTAAAAAAAAAAAAAAATACGTGTAGTGGTTTGTTCTCTACACTCTTGTGGCGACCTGCTTTTTTTTTTACCCCCTCTCTATATTATGTACAATTTATTGTGGTATTATATTCAGTGCGTGAGTTCGTGTCTCATGTTGGAATTAGAAATGAGCTGATAAAAACCTAAAACCGCAAATAAGAAAATTTCTTGTTTCAACATGAAACTCTTCTTCTTCTTTTTTTGTTTATTACTGTGATCATTTCAAGTTTTTTTTTTTTTAAATTACATTATTATTGTTCTACACTAAAGCGTTTTTCACAGTCCTTTGCACCTTTCAAAAACAAACCGCGTAACTTGATGTTGTATCACTGCGCGCACGACTATTTGCTGATTGGTGGAGGAAATTGTTTCGTCTGTTTCCCGCAATATTTCTGCTGCAGCACGTGCATGTATTTCTGCTACTGCGTTGTGTATTACTCGTCTCACTCTCACACCATTGCCGTGATATAGGGTAAAATACCCAATACTATATAATACCCCCTCCTTTAAGAGCAACTGAACATTGTTATTTCTCTCCAAATTGTAATTATAGATGAAATTACAATGAGTTATGTCAAATTATCAACAGAACGATAAAGAGATGGCGCTGTTATGTAACAGCAAGATTATTATTTCTTTTTCATCTATTATTTCCTTTTCATCTATTACCTAAATCATTATGCATATCCATGAAAAACAAGTGGTACTTTTCCCCCTAAGTTCAATTTATTGATGTGCTTTCTTACATTGTATAGCATGCGAATGTACAAATACTAACTTCAGTACTACAATGTAAGTAAATAAATATTCTATGAGAACATGAAAATTAGCTATTATAGGTCTTAATTTTCTTCAAGTGAATTGAACAACGTTGATATCGTTTGATAAAGTATTTGCTTTTCTTCTGCACTTACGGGTTTGCCTTGTTTATGTTTAACAGAATAACTCGGAGCAGTAGGTAACCTGCTGGCTTCCTTGGGCGACATCTTTAAATTGTGGCGCGCACTTCGTGTGTTTTGTCATTTGTTGTAACAGTTCTCTCTTACAAATTTGATTTTGGTTCAAGATTTCGATCCCATATAGATACATACTTTGAGTCGAAACCTAAATGTTCTTACTGTGCCTTAACAATACATTAATTACCATAATAGATTGTATTTGTTGTGTACTATTTGCTCATGGAAGAATAAACAGTTATTAGTCTCATTTTCAATGTTGCTAACTCATAGTTATTTTTCTGTTTTTCACAAAGAATGGTTGTCAAACAGTTGTGTCATTTCATGAAAATGGGCTAAGAAAATGAAAAAGAGAAATCAAGTAAACTCGCTGTTCTTATTGAAGATAATAACTTCCTTATAGTATTTCAGATCTTTGTTTGACCTTTCATTAGAGATAAGGAAATAGTCAATTAAAAAAGAGAGAGAGTGAGGGGGATAGAGAGAAGTTAAAGAGAATAAAACCTGTTTTAGTGATTCATTACGAAGTAATATGAGGCTAGTTTTTTTAGTTATAATTTGTATATCGCGTTTTTAAAATGCGATCAGAATAAATGACCATTAAAAAGATGCAAAAACCGAATATTCGGTGCCAGAAATGAAATAATGTATAAATTAATCTTCAACATTTAAGCATTTTTATAATATTGGGTAGGAATGTTCATAACTTTTGAGTCTTATTTTTTTTTTCTGGCTGCAGTGAAATTAAGAGGAGGTACTATGTGCATATTAAATAATGTGTCTTTATTCCTATGTAGAATCTAAAAAGTTTCTTGGAATTTGTTGAATAAGATGTCGTTGGAGTCTTCATACTCTCGTGACTGATATTAGTTTATGGCGCAACTTTTGTGTTAGATATCAAATGAAAGGATAAGTCACGAGGATTCAAAATATACTTTATAGGTATTTTATTACATATAGCAAAGAAAATAAAATAATAAATGCTCTATTCAATAAATAAGTAAACTCAGTAGTTTTCAAGTTCTTGCAGAATGAACAATTGGTTGTTCCAAACACTCGCTCGCCTATAATGGAAACGTACAAGGAGCTCAATTTTGAAATGAAATGAAATGAAATCTTTTGAGTTTTACGTCCCACGATTATGCAGGCTAGGCTAAAGGAGACGGCGATGAAAACATGAATGAAATGTTGGAATGAAAAAAGTGGAGGAAGCTGAAGGACCTAGAGGAAACATACGCAGACGGTGTTTGTCTACCACAAGGTTCACTTGGCGCTAACTGGGATCGAACCAGGAACCCCATGTGCCAGAGGTGAACGCTGTACCACTGAGCCACCGCGGCCCCCCAAGAGCTCAATTTTGAATAGAAATCGTGAGTACAACTGCACATGTTTTTAGATTCGATAATTAACTCCTTTGTGGCTATGTGATCCGCGTACTCGTCCTCGGGCGGGAGACCCACGTTCGATTTCCGGACGAAATTCATGTAGTTCGGCTGTAGGTCCAAATCTTATAGATCCTTGTTGTTGTAGGGGACGATAAACTTTAATCCATCCATCAACCATAGATCTGCTAGTAGGAACACTAACTCATCATGTAATAGTGGCTTTGAATCCTAACATTTAGGTAGATTCTCAGCTAGAGGAAACGTTAGGAGTGGGGATAGTAAGTTTTAGTTGTAACTTACACTGGTGGAAGAAGTTCAACGTTCTGCTCTTCTTCCTCCTGATGCGTGTCTGCGTTTACATTGTAGTTCAAAGATTCAGGAGAGCAGTGCGTACGCCACTGCAAACGAGAGAAAATGGTTCCTGATTCTCTTATCACAAGCCCATGCCATTTTATTTTTAATCTCATTGTTTCCCCCCTTCAGTTTGTTTATTCATTTCTTAGTACAAATTTGCATATAACATTTTTTGTTTAATTAGTTGGCAACATTTCTGCACTGCAGTCTGCTTTGTTTACAAGGGGTGCAAAGGTTCGTGAAAATCAGTCTAGAAAATGCAAAAATTCAATTCTAGGCGCCTCTTCGTCTAATTCACATATAAAGGTGATTTATATTTGTTCAAAATTTTTAAAATGTAAAGAGACGATTCCTACAAATAAAGGGAAAATAATATTTAGATTTAGTAAGTTGACTCAATAAGGTACCACACGAATCCGGAAGCCTTGTGACATACATAGCTTAAATTATATATATTATTCTATCACTTTCTCCTTATACTGTATTGATTCTGTCGATCACTGAATCATTGGAAGTAGGAGCTGTTAGCGTGAGCCTTCAATAAATCTCCCTTGGAGGTGATATAGTATGGTGAGGAACGGCCTTCTCTATAAGAATTGATCTAGCATCATGGTCTGTGAACCCGCCACCTACACCGGGTTTAAACTCCGGTCGTAATTCGGAGCTCACGTTAAGAGTAGGCCCTGTCTTTCATAACCTCGGTATTACATAAGGACTCCTCAAACTCATTGTATTATTAGACATTGCGAGTCAGTGAAGTGACTCATAAAAAATATAAAAAAATAATTTCATATCACTTACTTGAGAGACGGTATAACATTGAAAAATGCATTTCTATTCTTTTACATAATTTATACGTTTTACCCAACATTGTTAGGGTCGTGAAGTCTAGGAGGCTTAGGTAGGCAGGTCATGTAGCTAGAATAGAAGAAAGTAGAAACGCTTTCAAAGTCTTGACTGGAAGACCAATCGGAAAACGACCATTAGGAAGACCTAGGCGCAGATGGGAGGACAATATTAAGATGGATCTCGCAGAGATAGGAATACAAAGTAGAAACTGGATGTAGTTAGCTAAGGATAGAAGTCAGTGGAGAGCTTTTGTGAACGCGGCATTGAACCTCCGGGTTCCATAGGCCATAGAGTTAGTTAGTTAGTTACTCTTTTATAATTAAATCCCATTTTGAAAGATCCAGGCTTAGTGACCACACTTAACTATGAATCTACTTATTCAGGGTGGGCCAAAAGTTACGAAGGGGTTATAACTCTAAATAACTATTTTTTTATTTTTATTTATCGTTAGTTTCCATTGATATTTCAGACAAGCTCACAATATTGTCTGTTGGAATGCCCGAACGCGATGTTTCAATCCAAAACCTCTCGATTAAGAAGTGAGAACGCTAGTTACTAACCTAGCTAGAACGCTAGTTGCTCCTTCACTGAATTATTATTATTATTATTATTATTATTATTATTATTATTATTATTATTATTATTATTATTATTATTATTATTATTATTATTATTAATGCAACATTAGTCAATAACCGATTATGTGACTAATGTTACATGAGCTGTGTTTCAGTAGAGCGTTCAATGGCTAAACAGGGACAATTCCATCACTGTTCATCTTCTGAAACTTTTCAGTTGAAAGACTTATTGTTTAGAAAGGGTCGTGAGATCTCTCTTCTTTGCAGGACGAGAATCAAACTTAACTTTTATTTTTATTATTTTTTGCTTGACTTCACTATATTTTGTAATGCGCCGCCTTTATTGATCTGTACCTAGCGCATTACATTTTAAGAAAAATAGTGACATGTATTCTGTTCTGCACCATAAATATACATATAAAAAAAGAATATTTTTGAATCGAAAAAAAATATAAAGAAAGTGTGAAAGTGAGATTAAAAGTTTAGAAAATTACTGAAGTGAATATATAAAATAAAGGAAATCTCTCATCGTTAAATGTAGTTTTGAAAAAAAAAACGGTATCAGGTAATATATATATAATTAGGAGTGAATTTTGTTAAGTAAAGGAAATAAAACAAACATGAAGTGCTAAAAAAGAATTGTTTGGGGGAGACTTTTCTCTTCCCATATCTGTCTGCCAAATTCAAAATCATGGAATAATAAAATGTAACATACATCTTTCAAAATCTTACGTTTTGATCAAATTTAGTCAACATGTTCTATTTTGGTATTCTAAATAACCTCAACGAAAATTCAGACATATAATACCGTACTGCTAAATGGCCTAAATTTACAAACTTCAATTTGGAATTTTTAATGATGCTGTTTTATTTATGTTGCTTAGAATGTATTATAATTTTATTGAGAATAATCCACAAATACATTATAGTACATACGCCGTCCTTGTCAGGAATATAAAGCAATGTGGCAGAAGTTTATTTAAACTAAGGAAGAAAAAATTAGTAACATATAAAGAAATGAGAAGAATAAGTATTTAAAGTTGATGCAATAATATATATATATATATATATATATATATATATATATATATATATATATATATATATATATGTTTAAAAGGAGAGTTAATTATAAAGAATTATTCTAAAATAATGGAAAATATGTTAAAGATATGTATTAATGATGGTATTCGCCACTCAGCTGCATATGGTATTTACTTCGGCAGGACGCGATGTAAATGTACTTATAGTCAAAACTAGATACAATGCTAGATGTGGATTTGTAATATGATATGCTGCTACTATATTATTATGGTTAAAACATAAAGCCTTCAGTACATAATTTATACATATAATTATAACGAAATAAAGTCTATAAATGAAATTATTTAAATTTTGAGGTTATTAAGATAATTCTTAGAAACTAATGTCCAGATATACGGTATAATGTTATGTCAATGTTCTATTTGGTTACGTAGAAATTCTGATCGCATAAAACTTGTTCTGATGTTGCCCCTCACATTACCTCTTGAACCTTGGTTTTCATTCTGGTTGATTTTCCCGAACCATTACATGTTTGGGTGGCGATTCCGATGTGCCGGGCCAAAGTCTTGGCTTAGTTCCTGGAAATACGTGGTAAGTGCGTTTTCATGGTATAGCTGAGCCTACGACAAAATTTTACTTAGTTATAATTACTTTGAACTGTTATTTGTTGTTGTATTGCAGAGGATTGATGGGTACCTAATAACATCTTTATGCGTCGACGCACAACAAACCTGCTACGACAATACAAGGTTATTTATAGAGTTCTAATCAATTAAATACTAGCATTTTCGATTTGCAATTTATTTTTCGTTTACGGCAAAACGGCTAACCACAGCCTCGATATAAATTGAGCACTACAAGTGTAGAAAAATGGCGATCCCAGTCTTCAGGATTTGATGGTGATTATCACATGAAAAGGAAAAGGAAATGTGAGGGTAACATGAAGAAAAAACTGTGAATATTGTGGAAATACATATACCGTATATAAGATATGGCAGATTTGCAAAGGGAAGATGATGAGGCTCTTCCGAACTATTATTAGAAGAAGATGTCAATTGTTAGCTCTAGTAGTCATACTATAGTGTGCGTCTGCTGTAATGAAAGGGACAATAAGCAAGTCGCAGACAAAAACAAAATAATTCAATGTGACCACTGTGAAGAGTGGTATCATTTTATATGTGTTGGAATCAATGAACAAAAGTATGAAGAAATGAGTAAACCATCAGTTGTGTGGATTTGCGATGCATGCAGTCAAAAGGAGAAAGAAGTTGACAAAGTGAATTCATTAAGTGTAACTGAGAGAAAAGAAGTGTCAAAAGAAGATTCAGGTACGTCTAGTAAGAACAATGGGAGTACCGAAATTGTGAAGGAAGAGATGAGCACAAAACCCAGAAATAAGAACAAACATCACCATGATGAAGGAAAGAGAAAATCTAACAAATCCAATAAGAGTGAGAGTGAAAACGAGAGAAAGAACGTGGAAGAGAATGGAACTATTGCTAGGGAAGAAGCTACAAGAACAAGAAAGAAAAGACATAGAAGTCACATGAGAGAAGAAGTACATAAAAGAAGAAATAGTTCACGACATAGTCGTCATTCAGATAAAGATAGAAAACAAGTTACTAAAAGTGATGAAGAAATGAACTCAGTTAGAAAGAAGAAGAAAGGAGAAAGTCATGAAAGAAATAGATTAGAGAGAGAGGAACGAGAAATACTTGACGAAAGTTCTAAGAATAAGACAGACGAAACTGCAAGTGTAGTTTCAAAAGAATCAATGGAAAACGTGTGTAACCACTGCTCCAGTTTGCGAGAAGAATTTAGAGCTACGGTGGAAGCTAGTATTGACATTACTTTTACTAAATTTTCTTACTATTTAGATGCAAAGTTACAGGAAGTTAGAAAAGACATGATTGATCTTAGAAGAGATCTACAGGAAAGTATAGATAATAAATTCACACAAATGGAGAACGAAATACAAGATATGAAGAAAAGAGAACAGGAAAGAGAATCAAAATTTCAAGAGGTTGAAACTAAAGTAGAAATGACAGTCCAAAACCAGAAAGACTTCGATCACAGACTTTCCATAATGGAATCCGAACAAAAACAACAACGTGACCAATTGGATCGTACCAGTTTGAAGCTATTAAAATGGGAAGGAGAAGTTGATCGACGAGTGAAGACCCTAGAGAAAGGCTTTCAAGAATTGAATTTGTGTGGAAATGGAGAAGGAAAACGAGATAGAGAATCTGTGGTGAACGCCACATTTGGCATGTCGACTGGAAATAACACGAACATTCAACCTGCATTGCAGCCAGCTCTTACGTCTTCTACGACAGAAACACGGATACCTTGGCCTAGCGAGTCAATGTTAAAAGAGAATGTCAACAATGAAGGAATTTTAAAGAACTGTGATGTATCGGGAGAAGTAATAACTAATAGTAGAGAAGGAGAATCTGCAAAAGAAAATTTAGATGTCACAAAAGTAACGAATCTAGTGACGGAGTCTGGAAATCTACTTAGATATAGTGATTTACGGGATTTTCCAAAGTTTGATGGACAATATAATGGAGCTGCCAAAGCCTTCCTACATGAGTTTACGCAAACGTTAACCTTATTCAAACTTAATGATGCCGAAAAACTAGTGTTAGTCTCAAGGTGTTTAATTAAAACAGCTGGAGCCTGGTTCCGAAGCATCCAGCATAAGGTGAAAACTTTTGAAGATTTCGTTAGATATTTTCAGAAGCAATATCTGTCAGAACGTTTAGAGAGAGCTCAAAAGCGACAATTGCAATTAATGCGGTACGATCGAAGTAAATATTCAACATTATCGGATTTTGCATGGAATCTTGTCGAAACTTATCAAAGAATTTGTAGCAACCCAGATGAAAAAGAATTGATAGACTTGTTGCTGAATAGCCTCCCCAGTCACGAAGCAAAAATATTAAGAAGCACTCCGAATAAAAATTTGGATGATCTGATGTTGAGAATAATGGAAATTCAAGAATATAATGATACAAATATTACTAATATTATGGATTCTAGGAACTTTTCCCGTAGGCATTTCCAGAGACCACAGGTAAACTTTGCTAGAAGGGTGAAAATTGACTCTGGAGTCCAAACCGAAACAACGAGTATGCAGTCGTTACCAAATTTGGGAAATAATACTGCGTCACCAATAACAAATGCAAATAGTAGAACAGGATGGAATTTTAAAAATGCATTCAGGAGACGACCATGGAATTTTCCCAGGTATGGTCCACCACCGCCATGGTACCAAAATCCCTATTACTGGAGTAATTATAATTTCCAGCCACCTGGAGGATCTGAACGGTCAGAGAATATAAATTCAAATAATGTTGCAACTACCACAAGTGGAGTAATGGTTCCAGAGACTTCAATGACGTCAACCCCGGGAAACTAACGTCGCGGTCTATTGATATGGGGGTCAAAGACTGCGGGAGAGAAAATTCCCCAACTAATCAAAAAGACTTTAATAGTAGTTTATCAAAAGACATTTTTCAAGTATATGGATACTTCATTTTCAAGGAAGATCCCAAGTTGTTTGATTATAAGGAATTGAAGAAGGGTCAAGATAATGATTTGTACTGTAAAAATTTAAAAAGAAAATTAGAACAGAATCCAGATTATCCATATCTAAAATTTCATAATTTAGTCATATTTGTTAAGAATGGTAAAAAAGGTAGTTGGCTGTTAGTTATACCGAAAGAAATGGCAAAAACATTGGTACACCGAATACATGAAAAAGGACATTTCGGTCAGAAGAAATGTTTAGCATTCTGCAGATCATTATTCTATTGGCGGACTCTAAAAACTGACATGATTTCCTGCATTAGAAACTGTTTACAATGTGCGGCGACTAAATATTCAAACCGGAAAATAGCTTTAGAGAATTATCATATAACTGCTAATAATATATATACGATAAATTGTGTCTGGATCTAGAAGGAAAATTACCAAATAGTTACGGATATTATTTTATTCTCTCTGTGATTGATGTATATTCTAAATTCGTATGTTTTTATCCTCTGCGAAATGCAAGTACTTCCGAAATAATACGAACTCTTGAAAAGCAATACTTTCATGTGGTTCCATATCCGAATGTCATTGTTACGGATCAAGGAGCACAATTCCTTTCCTTTAAATGGAAGAAATTTTGCACGGAACACAGGATAAAGCACACTAAAACGTCGCCATACAATCCAAGAGGAAATGGACTTATTGAAAGAAAACATAGAGATTTAAATAGATTGGTTCGATTGTATTGTGCGGGACATCAATGTAAATGGAGTAAGAAGTTGAAAGAAATCCAAGATCTATTAAATTATTCACTAGACACAACCACTAAGCAAATACCTGCAGAATTATTCCAATCCTACTCAGCAATAGATTCATTTAAATCTTCGTATAATTGGCCAACAGAATTATATCCATTAGATTTGGTTGATAGAATATTAGAAGTCCATAACCCAGTATTACCAAAAACTGAAGTAACATTAAAGTCTAAGAATCATAGAGCTATTGTTCTTAAAGAAGGAGACTTGGTTATGAAAAGGACTCATCCTTTATCATCAGCGGTTAAAAATGAAGCTGCTAAGTATTTAAAATGTTATGTAGGACCTTACCAAGTCATAAAATTATTACGGAACTGTGCGGTATTAAAGACTTTAGATCATCGTAATGCAGGAACGCAAAACTTAAGAAATTTAAAACTGTTCAATTGCACAGAGGAAGAAAAACAAAAACTGTTAACGAAGTATAACCCTGAAACAGAAGGTTAATTATTCCTGAAATGATACTTAAGGAAAATTTTGTGTATATTAAATTTTGAAGAAAAATTTTATCAAGTGATAAAATTTGTTTCTAGAGAGGGGGGAGTCTGTAATGCGCCGCCTTTATTGATCTGTACCTAGCGCATTACATTTTAAGAAAAATAGTGACATGTATTCTGTTCTGCACCATAAATATACATATAAAAAAAGAATATTTTCGAATCGAAAAAAATATAAAGAAAGTGTGAAAGTGAGATTAAAAGTTTAGAAAATTACTGAAGTGAATATATAAAATAAAGGAAATCTCTCATCGTTAAATAGAGTTTAAAAAAAAAAACGGTATCAGGTAATATATATATAATTAGGAGTGAATTTTGTTAAGTAAAGGAAATAAAACAAACATGAAGTGCTAAAAAAGAATTGTTTGGGGGAGACTTTTCTCTTCCCATATCTGTCTGCCAAATTCAAAATCATGGAATAATAAAATGTAACATACATCTTTCAAAATCTTACGTTTTGATCAAATTTAGTCAACATGTTCTATTTTGGTATTCTAAATAACCTCAACGAAAATTCAGACATATAATACCGTACTGCTAAATGGCCTAAATTTACAAACTTCAATTTGGAATTTTTAATGATGCTGTTTTATTTATGTTGCTTAGAATGTATTATAATTTTATTGAGAATAATCCACAAATACATTATAGTACATACGCCGTCCTTGTCAGGAATATAAAGCAATGTGGCAGAAGTTTATTTAAACTAAGGAAGAAAGAATTAGTAACATATAAAGAAATGAGAAGAATAAGTATTTAAAGTTGATGCAATAATATATATATATATATATATATATATATATATATATATATATATATATATATATGTTTAAAAGGAGAGTTAATTATAAAGAATTATTCTAAAATAATGGAAAATATGTTAAAGATATGTATTAATGATGGTATTCGCCACTCAGCTGCATATGGTATTTACTTCGGCAGGACGCGATGTAAATGTACTTATAGTCAAAACTAGATACAATGCTAGATGTGGATTTGTAATATGATATGCTGCTACTATATTATTATGGTTAAAACATAAAGCCTTCAGTACATAATTTATACATATAATTATAACGAAATAAAGTCTATAAATGAAATTATTTAAATTTTGAGGTTATTAAGATAATTCTTAGAAACTAATGTCCAGATATACGGTATAATGTTATGTCAATGTTCTATTTGGTTACGTAGAAATTCTGATCGCATAAAACTTGTTCTGATGTTGCCCCTCACATTACCTCTTGAACCTTGGTTTTCATTCTGGTTGATTTTCCCGAACCATTACATGTTTGGGTGGCGATTCCGATGTGCCGGGCCAAAGTCTTGGCTTAGTTCCTGGAAATACGTGGTAAGTGCGTTTTCATGGTATAGCTGAGCCTACGACAAAATTTTACTTAGTTATAATTACTTTGAACTGTTATTTGTTGTTGTATTGCAGAGGATTGATGGGTACCTAATAACATCTTTATGCGTCGACGCACAACAAACCTGCTACGACAATACAAGGTTATTTATAGAGTTCTAATCAATTAAATACTAGCATTTTCGATTTGCAATTTATTTTTCGTTTACGGCAAAACGGCTAACCACAGCCTCGATATAAATTGAGCACTACAATTTGATCAGTGTGAGTGTATTTCTTTTCCTTTTACTTTGAATTCTGTAATGTATCCTGTCATTTCATAGAATTGCATGGCACCTGCACCAGATAATTGTCACAAACGTAAACAGCAAGTTTATGGGAGACAAAAATTCTATAAAATGCGTTATTTGCTTAAGGAAAAGCCACTTTACATGTCTAAAACAGTTAAGTAATGTTGTAAACGCTTCGCAAATTAGTGACTATAAATGTGAAATTTGTGTAAAGAAGTCGAATGTTACTGACTTCCATACCTTAGGAGCTTTAATAATCCAGTTTTTGGCAATCACGTGATGGCCAAAGTAATGAACAGAGAAGGCTAGCCAATCAAGTCGTGATAGTAACCAGTTAACTGTTGATTCGGAGTTTCTCTCTAAATTAATAGAGGACTGTTTGAATACTGGTTGCGTATCGATACAGGAACTTCAAAGTGTTAGGGCTGGCACGTATAAATACAATTGAAGTAATGTAATTTAAATTTTGTTCCTGAAGCTGATGTTAAACTGTGCCTCATATCAACGGACAGGAACAGTACGGTACCCTAGTTTGGATGGTAATAATGAATTTATTGGTAATGTATCTTTGAACCAGAATTCTGAACCTTGGCCTCAGGTAGTTTAAAGAAATAAAAAAAAAAAAAAAACTTCTAAATGTATAGTTCACAGATCGCAAAGTTCAAACTCGAAGTCAAAAAAAGCCATTAGTTGTGGAATTAGTAATTCTGAATTAGTACCAAAATCGACAAGGAAAACCTTATATGAAACTATTTTTAGTCCGACAGTTACGACTGATGTAATGAAGACATTGACGAACAACAAAACGTTGTAAATGTAGTGGGTACCAAACTAAAAACCAAATATAAGTCTTACTCGTCATTTCATATAAAAGTGAACGAAACTGATTTTTCCACAATAAACAATCCTGCAGTGTGGCCTAACGATATTCTTATAGAATATATATATTTTTTTTAGTAAATTACACAATCACGAGGAACTTACTAATAATACTGATTCTCATACTAAGTATGACCCGTTATAGAATGTGGTATCAAAATGTACGTGGACCTCGAACTAAGAGTAATGATTTTTTATTCTTTTGTTAATTGTAATTATGATTTAATAGAGTTTCTGATACTTCGCTGTCAGATACAATGATTATAGTTATTTTTCTGATACTTACGCATGCTTAAGGGCAAATAGACAATATTGTGAGAAACGTGTACCATGGGCGGTGGTTTTCTGCTAGCCGTTAAAAATCATCGTTTTGTTCATCGCAGATACGATTTAGAAGAATAAATGAATGTGTTTGGGTTCAAATAAAGTGTAAATCAAATAAGAATTTGTTAATATCATGGGTTTAATGTTTACCCAGGTTTTCTTCACGATTTTGAGAATTATCTTAATTTTAATGCTTATAAATTGAATTTTCTAAATACCGATAATTGGAGATACATTCGATATTCATATAGGAATTCATATAGGCCTATCTTCAAACGTTGGCAACACTGTACATCACAACTTCACAGGTATGGTTTTACCCCTAATTAGATTTTCTAGATGTTATAATTTGTGTTCCTTGCCATTTAACAAAACTTTATTTTATGCTCAGTTGGCAACACTGCATTACATATGATGTTATTGAGCATGTCTGTGGGTACAATGTTTGTTTACTATACTGTTGTGTAAATATCATTTTGAAGTTCTTTCTGTGTCAGTGTATCTTTTGCATTGCTATCTTCACATAATTCTAGATATTCTTTGCTCTGTATCTCCTGTGTTTTTGGGTGTCGGCCCGTAAAACTTTGGATTTCTCACTTTTCTTTACTCCTCTATCGATTGCACATTGTTTGATTGGGCAACGCTGCTATCAATATAAGATGTTCTCTTGTGAGACGAACTTTTTATCTTTGAATTTTGTAGAAGCACAAGGGATAACATTTCCTGGAAAATTAACACCTCTTTATTTGACTACGTATAATATAGGCTCATAGCAAATCAAATTTCATAATAGTGTAAATGGTCACGAAATCATTTTGGTTAATAAATTATTATTTCAGAAACACTTGCAGCTTATAACAGCGAAAGCTAAGACATACTTAACCCTAATGAAATCGACATGTAGAAATTTTAAGAAATTGTAACAATGTGAACACTTGTAAGGCTATGCATGTTCTGATTTACAATACAGTTCGATTATTTAGAATTGTGAACCAAGATACTTTGCTAACTGCCCGGAATCAATTCTGAATAATTTTCTTGCGTGGCTCCGATGGAAACTATATATATATATATATATATATATATATATATATATATATATATATATATATATATATATACACAATACGAGATTATTGATATACGTCTACTACCCTTAACGATAAGCGTTACTTTTTACGTCTTAAGTTAATCCATAATATCTGCAATGGTGATTTTTTTATCTTCATCAATTTATGAGAATCCCTTACAACCGGACAATAAATTTCACTCATTTTTTCTATTAAATCTCTCTCAAAATCGTCTATTTATAATCTTATTGCTACGGAAAATAAGTTTAACACTGTTTTAAGTCTATTCCAAGTTAAATTTTTGTGTTATCGACAACTTATTAATTATTTAAGAAGTTCATAACTGTCAATTTCTTACTGCACTTTTTCTTTTTTTAAGATTGTTTTGTTAGTTTATCTTATCGACTATTGCTGAATTATTCATGTGTTTTGTCTTCACAATACATTATTTTTAATAATTTATATATTCTTTGATGCAAGTCAAATTTTGTATTTTACGTTTTTTATTGCTTTTCTTTTCATTGGCGAGATGCTGTAATGTTATACTGTATTACTTTACATTGTGTTCTGAATTACCAGCATGTTTTATTTGCATATTTCTTTTTACTATATTCTTATATTTTAATCTTTAATCGTTGTTCATTATTATTAATAATTATTATACCTTCATATACATATTTACTCTACTTGATCGTGCTATTTGTATTAATTGATTTGTATTATCATTGCCATTGTAATCAATTTGACACATATTTTGTATTCCTTCGGCACAATTATGGCAACTGGCTTTTTGTATACACATATTCAAACACTCAAATATTATTATTAAATCTTCTCTGGATTCCCTTCAATCAATTTTTACCCATTAATTTTCTAAAACACTCAAAACCATACTTATTTATTAAAGTGAGTATTTTATGCCCAAATTTCACGTTCCGAATTTCAACGAATCTAATCTCACTTTTCTCCTTCCTCTTGACCCATCCACTAAGAAAACAACTTGCTCCCTTTTGTTCTTTGGAAATTGAGCGATAATAGGAGAGACAAAAATATAGTGATCATAAAATAAAATTGAATTAGAGATTTCAAACAACTTACACATTTCATAGCCCGTACATACTGAAAAGATTATTTTTTAATGTCTGTCCGTCTGTTCGTCCTGACGTACACTCGCCTAGAGACCACACTGTTAAACATATCGAGACCAAAATTTAAACTAAAGGTTTTCATATGATTCTCCAGGAGAAGTTTTTGAATGTTCTTTCTATCTCCGAAAATAACGATAGTTTACTAAAGAGTAAAAAGGAAAAAAATGATATTCTTGAAAACAGCTCTAACGATTTTGTTCATTTTCCATAAATTAATATTTCATTAACAACCCTACATTATTGTATGTCTTTTTCCTGGGAAAAGGCCAGAAGAGAAAGAAGGTCCTGAGGCGAGATTTTCCCGGACAATTTTCTTAAAAAAAAAAACACACTATTCTCAGAAACGACTCAGGTAATTTCGTTCATATTTCATAATTAATGTTCTACTAAGAAATCTATGGTATATTAAATAATTTCTCATTTAAAAAGAACACAAGGGGAAGTTTACTCTTGAAGTGAATTATTTTCGGGCGGTTCTCTGAAAAACGAATTAGGGAATATTGTCAATATTTCATAAAGAAACTTTTCTATGAAAACTCTACAGTATGACATGAATAATTTGTCCACAAGTGATAGTTTGCTCCTGGAAATCTTTTTTTTTTTGATACAGACTTCCGGGAGTCCCTATTATATTCATATGTCATAAATGATTCCACAAGAACTATAGCACGATATAATTCAATTTAATATGTGAGAGTGAGAAAGTTTAGTACGGAGGCCCTTACCTTTTATTTTATTGAAGATCTTACACACTTAATTTCACATTTCGAAGTTGACTAACTTATTGAGTTGAGTAGCCTTAAAAAAAAAAAAAGACATCTTTCCTCCTTCTTTGACAGTATCATTTCAGATTTGCTTGGTGGTGAGAGAATAGTCAAGTTTCTAAACCCACTTCAGAGTTCCAAGTGTTTTATTAGTACATTAGTATATAATCGATTAAAAAATAAATTTCTAAAACTCGGGGAGTAGAGGAAATTCCATCCTACCCTTTAAGGTCTGCATTTCTAGAAAACTCTCTCATCCTGTGAATACATCCTAAAAGTCCAAATTATAAGTTTCTGAAGATAATGATTTCAGTTGGACATCTATAATATTCACTAGGGATGCACACGAGACCAGTCGAGACAGAATTTTCCTGACAAAATTCGAGTCGAGACACAGCTCTTCCAATAGAGAAGTAGGCCTATACATTTTTCGAGTCGAGACATCGCCTTACAGCACATTTTCGAGGCGAGACAGCCTCAAATCTTGTCTCGTGCGCATCCCTAATATTCACTTTTTTATTCACTTAATACATATTAGAGATATATGCAAGTGATTTTATGCTAGTATTCTTTATATTGGTTAAATCAGAGGTGGAGAGTACGCATATTTAATCAATTACCCATTGGTGTATTTAAAAACCCAGAACAATGCGCAAATGCTTACTTCATACAATATGTGAACATGGAATAATAAAGCCATGGGCTGCCCCTCCCCACAACAACACTTCGAGCTGAAGTAAATGGCGTTGCTAACCAGAAGCTTGCGGCCTTCAACTTGGTATGGGAAAGAAAAAGCTCACTTCTTAAAAGTACTTGAAGATCATCTTACAACTTTATAACATACGCATGATAAAGTTTCCTACGGGAAATAAACATGCAATAATTATACAGATGGTTTCTGTTGCTTTATCCTTATTTTGTTTGATTTTAAATTCATAGGCTTACCTTTCGATAAATCAAGACTGTTTTCATTAACGAAGCTGTTAGAAAAGATTTTCTTTCTTCTGCTTCTTTTTCCACTTTTATTAAAAATAAAATTCATGTAAACAACGCGTTCTCAACTCATTATTCTAGTGCATAACACTCTTACTAGGGAAGGTCGCCAGAGCGTTACTTTGACTTCATGTCGATACTATGCTCAATCGACTTGTTTTCACATATGAAACAATTGTTCAAACGGAGAAATCCTCGATCACAAGCGTATTTGAATTACGAGCGTTAAAAGTTTAAAACTGAACAAAATTTTGCAGAAGGTTTGAAGTAACTATTTTTTGAGATACACGCTTCATTTTTTGGTATCGGGGTTTTTTCCCTTGGATACCCAGGACAGTGCTGAGGTCAAATCATATGCACTTCGCAAGATAAGGACACATAGTACGGAGAAGATGAAGGGTAATGGCGTCTTACAACTTGCAAATTGCCTCCTGTTTGACAAAAATATAATACAAGGGTGCAATTAAAACATTCCACGGAATACAGTCTGGACCACTTGCCTTAGATGGCTTAAGTTTCTTAACGGATTCTTTAAATTCGAGTTCAGTTGTGGAATCAATTGACACACTCTCAGAAACTTCCATAATACCTATATCAGCAACTAGCAGCGTTCACCCCGCTTCGCTGGGGTCACCCCGGAACGCAATAAACTTTGTTACTTAGATAATTTTTACTTTTTCGCTTTCAAGTGATATGATAAAAACCATAGAAGATTGGAGTAAATGTTAACATTATATCGCCTGTCATTTATGTTAACCCGCCGAGTGACACGGTCATGTGGGTTGCATATAAATACGGTTAGATTTAGCTATGATGAGCTAACAAAGGATTTGTACGTTATGGACACTTGAATGGTCAATTATCTCAAGACACTGGTAATTGAAAATTAAAGTGATATGATAAAAACCATCTAGGGTCCAAATCTTAATAACCCCCCAAAAATGAAAGAAATTGGTTCAGCCGTATTAGCGTGATGAGCTAACAAAGGATTTGTACGTTCTCTTTTATATATATAGATAGAAGATAGATAGATAGTATAAGAAGACGATCCTGAACTATATACACTTCGAAAATATTTTGCAAAACTATCTACTATATCTCTGTCAGAAATTAATTTTTGATTCTTATAGAACTTACACCTATTTACGAACTTACACCTATTAATGAAATTCCAGAAAAACATTTAGAATTGTTATTTAAAGTATCTTCGGTTTGTTGTATATAGAATATATCTTGTGCGCAGTGTTCAACATACTTTTTAGTTGCCTACGAAGTTATATAAATTTATGTCTGTCATTCATAGTACTTGTAACTCAGCATATGTAACGTCCAGTAACCCGGAAAGTAAAGTATCTACATGAATACCTCGATTATCGCGGTTATTGTTGTCACAAAAAATATCACAATAATCGAATCACCGGTAATCGATGTAAATAATGTGTGTAAAATCATTGCCAAGGATCGTTTTTCAAATCTATTTATTAAAACTTACATATGAGGTAAGGAAGAAACATGTTAAGAAAGTAATGAATGCTCATTAAAAATGCCAAAGAGAGGGCGTAACCCTCTAATGGCTAAGGTTAGGAGACACTCTAACAGCATACAATTTTGAAATGAAAATAGATGAATAAAGCTTACATTACCAATCCCTAACCCTGTAACTTTAAAAAAATCATTAAAAATAACAAGATTATATAAAGAATATATAAGAAGTACATATCTACATATACTTGAGGTAATAGCGGTAGTTATTGGTGAGTGATCAGCAGGCACCAGGGATGAAAATTATTAGCTTCGCAGAAACCGTAAAGTAGGACAAAAATTACCAGTGAAGTCAACCTGGAACAAGTTTGCCCAAGTGGGCCCAGCGCGAAAAAAACAGCGTTTTTTCGGGTTGGACCCACCTGAAAAAACCCACCTTAAAACCCACCTGGGTTTTTGACCTTTCTGTTAGTATATTATTGGTACAACTAAGGTGATCATATTGAAAGTTATTTTTATCAGATTTTGAACTTTCTTTGGGCGATTGATTGATTGATTTTGAGTTTTACGTCCCGTTCAGCAGCGAGGCTATATGAGACGTGGACCTACTGATTAACGTGGAATCCGAACCACATGAGCTCCCCTTTCTTTGGGCGAATTATATGCTTTCATGTTAAGGTAGTCAAAACATTCAACATAAGACCTTTATAAAGTTCTGAATGCACTGAATGAATGAATTAAAAAAAACTCAGCTTGACATAATTATAGAACAAATTAATGTGTGGATTATGCTTATAGCCTATTTGAAGTAAAATAAGCAACTTTGCATTTTAGAAAATACTTTCCGTGGATAGTGTGCTTCCTGACTCGGCGCCAGCCGAGGGACGTTATCCCTCATACGTTGACAGATTTGAGATCATAGGTGCCGGTACTAACAGTAAATGTGTAAATACATTGATAAAACTATTAGTATTATTTCTTACCTTTCACGGTAACAAAAGTATTCAGTAAAATTTAGTTTTCCAACAACAGTTCAGTTCAGTCATTTGTTGCTAGCCTTCAAATAAGCATTCTGTAGAATCAACACTAGCAATAACGTAAAAATTCTTGTCAAAATTAAGAAGCTTAATGCTCGGAGCTACCAAGACTACGTAACGCTTACTATTTTAAGTGCTGAATTCAAACTTCAGTATTGATGAAGGTTTCGATGTACAGTAAATCAAGCTGCGTTTTGAAGGAAAACCCGTCGTGAAAGAAGTGTTCGGGAAATTCCCGCAATTGAACCCACAAGGCATCTAAAGTGAATACTTCAATAATAAAACTATTTATTTTACGCTGGAAGATATTTAATTTCATTTATGACATTTTGAAACATTTACTTTAATAAAATATGAATTATAGGCCTATCTTTGTTAATTGTTTTAAATTAATTTTCAGGAAAGAACCGGTTTGCAACAAGTACTCGGGAAATTCCCGTAATTGAACGCACATCGAAAGTGAACTTCAACAATAAAACAATTTATTTTACGTTGAAAAATATTTATTTCATGTAAGACATTTTGATGAATTATGTCTTAAATTAATAGCTATTTGGGATTCATATTTGGCGAACGTTACAGGCTCCTGGGATGACTCGATCTACATTTGTTCGTTTGGGTGCCTGTACCACACAGTGTTCAATTTTTGGTCTTTCAAATTTTAGGATACAAGCTAAAGACACTCTAAATTTTCTGTATAGATTTTTTCGGCATACCAACGTAAAATTACAAATTGATGCCCTTTCTTTCTATCTTTCTTTCTTTTCTTTTTCTTTCTTTCTTTCTTTCTTTCTTTCTTTCTTTCTTTCTTTCTTTCTTTCTTTCTTTTCTTTTTTTTTTTTTTTCAAAATAGCGGATATCAACCTACAAAGGGCAGTTTTCGGTCTTTCAAGTTAAAATTTTCAAAGTAGAAGCACGAGAGATTAAATTAGCTGTATATATTGTGGCGGCATAAAATTTTAAAATGGCGGTCATTATTCAAAATAGCGGGTATCTATGCTACAGAGTGCAATTTTCGGACTTTTTAAGTTGAAATTTTGAGGGTAGAAGTACAAGACATTCTAAATTTGCTATATGGATTTTTTCGGCTATCCAATATAAAATTTCAAAATGGCGGCCATTTTTTTCAAAACAGCAGTATTGTGAAGTGACTGTATATTAGAAGTAACTGTGAATTTAATTCGCTAAATTCAATTATATTATTAATTACATTATTAACCAAAGAAACATGAACTTTTGAAAATTCATTGGAAGAAAACTTTGATCAGGATTGTACATTCTCAGACACCTGTTGTAAATGCATATTTGTTAAATAAACTCGACTAGCTTCCTTCTTTCCTTTCCGCATACCTTCAAGCATAGCCTGAAACTTCCCGATTCATTGGACTTTTAGCTCATCATTTCTTCACCCGAACAAAACCACGAGGAACACAACAACAAGGGGTATTCGACACACGATTAGGATAGGTGCAGGATCGACGAGAGAAGCGGATCGCACCGTTGGAGAATAACCAGCTCCATAATCAAGAGTACCATTTTGTTGGTTTATCACCGCAGACTCATTAAGCTTCAGCAGACTAGTAGAATGAAGGTGTAGGAGGACATCATCATAAAGACGCATTATCGACGCCCCTTGCAGATCAACAGGATAGAGATCCAGATGTTGACTGTCTCCAGCTTATCCAGGCTCTCCCAGGGGAAAACATTCATCGTTCCAGATGACTAGGACGACGCCAGCTTCGTTGGATCTATCAGGTTAGTGCTCATCCTTTATCTTTTAATCATAACCTTTCTCTCTCTCTCACCTTTTCCCTACTAGTCATTTTTCAAAATTAGAAACATTTGAATTGTATTTAAATTCAATCATAATTTAATTATTAAGTACCGTGTTGTGCATCAGTTCCATCCCCAATAGTTACTTTATTCTATGAGTATTTTTAAAGATTATTCTGAGCTACAACTGATGGCCCAGCACCGAAACATGATGGAGATGCTGTGAGGCTTACGCCTTTGTTACGATCCTAAAATTTCGATAGATTATGATTCTACGATTAATTTCGATAGATAAGTCAGGTACTTTAGAGATTTTAAACGGTAACAACGATGTATTTTTAGTAATTAGTACAGTGTAATTTATAGCTTGTTGAGAGAAATTGAGTAGAGTTATTTTTAGTCCACCCGCCCACCCTCGCTACGTTTATTCAGTACAGTATATGTAAAATTGTTGCAAGTTGTGACAATGACAATCTTGAAATGTAAATCATATTTTAACATTTTTACCCCAAAGACATTGAAATATTTCGAAAAAAAAACTCGAAAATACTCGAGAAAACCCAGGTGGGTTTTTTTTTTAAACAAAATACCCGGTTTCTTTCAAACCCTGACCTGGAACCTTATAAAATCCCACCTGGAAAGGCAGAAATCGATATTTTGCTAAGTTTTCCATAGCAACTAAATTTTCCATAGTTACTAAATTTTCAAAATGTATAAAATATGAAAATTGAAACTCTGAATATCACTTACTTTCTTTAATATTTGAATAAATTATTCGTAAATTCCGATCATCTATACACCTAATAAGTATTTTCATTCACTAAAAGAGGCAATTGAAATTGTTGAAAATATATTTTTATCAGAATTTAGTATTTCCATCACATTTTTGAGCCATAATCTTTTACTGAATGTAGTGAAACTATACAAACTTCGGTCTCCAGTTATTTCGTGTGGGACGTTTTAGAAATTGGCTATTCGTCGTTTAATAATTTACTTTCCTGCGTTTATATATACATACTTATATATATATAACTTCAGAGTACAATTTGCGTTCCTTGGTGCATGTTTTTTGAGATTCACAAGTTATTGCATAAATCACTTTCCAACAACAAAATTTCACAATTAGTATTTATTTCACGTTTATTCAAGCGACATTATTCTTCTTCCCATTCAAGGAGAATTTTGTTGGCGTCGATGAAATAAGCATATGAAACATCTCATATATGCTGCCAATTTTGAGGAAAATTCCCTTTATCCATATTCGGAAAATTAAGGTCAAGAAATCCCACAAAATGGGATTTTCGCACTGGTTGACCTCAGTGTATAAATCTACCGTACACATTATTATTATTATTATTATTATTATTATTATTATTATTATTATTATTATTATTATTATTATTATTATTATTATTGTTATTATTATTATTATTATTATTATTAGTAGTAGTAGTAGTAGTAGTAGCAGTAGTAGTAGTAGAAGTAGAAGAAGAAGAAGTATTCTTATCAGTCTATTAATAATTATAATAACAACGACATTCATTAAATATGTACTGTAAAGCAAATATGTTGTCGATACATCAGATGAGACAGTAACCGAATAAAAGTTGCTGTTAATTTACACATGAATACAATTGTAGACGTTGTATAATGAAGATTTATCTTTAAAAAATAAATAAAGAAAGAAAAGGAACGAGAATCGAAAGTGTAAAATTTCTTATTCATGTTATTTTTCACGACGTCTAGTGATAGTTACGTCTGTGGGATAGTTACAGAAGTAGATAAAGCTTTAAATAATAACTCGTTTTAATTTTTCACCCAGATTTCGAATAGAAGCGTAAGGTTACTGAGAAGCAGTTACATAGCTAGAAAGGAACATAGTTTTGATCTCCTAAGCCTAAAATCTTACTTAGTAGGTATACCTTATTTTTTAAACCAATATTTAAATGTTGTTTGTGGAACTGCCTCTCTTTGGTTACTTCATCTCCCAAACTGCGTCCTGGTTTACAGTATAGAAAATAGCATGAGAGTAGATAAACTTGATTCTTTCTACATTACTAGGAACAATTTCAATATAAATTAGGATTGCTGAAATTCTCAGAAGGCACGCTTTAAGAAGAACTGCATTTTACTTTTTCTTTCATATCATACGTAAGGGTTATTTTAACATGATGAAAAATCAGCATTACTATTGCATTAAAATCAACATTTTGATCCATTACTCTTTGGCTTTGGCTCCGAGGAAAATTACTGAAGAAAGACATGCCGTGAGAACATTTGAATCGGTAATGGAATAATGAACAAAACACGTGGTCCGGGAAGGATTTCTATACCGTAATTGATACTACTTTTCCTTCTGACAGCTCGCTGCATACACGTTGTGATCAATGCTGTGTTGCCAGCTTTTGCGTCTGATGTTGAAACACAAAATTTTTCATTGTAAGTAAATCTGTTTTATAAAATTAAATGACAGAAAAGATAACTAAAAAGAATTCTCTCAATAACCAGCAAGCTAGTCAAGTTGACATTCGACTGAACAATATGTATTTGTTTATATTTAAATTGGCAACGTGCAGAAAGGGTAGAATGTTTACCATTGCAGAGCGAGGGAAATGAACCACTACAATTGGCTGAACGTGCTGTTGCCATAGAAACAGTTATTCTTGCCTGATTATTGTGACCACGTGCAGGAAGGAAGAAACAAAGGAAAGCAACTGTCAGAAGGGACAAGTTGCATCAAATGGACTATAGTTCTGATTTTGCCCTCATCTCCATCTACCGTTTATTTAAACAATCATCCTAAACTCAGGATACTGTACAAATCACGTATCAAATTTGCAACTGCAAAACCACTATACTTTTCTGTATGGTAGTCATGGGCGCAAATGTAGAAAATTTTGTTGAGAGGGGTGAAATACTACAAGACACTCCATCTATAGACCCTATAGTATTAAACCTGTCGGTGTTATTCTACACCTGAAAAGATGATGATAAGTAATTGTTAAGTACTGCTGCCTGTATTCTCAGAAAATATGATAGAACTAGATTGTTTTTATAAGAAAAGAAGAGTACAGATGAAGTATAAGATCAAATCTTTACGCTAGATTAATCGTTTCTCTGCTAAACAAGTTTAGTTTTATGAAGAAAATGTACAAATGTATGTCAAGTTATGGAGTTTTGGGGAGAGTCCGGACTCCGTGGATCTCTCATGTGGACGCGCCCCTTGATAGTCATATTTGACCTTTAGCAGGTACTAGCAGATAAAAACGAGGAAGTACAACATCGCTACTTAGAGAGTGAGAACTCGAATTCTGTAATTCTGGTTGCATATGCAGTGGGCTACACTTCGCGAAAGCGATAATTCTAATTTGGAGTGCAATAATGGGAAATTTTGCTATTAATTAAAAACAGCGATATATCGAGAATAGTCGAAACCATGATAAATTGGGAATCGCGATAAATTGAACATTGCAATAAACAAAACCGCAGTATTCTCGCAGTACAATCGTAGTATTCTTGTATAGACTATTAATGATAACAATGGTAAGCAAGTTCGGAATCAGCACTCCCCATTTACTGGCCGTTTTTAATGTTCATGATCTGTCTCAGTGGCGCTTTTATTAATGCTTGCAATGCGACTCAATGAGACAAAAGCATTTTAAGACCAAGTACACATGCGTGACCTGTCTAAAGACTGACAGATTTACAGGTAAAGTTAATTACCTTCATCGCCAGACAGATAAACAAAACTTCTAAATAGATTGAGTTTGTATTTTTCAACTATTGTGTTGGAGCCAAGAACAAGATTACTTCATTACATGGACTGATATACTTTAGAACATCTTTGGAACTCCACTAAATAGCAAAAATAAATAAAACACAAGGCTACTTTATTGATGATGAATTTCACAGTTTTGATTTTAATGCGTTTTTTTTAAAGTCATATAATAACGTTTTCTTTAGACATCTCTCATGTGACACATATATTCCTCATAAATAAATATCGCGTTTTGGGAAAGAGGAACTTGTTGTCCTTCTTTGTTGAGATCAATTTTTAGTACTCATTATAAACATAATCACGTAGAAATGAAAATTGTATTGCTTCGATTTTAAATTACAGATATTAATACTTCAGAGGAGCGCACATACGGGGGTCCACCGGGGCCTGGTCTCTCCCCGAAACTTCGAAAAATCTTTTTAAACAATATAATAGTAAACCTGGAGCGCACTCATAGGGGTCCACCCAATCCGAACATTCGACTTTGGAGCTCTCTCCTAATAAAAATTTCTTCGTTCCCGCCTGATACTTGAGGTTTATACAACATTTAACTGCATGGCATAAAAGATGCAAGACTTACAGCACTTCATTGCCTAGAACTGTTGTTGCATTCTTATCAACTAACCCAACGCCCAAATACTTTATAGTAAAAACTCAATGTTATATCTTATGTCTGATACTGTAAAATAACTTCGAATCTGTTGTTTTATTTTTGAATTGAGCATAAGCGAGCTTCTAACGTTCGACTCAAGAAGTATTTTAAAGTTTGTAAGTGTGTGTGTGTGTCTTTGTGTGTGCCTGTCTGTCTGTCTGTGTCCTCTTGCTTGTGTGTTTCATGAAAAATGCCGTAATTTTATTTCACTTTGATGAAACTTGTGTATTCTTTGAGGCTTAGAAAATAAACGTTATCGGGGTTGAAATAATTGAAGTATAAGGGGTATATCTTCATAAATTCAACTTCGAGTTGGGAGTTCATTCACACCCATATCACAATTTTCCACGAAATTGTTCGACCTTGATAACATATAGGTCATAGATTGTAATTAATCCGATAACGATTAAATTATTCAATTAATTTTTGTTAATTTTTAATTTAGTAAAGTGATCGTGAGTTAATTTTTAATTGATAATCGTTAAAATGTTTGTACCGGTTAGATAGTTAATCATTATTTTTTCCCTCCAAAAATCATGTGAAAGGATATTCTGCAAGTTTATAATACTGGTTTGATACGCATTAATCACTGTTACTATATTTTAATATTTTACACAAACAATGACTTTTCTTGATAATAATTTTTCCATGTCTTTAACTTTATCTATACTACTAAATTTTAAATTAACTTTTATAACTGAAGGCAATTTTCGCTACATAGTGATGAATATTGATATTTTTATCTTTATTCAATTAATTTTAATTTTAACCATCACTTTTCTGTCATTTATTCTTAATTTAATTATTTATTTTTTCATACGAGTCTTAATTTTCAAATTTAATTTGTTAAAAGTTTCGTTAATTTGTCAAACTATGTATATAACATGTTTGTTCCTTGTGGCTGCTAATTCTGCTAATTCATTGCTTGAGGTTGAAATTTATAGGGAATAATAGAAGTAGAGCTATTTCTACAACGGAAAATGTAGGTGTCACAGTAAATTTAATAATAATAAAAACTTTCAATTTCCATGGAACACATTGTGTTTTGATACTTGAGAATTATTCCGGTTGGCAAGATGACATAGAATGTTTTACACAATAAAACGTCATGCTCTTTAATTATTTCAATTTAAATTTAAAACACAATTTCAATTTTAGACACAATTTAGTGTATACCCTATTGCAATTTTTATATTATTATCCCATTTCTGCCCAAATTTTTTTTTCGAAATATTTGTTTCTATTTTTTATATCTCTTACAAAATACACACCAAGTGACACGGAGCGGGATGTCGCTCACCTAATCGTAGGCAGTGATACCAACCGACACTAGAAAAAGTTGTACCCTTTACCCCGATTTTTATTTCAGCTCCAGAGGTTCCGAAACCTCACAAATGTCGACGTCAGAGGTTGTCGACAAATGTCGACAATGGGCACAAATGGGTTATACATGTTTTTTTTTTTGTATGCTCTACTTTTCTGCCTTCATTCTTATTTAACAAAATAGTGTGAAAACAGAAGTACTTGAAACAGGCCAATTCGTCCATTTTGGAACGGGTCTTCTTCTACAATTATAATATCAACAAAAAGTTCTAAAACAATTGTAGTGAAGCAGTCAACTGGGCCACAGTGCTGTGACTTTTTTTTTATAAAATCCCCCGCAAGGGAGATGAATAGAATAGAACAGAATTATTCCAATTGACTGTGGTTGATTTCGGAAAAAAGTAAGGAGATAAATTCAATTCTAACTTTTAAAAAAATCGTATTTAACGAGAGTTTTCCATTTAACAAAAAAAATCTAATTTTTTATGAAACATTTCTAGAGCTTTCTTTGTGGTTTCCCAGTGGAATGTATTACTTGGGGTTGAAATCAGTTAGGGGCCAGAAAGTGAGTTCAACTCGTCTCCCACTTTCAGGAACGATTTCTTTCATAAAAATTATTCGATTATCTTGAAACATGTTTTCTTAGAGATTTCTCAGTCATCTTCATTCCATAGAGTAGCATTCGCAAATCGCGCATAATTTAAGAAAATGTTTCAGGTTAACTTTCAGCAAGAAAAGAAGAATTGGATTGTCATGAATCACATATTGAATTTTTTTTCAGCAATTAACAGCTAATTGTATTGGATGCATTGAAATCGGTGGTGGAAACCATTAACTAAAAAAACAAGGCACCACTATTTCCTATTCTAATCTTATATAAATTTATTAAATGTTGATTTCATGAAATGAAATTAAATACAGCATAATGAATTTACGCATGTAAATAAGTAATATAATATATGGTTAGCTCTACTAAAGTAGATAACAAATGACGGTAATTGGTGATTAAATAATTGATGGAATAGCAAAACAAATTGGAACGGAACAAACGAGTTTTGGATTTACATATGTTGCTGTTGTCCACCACGAAGCCTATGTCTGGTTGAGTAAATAAACCCGTATAGAAGAGAGTAATAATTCACTACAGAGCCACTGTACGTTTTAATTTTAATTCAAAAAATGGAATGAAATGAAATATGTGAGTTTTACGTTATGCCGGTTAGGCTAAAGGAGACGGTAATGATGAGCATTGAATGAAATAGTGGAATGAAGAAAGTGGGAGGAAACGGGAGAACCCCGATAAAACCCCACGCTCTCGGTGTTTGTCCACCAGAAAATTCACATGGCGCGAATGATTTAGACAATACCGTGTTCTTAGATTTTCTCTGAGTTTTACTCTTTCCTTTCATTGTCTTCACATTTATCAACGTTGCCTTCAGCTAACATGATATAACTACAGAATGAATTAAGTAAGGAATTTAGAAGTGTGAGTACTGTAATCTATATTATAAAAGAGAACGTACAAATCCTTTGTTCCCTCATCACGCTAATACGGCTGAACCAATTTCTTTTATTTTTGGGGGGTTATTAGGATTTGGACCCTAGATGGTTTTTATCATATCACTTTAATTTTTAATTACCAGTGTCTTGAGATAATTGACCATTCAAGTGTCCATACGTACAAATCCTTTGTTAGTTCATCATAGGTATAAAAATAAACGTATTTATATGCAACCCGCATGACCGTGTCACTCGGCGGGTTAACATAAATGACAGGCGCTATAATGTTAACATTTACTGCAATTTGAAAGCGAAAAAGTAAAAATTATCTAAGTAACAAAGTTTATTGCGTTCCGGGGTGACCGCAGCGAAGCGGGGTGAACGCTGCTAGTTGGATATAATTTATATTTCAACATGCAATTCTTTTATAATTTTCGATTTTGACGTTTGATCTCATAACGTGTCTGATATAAAACTGATATACTCCTTGATTTAGACACGTAAATAAGTTATCTTCAGCAACCTCTTAAATATGCATTTTTCTAAACACGAAACGTGCAATACGCTACTGTTTCGCTGGGTTGCATACAATAACGGCGTTCTATTTAAGAGAGAAAATACCACGCAGATTCCGCTAGCAATATTTGCAAAAGCTGTCCTTATCCTAAGTCTAATGTTTTAATAAACAGTTCTTTTCCGCTAATATGGTGGATAATACTTTCCTGACTGTGAGAGAAATCTGTTTCACTAGGACTGAAAATGGACTAACATAAGTCAAAAATGTAAATATGTGATTCACCCTAACTTGCAGTACTTGAGGATTAGAACAAGAAATGAAATGAGAAAACAAGGATGCTTTAAAAAAAAAATGTAAATTGCATTTTTTTAAAAACACACATTAAGCGAATAAAAGTGCTGGCAACTTGACTTTTACTTCTAACTAACTAAATCTATGGCCTATGGAACCCGGAAGTTCACTGCTGCGTTCACGAAAGCTCTCCGCTGACTTATATTCTTAGCAAACTGGATCGAGTTTCTACTTTGTATTCCTATCTCTGCGAGATCATCTTAATATTGTCCTCCTATTTGAACCTAGGTCTTCCCAATGGTCGTTTTCCGGTTGGACTTCCGGTTAAAACTTTAAAAGCGTTTCTACTTTCTTCCATTCTGGCTACATGACTTGCCCATTTAAGCCTACTAGATTTGGTGACCCTAACAATATTTGGTAAACGATATAAATTATGTTGTTCCTGATTATCGAGTTTCCGCTATTTCCCATTCCCGTTCCTCTTGGGTGCGAATATTCATCTTAGGATCTTGTTGCCAAATACTTTCAGTCTACGTTCTCTTAGAGTAAGCGACCATATTGCGCAACCATACAACACAACAGCTTTCACTTCTACTCTAAATTATCATTTGAAATGAGTAAGTGAGTAATTTGAAATTAATGATATCAAACGAAGTACAATTTATCATATTATTTTCAATGTTAAAAAATACATATATTCATTTCTTTAATGGATTCTTTCTCTTTTGCAAAATATATCTGCATTCTACACACAATTCAAGTCGCATAGAACATTGTTATGCACATACTTTCTTTAGATTTGAATCCTTGTTTAGATTTATCTACCCTGGTTTCAAATAATAAAAGACGCATAATAAAAGGTAGCGGCTACCGCAATTAATTTTCTCGCTTTCACTTTTTTAATTGAATCATATCATGCTGTAATTGTTACGGAAATGTCTATTTACTATATATGAACAGAACCATAATAGATGCTTTCGAAAAACTGTTTTGAAGAAAGTACTTCCAAGACCAAACCACCCCTTGTAAATTGTTTAATGAGAAATTATTCATGCAAATGTTAAAGAAATGTTTATTTATGAAATATTGCCTAAGTCGTTCTTGAGAAAATCTTCCGTAAAAAACAACCAAAACTACCATTTGTAATTTTTTAAAAATTAAAAATTATATATACCATATTGTAAACTTCTAAGTGTAATATTTATTTATGAAATATGATCAAAATTACCTGGGAAAATCGCCCGAGAAAACTCGTCTGCAAGAGTAGATACCTGTCGTGACTTTTAAAGAAATGAAAATTGATAATACCATATTGTAGATTTCTTAATAGAACATTTGCTTACGAAATATGAACAAAATTGCCTGAATCAAACAGAAAATTGTCCGAAAAAACTCACCCTAAACTACACTACTCCTTCTAGATTTTCCCAGAGAAACGACTTATATAATAATACAATATTATTAAGGAACTATTGATATATGGAAAATAAACAAAATCGTTAGTTTTGTTTTCAAGAAAATCACATTTTTTTAAAAGAAAAAAATCACCCTCCTGCAAACTAGTATTATTTTCGAGACGAAAGAAAATTCGAAAAATACCTGGAGAATCATATGAAAACTTTAGATTTGAAATTTGGTATCGATACCTTGAACAGTATGGCCTCTAGACGAGTGTACCTCAGGACGAACAAACGAACAGACTGAAAAAATATTGTAAAATAACTTTGTAGAAGCTGTGAACCTGTAAATCCATTATAACCTTGAATTTGTCTTTCTTCACGATCACCGTATTTTCTTTTCTTCTATCAATTATTGTCACAAGTCTACTTTTTCTATGTTTCTGTGTCGCAATAACTGAAAAAAAAGGAGCATGGCTATATCCCAAAGCCTATAGTGTTATTTTTTAAAAAGGACAAAAACTTTGCAATACATGTGAAACAAGCATTCTAACTAGACATTTGGTTTTGGCGATGATATAATTCACCTCTCATGAAAATTTTATTTATTCACCCCTATTTTCTCAAGTTAATAATAATAATAATAATAATAATAATAATAATAATAATAATAATAATAATAATAATAATAATAATAATAATAATAGCTGAAGCAAGGGTAGTGAAGCTACGATTTACACCTTTGAGATATTTAAATGATAGAGCGAATTCCATCTGACGCCAACGCGAGAAATGAAGAAATGGAATTCACCAACATCGCAGTCCAGGACCGTAGCCGAGACACCCTTAACAGGAGAAGGCTGAGATGATTTTTGTGGGTGATAACTTTGAATTCATCTTATATAACAGATAAGGAAAGCAAAAAATGACATTTTTTGATGATTTGTTAAGTTATTATTATTATTATTATTATTATTATTATTATTATTATTATTATTATTATTATTATTACTATTACTACTACTACTACTACTACTACTACTACTACTACTACTACTACTACTACTACTACTACTACTACTACTACTACTACGTTTTTTTTTATCTATTCCTTCCAGGAAGAGATCTGGTAATTTTTGGAGTTGGAATAAGTTCAGTGAAATAGCTGTCACTGGAGAATGTACAGTGAGAAGACTCAGTCGAAACATTAGCTACAGGATCACGGATACATGGAGATAATGTTGACGGCTAGGGACTGTTGATATCTTCAGTCGATGTCTTGTTATTATTGTCCAATGCAGTCCCAGTAGGAGCTTGTGTCGGAAACACTGAAGAGATTGCACTTGGTGTAAACGTTGTTTCTGGGAGTACTAAGGGATTGAATGAGTATATGCCAGTAGCTTCAAAAGCAGATATTACATTCTGATGTGTGGCAGCCTTAACCCAGACGGTAACGCCATTGCATCGATTGCGTTTGGCGTTATTGCAGCCACACAATAGAATGAGCATACCATCGTTCCACTGCTCTCTACTAACACATTAACTCTCGTAAACACAGTCTATACACTCGTAATTGACCATTGTGTTTATAAAAATAATACCGTTTAAGTTCCTACACATTACGCGCCTGTACTGATATTAAAATAAAGGACTTCAAAAATTTTACTTATGTTTTCTGTTCTCTTTTCTGATCTGAATTTATAAAACAAAAACTGTACAACACACACGTTACACCACAGGAAATCAACTCACGCGCGAAAACAACAGATGAGTCTTCTCAGGAGCGGATTAAGGGCGGAGCCAATGGAGCCTAGGCTCCTGGACCCCCACAAATCCCCCTCTTTAGTCCTAAAGTATAGAAATCATATCTCGTAGTGTCTTTGTCTTTGTATAAAAACAAAGTGTAACAAAAACAAAATGGTTTTGATCTTATCTTTTGCTGTGTAGATGCGGAGCTATTTCTCGTTGCAATAATATTATTTCGAAACGTCCAAATTGATCGCTTTTCTCAAATGCTACGATTATTTCTATCCGCTGCTACAGGAGTCGCATTATCACTTGCTTCGAGTTCAGCATCAGGGCTTCGAATCCAAGAAAAAACATCCTCGGTAATGAACAGCCACCTTTCTCCATGGTTGTGAATCTTCGATTTTCTACTATCCATGTTACCGGCTGTTGAGAGGTATTAAGGACGAACGGTACTGACCACAGTAACTAGTGTTCCACTTAATACATTTCACAACCACTTTAAACTTGCACTAAATAATAGTGAAGTCTTAACAATGCGTGTATGTGTGTATTTATGAAGATAATATCTTAATTTACTCAATCACGATTTATGTTTTACTTTCAAATAGGATATACAAGTTTCAGAATTGAATTCTTGTTAGAATAGGAACGAGAAAGAGAGAGAGAAAAAATAATTACTGTAGCATAATATCGTACCTCCGTACTAACTTCCCACTCAGCATTGAAGTTATTAACTTATCCACACATATATATAATTAATTAATTCACGCAATACTATATATATATATATATATATATATATATATATATATATATATATATATATATATATATATATATATATAGATATAGATATAGATATAGATATAGATATAGATATAGATATATAGATATAGATATATAGATATAGATATAGATACAGTATATATGGATGTTATCTATATTGTTAATTTATTTCTGTCTAATTAGTGTCATGAATTCCGAAAGTCAGTTCCTGTAAAGCAAAACTTGCGTGTTATTTTAGCATTCTTTCCTAGTAGCCAAGACGACTGGGGGCGTGACTCCTATAAGTTTCCTCTAGGTCTTAGTCTTCCACGACGAATGTATGTCTATCTTGTGCCTTAGTAGCCATTTTAAAATTTTAACTGTACAGAATGTAGCCTTTCGAAGACAATGAAGAATGTATTAACGTAAAAGCACGAAAAGAGCTGTGTAGGTTGCTTTCCTTTGAGAGTCCCGTTGTGCTTGCCACAAAAGAATATCGCACAATAGTTTAGAGATAAATTTAATGTAATGAAAGATTAATGTGTTTTTTTAAAAAAAAAAAAAACATGAAATAGAACACTTACAATTTCAATATTATATATAAACAAATAAATAGTTAATTTCTCACAGAGGAACTGTTACAATTTGAGCATTTGCAGATCACACTCCCTAAACTTACAAGGAGAAGGCAGACTTTGGTAAGTGAACTTTGGGGCCATTTTTTGCGAGTTGGTAGTGCACATTAAAAGAATTAATATTGTAAACTAGGAGAGCGCGATGGCCAAAAATAATGGAGAAAAACCGTTCTAAAGTTTTCTACTCGCTGCATATATTGTACGATGCACACAGTTACCAAATGTGGGCGTGGCAAAGTGAGGAAAATCTTTGACTCATTAGTAAAGGATTTCGGGTTCAATTCCTGTTCAAGTCATACATTTATTTTTTTTTGCTTCAACCAATAAAGTACCGGTAGCCATTAGTAACTAGAAGTAAAATATTAATTCACTATATGTTTATAATGAATAAAACAATAGAAATTTCCAAATCACTTGTAAAACCTTTCAATGTTCCATGTTAACTACGGTAGAAACAAAATTTAATCTATTCCGTAAATATTATTGTTACCGCAGTCGTTGTGTAAAAAATGTTCTTGACGCTTCGTGTCTACATCTGTAGACAGTGTGTGAATTACAAGGGGAATGAGGAGGAAATCTCCTTTGGTTATAGTAACATCCAGTATTAGCAAAGGGGATTTCATCCTCAACTCCTTTGTAATTCGCAAACTGTCAACACATGTAGACCCAAAGCGTCAAGAACATTTATTACACGACTGTCGTAACCAGTGGCGTATTTAAGGGGGGCGCTTCCGGCCTTGATCCCCCCGAAATGTTATTTACTATAAAAAGTAAATGAAATATCTTGGACAATTTTCACATTCCCAGGACTAAAGTTCCGGAAATAAAATCGTAAATGCGCCACTGGTCGTAACCATAATATAATTCGTGATATCAGTACATTTACGGAATAGATTAAATTTTGTTTACCAGTTAACATGGAGCATTGAAAGATTTTACAAGTGATTTAAAGATTTCTATTGTTTTATTCATTACAAACATACGGTGAATTAATACTTTACTTATAGTTACAAATGCCTGCTTTATTGGTTGAAGCAAAAAGAAAAAAGATGTATGACTTGAACAGGAATCGAACCCGGTATACTTTACATATAAGTTATAGATTTTACTCACTCTCCCACACCGTCACTTGCTAAATTCGTGTGTCGTACGATATATGCGGCAAGTAGAAAACTTTAAGACAGTGTTTCTCCGTTATTTTTGGCCATTGCACTCTCCCAGTTTGTAATATCAACTCTTTAAACGTGCATTACCACCTCCCAAAAAATGACCTCGAAGTTCACTTACCAAACTCTGCCTTCTCCTTGTTAGACAAAGAAAATAACAGCTCACTCAATAGCATAATTTGTATTGCCAGATCAAAACACACAGTGCTAGCCTTCATATAATTTCCTTCAGCCAAATCTACCGTATTGTTCAGAAATCCCACTTTCTCAAAGTAGATCTTCCCATGTACGGCAACATTTCTATAATAGAAATGCAATAACTGCAATCAGGTTGTGATAGCACATTCGGAGGACCCAAAGAAGTTAAATTCGGCGTATCATTAATAAATATTTTACAGTTCTAATGCTTTATTACTATTATTTTCATTCAAGAGTCCTAAGTCTATTACATCTATTCAGGGACCTGATTTCACTTTGATTTGCGTCATTAGAGCTCGAATTTTACGTTTCAGTTTGCGATATATGGAATTACATATTGATTTTGTGAATTTACTAGATAACGACACAGGTTTTACGTTTTGCAATAGTGTGTTATCTGAGACTTTCTTTACAGACTCATCATCATAATAGTTTTTCTGCAATCGCAAATTTTAGGTAGAAAGACTCAATGAAACAAGAGGTCTACTGCAAATACCCTCAAATAACAGATAAGAAAAGCAAAAATGGCATTTTTATTTGGTAATTTGTTAGGTTAATAATAATAATAATAATAATAATAATAATAATAATAATAATAATAATAATAATAATAATAATAATAATAATAATAATAATAGTCGTCAAACCTATTTTAAAATTCCGATAATGTGTGCGTGTTTTGCTTCCCACGTCCTGGCAATAGTTATGTTTAGCTCATGAGGTACCAACTTTCATATTTCTTCATAACTAAATGTATGTTACAAACCTAAGTCATAAGTCTTGCATTTCCACAACTCAAATAGGTGCATGTATATGCTGTAAATACAGGGTCAAACAGGCCCAAGAGGCAGTTTAACAAGCGAATTAGTTAACACAGAGCCCGCCACTCCTTCAGTATCTTCAGTCAGCTTTTAGTGGCGTGACGATAAGTGCCCAATAACGTCTGATACGTGAATCCTTATTGTATGAGTTAGAACTCGAGTATAACGCTGTGGTAGAAACCCAAAACATTTGTCATACAGAAGGAAAAAGTGCAATGAACCACAGCACAGCAATTTGTTGGTTCCAGAAATTTCATGCAGACAGTAAGAATGTCGAAGATGAGCCAAGGGCCGTAGCCTCAGGGAAACAAATTCTGAGATCAAACAAGATACCATTGAGGAATGTCCATTTACCAGCACACGATGACTGTAGAAACAAATCGGCATATTCTAGTCCACTATAGGGGTCACTTTCACGAACACAGTGAAAACCATCAAAAGTTACCGTATTGTGCCACATGAGTTTACCCCAGCTTACTCCCGGAGGAGAGTGGATGTGTGCTGACAATTACTGCAAAATCCACGTAATGTGTGTTTCCTGAAACGAATTGTCATATGCGATGATGTTATTTAGAATGTTCAAAAATAGTGGTTGAGCTAGGGTCAACTTCCAGAACCGTTAGTCAAACAGGGCCGTTTCGAATATAAAGTCATGCTCTGTGCGTGGCTGAGCTACGACGGCGTAATTCACTTTGAAAATGAAATGAAATTTTTGAGTTTTACGTCCCACGGTTATGCCGGTTTGGCTAAAGGAGACGGTGATTATGAGAAATGAATGAAATGGTGGAATGAAGAAAGTGGGAGGAAACGGGAGAACCCCGAGAAAACCCACGCACACGGTGTTTGTCCACCACAAAGTTCACTTGGCGCGAGCAGGGTTTGAGCCCGGAACCCCAAGCACCAGAGGTGAACGCTCTACCACTGAGCCACCGCGGCCCCCGTAATTCACTTTGAGTTCGTACCTACGATCAGACCATTAATGCCAACCCTTATTTTGAACAGTTGGAGTTGATATACGCTGTACTACGCCAAAAATATCCTGCATTGGTGAACTGAAAGCGTGTCCTGGTGCAACAAGATAATGCAAAACCACACTCGACTTGAAAAGCGCAACTAAAACTCCAGGAACTTCATGGAATTGAACTGATACCACATTTAGCATATAGTCCAGATCTTGCCTTTTCAGATCACTACTTCAGATTACTTCGGTCCGTAGCGCACTCCTAGATATCACAATGTTTCCCAACCAACAGGTAGTGGAAACAGCAGTTACTGATTTCTTTGCCTCTTCGGACAAGATGTAGTATCGAAGTGGTTTCGAGGAATTGGTAGGAAGATGTCTGCAAACAATCTAACATGAAGGACCTTACTTTGAATGTTAACCTGATTCAATTGTACTTGAATAAATACAGGTATATTGTGTAAAAGAATATTGAAAGATTTATGACTCGTCTTTGTAGTAGACTACATCATAACTGATTTAGGAATTGGCTGAGGCTACGTATGAGCATTTTTTTCTTTTTAACCTCTCCTCGTGTCTACATGGAATTCACAATGTCTATATGTGATTTAAGTCCCATGTAACCGAAAGGTGAGTGCAAGTGATTACCATAAGCGTGCGTAACTAAGATGTGCTGGGAGGATAAGGCCCTCTAAAACACCGTCGGCACTTTCGAAAATTTTTATTGATTGACAATAATGTGTTAAGTTTGTAGTAATTTACGTTTACGTTCAATGCTGCGTTTTTATTTTGTATACTTAATACTAAATCCATTTCCCTTCCCCTGCCCCTCTAACACTGTTTTCTGCATACAGCTTTTCAGGCCGGTAGCCAGCTCAAAAATGTACGAGGGTCCCGGCTGAAGTTAGGGGGAGCCAAATAAGACCATATTATAGTTCATCACCATATTATAGTTCATTTGCTAGCTTACCGTGAAAATTTCACGGGAGGCAGCAAAATTTTAGAGGGGCCTGCCCCCTAGTTCCTTTCGATACGGGCCTGCAGCTTTTAAATATGGATATCATAAAGTTGCTGCTACACGGTGACAGTGAGTGTGAATTCTTCAATTGCGCCTTTTAAATCAGGAGATGAAACCTCAAATATGCAAAGGAGTGATTGCTAGTAAGTTGCGAAGCATAGTGCAAAGGAGGTTAAAAATTAGTATTGCGCACGAGACGAAATGACTTTTCGAAATAAGACATTAAATGAGACAACCTTTTTTCAATATTATATTACTCGAATAGAAACAGTGGTTTTACGACCCTTTTCGCAACGAGCTAGCCTTAAATCTCGTCTCTTGTTCAACTGCTATTCTGAATGAATTTCAAAACACGAGAATAAACAATATTATAACTAGATAATATCAAAGATGTTTTCAATTCTCCCAAGTGAGGGTCTATGCCACACCTACCAAGATCTAGTTACGCCAATGATGATCAAGAGTTCGACTTCCAGTGGAAACATATTTTTAGTGTCAAGATTGGGAAGCAATTAGAAAGTTACCTGAATTATTGCAAACTGACTAGAAAGCCAGAATTAATGATGCTGAGAGAAAATGCGCTGATTACACATTACTTAGTTTAACATACGCTAATTGATCATAGGCTGTTTGTGAATTCTAATGTCAAGGAATTTACTGTTTATTATTTATTTATCTTTAAAGTTTTACAATCGAATATGTAATTTCATCAATATTGTGCTCTATATTTAATAGAGTTGTCCATTAAAACATTTTAATGGAGTTATGTAGTTTTTCCAGCATCACATTCTACTGTATTTGAACAGGGGTAAATAATCTAATTCAAATGATTTTCTTTTAAAAATTTAAATAACATTTTCCAGAAAACTATTTGAGTTTATCGTTTTAAAGCTTCGTCTGAAAGTAAAACTCCTGGTCTAATTTGCCATGTAGTAGGTATTATGTATCTCGTCGTGAAATTTGATACTAATGACTTGACTAATGGATGAAGTCCATTAGTGAAAGTTACTCGAAACGTAATTCAGTTAGTTGTTCGTTGGCTTTTCGTAATTTTCTTCCTTCTAAGTCAATTTGCAGCTTTTGCATCTCACATAAAATTCTAATGAGAAGGAAACTGGAGCACAATGTGTTTAAATGAATTCAGAACGGTATTTTCAGTTCCTCTCAGAGAATAGAAATACTCGCTTATTATTACGCTTAAAGCGAAAGTGATATCATCTTCTTTCATCCTAATATGAATCATATCATGACTGTTTCTTTCAGTTGTAAGGTTTCACTTAATTATAATCTGTATGCTTGTTTTACCTCCCGAAAAAAGTAAATAAAAATCTAACAGTACTATGTGCATCAGTGTTGGGAGGATAGGATAATATATCCCCAACATTGATGCACTTAGTACTTGTAACTCTATCTATTAATGTGACACTGATAGCAATATGTCCTTCGCTAGTAGGAGAACCTATTTAGCTGATAGAAGTATGTATGTGTTAGAAAAAGACACAGCACAACAAATAGAATATGTTGGTTAACATTATAGTTCTTACATATAGTACATAAATAAATACAAGTGAGTTTCGTTTCATAGTGTGAAACTACAATAGTCTTCCAAACTATGAGAATTCAACACTCAAACTCGAAGTACAGGGTGATTCAAAGAAACGGGAAAATTTTGAAAGTTGTATTGGCAACAGTGGGACTTTGGTAACATTGAATAACGTTCGCCAGCCTGTCAATGACACCCTGTCATTTACTTGTCATGAATGCTTGGAATGGTGCGAAACATGCTTTCGCGATCAAAGCGTTTTACAGGAACAACGGTAGTGTGGAGGGGGACACGTAGAAATTTTCGATCTCATTTTAATTTAGGACGCCACGGACACAGCCCCATGCCGCAAGCGTCGGTGGACCACTGATGAGCAACTAATGACATCTCGCTAAAAATTAGCGGCTTCGCAGCGACGATCAGCGGTGGTCCCACATTCGTTTTGAAAATATATCACCAGCGACTGTAACCAACCGGTTACAGCATATCTACGTCTTAAAATTCTCTTTTTAAACCATGTCCCTATGCCGATAACTTTTGGAACGCACTGTATAGTATTGGAAGATATAATTAGTTTTTACTGTATAGACTTTTCTAACCCACATATAAAATCCACCTTTCGATTTAATTAATAGTATATTTTTTTTAAGTTTTAGGATTATTACGTGCGTAGGTTTATAGGAAATAATTTCTTTTCTTTATTCGTCATTTCTTTATAACTCTTTCTCATATGTGAGCATCTCACTTGTACAGTTGTAAAGTACACATTATTACTTCAAGGCAATTCATATTTTAGAAATTGGATAAAATTTCTCTCAAATATTTGCCAATCCCAAGTTAGATAGGATACTTACGACCCCCTCAGTCCAATAACAAACATATTCTGGTTAGAATCAGTTTTATCTAGTTTTAACAATTTTTTACTTGATTTTGTATAACGCCGCTCGATATTTCTGTGCCGTGATTGGTAGTTGCCCCAAAACCTCAATGTTTTGGCACATTTTATGTAGCTTTGGTGAGAACGCGTTGAGGAAACAACATGTCAGAAAGTTAAGCTCCGAAAATTTTTACGAAAATTGGAGGAATTACTGTGTAACAAGTTAATATGCATCTAAAATATGTTAGATGAAACTGCTTTTGAGCCATAATAGGACAGGATTTGTGGGAAAACATCGTAAATAAGGCAGGAGAATGATGAAATACAAAAGTCCATTTAGCAAAACCCATGAATAGGAAGTCGATCATCACGGACAGGTGCAGAGTAGAAATTGAAGTTTAATTTCAGTTTTGTGATCAGTTAAACAGAAATTCGGAGATTTATTTCTTTGCCTTCAACATAGTCCTTTACCCTATACAGTTTAGTAAGGCGATAACCTGTCCACAGGTTAGTTTAGCTTTCTGTTTACTAATTTTGTGTTTAGTTTTAGGATATAGTGGTTAATATTATTCTTGTAAGTTTTGATGTAATTTCTAAAATACAAGAGTAATTTTATCGTGGGGAGCTGCTACCTACTTTGATTTGCCTATTGTTCACTTCAGTATGATGGGTTGAAGAAAGAATCTGAGGGTTCCTTTCCGTCAGAAAGGGGCCTTCTCAACCCTCTTTTGGCTTAATTCGGTCAATTCAGAGTCAAAATGTAATTTTTTAGTTTAAAATTTGATTAATTTTTCTGTTCCTCTCTCATTAGAATTAGTTTAAGCGATGTCAATTTCTTGAATTTTCATATAAAGTTAATAGAATTTCGTAGATTTCTATTTTTGTGTGTATAACATGTATTTCTATGTGTAGTTATTGCATGGAGTATTTTATTTAGTGAAAATAGTGTGTGAATGGAAATATTGAAATTAATGCTGTGATGATAATAGTTTATTTATTCTATAAGTTTCATATCTGCGAGCAGTATAAAATTTAGTACATGAGTTCGTATAGTTTCGTTTCCATATAATGAATACTTGTTCAATTGGTTTAGATAAGTGCGTTTAGTTATTAGTACAAAGTTAAAATTCCGATGTTCAGTTTTCCTAGTTGCAGTACAAGTTTTATTACTGTACAATAGCACCTTTTAACGAGAAACTACGGTCGCGCACTTTGTAAGTCAGTTGTTTGCAATGATCTATGAAGATAAGTAGGTACGTAATGTTTAAATCATATATTTTCTTAATACTCGTATTACATAATTTTGATGCATATTATAACAGTAATAGATATCCAATTAGCGAAAAGATGAAATTGAGCAGATATAACAAATAAAATACAGTTCTGACATTGTAAGTATAGTTTTTAATATATTTCATTCTGCTCTGGTCAAAACTGTGTTTTATTTGTTACTCTACTTATCCAGAGCCATGGAGTTTGTTCATTTTTATGAGCAGATATGTAGAAATTTTCATACACTTCTGATGTTAAATAGCTGAATAATATTGAAAATTAACTTTACTGTGTCTCTTTATAGCAAACAACTGTTCGGAAGCAATAATAGTAAATAAACATTAGTAACTGTTTGTAGCTCGTAAACTGTTATTATTTGCATATGTGTTAGTAATTAATCTTCGAAATATATAAAATAGAATCTCATCGTGTTTAGATATAAGTATAGCTGCGTAAATGCTGAATTATAGTGAGTACTCGTACATATATGAATGAGTGTTTGCAGTATAGCTTAGTTGTCAATGATAGTTTACATAATTCAGAGTAGGAACTTTTCGCTTAGCGAACCAATACGGAAGTTTTGCAGTTAGAGTAACTTTTATTATCAACGTAAACAAGTAGATAGTGATAAATCTTTCAGTCGTACATATGATATAACAAGTTACGAAGTGTAATTGTGTAGGAATATCAGTGAGTAACAACAAATGTAGTGCAGTTTCAAAACTTTCCTTGCATTAACCAATGTTTAACAACTTTTTAGAGTTTATAATCTCTATTCTACTATTCCTTCGAGTAGTAATACTCATTTTTAGTAGCGTATATACATGAATAGAACATGAATACTTCACGCAGTCCTGGGCATTGAGAATGTTTTGGTGTTTTGGGGAAGTATTCATATTATATATATAAATGAATGAATAAATAAATAACTAAATATGAATAAATAAATGATTATATATAAGTGTATTGTAAATGTCATCGAATAATAAGACACCGTTATATATTTGAGTGTAAGGCCATTTAAATTTCTCTTTTGCCACTAAGTTAGGGACGTATTTATATGTGCTTGTGTAAATGTGTATTGGTTTGGCAGTGGTTTACTGTAACGAAAGTCAGTATTGGAAGAGTGTTATGTTTATGTTTGGTCGCATTTATACTTCGGAATTTGAATATGTCGTTGCAATTTTCATAAGATAATAGCATCGCGAGTGAAATAAGTGTAATGAATCGTGAATGGAGTAATAGTGTGGTGTACAACTACTACGTTCAATTCTTTCTCTTCTTTCGTGTTGCACATATGTGTTGCATTAATAGCTCAAGTAAATCAGATATGTAGATACATACGTACATTAAGAATTTACTGAGTTGACGACACGTACAGTGTTTGCTTACTAAATATTTCAGTGCTTACTAAATATTTCAGTGCAAGATAAATACAGAATGTTATAGATAGCTGTTGAATCTTTGTGTAGCTAACACAGACGTGGGCCATTAATAATTGACTTACTTGTGCCGTAGTTTTCGTTTTTTCGATATTTTTCTTTTTTCTTCGTGCGTTATTTAGTATTACCAGTCGTATGAAATTAAGTTAATTACCCGTTACACATGTTATAGGACATATGATAATGAAATATTATAATTAGTACGGTAGTTTTCTTCCATAACAGGATGCAAAGTCATTTGTCTTTAAACTTTCATTTCTGCTTCTAAATTATGTAGTGATTGAAATTACTTGCACCTCAAGGCGTCACGAACCTTGCGGATTGGAGTGACTGACAAGATCATGACTTATATTAACTTGCTATTAAAATTATTTTATTTAATTTTTTAAAAATTTTTCGTTATCCCAGTTTATGATTGTCTATATCTTTCTGACTTTTAAACTATTTTCCTCTGCGCCTTAATCTAAGTTTTTCTCCTTTGCCGCTTGAAAGAATCTGATATTTTTTGTTACTTAGAAATCTCTAAATTAAAGAGACAGAATCCCCACCCCGGCAGGATCTAGACATAAACTGAGCGGTTTGGTGCCGGATACAGTTAATAGGTAATCATTTCACGAGGCTTCTCCCTTGCGAGATCGTTATCTAGAAGGCACGGACTCATACTTTGGCGCTCGGGACCTTCAGAGGCCGTATATTTTAAGGCCTACCCGTTTCGGCATATTAAGATAATGTTTTTGCTTTAATTCGACACTAGTCACAAAGTTTTTTAAATCCGAATACCATCTTAGCGGCATCTATTTTCTGTCTTCCTCTTCTCTGTATGCTTCTGTTTTCTTTCTTCTACCTTTCCTTCAATCTTGTATCTTTAAAGTTTTACTTTTATTTTTTAACCTCCCCTCTTTTTCTGAAGTTTCACGTAATCAATGCAGCTTTAATGTGTTCTGATCTTAGATACATTATCTAGAGGTTTAGTTAATTCGTATGGAATACTGAGAGTGATAATTCATATAGTTACGCACCTCCGTAATGTACCGTGAGACATTCATTAAAATAGCCAGTGGTTTTTCCTCTTTTGACCGGCAGTAGTCGTGAACGGATGGTCCCCGAATTTCTCACGCCTTTTTTCCTTTGAGATTACAAATAATATCAAGAACAAATTACGTTCTTTTACTAAGAAATATTGCTAACTTCAACATATAAACTTTCGGGTCCCGCTCATAGCTGTACTCGTGACTTTTAATTTTCCAAACAAAAGCAACTCAGAGTTGAAAATTTGTCAATTGTGTTTCTGGACCCACAAATAATTAATCATTTGCTTGAAGTTATACTATCTTTCTTTATATGAATTAAAATTAACAGTATTTTGTTTAAGAATAGCTATAAATTGCCTGCTTGCTACCCTTAAACCTAAGAGTCTCAAATTATTAGTGGTTGATGAATATAAACCGATATGTTTTGTGTGGTTACTCCTTTTGTTTGACAGATTTTCTTTAGTATTTGATGCACGTAAATGATTTTGAAATATAAACTGGACAATCAGCAGCGAACTGTGTAATAAAAGTGAATATATTGAAATATCGAAATTTGATAAATGTACCATGTTTGACTACGATAAAGTACAGTCACGAACATTAACAAATGGAGGCTGAAGCCATAATTTTTTATGGCTCCAACCTCCATTTATTAATGTTCGTGACTGTACAATGTAATGTTATAATACGTCGTTTTAATGTAAGCGAAGAGTTTCGTCATCTTCTCCAGTTAGCCTCGATCCGACTATTGCGTCTTGTTGCCATATTTTCGTAACGTTCATTTTGAGAATACCACTAATATACATAAGTGTTATTCTTTTACTATTTTGTGACACTACAGTTACATATATCTAATAGTTATGTACTAACATACATTAATTGCATGTTTGGGTGTAGTAGGCAGGCACGTTATCCCGATGTATAGTTACAATTTTCCATATTCACTTATGATACTCTAAAATCTGAATTCTTCGAAACTATTTAACCCCCTAATCGCCTTTGTAATTACCGAATCTTCACTATGATTACTCTCCATGTGTGCAAGCAAAAATAATATTGAATAGTGATATAGCAGTAAATCTTCAATCTTCTAAAATTATATAGAATTATTGAAAAGACCCTCAGTGTTCACATCGATAAATACTTGTCATTTGATTCAGTTATTCTTTGAGAATAGACATTAATCAATTAATTTGAAAGATAGAATCTCGAAACACGAAGATAATGATTTGTTTATTCGGAATGTGACTATTTTTTTTTTACTATTACAATATATATATGTACTATGGACGAGTGCAAAGGCTGATTTCATAAAGTATGAATACTCGATAAAGTCAGTTTAGTGAATCGTGCATGGACACTAAGATTTAGTGAAAGTGTGGACACGATCTATAATACGTACAAAGTAACCGAATCGCCGAGAAAGTTGGACTCGTTTTTTAATTTTTTTCCTTTTTCTTCTTCATAAACTAGACCATACAAAGGTTTTGAGTAATTTGTTTTACGAACGATTGTGCTAATAGCACTGAAAATTCGACGACTCTATGTAAACTTTGAATGCTGAAAGTCCAGCTACCTTCAGTACCTGTGCATTGTAACGTTGTTGTTTTAATAATCCCTAATTGTATTAAACGGGAGATTCTGATGCGCCGTTCGAGAGAACGAAATATGTCTGAATAATCTATTTGATTTGTCAAATTGAATGTCAAACTACATATCCCAATCTTAATATAAACCTTGTAAATTTAGCGATGTATTTAATTTCCTTGCTTCTTCTTGCTTTTCTTTATTAAATGTAACAAAATTGTATGAAACTGTAGTTATTTGAACTTTTCTTTCTGAAGCAGTAAGTAACCTAATTTATGTGTATCTATCTTGTTCGATATGGTATGAGTATGTGAGAAAGTGAATGAGTATTCTTTTTTATATATAAATTGAGAAACCTACGACATAAGGTAAAGATTAATAACTATTTCATTGCATGTATATTCTTGAAACATGTGGTTGTATCCGATGCATGACATAGGTCATGAAGGGTATATATCTTTCTGTATGATCAGATATGACGCTACGAAGCAAGCAAGAACAATGGAGTAAAAGTTGTGATTAAGTCTGGGAATCTTCAAGAACTTCAAACTACATAATATAACCTTCCAGTTGAATTTTGTTTTCTTTGCAAGTTCATGTATGATTTAACTGCTGAGTAAGAAACATCAAGTTAACAAATGATTACTTTTTGACTAGAAACAATGATTACAGAAATCAAAGTTAATATTTTTCACCTTCTGGGCTGGGTTTGAGTAACTTCAATTTGTGGATTTACTTGGATTTAGGTCAGAGTTGTACTGGATTAACATGTATTTCACAGCAACCAGGTAAACCTTGATTCTCAGGAAAACCAACGGGAATATAACGTACAGGTAATACATATTTAGATTCTTAACTATATTCCAACAATTATTTCTTTCTCTTCTTCTCTTCATCTTCTTTTCCTCCCTCTTTTATCTTCTTTCACGTTTACCATAGATCTTCCAAAATCTCTTTTCCATATATTTCTTTTCTTTTGACTTCTACTATTCTGAGACAACCTATTTAATTAGATTATTCTAACCCTTCTTTTCTTCTTCCTACCCTCCTTCTTCCTCTCTCTCCTTTACCTTCCCCATAACTTTATATTTTTCTCTCTTCGTCTTTCTCTATTTTAATAAACAGAATGACGTCTTAACTGGGAGTTATCACCAGTGTATGCGGTCAGTTAATTTAGATTCAGAGAAATCTTCAAAAATTCGATATCAGATGGCAGTCAAAAGAAACGCACATAAATTTTTAATAAATAATCAACAATACTTGTAATTAGACATGACGTTCAGTTCTTGTTTCCTCAGTTTTAATAGGCGACCACTTTTCTCTTACATATTAGTTTAATGATCATTAATTTCACGAGAGACAAAACGAAACGCCAATGAAGCACAAAATTACTGCCCAAAAATGTTAAATAGTCTATATGCGTGATTTGTTTACATTAAGGTGAGTCTAACAACACTAAAAAAATACCCCCGGGATGGGCGCACTTACCTTATGATTACTAGGCGCGTGCTCTTCCGACATCGCCAAGCAGGCGATGAAGAAATCTTCGCTTGTAGAGGGATAAATCGTTGAACTTTTTTCTTTTACTTTGGCCAATCCAAATGCTCCCTTAACCGTATATATTTGACTATAACAGTTTGGGATCAAATAAAATACGTTCGCCATGTAATTTTATAACAAAATGACGCGCGTCTATTTAATTTATTTCATAGTTCACCCTATTCACTTTCTAATGATCGGCGACAGTTGCCATCAAAATTCATACCATTATGCCCACTCATTTCGAGATTTTTCACATCATGATATAGAGGCAGGGACTACTCTTGATCCCCGGAGCTCACTTTAGGAACAATTCATCAGGAAAAAATAATAAACAATAAAACTGCATGCACATGACTGGCGGTAGTTCATGTTGGTTCCTTCGCGTTTCTCCGCTACGAAACAAAGGAGCGCGGACCCACATGAAATCCTCGCTGCTATGCGGTGGTAACTTCAACTCTAGTTATCTGTTTCGAGTAGACAAAACCCTCCCGCCAGTGGCACACTAGCGGCAATCCTTTGACACGTCGCTATTTCGACGATCGACATTTACCGGCAAGTGGGCCGCTAGGTGTTCGCAAAGTTTATGGCAAGGGGAAGACAATCCTTTGGAGCTACATCAGGGTCCATTGCACAGTAACAAAGTTGCTGTGTGGTGTGCTATGTCATCATACGTTGTGAGGGCCCCTATTGTTTTGAGAACGAGAATGGCCATGCGATTAATTCACATCGAATCGTTACATCGCATGCTTGAAATCTTTGTTGTGCAACAACTACAAAGATTTCCACACATTATTGACACAGCCTGGTTTCAACAAGATGGATCAACGTCCCATACAGCACGAATATCGATGGCTGCTGGACGCCCATTGTTTCGAGAACGTGCAATTTCGGAAAATCGGTGACATTCAATGGTCTCTCAGATCCCCTGATTTGTCACCTTGTGATTTCTTTTTCTCTATTCTAAAATGGCATTATTTTTACTATTAAATGAGATTAAAAATGTTTTCATGAAATGATTTAATGTTCAAAATTTCCCGTTTTTTTAACCAACCTGTAGTACATCTATATAGCTACTGGTTGCAATAGATTACATAAGATTAAAGATAGAACCTGTTTTTCGGATGTTGAATTTATATATATATATATATATATATATATATATATATATATATATATATATATATATATATATATATATATATATATATATATAATAAACATACTCGACATCGTTTACTGTTTTTATTGTATAACAATAAAAGTTGAAACCAAAAGTCGTTTATTTAAACCACTTTCGATTTGAATAGACGATTAAGAGAGGAGATAAAACCTATTCTTGGACGCTAAATCGATTTTTTAAAAAAACAATTCTCAATATCTTTTATAGTTTTTGTTCTATGAAAATCTGAAACCAAAAATACTAGTAAATTTAATTACTTCAGGTTTAGATATAGTGTTGCGGGTTGTGATGATACATATAAATACTTGAGGCGCTATATCGATTGCAAAAACAGTTTGTTGCCATTTATTACCATTTCTGTTCTATGGTAATACCTTTTCAAATCGGAAGTGGTTAATTTGAACCACTTCCGGTTTGAACAAGGAGTTAACGGAAAAGATTCAGCGTTTCAAGACAACATATCATTACTATCCATAACACTTTACCTATGGAAGTTGTTCAAATATATTATTACTTCGGTCTCAATACAGATTTCGGGGTTTTTACAATCGATTCACCATCCCAAGAATACTTATGTTCTATCTTTTCCGTTAACCTTCTGTTCGAAACAAAAGTGGCTCAAATGAACCATTTCCGGTTTCAAAATTTATCACCATAGAACAGAAATGTTAATGGGTAGCAACAAACGGATTTAGGGTCGTTATAGAACATTTCACAACCCACAACACTACCAAAACTGGAAGTGGTTGAAATTTATTACCGGTTTCAATACAGATTTGTATAGAGCAAAAACGGTAAGAGATATTGTGATCCGGTTTCTTGCAATTAAATCAATTGCCAATAATAGGTTCCATCTTTCCGACTCACGCTGTATTCAAACTGGAAGTTGTTCAAATTAAACATTTTCGGTTCAAAAACTCATCACCATAGAACAGAGAGGGTTATACTTTGTAGATAGCGACAAACTGTTTCTGCAATCGGCACAGCGTCTCAAGTCTATGTATATCATCACAACCCGCAATACTATATCTAAACCAGAAGTGGTTGAATTTACCAGTTCTTTTGGTTTCAGTATTTTATTGATGGAAGGCTGATTATAGTCAGTAGTCTTTGTCTCCGTTTGTACCTTACGCGAATCTACCATATTCATATCGCCGACCTGAAGTTTTTATTTTTTTCTAAAGAGACGTTTTCGTTCTTTAACCTATGTTTTGTTCCCTTTTTGTTGTTTCGATTAGTGTTAACATGACATAAAAGTTGTAATGACTCGGATGTTCATGGTTTGGCCTGGTTGCAGGATAAACCGACCTTGTAGACTTCTTGCAGAAATAACAATTCATTTTGAGATCGTTCTTGTGGCACACTCGACACGACTCTTAAGCTGGCCAAACTAAACTAAAAACTAAAATGAAAGACGGATTTCTTTAACCTCACTATGATCAAAGAAACAGTTGCACGACAGTGTTGGTAGAGTATCTAATCTTTCCCCGACCTTTGATTTTTTCGACTTCTGGGAGACCTCGTGAATGAAAGATGAATTCAACTCCGGAACTGCATAACTTTGCAGAACTTTGAAGGTACAACTAACGGCTTTTTTGAACATATCTGTATTAGATTTCATTTCCTTGCCAGATGTTCAGATGTTCTTTATTTTATATGTGTTCGCAGCTATTAGCTTTTCTCAATGGACCACGACCCTCTATACCGGTTAAGCAGAGAAAATGAAATTTTTTGCGTTGATTCTGAGATCCGTATTACCCCTCAGCCATACACGTTGTCCAACCTTACAAGGATTTTTTTCTTCCCCTTTGTCATAAACCTTTTTGTATTTCTTATGAGTTTCGTTTGTACTTTATTTCCTCTATCAAGAGCAATCTGCATCCTTCGGGAAATATCATTTACATAATTGGTACACACTTCCTCTTCATTTTCTTTCTAGAAATCAGTTGGTCTTTTTCTTAATTCTGGCTTACTAAGTAAGGAATGAGTGGAATCCCTCCTGAAATGGAGTTTAAACGACATGTATTCCATAGCCTTACTCACTCTTGATTTTAACGCAAATTTGATCATCTTGATATCTTTACTTCAATTTTGATGGTGCTTATTAGATAGATAGGCCGAGGACAGTTTTCACATCCTTTATGACGTCTTCAGCGCGGTTCGATTTTGCCTTACAAGAACTTCTGTTAGAATACCTTACGCTAATAACTTTCAGATGTTCACATATATTTTTTTAGGTAAATATTGAATGATTGCGACGATAGTATCCGAACTCTGAAAATATATTAAAGATGTAAGTTATCATTACTTTTGAGGTGAGCCTTTTGACGGGATACAAGCCTGGAGAAAGCATCTACCAATACTAAACAATACCTGTATCCTTCCTTGTTAAAGGGAGTGCAACTTCTCATAAAATCTTGAACATCCCTTCACATGTTGGGCCAAAAATAGTGATTTCTGACTTTCCTATATGTTTCTGAAAATGATGGGTAGTCAGACTCTCTTGCAATGTGCACACTATAGCAAATTGATGTTTTAAGAATAGAGGGTAACCAAAACACTTCATTTTCTTCCCCTTGAAAATATATACGGCACATGAGAATACCATCATCTGAAAAATATGTTCGGTGATCTAACTTCCTAAAACTACCTCGCATCCATCTGGAGAAATTTTCACCTTCCTTATGCTCAAATTTAATTAGCTTACTAAGCAAGGAATCTACTCGCTGATATTCCTTTATTTTCTTCGAATTATTTGAGTCAATTAAAGTGCCATCCTTTTCATCACTTCTTTTAAATTCCTTCGAAAGCATACATAAGGTAGCTCTGCCAAAAGCTTTCTTTTCCTGACTCAGAGATATTTATCTCACGTAGCTTTGGGAAATTTCTCTCCCTCTTTTCACCTTCATTTGTTTCTATACTTCATTCATAGCCTTCCTTCTATTAAATTCCCTTATTAAAAGATCATTAGAAGGAGATCTTAAAAGTCTATAACTCCCTTGTCTTCAGTACAAACTTAAATAAACCCCTTGTCATCCTCTTCTATCGTCAGATTTTCCTCGGCTTCTTTTGAACCTTAAACTCTGGTCCTTCTGCGTATCCGCTCTCGATTCTAGATACTTTCTGCTATTACGGAAGTGTAGAACTACAGGGAAATGAAGAACATGGGTGGTCCAACGTTGGGTTAATGCAAGATATTTTGTTAGCAAAATGAAGCACTTATTGTCGGTATACACATGTATAACCAGAGCATTAATTAAATAGACTTCAAACTCTTCTAATGAGATGACTAATTTTTAACAATTCCAAAATTTAAGAAGTCCCTTGCCAAATTTAAAAGGAAAGCATCAATGTAACCATATCTTATGAAAGACAAGTGCAGTAGTTTTAATCTCCTTGTGTTCCTTGTTTGAAACTTTTGATTGTATTGAGGTCATTAAAAAAATAATTTTCTTAGTCTTAAAAATAAATCGTCTGGTACTAAATTTACGCTTACACATTTGCAGTAAAATGAAGATAACAATAAGTTCTACGTATATGTAATAAGTTGCAAATAGTTTTATGACTGATTACTTTAATTCGAATTACATTAACGGACAATGATGGCGCGAGTCATGGGTCACAACTTTTGTCCGGGTCATCTGGGTCTAGTGTTCTCATGAGACAAGATTTCAGGTTGTCTTGTCTCGTCTCGTGCAAAGCGTGTCTCGTCTCGAATTGTTCTGTCTTGTCTCGTTTACGAGACGAGACACGGAAAATGTCTCGTTTCGTATTAACAGTAGAGCGTCTGAGGCCCACAAAAAGAGCTGTTATGCCAAGTAGTTAAAGTTAGAACTTTTAATGAAGTTTGGTTTGGTTAACAGAACACAACGCGACTACAATCTTCCAACAACGACTGCTTAGTTTTGACTGAACCAGTAATGAATTACTACGACAGAAATATTTGTCAATATTGTCGGTACAGTCGAAAGGCAAACCTTCCCCACTTATTCTGAAACCCCTTTCTTAGAATCTCTGGCGCCACTTCAACAAATAAGGAGACCTATGTGACTTCCGGGTTTAAAAAATGGCTTAGGTTCGAATAACATCATAAAACAATTTTGAAAAAACTAAATTTTATTGTGAAACCAGCATCCTTTCAAAACTCAGTACCGTATAAGGCTGACGTTTCTGTCTTTGTTCGGAACAAGAAAGTTCATGACACAATAGTTATTGACGAAACTGCCATTAGAAGAACTTGTACTTCTATAATAGGATTTTTATACACAGATATCCCCACCAGCCCTGGGAATGAAACCTTAGGAAAAACTGATCTCGATGAATGCTTTAATATTGTACTTCAATCTGGAGTCTGGGTGTCACTTCTCAGAATCGCCCTGTCCCGGAGACCCAGATCGGCCAGATGATTCGAACAGATTCGGCAAGCCGGAACCAGCAGAAATATCAGCACTGCAATATCACTGGAGAATTTTATAGTTGATTAATAATGCTCACCACTAAAGCTTGAACATTCATTTGTTTGATTCACGATATCACATTTCTTCATCATGAAGTTATGTCTTGAATGTTTCAAATATAATTACATGTTTAGTTGTGTCGCCATACGGAAAGATAATACAGTGTTTTTTCAACATAGACTTTACAGAAAGATTTAACGAAACATGTTTGGGTTTTGCGGCATCTTTCGTATTTTAAACGACATATTTAATATTAAGCTTAGTTCAAACTAAAATTTCTTTGATGTCCGCTATTCAATTATTAATTATTAATTAAAAAAGTCGAAAGAAACACTAGGAACTGGTCAATAGAAAAGGTGCCCTATACCACGTTGACAACACCATACCGCACAAGTTTTAATGACTCGTTAGAAATTGCGAGAACGTGCCTGTTAAAGTTTAATGCACACTGAGAAAAATCCGCTCTCCGGAGAGCGGTATATCGTACAAATATACGGAATCCTCTTGCTTACTATTATACTAATAAGAGAACAATACAGCTATCGTTAATGAGATACAGGTGCGCACCAAGAATTTTTTTGTCGGGAAGGGTCCAATACTACAAGACATTACGTCTATTTAGCATTGAAATGGTGTTATTTACACCCGAAAAGACGATAAGTAATTATTAAGTGTTGTACCTATATTTTCACAAGAAATGATAATATTTGACTGTTTTGTAAGGAAAGAAAGGCTATAGATGAAGTGTAAGATCAAATCTTTAGTGTTGGAAATAGGATTGGGTAAGAAGTGCTTAGAAATATGTGAATGTCCGTTATGTAGTTAAAGAAACAGTCGGTACTAAGGGGTTACAGAATTATGATGGATGTGTAAGTTGATGTTTACGGTACGAGTTATTATGAAGATCCTGTGAATAGTAAATATGTAATAGCTGTGGAATGGTCAAAATGAATGATGATGTTTAAAGAGTGAATAGGGCACAGGTTTATAATAAAGAATTATTGAAGAACGCAAGTGTTTCTTGTATACATAATAAGATTGAATATAGTTACTAAGAGGATTAGACATATATAGATTGTTACATCCTTTGGCTATGTTTTAATATTTTGAGCAGTGAATACATCTGTTGTTGTTTTTTTTTTTTTTTTTTTTTTTTTTTAGTACTAACAATTGGCGTAGTCGATTTGAACAACGCTTCATAAGGCAAAGATTATGACAACTTTTCCGAGTGTTGAGCAAGAGCAAAGTTATAAGATAGCCATAAACAACTCAGACATTAGGTGTAGCAAATGGGCGTATCGTTTCAAATTTCATTCGTTGAATTTGAAACAAGGGAAGCAAAGTGTTAGGCAGTTCATAACAGATCTTGAGAGTGTTGTTGCAGCTTGTGCATTTGAACAATTTGAAGAACTAGCTTTGTGTAACCAATTAATTTTTGGATTATCTAACAATCAAGTCCGCAATGCTTTACTGTCTACAGACAATTTGTCGTTTTCGCAAGCAGTACAACTAGCTTGTGATAGGGAGAGTTCGAGCGTTCAAGTTTATGCTAATCAAACACAAAATAGCCAGCATGAGTTACCAGCTGTTTGTCAACGGTGTTCGTATCGGTCAAAATATCAACAATGGAAGTTTCCTTGCGGAAGGTGTAAGAAATATCATGAGTTTAAGAACTGTCCGGCCTATAAAAAGTAATGTTTTTCTTGCAATGGAAGGAATCATTTCGCCTACGCATGTAGACATAAAAAGGTTTCAAATAGTGTTCAGCCAATAAAACAAAAGCCAACAGTAGTCATGCAAGGCAGTAACAATGGTAGTGGTCAAACAAATAATATGGTTATCAATTCTAACAGCCCGTTGTTAAGTGGGAATGTAAATGGTGACAGCTTTAGGAAATTAAACAAGAATGGTGTTGGTTCTCATATAACAGTGGACCAGTCTACTCTAGATTTGGTTGTAATGAACTCAGTAGTACAGAATGAGAGGAAAAGTTGTGAACAAGGCAATACAGAAATCGATCACAATGAAAAAAGTCAAGAAATAGACAATAATCCACAGGTAATAAGTGACTGTGAGGTTAGAGCAGATTCTGAACTGCAAGACAAGGATGGACAAATGACAACGTATGGGAAGAAAAATAAAAGGAAAGGAAAAAAGTGTAAGAAAGTTTCGGAAAACCAAACCACACATACTTCGGTAGATAGCAAGTCTAGTTCGTCGGAGGTTATTACAAGCAAGAATACGGTAGAAGTGGTGAAAGAAGCAAGCGAAAAAGTTGAAGAGCATAATATGGAAGAAGAAAAAGAAAAAAAAAACAACTTGTGGAACAGAACAATTGTAAATGTAAAGTGGAATGGATGCAATTGTTGGCAGAGGAATTTAAAAAGAGAGATAATGATCTTGAACGACTTAAAAAGTGGAATGAAATATTTGAGAAGTTGAAAAAACGTGAGGAAGTATTAGAGCAAGTGCAAGTAGAGATAAGAAAAATAAAGAAAAAACTGGAGGTAAATGCATTGAAGGTTGAGAATTTGGATAATAAAGTAGCAACCTGGTATATGCATTTGGATAATAGACTGAAAGAGGCTTCCAGGTCATAAGAGTGTTGATTCATTGTTAGATAGACTGTGGAGAAGGTTTGGTAAAAATATTGACTCATTAGTTTGTTAGGTTAGGTTGAATACCGGTACTATTGATTTTGAAATTAGAATTAGGTATAGATTGACTTTATAAGGGATGTTATAGTCATAGGATTATTTTGTTTTATTAGGGTAGATTCTTCTTTTGTACAGGGGGAGAATTGCTGGAAATAGGATTGGGTAAGAAGTGCTTAGAAATATGTGAATGTCCGTTATGTAGTTAAATAAACAGTCGGTACTAAGGGGTTACAGAATTATGATGGATGTGTAAGTTGATGTTTACGGTATGAGTTATTATGAAGATCCTGTGAATAGTAAATATGTAATAGCTGTGGAATGGTCAAAATGAATGATGATGTTTAAAGAGTGAATAGGGCACAGGTTTATAATAAAGAATTATTGAAGAACGCAAGTGTTTCTTGTATACATAATAAGATTGAATATAGTTACTAAGAGGATTAGACATATATAGATTGTTACATCCTTTGGCTATGTTTTAATATTTTGAGCAGTGAATACATCTGTTTTTTTTTTTTTAGTACTAACATTTAGGCTATATTTATAGTTTCTCTGCCAAACAAGTAAAGTTTTGCTAAAAAAGTATATAAATGTATCTTGACTTATGAAGTTTGGGGGTGGTCCGGACCCAGTGGGCCCCGCGTGGAACGCCCCAGATGAGATGACATAAAATTATCATTAAATCTTAAAATCGAAAAATGTTATTCCGCTGAACAAGATAATATATCTAAGGATAGATTCATCTGAGGATAGATAGTTCATAATATAATTTGTTAAATGTGTGTAAATAAATGGCATAGAGTTCTTTCTATAATGTGAACAGGAACAACAATAAAGAAGAAATGTTAAGTAGTTGTAATTTCAAGGCTCCGTTATTCACTGTAAGTTAATTACGCTTTCCGCGAACAATTAGTGATTGGCTTGTGTTTCGGTGGCAAGGAAAGCAATTTCCTAATAAAAGCAGAGGATAACTTAATTTTGGTAAGAAAAAGTTCGAAATATGCTAGAAGTAACTTGATTTTTTGCAAATAAAATAAACATCAAACCTTCATCTTAATCTTTCCTTGACCTAAATTGACATAATTTTATGACACACATTGAAAAAAAGTTGTTTTATGTATTCTATACTAGTGCATATACAAGACTAATAATTTTGTGACATACTTTTGTTGTATGTGGTTCGGGGTTGGATTCTCGGTGCGAAATCAGTGAACACATTATGGTGGTTCGAGTTTCACCTTAAACTGTACGTACATTTTTACTTAGCGTTAAAAAAGAGACGCTAAACTCAAACAAACAACAACTTCTGTGACTCAGACAAATGGATCCAAAGTAGACTATTTTCCCAAATTTATACACCATAATATATATCTAAACACTGAATATGGATAACGCATGGATATAGATATAGATATAGAAAACAGGCATCAACGTGGTCTCTAAAAATACGAAATGTTTGGGAGCGTGCTCTGATTTCATGATGAGTCTATAATTGTGTACTATTTTAAAATAGAAACTTATAATTCAGTGGGCATACAGTGGGAGGTATTTTCAATACCTTTAGTAATCACTGACCTAGCACGAATCACTATTTTAAATTTTTTTAACCTTGAGACCAGAAGACTGTAGTAGTAAGATAACGAGACACGAATAGAACTGATGTTATCTAGAGTTCCTTTTGTCCGTACGAAATCCTCTTAACTTTGAAACAGTTCTATTTGGCCACAACACGCAAATAGATGCCTTTAAGTATATATATTGATCAAGATCCAATCGTAATAACCGACTTACTTTTCTATCAGGAAGTTCTACGTTCAACTCTGATTGAACGTTTCTCTCTGATCTCCCTGTCGGAATATTATTTGATCGTAATGACAAGAAAATCAAATCACAATACTTCACACTTTTCGTCACGAAATAGAGTCAAAACCAAGGATCCTTTCTGCACCTCTTTGATTTCATAGAAAATGGTTGATATCGACTGGACGCCACAAATGATTATGTAAATATTACTCTTAAAAGCATTTTCTTTAAAAATCTAACTTAGATATAAGTAGACAGTCCAGTGATTTGATACGAGAGGTGATGGTGTGGTAGGGAACGCTATTTACTGTGAACATTGATCCTGCATGGTGGCATGTGTGTCTGAGAACGGATTGAAACCCTAGTCGTCGTTCGGAGCCCACGTTACTTGTAGGTCTCTTCTTCATAAAAACGCAAGACCCAAAATCTCAGAATTGAATGTAAGTAGTGCCTTTAAGATTTTGTAGTACCTAAATTCTCTTCGGCACACAGAAAAACTAAAGTATTTTCAAGTCTTTCGCAAAAATTATTCCCAGAAAACTTTGTAATGGATTTTGCCAGTCTTTCCTTTTCCCCGCTAACATTCTCTCCCCATCAAAAGCATTACATAAGGCATGATGGCATGGTTAACCTCTTGAAATTAAAAGAAGCTCAATAACTTATTACCTACGGTAACGGAGGGTAGAGACAAAATAATTTTCATATACTACTTTAACGCTTACATTGTGTTGACTGTAAGGGTAAAGGGAGGAGACAAGCAGTATTGCAAATTACTTATCAAGATATTTCCCCATAGAGTGCTAAAACTGTTTTTAATATTAGTGCAACTTAATTACGCACTTCATTACATGAACACAGTTTTATTTTAAGGCTTTATGATCAACTATGTACTTAGCACTCGTTACTATTCAAGTGATTCTGGTAGCTATCAAGAAAGTCGCTAAAAATGAAATTAATGTTTCCCTCGTTTGTAATAAAACACTGTTGTATTTTTAAATTACTTCGTTTCAAAAATACTGTCATCATTTTCTCTGTACGGAACCTCCACCACTATTGATGTTATGTGTAAGTCTTTGTTCAAAATAAAAAATGCGCCTTTTAAACACTTAATATAACGTTGTATTTTTGTGCACCAAACATGAGTGCTTTTCATTGTGAACTCCAGTTTTTCGTTTTACCTTTCTATTCGAAAGCAAAGAAGAGGAATTTTCTTAATCAGCTACCTCTAATTTACATAAATGACAGCAATTTAAAAATTTGAAGAAAAAGACAATTAAAAGCCTTTGACTTATATTATAATATTAGGGTATTGTGTTTTTACCTTTCTCGTCTTTGATTTCGAAAGCGCGGTTCATTTCTGAGTGCACCATATTTACGGGCAAATACAGTGATTCTAGGATTTAATTTTAAGCTGAAATGAAAGTGACGGGAAAAAATAATAATTTAACAAAATATATAGAATACTTATCAAATGCAATAACTGGGAAAGAAGAAGAATCGAATATGTCATGAAAATATATTGAAAGTTTCGATTAGCGTCTCCCTGGAAATAAATCTTCCTTTTGTCTAGCAGTTTTTCCAGCTACCGTTTCTATTGAGACAATTTACAATATTCATCTTAAGAAAAATTTTTCATACTCATTTCGAATTAAAAGAAAACTTAGAAAATAATTCTTTAGAATCACTCTGGTTCCTTCTTTTTCTCCGGAAAAGTTCCTTAGTGAAAAGTTTTTTTTTTTTTTTTTTTTACGAAATTAAAGCTCTTTGCTAAGCTCACCTCCACTTTTTTTTTTTAAATTAAGTGACTACTTTATAGAGAATGAAGAAAATAACCCAGAAAATATCTACAAAACGCTATTGTATGACTTAATAATTGTTTTCATACCCTTCGTATCTATCAACATAAATAAAAATGAAAGTGACTGTGTTTGTCCACTGTTGAACTGTTGAACCACCCGCAAGATCTCGATCAAATTTTCAACATAGATGAGGTTCGGGCCTGGGATGTGTTTTTATCATTTCAAATTGACGGTGCAACTTAGGGGAGGGTGAAAGGGGAAAGGTATTAACAAATAGTCGAAAATGACCGATATTAGTGTCGAATTCATAGTTTCCGGGTAACTGTGATAAACAGTGACACTTCCGATGCCTTTAAATCCAAATTCAGTCCTGCTACTTGGGAAGAGGGAGATATATAAAAATGATTAAAAAATACGATATTAGTGTTGAATCTATAGTTTTCGGGATCGCTGGGACGAACTGTGAGAATTTCAATGCCGTTTAAATCCAAATTCATCCCCATTAATTCTCCTAAGGAGGGATGTGATATGTGAAAATAATTAAAAATGACTGATATTAGTGTCGAATTTATAGTTTTTGGGGTTCCTAAAGTTGATTGGTGAAAGTTTTGGTGCTCTTTATGTCCAAAATGAAACTTATTCTTCCCAGGCGAAGAACGGATATTCTGTTAGTAGTGTATAAATTTTGTTGGGCTCAACGATTATGACATAAATTACACGCCCAAATTTCTGGTATCTAAGAAAAGGCTAGAAAACAGTTATTGGTTAATTTCATAGCATTTTCCATGGCTTACTTTCTATATTTTTCGTATTCTTAATCATTCCTAAAAAATATTATTTTAGATTATTCCTAAAATTCAAAAACGTATGAGTGAACTTAGTGAGAACTAGAGCAGGGATTCTCGACCTAATTACCCCACCTTTCATTCTGCAAGCCAATGGGGATAGCAAAAAACAAATATTAATAATAACATTGAAAAGTTGAATTTTCGGATGAGTCTTGGTTTAGACTCTCCTGCAATGATGGTCATTAGATGCTATCCTGCTGACCGAAATCTGTCACCGTGAATTGTCGAGCATCATAACGGTCGAATGGTAGGTATGATGGCGTGAAGCGCTACAGACACAACATGCGATTTCAGATTCCGGTGCAACATCACCAGTGAAGGCTACGTCAAGGACGATCTTGCGTCCATGGGCATTTATCTTTTCATTAGACAACTCCGGACACCATATTTCAGCAGGACAATGCCTAGACACATGTGTTACGGAACGTGTAAACTTTCTTCGATGAACGAAGAGTACCGCTGTTTTACTGAATTGCACTGTCACCTGACATGTCCATCGAACAGGTATGGGATATGGTTGTTCATCACCTTGTTTGTCACAGCGTGGCAAACGATTTCTCATTAACTCATCTAATGCCTGCTTGATTCGATGCCATAAAGTATAAATGCTGATAAGTCCATTGGATACTACATCATAACGATTTATCAAAGTTCGAGATCTTTACAGTTTTGTATTCATTTCTGTAAAGTCCTGTAATGAATCTATCAGGCGCATAGTCAAAAATCTTTGTTGTGGGAGTCCAAACTCGAAAGATTGGATTGTTGCGGACCGGATGAATCGCTCAGTGAGTGTGCTACTGGTGAAAATAAAACACAGCAGTTTTATTTAAAAAGGGTTATCAAGTTTGAAGTGGTCCGTATTCAGTAGATCACTCGTGGGTGCGCCCCTGAAATCTATTATATAAATTTCATTCCACTTACATGCGCCTTTCTTTGTGTTGCAATTTTCACAAATAGTAGCGCATAAATAAAAACATACAAGTTCTTTCCTTCGGAGGTACTCGTGTATACACAATGCAGTTTGGAAACTAGCCATCCTAGATGTCACTATCGGTGTCAGTTTCTAGTTACTGGATTGCAGATTTGACCTGCGATCTTTTTTGTATTGACTGTTGTGTTCCCGACTCACAAGCCGAATATTGGGATGGTAAATCTAAAGACCAGTCAAAGGACTTCCTTACTCTCTATGTGCAAGGTCAGGAAGAAAAGGTAGAAAGAAAAAAATAAACATAAATTCACATAGCAACAGCTCCTGAAATAATAATTTCGTATTTAAGTTAGTAGTGGCGGAAACTTTCTTTCAATTTATCTGTTTTCGCAATGACAAAATTGATCAATGCAATTTGATGAGTTAAAGGAGAGAAAAATAATTGGCACGAAGTAACGCTTGTAAGTTTCACACGTTACGTCACGTGTTGCCATGGTCACGGTAGGCATTTTATGTAATATTTACTTGAGGCTGTTTAAGATCGATTTAGGTATTGTGCACGAGGCGACAGACACTAAGTTTCCGTTTTCAAAACCCTCTTCCCCTACTTCACCTCCCAAACAGCTGTTATGCATTTGATAAGACTCTCCACACGAAGGAAATATAATTAGATAGGCCATTGATTAAAGAATATCTATATAGGTCTACTCCTTTGTTCTTAGTGATAGATCGAAACCAGAAATCGAATGTTTTAATAATTTGTAACAAGAAAAAAATGCGAATATTTATGTTTAGATCTGAAGAATTAAGGTCAAAGTCTATAGGTATACTTATGGGCTCGATGAACGTTTTAGCAAAAGCGTTAGTCATCAGTTTTGTTGGATGTCCATAAAATATGATGGGAAGTCATTGATTAATGAAATATAACAGTACTAATAAATATGATTATATGTTTCACGGCCTTCTTGATGTTGTAGAAAATGACTTACAATAATAGTGGTAAAAAAGCCATAAATAATAATAATGTTATTAATGTGTTAAGAACAGAGGCATTTATGCAAGAGAAATAATATTCTGCGAAAATAAGAAATAAGGATTACTTTATTTTTCCACATGAGAACCAAGGACGTTGAATGCGATTATCATACAGATTTATAGGGTTTAAAAAATCATGCGTGTCCTGCAAAAAAGAAGAACTCCCACAAGGCTGTCTTCACTTTCTCATTGGTCCCCCAAAGTGTCGGAAAGAGATGGAAGTCACCGGGTGCTAGATCGGAACTGTACGGCGGATGAGAAAGGCGCTCGTAATCGAGGGTGGCAAGTGGATTTGCGATGCCTCAGCCGCGTATCATATCGCATTGTCATCCAAAAGGAGAGCGCACGATGTCAGAAGGACAGGCGATTTCCTGCGAATAGCAACCTTCAGTCTTGTCACTGACCTTTATACATAGCGGGCATAGCATGGACCGCTCATCCTAGCTTTCTGCTAGCATTGTACCAGCGCTATCTGCAGGATCTTGATCGTACGTCATCAAATGAGATATGGATCGCTCCGCAATAAACTAATGTAAGTTTGGGCAACTGCTTTACGTTCTCGGAGAAAGTAAAAGTTGGGGAATCTTATTTTCTGGCTTCTCCTCTTATTGTAATACAATACAGAAGAGGTGCAAACCTTTTAAGTATGAATACTTTACATTTCGGAAATATCTGGTGGTCTATTATATTAAGTTAATATAGACTTTACATTAAGCAGTCTATATTAGTCTATGGTATTCTTTTCTAGCGCTTTCTGCGAAGTCGACTCAATTGCTTGTAGCACAACTAATCAACATGTCACTTTTTACTAGCATTTACAGTTGCAGTAAGGCCAGAGTCTTACGATTGCGAATTTTCGTTATACGTCAATCTTGTCATTTGCAAGTTATTCTAGAAAGTTTCAGAGGATTTGCGAGTAAGGCTCATCTTCCACTCTTCGGCGGTAACTGCCAATTAGTTCGCTTGAGGGCAATTGTTAACAGATTTATCTGTTCACTAACCCGCGAATAATAAAACAAAACAATGATTGATACAGGCAGTTACGAGACGTATCAACATGGGCTTTCGAAACTTTTCAATCGACCGTTGCCCGTGCCTGCTATACAGCATGAAAAATAAGAAAAAAAAAGGTAATACTGATTAGATTTTAAATGTAATGAATAAAAAGTTAAACTACGAAATATAGCCTACGTACAGGAGCGTACGCAGAGGGTGGGTCCTGGCGGTCCGGACCCTCCTTGAAATCCCAACTTTTTTGTAAATGTAGTCTACTTTTAGGAGCAATTTTAGAAATGTTCATATAATTTAGCCTCAAATTGTATTTGGACCCCTCCCGAAATAAATTCCTGCGTACGTCCTTGCCTGCGTCAGTACCTAAAATACACTGAAAAGTCAAAAAATTATGTAAAATACTAGTTCGCTACTAAATTATGAAAATACTAAGTTCATAGATGAAATCTTATTCTAAGATCTGGCTGGCATTGCTTTTCTTAAGAGCTGCTTATAGATTGTACTTATATACTCAGCAAAGTTTCCTTTTACCATTTTTTAGGGTTACAATATGTGAAATTATACCGAAACCTGTGGTTTGTTACAAATCTATAGATTAAAATTATTTCCTGTCATTCGATAGAAATAATATTTAAGTCGTCATACAGACCACACATTGAAACACTTAATTCAACTTTAATAATAATAATAATAATAATAATAATAATAATAATAATAATAATAATAATAATAATAATAATAATAATAATAATAATAATAATAATAATAATAGTCTAAATAGAAGGGGTTGTCAAATATCTTTTCTATAACTGTCGAGAGGATGTTTTCTCAAAAGTACTTACGTAAGTATCAAATCCAATCACATGTAAGGTTTACAATAAACGTAAAGAACATCATGCCGTTTCCTAAAATTTGATACCTCAAAGCAATATTAAAGTTTACAACACTGCTTCCTGCTCGTACTTCGAAAATGTACGGTATATTTTAGTTTTTATGAATACATTTTTGTTTTGGAGTTAAAAATTTTCTCTAGTACTTCTTAATTTTTCCTCACATACAGGGTGGCCCAAAAGTAGGTATACACTCCTGCATTGATCAAGTATAACATTTTAGTTTATGGGTTTATTTGTTTCAGCTGTTCCGAGTTTATCGTATAAGTAAAAATATATTAAAAACAAATAATAACGAAACTAAGTGCACCTGATCGATAACAATAAGAAATGTTATAAAATCCAATGAGCTGATCAATACGGTACTGTACCTACTTTTGGGTCACCCTGTATATATAAGGAGTAAAGGTGCTTGTGTGATGTATGTGTATTAATGCACAGTGTGTTCCAGAATAACTCTGGAATACTTGGAGCAGTTTCAACCAAACTTGGTACATATGTGAAGGGCACAAAGGAAAACATTCGTAATCCTCATTGTAAATACGAATGAATTGAGTAGAGAAAAGCCATAATAACATTCATGTGAGGTAAACTGTGGAAAGAGTTGAAGTTCGCAACAACAGTTTATTCAGCATGCTGTTGTTTCTAACTTGAATTATATTCACAATTCAGTTTATATGAATATTATCATTGTTTTTCCATACTCAACTCACTCGTATTTACAATAAGTCTTACTATTGTTTTCTCCATTTCTTTCATATGACCTATAGTATAGAAGCAAAAAACTACGGGGTAAGATATCCCAAGCGGTCCTTGGGGTGATGGTGGAAAGGGTGACATGTAAAAATAATCAAAAACAACCGATATTAGTATCGAATCCATAGTTTTCAATGTCGCTGAGATGAAAACAATACTATCGATGACGTTAAGTAGAAGTTCAGTCCCGTTGGCATGACGAATGATCAATCAAATTTCCAAAAATGACCGAGAATAGTAAGTGACGGGTATAAATAGCCTCGCTGCTGATGTCCCTATTAAACCACAGCGATTCATTCATTCATGACTGAAATTAGTGTTGAATCCATAGTTTTCAAGGTTGGTAAGCTGATTAGTGACAATCCAGATGACATTTAAGCCAACCCGATCAACTCTAGCTAAACAGTTAGTTTATTTGAAGGGCACAGGAAAGAAAGGCGAAACTTTTCTTCACTCTGAGAAAATTGATTTTTAATCTTTGAAAACCATAGCCTATTACGTACGACGAAAAAAACTTGACGATAGTACATGGAAAATCGTAACTGAGGCAAATGGTCTACCATAGACCTGGTAATACGAGGGACGTTCATAAAGTGATAATTATTTCTTTCTATTTGCAGTCTTGCATATATATATATCTTACATTGTAGGGAAGACTTTGTCCTTATTGAGTATGAACATTCCGCAGGTTGTAGTTCTACTTAACATCATTAGAGAGCCAGAAACTAAGAAGTAGCAGCCTTGGACCTGTTGTAATTTTAAGATATGATTTGCTTTTTGTTATACTACATCCATGATATAACCCAGTAGTAAGATTACATACAAAGTTTCAATGTAGTATAACGATCCTGCAATATAGACAACACAACTGGCGGCCTTGCCTCTCGAAGAAGCCAAGAATCGCAAATAAGTTAGTCCCTCGTCTTTGCAGACCATCGTTGTAGTTTGTTACTTTGAACGTTTCTCGTATGTGTGATGATAGTGATAAAGGGACATTATTTTGTTCCAAAATGCATTTTAAAGTTAGGAAATGATAACAATAATAACTACAAAAAGTTTCATTTAAATTTATCAGTTTAGAAGTAAAAATGTAAAATGGGTTTCTTACAATTTTTGGCAAACGATTTTAAGTTAAATAAAAAAATGTTTGACATTCAGTGTACCTTCAAATAAAATCATGATACCCTAAAATCTTCGCATACTTTTATTTTAACAGGAACAATAGCAACACATTTCCCACTACTATTATTGAATTACGGTCAAACTATCCTATGCCATTGCCCCACACAATTCTTTAAGTTTCTACGAACATAAGATTCTTTATTTTTTTTCTTTCAATTTACGTAGTACACGTTTGTTTTATACATTAATTTGGTAGTTTCCTTTAGCTTCCCTGGAATAAAAAAATGTGCTGTAGCTCTCTTTAGGATATGTATGTATATGCACACGCCGGTAGTTAAGTTTATGGAAGAAACGTGGGCGTCATTTCAGATATTGCTGGGGGAGGGGTACCAATTAAAGAGTTTCACGTTCTTTAAAATTAATATATTAGTAATTTATTGAAAAGCATGAGTTTCTCAAACTCAGCGCGACAATTGCCCCCTTTCCCTCCTCAAATGACACCAATGGAAACAAAAATATTATATATTTGACTGAATAACTGAAGAGGAAAGAGGACAAAATAGTAAAGTAGAGAAATATATAAACTGGCAAGGACTTGAAGTGAAGAAAATAAATTGAAGAAAGAGGAGAGAGAGAGAGAGAGAGAGAGAATGAACGAGAGAGAAAGAAAAATAAAACACTTTATTGCATGCTCGACTCCCATTTTATTCCCCTTTCCTTCGAACTGAAGTAGCCTTTATTTCGAAATGTTTCTCGCTGTTAAGCAATTTAGTTCTGCGATTTTAAAATTAATTATTTTCTACCCTTGCGCAATATTTAAAACTTAAAACTCCAGTACAAACTACTTATAACAATAGTTCTCAACCTTGGGGGCGCGTGATTGGTGGGGACTGAAGCATGAGAAAAGAGTTTAAGCTACTGACAGAAATAAACTATATTTTACAAATATTACTCTCCGCGAGTCCGTTCATCCGAGAAACAAGTTTCAAGTACTACCACCAATTTTGCCTAGGATATAGAGGGTGAAAAATTAGGAATCGAGCTTGTTGGTGAAGGCGATCCATCCATTTGATCCAAAGATGTTGGCTCATATGTATCCCTATAGAGAGTGATTATAGATGAAAATATTCCTTGGTAGTATACAGCCAAACTGTCCTAAAAATCAGGTTGTTTGCACAGTGTTCAGATCTTTCAATATTCTACCCAAACTATTTCACGTAGTGTACGCGTGTTACTGCTACGTCTTTTTCTTAATTACTCAATAGCAACAAACATAATGCTAACATTTTGGGAAGCACACCAGTTACAGTACTTGTAAAATGCTATGTTATTAAATAAGTTGTTAGTTTCTATCCACGACCTTTCATACAGTGGAAATTTTATGTGCCGGACAATTATATTTTCATAAACTGCGACTCCAGATATCCAGATTGTAATAATAATAATAATAAAATATGGGAACATTTATAAATTCATTTGATTGGATTTTGTAGGAATTATCTGACTTACAGTTTTAAACTCTTGAATTATCCGTAGCTTTCAAGTCACTCGGTAAAATTCAAATAATAATAATAATAATAATAATAATAATAATAATAATAATAATAATAATAATAATAATAATAATAATAATAATATAAAAACTATAGCGGAGCGCATTGTAAAATCACTAAAGGTAACGTGGTTTCAGCAAAATGTACTCAAACTGACCCAGTCAACCTGAATAGTGGACAAAAGAAATCGTGTAAGTGGCTAACTATATTTTGTTGTTGAGTTCACGATTTCAAAGAATTTGATGAATCGATTCTACATTCCAAGTATGATTATTTTCTTTTCTTGGATTATGAAGAGGTCTATAAAATAGGGGACTCACGTTCTTTTATTGCAAGAGAAACTTCAAGAATATTTTTTCTAATTTACTGTACCAAAAATCTCAGAAAATTTTCGGATTAAAAAAAAAATGTCAGTATTTGTACTAAATGTTGAATATACCACTATTTTATTTTCCGTGCTGTGAAGTGCCCCAACGTGCTATAAGAATCGTAGTGGGCACATAGTACATAGAACAAAAACTCTTGTTATCAATTTATAAACAAATCAATTATTACACCATAATTAATTTCATTTATAATCTCTTCTTTAGTGTCTAATACTTCATTATGAGGAAGTCATAGCTTTATTTTCATAAAATGTACCTTATTCCAAAGTAACGAGAAAAGTAAATTTAATTTTTTTTTTGTATATTGAAGATTATTCAAAAAACATTTTAATTTCAAGAAACATAATTTTATATTGAAAACCATATGTATATACTTTTACGTAGTGGATAGTCAAAGTACATATTAATCACTTAAAAATTCATATGCCATTAAATTAAGCACAAATTAGCTGCTTTAAATTTCCAATTTCCTTGAAAAATAGAACATAATTGCTCCAGTCAAATGAATTCATTCTTGCTGATAGTTTTAATGAAACAGCATGAATGGGGTGGGTATAGTCAGTGAAGAATTTTCACCCGGCATAAAATATGAACCCTTCTGGTCGAAGGAGAAACTATATTTTCGCCTAAATATTTTTGCTTCTAAATTATCGAATTAATATATTCAAATTCAAAATTTCACCTGGACAACCCTGAATTAATTCTTGATTATGATCTTTTGCTAGCAATTGTTCTTCCACGAAGAATTCCATCTTAAGCACATATGAAAAAGAAAAAGAAGTTACGGAAATTGTTTATTATTACATACCTATTACGTATTTCCTCCTGCCTTTTTTGTGCAAATCAAAATCTACTCGTGGGTAATGTAAGATATCCATGCAATGCCAAAATTATATCACTGAAAGTCGTGTTTCGGACGAACTTAAACATTGTGAGCCATAATGTTAATCTTCGTTAAATTCTAGTTCATTCACAATTTAAAATAAGGTCAAGATCAACTAATTACGTATTGGAGTAGAAGAAGAACGCAAAAATTACACAGAATCGCCAGCGGAAGACCTAATTTTGTTTGACGGAAATAGTACAACGGAAGTTCAAGACCGGGAGAAAATAAGAGAGAAGGAAAAAAAAATGCATTTAGTAAGAACTACATACAAGCTCACACGTGTCTTAGATTAACCTTGGCACATACCTCAAATCTTGTTGAGTAATAATTCACATAGAATACTAAGACATACATGAAACGAAGATTAAAACTACTAGATACGAAAGTCATATGACACACTTCAGCTGTATGAACGTATGTTTTACCATTGATATTAGTGACTTTTATTTTGGACAAATTCAAGAAGTAAGCGCTCAAAAAATGTGGAAGTTAAACACAGGCAGTAGTGATTCAAATAATATTATTCTGAATAAAAACAATACAGCTACTCTTAACATTTTCTTTTGTATGGAAAGGCCGTAATCATTCAAATAAAAGTATTCTAAGTTAAAACTATATACAATACAAGCTTTGTTTGGCGTGGAAGACCCAAGTTCGATTCCCGGCGGGAGCTCATGGGGTTCGTATTCCACGTTATGCTGTAGGTCAACGTCTCATATAGCCTTGCTGAAAGAGGTGCTAAACTGTAAATCAAATGAAATCAGATGAAATTTAATACAAGTTTTGTATGAAGTGTGATTTGACATGTCCTATTATGATTACAGTTTAAGTCTTCACATAACTTTAAGCTACTCATTTTCACTTTTGGACAACGTAAGGCAGAAGTTCGTTCATTTTCTTCCTTTCCTTTTTTTATAAAAAATATTCCCATATTTCATGTTCTTACCTTATGCAATGCCCAATAAATGAAATAAAAGCTTTTTACCTATATTTGGTAAAATTGATTTGACAGTTTCACCAAAAAAATATGAACTTTGCTCTACGAATGACGATTTTTTAATGAACGTTATTATAAGTTTTTGATTCATAAATTCTTGATTTTTAACAGTTTAACGTATCAGATAAATAATGTTCTATGCAGCTTCATTCAATATTAGTTTATTGTACGACCTACCACGAGGAAAAAACACTGTACGGGGAGACACGAAACCTCCTCATCTGTACATTCATATACAGTATATGTACAGGTTGCGGCATAAGTAACGCCCATTTATTTGTGTTTTTGAATATGAGTCTATTGCATAACTTTCTATGCTTTAATTTTAGATGAACTAATTTTGTATGTTATAATTTCTAATATATCGTTACTTTCTTGTTCCAGAAAGAGTAAGTTGCACAGACATTTATTTAGCGCATTCGAGATAGGAGAGATAGATCATGTGACATAAGCAATATGTTCGTGATCGTCATACTAGAAAAAGTAATGAGAAAATATGCAATAGCACGTAGCCAGTACTGCATATCACTCAATTAATATCAATTGCAATTAATCAATCAACTGAAAGTAATTGCTCTGAAAATCAATTGCAATTGATTTCAATAGCATTTAATATCAATTTGTCCTTTGCAATTGAATTCAGTCATAAAATTTGCAGTTATTTTTAAGTTAATTGCTCATTTGGAGACTAAAACTTGTAATTGTTAATTGTTAATCAGAAAGGCACAATTCAAACGTTTAATTGTTAATTGCAATGGAGCAATTGCAACTTGTAATTGTTAGTTGTAATTGAAGTCAGCAATTAAAAGTGGAAATTTTCTGTGTATATTGCGTTGTCCACGTGTCATGACTGTATCACATATTTGAATAAGGTACTTATATGAAATACTGGATAATGATCATCCAATCGGCCCCCTGGGAAAAAAACCGGAAAGGGCAACTTTTTCATATTATGTTTAGGTTCTACCTCCCTAGGGTAACCACTATATGCCTGTCATGCACACAAATTACCGACACAATTTGCGGACTGAAATGACGGCCGAGTAAAACAGTGGCTATCAACCAAATCGGCGATTAACAAAATAGAGAGATCAATACAAAATGTCTTAAAATTAGGGGTAATATAATTTGGCAGTTAAGTTACTTGGATTGTAATGTTCCTTGCCTCGAAGTACTAGTACAAGTAATAGTTATAAATGACCTGCCATTACTGAAGATTGCCTCTTGTAATTTGTCCTTGTGTATTGCACCTAACATGGAAGTCTGACATTAATACTGAACATCAGCAAGCGAGTTTCATTTCGCAGTGTGAAACAATGATAAACTTCTAAATTATTATTAATGCAATACTCAGATTTGAAGTACTATATCTATAACTATAGATTGCAACAGAGGAAAAAGGTCAAAGATAGAACCTGTTATTCAGATTCTGACTCCATATCAATAATCCATTACTCGCTATCTCTCACTGTTTTGAATTGGTGCATCTTAACATTGAAAACGGAAGTACAAATTAATGTTTATCACTTTCCGTTGCAATAAAGGAATAAAGTCAGAGATGAAACATATTCTTGTGGTACTGAATCCTTATATAAAAAAATACTTATCGCTATCTATTTCCGTTTTGTTAGTTATGCGATCAGCGTTGTAACCACAAAATCGTAGATGTTCACCACTTCTGGTTTAAACAGATAAGTAAAAGTCGAGACAAAGCTCATTGTCGGAACGTTATATCTGTGTCAACAAACTGCTTTTCGATATCATGTCCATGAAGTTAGCAGGCCAACTATGGCATGTCAGAATTTCGACTTCACACATCGTTAGTGCTTCGTTAGTGCTCGTTAGTGCCGTAAACCCCATCGTTAGTGCTACAAAAATAACGTCTCAATTTTAAGCTACCTTCATGGCAGGAATTACATTAATAGAAATCAAAATGCTGTAACAGCATATAACAGACAAGAAAGTACACAAGATTGTGGAATACAGTGTGATATAATAGAAGCCGTAGATCACCGTAATTTAAACTAGATCCGCTGACATGGGAGGGAAGGGGGGGGTCAAAACCACGTCAGCGTTGAGTGTACCTGAGTCTTTTTCTGGTTATGAAACTAATCTTAAAATTTTAGATACGAATGCTATTTATCAATATATTCCTATTGCCAACTGCTTTTGGATGTTTGATGATGAAATGGAAAGGGTAGATGCTCCCGAAAAGGATTTTGTTGTCCTGAAAACCTTTAGTTCTGCGAGAATACCTATTAAAATTAATGACGTTCCTCTTCACGCTCAAACTGATACCGGAGCTGCTGTGTCCCTTTTATCTTGTTCATTTTGGCGTGAAATTACAAAATATTATTCTAACCCTAGATTGCAAAAGGTGGACAATTTAATATTAATTGATTACACAGGCAAGAATAAGAAAAGAGTGATGGGGAAACACAAATTGAAATTGGTATACAGGATTATAAAATTACTATTCCAATCTTCGTCATTAACGAATTGAACGAAAAGGTGTTAATTGGTCTAGATTTTCGAACACAATTACGTACTGTTTTGGATTTTGAAAATAAAACGTTCACTATACGTACCCAGAAACTAATCTCCGCTAGCGATAGCATTGCTTGTCAGTGTCAACCTTTTGTGAATAACGTTTTGGGTATTAAATCAGATAATTTGGAGAAAAATTGTTAATGAAAATGTAAAGGAACTGTCTATGAATGAAAACGAGGACCATTCATTTTATAAATGTGTGGATATTACTGTAGATTCATTGAATTTTGTTGATAAGGGATTACTTTCATTATTTAAACATATATTCTATAAACATAAAAATGCCCTTTCACTTAAACCAGGATGTTGTAAGAATTTTATGTATAATATTGAAGTGGACACTAAAGATCCCATAATAACAAATCCCTACATTAAATCGTATCGTTTCAGAGGGAACGTACGTAAACAAATATGTTGACACAGGGCATAATACGACCTTCTCAAAGCATTCATTTAAATCCGTTAGCATTAAGCATTTGAGAATAGTTATGGACCTCCGAAAGTTGAATTCCCATATCAAATTACAGCAAGTGAGATACCCTCCAGCAGACGAAATTCTTAGTTCACTACAGGGTAATACGGTGTTTGGAAATCTGGATTTCGTGATGGCCTATAATCAAATCATGTTGGAGGAAAGTTCGAAACCCTTCATTGCCTTTTTATTTGAAGGACAATTATATGAACACAATCGTGTTGTCTTTGGAGTAATTAATAGTAGTGCAGCCTTGGCCTCATGTTTAAATCGAGTACTAGGGCAAGACCTTCGTAGTAATGTTGTTTATTATGCTGATGATATTTTGATCATGGGCAAGACACCAAAGGACTATTTGAAAAGTTTAGATATTGTTCTCGGACGATTAGAAAATTCAGATCTAACTATAAATATTGAAAAATCAAAATTTTTCAGGAAATCAATTGAATTTCTAGGATATTCTATCGATGCAAGTGGGATGTGCTATAGTGACTCGAAAGTGCAAGCTATTAGAGATCTACCTGCTCCCACTAATCTAAAAGAAACGCGACAAATACTTGGCCTATTCAATTGGTTCAGAATATCTATTTCTAAATTTGCAGAAATCGCTGAACCTTTATTTTCGATCACAAAGAAAGGAGTACCATGGCAATGGGGAAACTCACATGAACAAAGTTTTCAGCGATTGGAAATGTGTATTATGAAAAACATTCGTTTGAATCATCCCGATTGTGATCGTCCATGTTTTGCACAGTGTGATGGTGCGCTCTCTGGGATTTCTGGAATACTCTGGCAACCTAATGTCTCTACTAATGAACCGGATGTAATACATTGTGTCAGCCGAACATTGAAGAATACCGAGAAGGGGTATACTATTACAGAAATCGAATTACTTGCGGTACGTTTCTCTTTGAACAATTCATCCCATATCTTAGTGAATGTCATTTCACAGTTATCACGGATCACAGTTCCTTATGCCATCTAAAAAAAATAGTCGTCTAAGGATATAATAGTCATCTACTAAGATGGTCCTTGGAATTACAGACTTTTGACTTTGAAGTCCAACATATAAAAGGAATTGATAATGTCCCAGTGGACACCTTATCTAGGTTGTTTCCAAGTAAAAACCATCATGCATTATCAATAAATGTTTTTAAAATTTTACGAGATATCCAATATTTCTCTAGAAGAATTGCGACAGTCTCAAAGGAGTTATGAACCGTATGCAAAAATAATACATTTGACATCATGTTTGGGAAATTGTGACTGTCCTCGTCCTTGAAACTCCCTGTATCAAATGTCTAATGAGGTATTGGTAATTAAGGACTTTAAATACGAACATAATACCAAAATTTCTGTTCTTTCAGGACTGGTTCCCCGCATATTAAAGGCATACCATGATGATTTCGGTCATTTTGGGTATTTGAAGGTGTATTCTTTAATTAGCAAATCCTTCTATTGAAAATCACTTAGATCACAAATCAAAAACTATATCAATGATTGCGAGGATTGCATGAATATCAAGCACAATTATCGATCGTTATATAAACCTATGATCTCAATAATGCCCGAACGACCCCATTCTTTCATTTCTATAGACATATGGACCTCTTCCAAGAGCATCTACAGGTGAAACTTTCCTTCTTACCGTAATGAACATTTTTACTAGATACATAGTAGCGTATCCTTTGCGTAAAGCAACTTCGTCAGCAATTTTTAATCGTATTTTAAATGTATATATACCTCATTGTGGTCCTGTAGAACATATAATATGTGATAATGGTGGAAAATTTCGAAGTAATTTGTTCCTTCGTGTCATGAATAATGCCGGTATAAAGGTACATTTTGTTACGCCTTATTATCCCAGTAGCTCAGTTGTGGAAAATATACATAGGAATCTAGGGATGCTATTTAGACATTGTTGCCGTAATAAACATTCACATTGGGTCAAGTATGTTACCGAAATCACGTACTTTTTAAATTATTCAGTATCTGATATATTAGGTGTAGCGCCTGCTAATATACATAATGGAACTGATTTTGTAAAGCCAATTGAACAGCATTTCGGTGTCCAACTTAGCGAAAATAATGAAGTAAACTATTCACATCTTGTGAGCATATTGCATTTTCGCAGGGCACAGAAATTTAAGTCTCGCAATCAGAAAATAGAAGAGCAGCAATTGGGTAAAATTAAAGTTCGACCTAATGATTTAGGTTTTGTAAAACTTCACTCACAAAGTGATGCATCATTAAAAAAGATTTATAAATTTTGTGACTTGTTTGCTGGACGTTATTTGTGTGTAAAACAAGTTAATCCTAAAGTTTTCGAACTAATGGATGTAAAAACAGGAAAAATTTTGGGATTACGTAATATTGATGAAATTAAGGTATGGCAACCTTCAAAGTATACTAGGAATCGATGGATGGACTTAGTCAAAACTTTTGTTCCTTCTGAGATCATAACTAAAATTAATGTAAGTAACGCATAACATGGTACTTAATCTCAAAAGAGAAAACGAAGAATTTTATGGATATGTGGCCTGATTTATTACATTTTAATTTATGACATTTAATCTTTAAAATTTATATTTAATTTGATAATTTCTCTATTCTTGTTAATGTATGTCTTAGTGTTATATTTTGTTCTCTATATTATGAATGTTTACATTTGCCTTTTGTATTTCTTTTATATATTTGTATTATAATTATTTCTTGTTTAAATATTAACCTAGTGAATCTTCGGGATATAGTAGTCAATCGAAAGAAAAAATAGATAATATAATGTCTTTAGGTATCAAAGGATAATTGGAATAACTCATAAAATTCATCTTTGTTAAATCCTTCTTCATCATGTCCAATGTAATAATTTAAATTTTGTTAACAAACATTTTATGGCCTGGAACGGACTTAAAATAAGTTTATAGTTCGGACTTCTGACATTCCTTATCCACGTTATAATATATGAAAATATATATAGTTAATTATGAAATTAACATATTAATATTGATATATGAAACAAATATGATATATGAATTGTATTGTGAAATGTAATTTTTATATACGAGGGAGGTCTGAAGATTACAAATAATTAATATGTAAATCCTAACAGACCAGGATCCTTTTCTTTTAATTATAAAACAAATAAAAGAAAGTCCGTAAGTTCGAGGCGCCATAATACAACGACATGTTGTATTCTTTTAAACTTTTTCTGGGCAATATGTGATATTTCTTTAAATATGTACTAGTCAGCTATTTCTATGATAGAAGAAGAAGACACAACACAATTATTTTTAAAAATCAATGTTTTCGTGTATGTATTTGTTTGTTTTTGGTAACCATGACGATATGTTGAGTGTCGACATAGAATCGGAGTTACTGTAATCTATAATATAAATAACATCAGAGAGATCACAACGAACATAAAAGATATAATAAACGACACTTTGGTACCATATTAATTTTGTTTATTTGTGTGGCTCAATATATATCCAAGGATCAAGGCTATAGAATATCGATTAAAGTAAATAGTTTTATTATTCGTTCTAACTTTCAGAAATGTTCAGGTTGGATCCAGAGGTAGGTGTAACGTGTCGAACGTAGACAGGAAGAGGTTCCTTCACAAGAGAATAATGTTCTTCTATTAATGTTCTCTGATAGTACTTCTCGCCAAGCTTTTCCCTTGACAATGTGTTATCAAGTGGGCCATCAAAGTAAAGACCTAAAATAGGACCACATGCATTTTCTATATTCTCACTTCTAAGTGTTTTCATGGTTCGAGATCTTTCTCTTGATATTTTGCTCTTGTCAACCACTAACGTTGTATCCGATGTGCTGACTAGGCCTACGTCGTGCAAAACTCCTATGGCCATTGCAAAGTGGCTTGAAGCGATACCCCGAACCTTTGATTTAATATGGCGGTATTCGTAAGCTTCATGCGCACTTGGGACGACGCTGTTCGAGGCAAATTGTGCACTTGCACCGACGTCCTCCTTCATTTTGTGTGCTTCTTCTTCCTCTGAGGATGTTGAATTTGTTTTCTCAACTGCAAATCCTGCAGCGATAACGATGAGCCATGAAACGAGCTGGTTGAGGCATTACTTTCAAAACTACGAAGAAGAGCATTTGACTTTCTCTTGAGAAGCTTTTGAATTTTCCTCGTTTCTTGCACATCGACCGGGCCGATACACATAAGTCGCCTTGTTCTTTGATCGGTCAGAAATGTCTGTTCCTTTACGGGGACCTTTGATTTTTTCGGATACGTGTAATCCCTAAAGGTGGAGTACTTACAAGCTGATATGTCAAAGAGAAGGCAGGAATCATCTTTAAACTTTTCAACTCTTACTTTGGTCAATGGAAAGAATATGTTTCATGTACTAGTAAGAAAAAGTATATAAGTTCACGCCAACTGCCAGAAGAGAAAATATTATCCCAGAGTCCTGAAACTTTTTATAGTAACTAAAAAAAAATGTAAACGAAAATTTTCGTTACTACCATGAAAAATGCTGTGATAAATGTATCGTATTAAAAAATAAAAAAGATAAATGTTTTGAATTTTTCAACGAAGGGTTTTGAAATTTCGCGCAGATAATACCTACATGTAGGTGCAACTATTCCGCACTACCGCGAAAGGGCCTACGATTCTATTGAACACTTACAACATTTTTGATTTTCCCTATTTTTTTTGCCAAATTTTCGAAACTTCAGAGACCTAGCCAGAACAGAAGATAGTATCCTAAGATTTTGAAATTTCGCAGGGGTAATACTGTGAAGTGACATAAAGAGGACTGTATGAACTCTTGATTTAATTTGCTAAATTTTATTCGATTATTTTGTTAAAGTACGTTTATCTTTATTACTAATAAAACTCCAACTGACCAATGGTCAGTTGGAGTTTTATTACTAATCTTGAATTTTCCAAAACTACAATGAATAATTTACACGTTTATCTTTTACAGAATCATGAACTTTTGAATTTCAAGAAACAAAACTTTTTATTCATGTTGTACATTTGTAGACAGCTTGTATAAGCATGTATTTCTCAATGGTCATAATTGAAATTACCAATAAACACGACTAGTTTCCTTCTTGCTTTTCCGCATTCCTTCCCCCTAGCCTGATCCTTCCTAGTTCACCGAACGCCAGATTCGTCGTTTTACGGCTTAACAAAACTACGGAGGACACATCTACAAGGGATATTCGCCACAAGGTTTGGGAAGGTGCCAGATCGTCGTGAGAAGCACATCGCACCATTGGAGAACGACCAACTCCACGTCTTAGGAATACCATTCTGTTGGTTCATCGCCACAGACTCATTTGAGCTTAACATCTGACTAGTGAAATGGAGGGGAAGAAGAATATCGTAGTAGACGCATTGTGAAGAGAGAACTCGACGCCCCTAACAGTTCAACAGAATTGAGATCCAGTTGTTGACAGGTTTCAGCGCTTCCAGCTTCCTCCAGAGAAAGTCATTCATCATCCCAGATGACTAGGACGACGCCAGTCTCATTGGAATATCAGGCTAGTGCTCATCCTTCATTTTACACACAGAACCACAGACGCGTTAGTTGACACAAAAAAATGCATAACTTTTGTGACTCCAGCAAAACGTTTAGATGCATAATTTTTAAGGATGCAACTAAATGCATAATGAAAACTGTGTTAATTGATGCACTTGTGTGCATAAAATTCATTATGCAGATAAACGTTTTGCTGAAATCACAAAATGTTATGCATTTTTTTGTCTCCTACTGAAGCATTTACATGCATTAATTGAAACAGTGGTTGGTATCACTGGTTGCATATTCCCTAAATATACAGGGTTTCCAAGGGTGTGGAAACGATTAAATAAATTTAGAACACTACTAAAAATATGTAATCGAGGCTTTTTGGGTAATGCAGGACAGAGTACAAATATTCCATATTACATGAGAGCCTCTACGGCCATTTTGGAAGTAGTCATACTGGATTTCAGTTAATTAAGTGAAATATAGACTTTACGATACACTACTATTTTTGAAATAAAGTGTGATTTTTAAAGACATTAACAAGATTGTTTTCTATGTTCTTTGTTAACGAAATTTTGATCACATAGATCTAGATACAAAAACTTATCATTGTAAATTTATGATCATAATTTTGTTCAGGATGCAAACATGCAGAGAGGAAACTACCATAATATCATTACGAAATCACACCTTATTTCAACAATAATATCGGATCGTAAAGTTCCCATTCCACTGAATTAATTAAAATCCAGTATGATACCTTCCAAAATGGTCGCGGAGGCTCTCATGTAATGTGGAATATTTTCACTCTGTCATGCATCACACTAATAAACCTCGATTTCATAGTTTTGGTAGTGTTGTAAATTTATTCCATCGTTTTCACACCCTTGACAACCCTGTATATCAGATGTGCAATATACAATTTAGGCCACTCAATTTATGAGATCCATCTAAACTATGCCACAACCATTATGAGAAAATAGTTACAAAAATAAGGCCTTCAAATAGTATATCGTACAAGTCAAAAAAGGAAAAGAACTCAATTTATTATACCTAGGTACATAGCTTTTTTTTTACAGGTTGCTCTACAAGAGCAGTTTTGCCATTTTCACTAAAGCTAAAATCCCAAATTATCTTTGGTAAAATAAAAGAACATGGGTCAATGTTAGAAAAATCGTACCGATAGCAAATCTAGCGATGGGAAACACAAAACTTTACAGAGTAAAAAAAAAAAAAAAAAAAAGGAAACTACCAACTCAGATTATAAATCAAACTTTGTATGTCTATGTTCTCTGAATCTTTCTATCGCTTTTTTATATATATTTTAGTATACTAATTTATGCCCGTTTGGCCTTATGCCCTCAAAACATTTTGCCATACAACCGATAAGGATGTTATCTTAAGACGGAAAGGGAATTCCCGTTTTTCCTGCCCTAGCTCTGAAACTATGCACTTTTCGTCATAGGGCCATAAGTGATGTGAGGAATCACCTCTTACAGTTTGTCGGTATAGTCATTAACACCCTATATATATATATATAGCTATCTAATTTAACCATATAATAATGTTGATTTAGCTGTTCTCCAAAGTTTTCAGTCTTAGAAACGTATATTTTCATTAAAACGATTTTCTTTGTTAATTTAAAACAGATAAGTATTTGAACAATTGCAAATTAGGGATCGTCCACATATTACGTAACGCGGCAAAAGGGGGGAGTGGGTTCGACTTTGCGTTACGAAGTGTGACAAAGGGTGAAGAGGGGGTTTACGTCTTCGTTACGTAACGCATGTTTTTTGCTGCAATTTACATTCTCAGATTTATATGCAATTTTCTTTAAAAATAATTTTACTCAATTTTTTTCTTATGCGTTCTTTGCACGGAAGAATACGTTTCATTTTGGGCATAAAGAACACCAAAACTATCACCAAATAACTTAGGGACCTCAAAAACTATGAATTCTACACTAATATCGGTCTTTCCAATTATTATTTCATGTCACCATGTCCCCTTAGGAGTACTGATGGGGGCTGAATCTGTATTTAAACGGTATGGGAAGTGTCACTGTTCATCTCAGAAACCCCAAAAGCTATGGGATATATATATATATATATATATATATATATATATATATATATATATATATATATATATATTATCGCTCCCCCTCCCCTAAGTTCCACCGTCAGAGTTAAATGATGAAAACCATCCCAGGCCCGAACCTCATCCATGTTGAAAATTTCATCGAGATTGGTCGGACGATTCCAGATTTATTAAGTCACTAACATAGTCACTTTCATTTTTATGTATATAAAGATAAACACAAATAAATATCTCTATTTTTTTCGGAAAATTGCAAACTATAGCCTATATAAATTGAATCATACAGAAGGGATTCGAAGACGCAATAGACACCAGCGTGACTAGTAACGAACCCTGCATGTATTACAATATAATAAAAAATCCGTTTTGTCTTTTGTGGCTATCGCAGCATTGCGTTTACGACACACGCTTTTCTGGAGTTAGTTGTTAGTGGGCAAAACCACCGCTGGAAGATGCCCTCGTGTTCCCCACTCGTATCGTTATTTTTGAGAATATTGTTTAAAACTTTTGATTTGAATCATTACCCACTCTTTTCTTCTAAGGAGTTTCGCGTGTGAAACAGAATAAACTCTTTTTCGTGAAATAATATTTTCCGCGGCCGTACGATTCACGATTTCCAGACCAAAATTAGATATTAAAAAGCTAATTCTTTGGATATTCATCTCGTTCTAATTTTTTATTTTTTATTTTTTGATCTGAATATTTCTGAAGATGTCGAGTTTATTCGCATTCTCGCACTGATTTAGGACTAGAAGAATTTGCAAATTGGTAAACTGCAGTCCAAAGTCCAAAGATGCTCGAAAGCTGGTTCACAAACGAGATGTCCCTGCTGCTCCAAGTATGCAGCCATGCTGAATCTATGGTCGACGAGGAAAACTTCTTTGGATCGACAACACTGGCGAATTTCAAATACAGGAAGTATCCTGGATCTCGGAGGAAGAAATCGATGTCAGTTCTGTAAATCTTGTTCACCTGGATCTTCCAGCAGTACTTTCTGCTTGCCAATTATAGGTGACGTAAAAGAGTGGGTGCGATCTCCTTGGGTGGTTAGTTAAATAATCTTATGGGTATCATTTTCTAATTCCTTGATTTGTTGGCAAAAAAACACTACAAATATATTCCGAATACAAGAATTTTGTAATATAAAGTTCTAGCATTAGAAATAGTTTCTTTTTAATTGTAATCACCCTCAAATTAAGCAAAATTGGTGAAAAAACAAAAATCAAAAAGTGTTACGTAACAAAGTGGAGACGGGTTTGGCCTTACGTTAGGAAGGGAAGGGTAAAAACTGGTCAAAAATAGCGGTACGTAATATGTCGACAGCCTCTTACGGCGCTATCAATGAAGGATAAAAAGGAAATACTTTTGATGCTTATCTCTTCGTTTCTGCAAATTTAAATTAATATTAAACACATTAGTTAATATCGTTTTGCAGCTTGAACTTATTGGGAAGCAGTTCACTCTCTATTCCTCCTAAATGAGGTTTCTGATTTCTACCACTTTGCCTCTTGATGCCTTTGCTAGCCTCGCTAAGTCGTGTTAATCACAGAAAGATTTCTTCCACAAAAATGATAAATGATTGTAGTTTGTAAATATTGTAAGGCAAAAATTTATGAAGCTGTTTTTGTATATGAGAAAATTCCCTTCAGATGATACTACAAATAATAATAATAATAAACTGAATTTTGAGTCGTAACCTATTTTGAATCTTCCGTCACTGCTCAGTAACCCAAATTAACTAAATCTAGCTTATTGAGAACTCTGACACTTGCATCGGATTCTACTGTTATCCGTTTCTTAACAGCTCATACGTCAACTAGATATGTGAGGTGCGAAATGTAAAACGATTCAACATCATATCGATCGGCAATAATGTACATGCATGCCTTCAAGGTTTCGTGCAACGCGTAAGCTTCGATGAAATAGCTAACATTATACTGGCAGGCAGAGCTCTTAACTCTTGACATGCTGTCAAATTACTTCACGCATACACTTACAAACTGAAAATAATCCTGTATCTGTACAGTAATTGGCTTCTGCAAGTGTTTGCCGGGCTAGCAGAGCTAACACGAGTTTTCCGCAGCTGCTCCGTACGACGTAAACTGGAATTTAAAAGGATAATCTTTCGAAGATGCTACTACACACAATTTGAACTCAAAACGTATAGATTTACCAAGTATGAATGTCTATTAATATAATCTTCAATTCCTCATCTGCTTATCTATATATATAAAATTGAAAATCACTATGTTTGTGACTCTAAATCTCCTGAACCGCCCGACCGATCTCGATCAAATTTGTAACATGGATTAGGTTCGAAGCTATTCTGGTTTTAAGCTATTCACTTTGATGATAGAACTGGGGGTTGGGGGAGGAGGAGGGGTATAAAAATAAATAAAACTTAATAACTCCTGAACCATTCGACCGATCTTGATCAAATTTTCAACATAGATGAGATTTAGGCCTGGGATCGTTCTTATGATTTAAATTTGGCGTAGCAACGTAGAGGAAGAAAAGGAGAGGGAGATATATAAAAATCAATTTATATAAGACTGAAAGTGACTATTTTTGAAACTTAATAACTCTTGAACTATCCGACCGATCTCAATCAAATTTTCAAGATACATGAGGTTCGTATCTGAAAACATTTTTGTAATTTCACTTGAAAGGTAGATCCTAGGGGAGGGATACAAATAAATAAAAACCAATAACTTTTGAACCACCCAATCAATCTGGATCACATTTCCAACATATATGAGAGTCGGGACTTGGGTGTTTTTTTTATCGTTTCACTTTGACAAACCAACCTAGGGGAGGGGGAGGGGGATATATATATATATATATATATATATATATATATATATATATATATATATATATATATATATATATATATATATATGTAAAAAAATAAAATTAAAAGGACTACCTTTGTGACTTCATCACTCTTGAACCACTCGACCGGTCTCAATCAAATTTTCAACATACATGAGTTTAAGGGCAGGGATTACTTTAGGCTATTCGCTTTGATGATGCAACGTAAGAGGAGGGGAGGGGAAGAGAAATTTAAAAATGATGAAAAATGACCGATATTATTGTTGAATCCATAGTTTTCGGGGTCGATGAGAGAAGCAGTGATGCTGTTTCAATCCAAATTCAGCCCTGGTAGCTGGGGAGGGGAGGATGCAACGTAGGGGAGGGAAATAAACATTTAAAAATGATCGAAAATGACTAGGCTAATATTAGTGTGGAATCCATAGTTTTAGGAGTAGCTGAGATTAACAATGACAATTCTGATGTCGTGTGTTGCAGCATGGAGGAGGGGGAGGGGGAGGGGGAGCTATATAATAATAATAATAATAATAATAATAATAATAATAATAATAATAATAATAATCGAAAATGACCAATATTAGTGTCTAATCCATAGTTTTTGGGATCATTCAGATGAACAATGACATTTCCGATCAAATTCAAAATCAGTCCCGCCACTTGGGGGAGGGAGAGAAAGGTATATATATATATATATATATATATATATATATATATATATATATATATATATATATATATATATAAATGATCGAAAGTGGCCGCTATCAGTGTCGAATTTATAGTTTTCATGGTCGCTTAGATGAACAGTGATCCTTCGATCCCGTTCCCGCAACTTGAGGAAGGGGAAGGAAGAGGATCGAAAATGACCTTTATTAGTGCTGAATTCATATTTTTGAAGGTATCTGAGATGAACGGTGACACTTCTGATGCTGTTTAAATCCAAATTCAGCCCCGCATCTTGGGGAGGGGGAAGGGAAATACATAAAACTGATCAAAAATAACCCATATTAATGTCTAATCCGTAGTTTCTGGGGCCGCTGAGATGATCGGTGACACTTCCGATGCCGTGCCCCGCAACATGTAATAGGAGGAGGTTAGATATATAATAATGATCAAAAATGGCCGATATTAGTGCCTGATAAGTAGTTTTTAGGGTCGTTGAGATAAAGAGTGACACTTTCTATCCCGTTTAAAACCAAATTCAGCCCCATGACTTGGGAGAGGGGGAGATAATAAAATGATCGAAAATGACCAATATTAGTGTCGAATTCATGATTTCCGGGGTCGCCGAGATGATCAATGATCTTTCCGATGCCGTTTAAATCGATGCCATTAAAACAAAAACAGCATATTTCATGGGTACTAAACACATAAGAAACGTAATTGTGCATTTAAATGTTCATTTCAACCCAGCGAAGCGGGTAATAGATGCTAGTAATATTCTGAAAATTTATGAAATAAGATAAACTTTCCACAAAGTAAATACAAGATATTTCTTACTTTGGACAGTATGTAATTTTATTGATGTAGGGGCCGCGGTGGCTCAGTGGTAGAGCGTTCACCTCTGGGGCTTGGGGTTCCGGGTTCGATCCCAGCCCCCGCCAAGTAAACTTTGTGGTAGACAAAGACCATGTGAGTGTGTTTTCTCGGGGTTCTCCCGTTTCCTCCCACTTTCTTCATTTCATTCATTTCTCATCTTCACCGTCTCCTTTAGTCTAACCGGCATAACCGTGGGACGTAAAACTCAAAGATTTCATTTCATTTTTTTTTATTGATCTAGTTATTATTTCAAAGGTGATGGCAAGAATATTTATTTTACGGAATGTGTTGCTTATCACAGAATTGAACATAAATGGTATTATTTTGCAATCGAGAGTTGTGGACCTGTAATGAACTATAACCATTAAATAAACATTATAGCTAACATTATTTCATATCGCTGATATTTGAAATTTAAATTAAATTGGTATTTCTTAAAACAAGGTCAATAAATATTTTAAAGTACTTGTTTTTCTTTCTGGATTCTGTCTGGTGAAACAACATTCAAAAACAACATTTAGGAATAAGAAAAACACATTGTTTTATTAGTGATAGATCTATCCGTACTGATTTCGTAAAAGCACTAAAAAATGAAAGCCGTTAAAATAATGACTGACATTGTTTTAACAAGTACCGAGTCAATTGTTCTTTAGATACGCATCCTGTAACGATTCTTCAAGTACATACCGTAATACGTTATCATCAAAACATTTTTGAGTAATTGATATGCTATTTCTTCTGCTAATTCAGGATTCACGTCAAAGAAATATTGGTGGGATTTCACCATTCACATTGCCTATCGGATGTTTTTTGTCAATTGAACTTCAACTTGATACTAGGAATATCTCCTCCCCTTGACACATTTGGTATAAATTTAGTATCATCATCATTATTTATATGAACTTCGACTATTAGCTCACTGTTTTAAATAACTAATGTTCTTTCAGAAGTAACAAACTTTTGATATTATTAAACATAGAAAACTTAGTAGATAAATAATTACTAAAGCTCATATTTCTTTAACAGATGGGGTCGCGGTGGCTCAGTGGTAGAACGTTCACCTTTGGTGCTTGGGGACCCGGGTTCGATCCCAGCCCCCGCCAAGTGAGCTTTGTGGTGGACAAACACCGTGTGCGTGGGTTTCCTTGGGGTTCTCCCGTTTCCTCCCACTTTCTTCTTTCCACCATTTCATTCATTACTCATCATCACCGTCTCCTTTAGTCTAACCGGAATAACCGCGGGACGTAAAACTAAAAGATTTCATTTTTTCTTTGACACATATTTTTATCCTGAAATCCTTTCACATGTCTAATTTAAAAAAAATACATTTTTAACACTTGTGAACACTCACATACAATTTTTATTAGTCATATAAATGCATAGTTGAACATCTTTTAGCGTTACGTCAAAGGACTCCGCTCAGAGCTTATGGAAATCCGGTTTCCGTCAAATTGGCTGGTATTGCAGTATGTTGTGTATTTTGGTCCCCTGATGAAAAATCTCAATGGGCACGAAGTCCGCAAACCCCATGTTTTTGAGATATCCACTTATTATTATCATCACTTAAAGGAAAACGCTCCCATAGTAATTGGGTCGACATTTTATCTATGAAGTATGAACGACTCTCATTAGGGTATACTAGGGTTTTTGGGGTCGCTGATTCCGAATCCGAGGTCGGTAAACCTCCATCACGTCAGGTTCAAAGTCATTTGAAGGTCAAATCGAGAGGGACCCGTTGCAAAAAAAAAAAAAAAAAAAAAGAACAAAAAGTAAATTTTTTGACACGCCTGATCCGATTATGTCATTTTCTTGACACGACATGGTCATGTCAAGGTCATTGCATTTCAAGGTTAAACTTGAAGAAAGTCGGAAAAATCTTGAAAATTTGAATCTGAAAGTCGACTATTGATGTTTGATACGACTGTACAATTGGCACACCAAAGTCGAGATCGTATCGATGATGTTAATGTCATGCAGGCTAAAGTAGAAGCAGAGAATTTGGCGAGGCGACATGCTATTCCCTCAATTTGATTTTGCGTTTCTTAATCGAATTACGTTGTGTCTTTATCAGATTGAACTAGCACCTTCGTATATATAAGATTATTTATACCATGAAAGTAGTGATATTTTTCAATTTGATAGAAATAATTTTGAGCCATGATTGTTATGTTTCAGAATCTTATCAATATTTAGAAACGCTATTCGATATCAGCTTTGGATACGCTTTGCAGTGAATGATTATGAATTGCCAGTCATGGAAGTAGAAGATAGTCCGACTAGGGTATTATTGCACTTGTAAGACCGGTGCTAGGACATTATGTTGCTGTGCATATGTAGCCAGTGTCCTATGGTTTTTCAGGATGGGCTCGACAGCAACAACAAATCAAATACCCTAATCGAGCTCTACTGAAATACATACAAGATGCTGGTAATCGTAATATGAACAACGATGTAAATAAAGGTTAAATACTGGAAGTTGAAGTTAAAAAATGATGAGATGCGAAGTGCAGAACAAATTTTTATCCAAGAAGAAGGCACTAAAAGTGGCTGACTGGAAAACTAAATGGACAATCTTAATGGTAAATTCGATTAACACCAACCTCGGATTTGGAATCAGCTACCCTAAAATCCTACCTACGATTTTTTAAAGATTTTTCAGACGGTTTTTCAAGTTTGGCCTTGAAATGACCCTGCAATGACCTTGAAATGACCTTGTTGGATAAAGAAAATGACAATCGTATCCGGTAAGTCAAAAAATTAATGGACATTTTGTTCAGTTTTTCCAACGCTCCCTCTCGATTTGACTGTCAGATGACCTTGACCTGACTTGATGGAGGTTAACCGACCTCGGATTCGGAATCAGCGATCCCAGAAACCCTAATATACCCTCATGAGACTTGTTCATACTTAGATAAAATATCGACCTAATTATTATGGGAGCGTTTGCCTTTAAGTGACGATAATAATAAGCGGACATATAAAAAACGCGGGGTTTTAGGCCTTCGTGCCCATTGAGACTTTTCGTCAGGGGACCAAAATACACAATATACTACAATACCAGCCAATTTAACGGAAACCAGATTTCCGTAAGCTTTAAGCGGGGTTCTTTGGGCTCAAATTGATATAAAAGCACATTTTTGGTCATTATTAAGTATTCTGCCTGTGGGCAGATTCTGTCTAATGAGGTATTTTGTCTTTCTTTCGTTTGGATCTGGAAGTGTTTTCTATATGTTTATCGATCCTCAGTTTTCTTTCTTAACTCGCAATATTTTCGTCAGTTTGTCAAATCATTGATCAGTTGTGTTCTTCTTCTTCTTCCTACTCCTCAGTTTCCTTCCATCTTTCATTCTAAGGTGTTATGAAGAAGACAATTTCTTCGCAAGATGTGTCCAATTCAATTGGATTTCCTACAACGGATGTTGGCCAAACGCATTCTTTTCTCTCCTACCCGAGTTAAATCATCTTAGTTTAATCTCTCTGTCCATTTCATATTACCCATCTTCCTTCAACACCACATTTCGAATTTCTGTAAATATTTCTTCTGTAATTTTGGTAATGTTCGGGTCTATGAACCATACAGCCCACTGCTCCATACGCAGCACTTGATCAGCTTTTTCCTTAGTCCAATGTAAAACCTACTAGTTAAGAGTGATATTTTCTTGTTGAATACCCCTTTGGCTACTGCAATTCTTGACCAGATCTCTTTGGTGCAGTAAAAGTTTCTTGTCAAAATACTTCCCTGATATTTGAACTGATTGATCTCTTTAAGCTCTCCTTGTTCTACTCAAATCCGTAAGGGTATGTTTCCACGAGATATTCTCATGATTTTCGATTGCTCGATGTTTATTTCCATCCCATATTGTATCCGATTTCAACTATTTCATCCATAATCTCCTATAGTCCTTTTTCAGTTTTAATTATAACAGCCGTATCATCCGCGTATGTGACCTAGTTAATGATCTGCCATTCAATCTTGAAATCTTCAATTTTCATTATTGCTTCCTTCAGTAGGCATTCACTGTAAATGTTGAACAATTGGGAGACATTGTCTGGCTTCTCCCAATCTCTACATTATTGGTCTCTCCTTGATTCAAACGTAACTTCACTCTTTGTTCTGTGTATAGGTTGTGAATGAATCGACAATCCCTCCAGTTGATCTTCTGTGTATTCTTCAAGTGTATTTAGAAATTTGGTTCTATTGATCCGATCGGAAGCTTTTTCGCCAGTCGATAAAGCAAAACAACTGTTCCTTTATGTCAAGAACCCGTTCCGATATAATGATTATCAACACAATAGCATCTTTGGAGCCTGGTAGCTCAGTGGTAGAGCGTTAACCTCTGATGCATGGGGTCGTCTCTAGTTCGATCTCAGCTCGCGCCAAGTGAATTTTGTGGTTGACAAACACTGTGTGCGTGGGTTTCCTCGGGGCTCACCCGTTTCCTCCCACTTTCTTCATTCCACCATTTCATTCATTTCTCATCATCACCGTCCCACGTTTTCTCATCATCCTTGCCTTCGTAAACGTGGGACGTAAAACTTAAAGATTTCATTTCATTTCATTTTTCCAATAGCATCTCTGCTATCCTTTCCTTTCCGGAATCAAATTGATCTTCCTCCAACGTCTTTTCTATCTTACTTTCCAGCCCCGTTCAGTATGTTCGTGATAATCTTCTCAGTGTGGGAAATAAAATTAATCATTCTGTGATCACCACATTTCTTGCGTACTTTTTGTTAGGTAACACTGAGGTAGATCTTGTTAATAAGTGAGATCAGTACTTTCATTGTTCTCTTCTAACCTCTTGAGCAAATTAGTGTTGATCAATGTCTGCAGTGACCTTTCTTCTTGGTAAGTCTTCGATGGCTTATTCTACTTCACTTTTCAATATTCTGGGTCGCTTTCCTTCTTCATCCACCTCTTCCTTTGCTTCGATTGCGATATCTCTTGAGCGGTTCTTTTGGTCATATAGATCTTTTATGTATTTCTCCCATATCTTAAAGATGCGTTGATGGTCAGTGACTACGTGATCTTTCCTATCTTCGATTTTAAACGTGCGTACACTTCTGTTATTTTTTTCTCACAATTCCTGTGTTTTTTGAAACTTCAGATCATATCTACCGTGTCGTCGAAGTTACATTTTTTCTTCACATATCTCCTTCATGCACTTTTCTCAGGCTCTGTCAGTTTTTCTTCTCATTTAATTATTCAGGCTTCTGTATTCTTTGATGTTCCTACTTTTTGCCCTTCTGCTTTCCTCCATTTTCTTAAGCACCGCTTCAGGTACCCACAGTTTGTGGGTGCTCTTTCCATTTACAAAGGTTGTTCTTGAGTGTATCTAGCAGAATCTACGTTTCTACCCAGCTATTTTCTACGGTGCCTACCATATCGTCCACTGCACAGAATTTTTATTATATCTTTTCTTTCATATCACTGTCCATATTTCTTAGTCGTTAGATAAGTTTCACTTAGGGCTACTGCTCAGAAACATATTTGCACATATTTTCAAGAAGGCTATTTGGAATTTCATTCTTAGAAATATTTTGTCTTGTATAATAAGATTTGAGAGAGTGCTATATAGTAAGAGTGTTAGGGAAGAGATGCCTGACGTAGAACCCCTAATCCTCTGACTCTCGCTCTCTCTCTCCATCTCCTTTCGTACAAAGATATCAGAAGCGAGGTTTTTTGTTGCATATTGGTGGAAAATATTTTCATCCACATTCGAAGAAGTTTTTCAATACACAGGGGATGAAGGTAGTACTGCTAAAATATTGGTAATCCACATTGAGTACGATCAGAAACATGATTTTGGGAGAATTTCGTCCCGAACCATATCCTGAAATTATCACTGATACTATAGGACGGTCCTTTTTTGTCTTTTATACTGAGCGTACAGACGTTTCTCGACTATGGGGAATATTTAACATTCCTTGATTGGATTTTTGTAATAGGACATTCCATCAATGGATATATAAAGTTTCAAGATCGCTAAAATCAAGTGTTCTAATGTTGTGAAGTTGAGTGATTTTTAGCTTTTGCGCTATTGCAGCTTCGTTTTGTGGGGGAGGGAGACCCTCCGATATAAGTAGTTTCCCATTTTTCATTAGTATATCATGGAGAGCATTTCCCCCCACTCCTGCAGCCCCATTTGTCCAAAAACTGCCTCTGGTTTTAGATATACTTTGCAATTTTTAGTGCATAATTGCATGTATATCTTCAAACGTTTCGGTCATAGAAACCCGAGCCCTAATAACTATATTTCTCTAATAACCTGTTACTTCACAGACAAATAACATTCAAAGCAGAAGTCTTCCTAATTGTATCTCTCGAGAAAATGTAGCTACGTTAACTAGAAGAACCTAATTTAGTAATAGTAAAGTACAAGTAAATTTCTCGATTTCGGAAATGATTCTCCCGTCATTGATTTTACCTAACCTTTATTATATGTACACTTCCCTTAACGTTTAACAGGTTTGTTCTATGTATCTTCCTCTGACTCTTTTACGTACTAACAATTCTTGTATGTGAATCCAAACCCCTGATTTAATGGCTCATAATCTGGTAACCAAATGTCTACACAGAAGATTATTCCACATGCGTTGTAAGACAAGATTTACATCGGATAACAAGAGTTCCCTAAATCGAGTATGATGTACTGTTATATTGCCCTTGCAATTGATTTAAGAAATGAAGGACGAAAACGTCGATAATCACCAAGTAATCTTGATATTGTTAGAACTGTATGCCCACATGAACAATCATGTAGAGTTCCGCAGCTTTTAGCAAACACTCGGAATTATTATTTAATATAATGACTGGAACTGACAATTCCGAATTTTAAGCCATCAAATCTACGAAAACTCTGAATATAAGTAAAAATGCTACTTATCAACAAAATTAATTTTAATATTATCTCTCTCTCTCTCTCTCTCTATCTATCTATCTATCTATCTATCTATCTATCTATCTATCTATCTATCTATCTATCTATCTATCTATATATATATATAAATTCACTGCTATCCAAAAATGGTAACCGTGCTTCAGTAATGGGAGTTATGATGACGCTTAGCAGTGTTGGGCAAAATCAATTGAAATCAATTGCAATTGATCAATCAACTGAAAGTAATTGCTCTGAAAATTAATTGCAATTTATTTCAATTTGTAATTGACAATTAATTTCAATTGCAATTGAATTCAATCATAAAATTTGCAACTAAATTTTCGTCAATTGTTAATTGTTGATTGGTCACCAGGGAATTGAAACTTTAATTGTTAATTGTCAATCGCAAAGGGTGGAATTCAAACATTTAATTGTTAATTGCAATTAACAATTGAAATTTGTAATTGTTAATTGTAATTCTTAATTGCAATTGAAATCAGCAATTAAAACTGAAGATAAGAAGATGTGTATATTGTGTTGTCCACTTGTCACTGTTTTACATATTTCAGATAAGATACTTATAAGAAGTCTTCTTATCTTATAACTACCATCCCTTCGCCCCCTGGGAAGAAAGCCATGAAACTAAGTATTTTTTAAGTATATTATGTTTATGGTTCTATCCCCCTCGAAAGAACTCTATATGCCCGTCATGCATACAATAGGGATGAGTTCGAGCGACTTTTCTTTAAAACTCGACTCGACTCGAAGCAGACATCTTTGAGCTCGACTCGAGAACTTGGCTCGAACAATATCTCCCAACTCGACTCGACTCGAATTCGAATCGAGATTCGAGTCGATTCGAACCAAAACGAGCCAATTCGAACTAAATACTTTGTGTAGTTCCAAGTACTACTCTCTTCAAGTATCTTACATAGACAATATAATTATCAATGATACTACTACTACTACTATAACTAATTATTATTATAACACTATGTATAAACATGGAATATACGCGGTTTGTATCTGAATACTAAAAATTAGTTGACTCTCGATCTCGGTCGTCAAGAAATCTTCAGGAGGCAAGAACATCGGTCACGTGGTTCTAGATTTGAGTTTAGGAGGAGCAAGTATTCGGGCTCGAGCCAAAAATTGTTAACAGTTATAGGACTCCAGCCAAACGTTCACAAATTGGTCGACCCGGGTTTAGGGTTGTCAACGATTCAAGCGGGTCGCTCACAGCTCATTCACTTATCGAGCCGAACCGAGAAGTGAGCCGAGACAACAGCTCACCCAACCGAGCCAGGTCGAGCCGAACCTAACCGAGCTGATTGCTTACCCCAACCGAGCCGGTTTGAGCCATTGGCTCAGTTGAGCTGACTCGAATCCAGCCTATGGACTCGTTTCAACGGAGCTGGTTCGAGCCATTGGCTTCAATCGAGCCGAGTCGATGACTAATCCCTACCGAGCCGGCTCAAGCCATCGGCTCAATTGAGCCCAGTCGATGGGTCATCCCAACCAAGCCAGCACAAACTGTTCGCTCAGTTGAACCGAGTCGAGCCGGTTGACATCACTATCCCGGTTGGGCTTCTACTTTGGCTAAAAAATTGTACCGTGCAGTTCTCAGCCTTGATGGTAAGAACTACAGTATATACTTATATTGGTGCTTACGGCGGCATTAACTTGTTCTGTCACCAACGAATTTCGAGGTACTTTGTTTTGCATCTTTTGTGGGTGTTTTGCATCGCTTTGTGCGCCTATTCCGATATTTTGTGCATCATCGGAAGTGGGTCAAAATGGCCTACAAATATGACGGAATAAGTTATTGCTGTTCCGCCACCGATGAATTTTGAGGTCGTTTCCTTCACATCGTTTTCTGCCTTTTGTGCGCCTACTTCCACGTTTTGTGCGTCATGGGAAGTGGGTTAAAATGAGTCCCCAAGGTGGGACGAAAATAACCTACTGTAACGCCACCAACGAATTTTGAGGGCGCTTCTTTCGCATCAACTAGTGAATGTTTCGTGCCGTTTCGTGTCCCTATTTCCACGTTTTGTGCGTCACCAGAAGTGTGTCAAGATGGGACTCCAAGGTGTGACGAAAATGACAAACTGTTCCGACACTATGGAATTTCTAGGTCGTTTCTTTCGCATCGTTCAGTGTCCCCCCCCCTTTTTTTTTAAAGAAAAAAAAGTTTTCTGTACCTATTTGTCTCGTCTTGTGCATCACCCGAGGTGAATTAAACGGGCCTTTAAACTCGGAGTTAAATGGCTCACATTTTCCGCCACTATCGAATTTCGAGGTCGTTTCTTTCGCATCGTTTAGTGCCTGTTTTGTACGTTTTATGCGTCACCGGAAGTGGGTCAAAATGGACCTACGAATATAACGAAACAAGTTAATGCTGTTCCGCCATCAACGAATTTGGAGGACGCTTCCTTCACATCGTTTAGTTTGTATTTTGTACCGTTCTGTTTGCCTACTACCACGTTTTGAACATCACCAGAAATGCGCCAAAATAGTCCATCAAGGTGTGAGAAAAAAGAGCCAATCACAGTGGGTCACTTTCGAATTTGGAGACTTTGTGGTGGACAAACACCGTGCTCGTGGGTTTTCTCGAGGTTCTCCCGTTTCCTCCCACTTTCTTCATTCCACCATTTCACTCATCTCTCATCATCACCGTCTCCTTTAGCCTAACCGGCATAACCGTGGGAGTTAAAACTTAAAGATTTCATTTCATTTCATTTTCGAATTTGGAGGTCGTTTTTTTCGCATTGTATAGTGCCTATTTTGTACCGTTTTGTGCGCCTATTTCCACTTTAGTGCGACAACGAAAATGAATCAAAATGGCCTACAAGTATAGCGGAATAAGTTAATGCTGTTCCGTCACCATCGAATGTCGAGGTCGTTTCCTTCACATTTTTTGTGCGCGATTTGTGTCGCTTTGTGCATCAGTGGAAGTGGCTCAAAATGGGCCTTGAAAGTGAGATGAATGTCTTTTTCTGACATATTTGTAGGTCCTCTTTGACACACTTTCGGTGACGCACAAAACGTGAAATTATGCGCAGAAACGATACGAAACATACACTAAACAATGCGAAAGAACAGACGTCAAAATTCGATACTGGTGGAACAGTGGGTCAGTTTTCTTCCCACATTGAATGCCCATTTTGACCCACTACCATTGATTCACAAAACGTGGAAATAGGCTTACAAAACGGTAGAAAACACGCACAAGACATGTGAAGGAAACGATTTCGAAATCGTTCCTGACGGAACAGCATTAACTTGTTCCGCCTATTTGTAGGATAAAATTGACTATTTCCGGTGACGCACAAAACGTGGAAATAGGCGTACAAAACGGCACAAAACAAGCATGAAAGGGTGTGAAATTAACGACCTCGAAATTCGAAAGTGGCGAAACTCTTGGTCATTTTCATCCCATCTTGAAAGCCCATTTTGCCTACTTCCGGTGACGCACAAAACGTGAAAATAGGCACACAAAACTGCACAAAATAGGCATTAGGCGATTTGAAGGAAACGGCCTCGAAATTCGTTGGTGGCGGAAGAGCATTAACTTGTTCCGAAATATTTGTAGGCCCTTTTTGACTCATTTCCGGTGACGCACAAAACGTGAGAATAGACGCACAAAACGGCAGAAAGCACGCACAAAACGATGCGAAAGAATGCACCTCGAAATTCGTTGGAGGCGGAACAGTGGGTCATTATTGTTCCACCATGGTGGCCCATTTTTATCTACTTCCGATGACACACAAACCTGGAAATAGGCTAACAAAACCGTACAAAACATGCACAAAACGATATGAACGAAACGACATCGAAATTCGTTGGTGGCGGAATAGCATTAACTTGTTTCGTTACATTCGTACCCTATCAGGATTCTGCCGCCTACAGTCGGACAATTTGTCCATGACGACCAGATGCCGCGGATGATTGCCGGCGCCGGACACCGGCACCTCTCCGCGCGATTTTCAACCACGACGAATAGTTGCCTTGCCGAGCAGTCGGCAAACAGCCGGAAATGAGCATTAAATGCGTCGGCGCCATCGTCGAAAAGAGGACGGCATAAGGAGTCAGCAGAGGGTCGGAAAGAGGCCTGTCCAACTCTTTCGCCGACTCTGACGGTCGGCAACAGTCGGCAATGAGTTGCCAAAGGGCATTTTATTTTACGATTTTCGACCGCTTGCCGCCTCGGCAAAAGGTCGGCAACTTTGAACAAGTAGATCGTCGTGCCGCCGTGGACGGGTAAAGGCTGTCTCCGGCGGCCCGCCACCATCGACGGCGGCAATCCCTCCTTCCGACTGCGACTTCCTGGTGGAGTAGGCCCATTTTGGTGACGCACAAAACGTACCAAACAGGCACTAAACGATGCGAAAGAAACGACCTCGAAATTAGATGATGGCGGAAGTGTATCATTTAACTCCCACTTTGAAGGCCAGGTTAACTCACTTCCGGTGACGCACAAGACGAGGAAATAGGCGCAGAAAACTTAACAAAATGGCACTAAACGATGCGAAAGAAACGACCTAGAAATTCGACAGTGGCGGAACAGTAGGTCATTTTCCTCGCACTTTGGAGGCCCATCTTGGCACACTTACGGTAATGCACAAAATGTGGAAATAGGAACACGAAACGGCAAAAAACAGGCACTAGTCGATGCGAAAGGAACGACCTAGGAAATTCGGTACTGGCAGAGCAGTGGGTCATTTTCTCCTACTTTGGAGACCCATTTTAACCCACTTCCCAAGACGCACAAAATGTGAAGTAGGGACACAAAAGGCACAAAACGATGTGAAGGAAACGACCTAGAAATTCGTTGGTGACTGAACAGCAATAACTTGTTCCGTCATATTTGTAGGCCCATTTTGACCCACTTGCGGTGACGCACAAAAAGTGAGAGTAGGCGTACAAAATAGCACAAAACAATACAAAAGGAACCATCTCGAAATTCTTTGGTTGAGGAACAAGTTAATGAGGCCGGTGCTTACGGCATTTTACGCTGTCTCGCTATAAAAATCTAGTCTTTTCACTATCGAGACGAGACGAGATGCACTAAAAGGTACCCCTCGAGATGCACTGAAAATGCGAGACAAAATGCAATCCTGTCGTGAGCACCATTAAAAGTATTCCACATTACTACTTACATTTCTCATGGCTTTCGCTTTCCAGTATAATCATATCATGATTTCAAAACGAGTTAAAGCGAGCTGAGCGAGAAAGCTATTTGTCAAACTCGGCTCGACATGAAAGTCGACATCAATTTAAGGAGGTAAAAATAAACAGAACATGTCCTGGCATTTTTTTAAAAATCTCTTTTGTGGAAGGGGGACCTTCTCTACATGAAAAATTGGTAGTGGGTTGATTTGTAAAAAATAATCGAAAACGATCAATATTAGTTGAGAAACAAATTGAGAAACAAAAAATAGAGTGCTTCGCATTATATATCCACTACTTTCTATTATAATAATTGCTGAAGCGTGAGTTCAGAACTCAAGGAAATCAAGTTGTGAGAAAAAGAGACATAAAATTTGCACTGGAAGCTTAATTACATGGAAATTTTAAGTTTGTACGCTACGCTTAATTATATGAAAAATTTTATACTTTGTTTCCTTTACGTTATCTACTTTAACTAGATTTGGGACTTTCAAATTTCATTCTTTTTCCCACTGAAAATTATCTATAATTCAGCAAGGAAATAATTATCAATGATAATTATAGGGTCTAATAATTAAATATATAATTAAATTCATTGTAATTTGGTCCATGACAAACACTTTACCATTTCGTACTAGCTGTTATGCCCGTTCTTCGCACGGATCAGATAAAATATCAATGTAAACAAACTGAACAACGGGAGAACAATTAAGAAACATTTCTAAAATTGGATATATTTTGTGTGAATATATATCCAACAACGTCCATGTGTTTTCATTGGGAAGGCCGATGGGGGCTGAATTTGAACGTAAACACTATCGGGTATGTGTCACTATACATCTGAGCAACCACGATAAATATGGATTCGACACAAATATTGGTCATTTTCTATTACTTTTACATGTCCCGGTAAACGCCCCCTGAGAGCCCTTTTGTTCGTATTGTGAAAAAATCTCCTCTGGCCCCCAGCCAATAACGCGAAAACTATGAACGTGACACTAACATATGACTTTTTGTACTACTTTTTACATATCCCGGTAAAAACCCCTATGATCCTCTGGTTCCAATTTTGAAAATACAACGCCTCTGGCCCGCAGATAATGGGGGCTGTATTTGGAAGTCAACGGCTGTGGAAATATCACCATTCATCTCAGCGAGAGCGAAAACTATGGATTTGACACTAATATCGGTCATTTTTCATTATTTTTCTTGCAATTCACCACCCCCGGTGACTCCCGGCCCACATACAATGGTTTCTGAATTTGAAAATCATCGCTAATGAAATTATCACCATTGATCTCAGCGACCGCGAAAACTATGGATTTGTCACTAATATCGGTTAATTTGGATTACTTTTACGTTTCGGTATCCCCCCTTGACCCCCGGCTCGCAGCCGAATAGGGTGAATTTGGAAGTTAATGCGATCAGAGTTTCACCATTGATTTCAGCGACCGCGAAAGCTATGAAATCGACACTAATATCGGTCATTTCCTACTACTTTTACATGTCCCGGTAATCGCCCTCCTGAGACCCCCTGGTTCGACTTTTGTCGAAAACTCTTCTCCTTGGTGTGGAACCTGGACCAAGGTATCCGTGACCAAAATTTGGTAACTCTCGGTCAACTTGTCTGGTCCCCAGGCCGGTCCCGGTAAACGTTCCCTGAGACCCAGTTTAAAATTTAAAAAAAAAAAAACCGTCTTGATTTGAGGCCTAAACCAAGCTACCCGTGACCAAATTTTGAAAACTTTCGGTCTACTCGTCTGGTCCACAGGCCACACAAAGATAGATAGACAGACACAAACAAACTCTATTTTATTTATACTAGAAAGGTCAGATCCACCGTTATTGTAACAGAGTGGTGCTTGAGCGATTGATAGTAGAAATTCAAACTCTTATGAATGATAATTTCATAGGCTTGTTTTATTACGAGTTTAAACTCTTTAGTCAGTAGAGAAGAGGGCGTGAATCATGGGTCAGAGTTGATGACAATGGGTTTTGGTGGGTCTGTGGGTCATAGTGGGTGAGAGTGGTTCGTGGTGGGTGGTGGGTCAGAGTGGGTTACAGTGGGTCGTGGGTCACGATGGGTGGTGAGTCAATTGGTCGTGGGTCACGATGGGTGGTGAGTCAATTGGTCGTGGGTCACGATGGGTGGTGAGTCAATTGGTCGTGGCTAAAGTTTTCATGCCCCACGCTTTCTCTGAGCTACAGTGTTGAAAATTAATCAGTGAAAATCAATTGCAATTGATCAATCAATTGAAAGTAATTGCTGTGGAAATCAATTGCAATTGAATTAATTGCCAATTAATTTCAATTGCAATTGAATAACTGAATTCAATTGCAATTACTTTCAATCGATTGATTAATTGCAATTGATTCTCCATTATTAATGGCCAACTACAATTAACAATTATCCATTACTTACTTCAATTGTTAATTGCAATTAACAATTAAATTTACAGATTAATTGTTAATTGTTAATTCAATTGAAATTTGCCCAACACTGACGCTTAGTAAAGAATTTATTCCACAGTTGTCTCCTTTTTCTATTTACACTACTTAAAAAGCTTTTGTTTCATTTAAAAGAAATACATTTGACGAAAGTTGTTTAATACATGTATTTCATATTGCCATAAAACATCAAATCATTCGAAGTGCCTTACTTATGACAAATGTATAGTAACGAACAAAATAAAACAAAAATTATTTGCTTACTTTTAACTTTCGAGCGAATAAAAGAGAAGAAAATATGGTGATCGTCAAGAAAGTCGAATTCAAGATTTTAACAGATTTACATATTTCATAGCTCCTACATACAAATAATAATAATAATAATAATAATAATAATAATAATAATAATAATAATTTTTCGATTCCTGTTTGTCTGTCATTCTGATGGATATTCGCCTAGAGGTCATACCGTTAATCGAATTCAGACCAAATTTTAAACCTTTTATATATTCTTCAGAGAGGTTTTTAGAATATTATTCCTACTAAAAAAAACACGGGTTGTTTACTGAAAGGTGAAATAAACAATTGCAATTTTCTCAAAAATTAATATATCGATTTTGTTTTTCTTATATAAATCAATATTCCATTTACAACTTAATATTATTAAATATTTCACGAAACCGAAACCGGCTAGAAATTAAGCACAGTGAGCACTCCGGGAAGTTCGGTTCAGAATGAATAAAAAGATTAGGGATGAAGGCGAAGTGGAAATCGATGAAACTTCGTAAGAAAGAATCATAAAGAAAGACTCTTAAAAGGACAAAAATACTAGGATGTCCTTTTTGTCCTATAACTAAGTTTTTACGCTATACGAAATGTCTTGAAAACAATTGATAGTTCAAACAATAGCATTTTGTAGATATTATCTGGCCCACTTCCTACAATTTTATGTTCCTCATTGTTTTTTAAATTATTCACTAAAATGCAAAATAAGAGTGGGTTAGCTGAGAGAAGTTCTTAATGAAATAAACAATGCAGCCGTAATAAAAACAATACTTACAGTTAATCTACGTGACAGATCAAGTGAGAAATGAATAAATTCTCCGACATAAGCGTCTGTTTTACCCTTAATGCCTATCACTTTCACCTCACAGAACCCTGAAATGTCATAGTCATAACTGCAAATAAACTTAGACCGAAGTGTACGATCTACACTGTAAGTCTAAGGATTGTTTGAATTTTGAGCATCCCGAGCAATGTGAGTGTTCAATGATCAGCACCTAGTTTTTCGAGCTACATCCCCTTCTTCGCGTAACAGAGCTGTAAAATGTCCTAATAACAATTTTATATGATTACGAGATAGTGTACGACCAGTGAATTAAGAAGTTTGATTTTCGTGGAAGCTCAAGTGTTTGACTCTCACATTCAGCTGTACGTATAAGACGATAAATTATGAATACACATAAACCATTTAATTCTGTTACTTTGGGTTATAGTGGCTCAGTGCTGGAGTGCTCACTTTGGTTGTTTCGAGAGCATGTGAGTTTGTGCTGAACAACATCGTGGCAGTGGGTTTTCTCGAGGTTCTACTGTTTCCTACTACATTCTCACTCCACTACTTTTTTTTAAAAAAATAATAATTTTCGCTGTGATTAACCATCCATCTCCTTTAACCTACAGGATATAATTATAGGACATAAAAAGGAAAATTCATAATACGCTTTCGTATCAGATAGGGAAAATTGGAATTGGTAACTAAGCATTAAGTTGATATTGTTTTCAGTTTCTGTATACGTATTATTTATGGCACAAAATGAATAAGTACACTTCTGTTATTACAACGACTCATGTGCATAACGACTCCAAACATTTTCTTCATGGAAATATGAAACACTAAATTACGTCAATGTAGTGTGTACATGAAAAGAAATGTATTTTAAACAAAATTCAAGTATAAATATTGTTCATTTCAGCTTGTTTACGTTGTTAACGTTGATGGTGCATGGGGTACTTTAAGGAAATATTTTTTCCTGTAAAGTTGTTCTTGAATGCATTTTGGTTGCTTTAATAATTTTTGAGTATTAAAATATATTTCCATGTCACAGAAATAACCTCATATTGAAGCAGAACATTATATATATGAATTATATTCTGTACAGAAGAACATCATTTTAGGAAAATTTTAAAACATGATTCTGGTTACGCATTTAAAAGTGCTTACAACAGTTAATGATCGGGATTAGAGTGATCATAATCAGGAAAAGGAGATTAAGTAAAATCTCAATAAAATTAAAATTTAAGTTAGAAAGATTTGATGATCATACTATTAGTAAAATGTGTCCGCACTTGGATAAATTTCTAAGTGTGATTTTTAATATTAATTTCACGATGCTGAATTCTTTTAAACTTCTATAAGTTAAGAGAAAAATAATTCAAAGTTGAAACCTTTGAAGTACCTCTTACGCTAATGGTAAAAGTACCCACACTTTGACACATTATTAATTGCATTTTTCTTTTACAGGAACACTTTTACTATTAGATAAGCAGTGCTTCATAGATCCTGACTTTGAGGTCAAAATAGTTTCATTGCATTCAGCTTCTCATATTAGTATAAAAGTGCAATTAGAACTATGTCGAAGTGTTGACACCTTCCTTTGGTATAAGCAGTACTTCAAAGATCCAAGCTTATGGCCATTTTTCTCGTGATTCCATGGACGAATAAGTTTAAAGAGAGTTCCACTAGATTCAACATCCTCAAATTAGTAAAAAAAAAAAAAAAAAAAAAAAAGTATAATTAAGAAATTTATTCACGAATGGATACTTTCTTTCTACTGGCATGGTTGTTTCTTCTTTGGTAATTTAGACATATACAGTATAAATGAAATCTACTTGTATGTCGCCCTTCCACGACAAAACAGCTGAACCGTTTGAAATGAATTTTTGAATATACGCGTAGTAAGTGTTTGTACCAAATAGGTTTTCATTCTTTCACTTTTACGTAATTGAGATGATTGCTCATCAAAGTGTCCATTGCATTGATATGGAGCCAATTCACATCATTACGGAGGTCACTGAGTTGAGTATACGAATTGGTTTTAATTTTTGTAGAAACTGCTCCAATCTTGTAAGAGACAGTCATTAGGCCACTCACTCTGCTCAAATTACTCGTTGTTGCGCTTTATTTACAATTCTTTTTATTTCGCATTATTGGTTAGTTTTTTCTATATTTTCTAATAATTTTAAAGCTTTTACATTCATTTTTATTTTAGATTTATTTGTAATTTTCAGTTAAAATGTTGTTTCTTTCAACTGTTCCAGCAAAGTGAGTTTAACAAAGCTAATAAATAAATGGTTGACACTTTTGAAAAGAAAGCAATTAGAAAGTTATATTGACACATTTTTAGTTGTGATGATTACATATTTTAGTGCATTACAATATTTATATATGGTTTAATTTCAAAAAGCAGCTGCAACATGATTACACGTTAATTTCACATTAATTGATCACACGTTAATTTCATATTGGTTGAAGTATATAACAGTATATGGAATAATTTTACAGTGAACTAATAACTGTCAGTCATTCACACACGCATAGAAAGAAGTATTAATCGAAGATTCCTAGTTTTACACTCTATGCAGAGCAATGGTCAAAACGACGAAGCACGTTAAACTGAGTAATCGTGCTTAGCACAACAACACACAGATGCCATTCTTTCTGGTTTTACATCACTACTTCTTAATTCAAGTAGCTCCGCAACTGCCTTTTGAAGCAGGGTCTGCACCGGAAATTTTCAGTGAAATTTTCAATAGCACTAGGGATGACGCACATCGGAGTTACGTGCACCAGCAATTCGGCAAATAGAAGTTAGTAATATCAATATTCTATTACTTTCTTTTCTAATGATCTCTTTTGAATGATCAAACATCTACTTTGTTTTTCAGTGGTTTCTATCTCTAGCGACAGACAGTAAATTTTGATGCATGAGCTAACGAGAAACAGCTCAAAATGAAGAGCAGGGTTTGTAAATAATTTACTGAAATATTATGTAGGGCTATAGGTGAATTCTTTTTTTTTCGAATCTAACTCGACTGTGCTTGTTCTTTTGCAATTAAATAAAAAGAATGACATACTACCAGGGATCACAAATGAGTATACTGCATCTACACACTATCTATGTTTCGTTACGGTACCAAGGGAATTAGAATTTGTGCTGGGTCAGTCAATCCCTATCTACTCCAGTGAAAGTATATCCAGTATCTGTAGGAATGTGAGTAATTCACACAGATTTGCTACAACAATAACGATATATATATATATATATATATATATATATATATATATATATATATATATATATATATATATACTAGCAGCGTTCACCCCGCTTCGCTGGGGTCACCCCGGAACGCAATAAACCTTGTTAATTAGATAATTTTTACTTTTTCGCTTTCAAGTGATATGATAAAAACCATAGTAGATTGCAGTAAATGTTAACATTATATCGCCTGTCATTTATGTTAACCCGCCGAGTGACACGGTCATGCGGGTTGCATATAAATACGTTTATTTTTACCTATGATGAACTAACAAAGGATTTGTACGTTATGGACACTTGAATGGTCAATTATCTCAAGACACTGGTAATTGAAAATTAAAGTGATATGATAAAAACCATCTAGGGTCCAAATCCTAATAACCCCCCAAAAATGAAAGAAATTGGTTCAGCCGTATTAGCGTGATGAGGGAACAAAGGATTTGTGCGTTCTCTTTTATATATAAGATATATATATATATTTTTACAGTATAAATGATACAAATTGCAGTTTCATGATGAACTGGAAATTTGTATCAGCTGTATATTTTCATTCTTTGGTGTCTTGACGATTTAGAAATACTGTATGAAAGTATTCTTATCTTCAGTTTGTGTCAAGTGAACTTTGTGGTGGACAAATACCGTGTGCGTGAGCTTTTCCATAATTCTGCCTTTTCCTACCACTTGCTTTTCATTCCACCATTGCATTCATTATCACCACCATCATATCCCGTAGCCTCGGAACATAACGTGAAATATTAAACTTGAAGTTTCGTCTTATTTCATATCCTTATTTCACTACCTAATCTGAAAACTCATATACGTTACATTAAATAAACGAAGTAAATATATGTACTCACCAAAGACTCGGAGAAAAATTCGATCACGTGCGCTTGGGTTCATGGTTGCTCACATACTCCCAAGTGTTACGCAAAACAAAAGCAGTATATGTGTTGTGTTTATGTAGAAGTTCATGGTTTACTCTATATTTTCACAGCTAATCAATGAACAAAGAGTATTCTCTGTATTCCATTCGTGATATCAGGTACTCTGTCCATCAGCATATGTGACGGTTTCTCACGCAAGTAATATTACTTCTACCATTAATGTGACATTCATTTCATACATACGTTTCTTTTTAATTATATATATATATATATATATATATATATATATATATATATATATATATATATATATATATATATATATATATATATATATATATATATGTGTGTGTGTGTGTGTGTGTATGTGTATGTGTATGTGTGTACTATACATGTTCATATACAGTACATACATATTGATAAGCTTTCATATAGTCCATCGTCAAAAGTAAAATATTCAAGGTTGCTGTGTTTTGTGTTTTCATGAGAAACTTGATAAGAGATTTTGATTTGAATTTGCTATAGGAAATAAATACTTAAACAAGTATCGATATTGGTTCTTAAAGAAGTCTTTGATATAATGAATATTAAATCTGAAAGTGAATTATTTTTATTGTGAATTCTGAATAAGCAATCTTTAAACTGTATCAATTCAAATGTACATTCTTAACAATTATAAATCAAAAGTAAATGTAGAAATTGAAAATTTTACGAAGTTTTATTTCAATGATATTAAGTAAAATACAGCGAAGAAGTATGAAAAAATACAGAATTTTATTCACTAGAATAATAATATGAGCTTCTTTTGTAGTTGGTTACGTACAGATAAGGGTCAATCAATAAAAAGGAAGTGAAATGAAATTTCTAGTTTTACGTCGCACGATTATGATGACCTTTAGGCTGCAGGAGACGGATCATTAATGAAAGTGAATGGTTATTAAGTAATTGGTGGAATGAGAATGAGGGAGAAAGGGAGCGAAAGATATGATGTTGTCCACCACAAACTTGCGTAGCCGCGAATTGAATCACGGAATTTCCGCAAGATGCAGTGCAGCTCACAATAAACAAATAATAATAAAAAAGCATGCAAAGTGATCATCTCTGTCAAGTATTTTCCTCAGTAATGAGCACAAGAGTCTTGATGAGTCTTGCATGCATACCTGCAAGACTCGCTAAGACCAAGACCAACCTACAAGAGACTTACACATATACGAATTAAATATTTTTACAAGGCGGAAAAGAAGGGAATATCTCATTATATCCCTCACTTAAATTTATAGACTTCAGTAACTAAAGAAATTACGTTTTCTTAAAGAAACGTATGTGTACTTATTTCTATTAGTGGTTAGCATTTAAAACATAGGCTACACAATTCTTTGCTTTGTGTTCACTTCAAAAAGTCCATAAGTACGAGTTTAAAATGTATATACTGTACAAACCAAAGACAAATACTGTAGAACATATACAGATCTCATGCAATTGCACAGTCAGGAGCAAAAGTATCTCCCTCCTAACTGCTATAATTCCATTAGGTTAGATTCATCACTTTTGCTGTTATCACAAACGTCTTTACAACAAACATTTCAACCAGCAGACGACAGTTGGTAAATTTGTAGAGCACTGAAAACCGTATTTTGCTGTGGTTTTGATATGCGAAGAAATATCTCCATTTTGAGATTAGTCTGTATTGTTTGGAGCTTGCTGTCCAATGAGTGCTATATACATTTATCATTGACTTCATAATTCGTTGTGTATATTATGTGTTATTTCACTACATTTTGTGTGTGAGAAATAGAAGAAATGCACTGAATATACGTGAGTTATAAAATGGTTAGTCTTAATTGAAAATATTAAGTATGGAACAAGTGAAGGGAATAAGTTTATAAATCTTTGCATTCATGGACCTACTTCAACAACTCGTATAGCATTAGAATATATGGCCACTTTACTTGACGTTTCCCGTATCTTCAGTGCTTGGGATTAGAAAATGTCAGAAGTAAGCAGTAAATTTATGCTCTGACTTGATATGGCGTAAATACTACTTGCGTTCAATTAAAAAAACAAAAAAGAAAAAAATGTATGGTTCACGATAACTAACTTTGAAAATAGATGTTGATGCAATATGACTGATATTTTATGAAACTTCACAATTATCTCCACTACTTGGATTTAAAATCCATCGACGTCACAAGAGTGAACTTTTCTCCAGCTCCTATTTCCATCCGACGTAGTAAATATGTTCCACGATCTCCTCCATTTTGATGCAGTATGATGTATATATTTTTTGAGGATCCACACAATTCCTAATGCTTTAAATTAAAAAAACCTCTCCTCCCCTCCCCAAACATACACACACTGTGTTTTATTCAAATGTTCTAAAATAGCCTTTGTAAAATAAAATCATTCGTTTTTGGTGGAGTATGGCGTATTTTTCTTAGAGGATTCCCAATCGCCTTTATTGACGTAATTGAAATGAATCAATAACAGAGTCAATCCTACCTTTTCCATTTGTAAATAAAGCGTTACCGGGAGAATTTCGTAGCAATACTCCAATTTTTGTATAATGTGTGTTTTGCTTTATATTATAAACTTACTCCTATAATTCGGAGTTGAAATTAGTAAGGGGGAAAACGGAGGATCGCTCGCTTCAAAAATGCACATCACTAATTAGTACAGGGTGGTCCGGAAGTGGGCGTACTCCCATTTAGTTTCAACAGTATAGTATTAGTTATGGTAGAATGTCTGTACACAATTACCTTGAAGTCTTAAGAGTCCTAAGAGTCATAAACATCGATATGATCACTATCCATGTCGTAACCAGCGCACTTCGCAATTCACGTGCGCAATTATCTGAATCAGACGTTTCCTGGCCGCTGGATTGGGAGAGGTTGTGCACCTTCACCAGCTACTTTTGCCTGGCTTCCAAGAAGTCCTGATCTGACAACACCAGACGATGCTGTCTGGAGTTTCATAAAGCAACAAGTATGAAACACTCGATATCACACAACGCAGGAATTACGAGCAGCTGTGGAACACGTCTTTACCCTCGTGACTCCGGAGTATCTCCGCAAAACATCTGCGAGAACTTGGCGCAGAATTCAGCTGTGTTACGAAATAGATGGTGATCATACCGATGTTTATGACTCTTAAGACTTCAAGGTAACTGTGTACAGAAATTCTACCATAACAAACACTATACTGTTGAAACTAAAGGGGAGTATGCCACTTCCGGACCAAAAACATTCGAAATGTAAACAAAATTGTCGTATTATTTAAACAACCTCATTAGCAGTTTCAAAATGGTGGTTTTCGGAATCTTGTTTCAAAAATAGATAAATAAAGCTTCGGAATACCTAATATGGTCACTTTGTCGAATTCGAATGAACAACATTACAGCTTGTTAGTGCCTATTTCGAAAGGCACGTAGGTACAGCAAAATGTTTCTTAGAAAAGTTAAGATATCTCTAGTAGTGGTCCAAAAGGTGGTTAGGAAGCGGATCGTCTCTAGACATTGAAATTAGACTCGAAATATGGAGTTTTGAGTCTTCCTTGGGCCTCCTGTGGATCACTCTTTAGGTAGTGGCCATCTCAGTTCTGGTTTCACTACTGGATGTCCTGCATTATCTACATTCCCATTTGAAATTTTGACCGGATTCCAGGAATGTCTACTTACGGTTTAGTCTAGAATTCATGACAATCGACGTAATATTTCTTTGGGTTAACTTCTGTAATGACTATGTTTTTCCTGAAGTCCTAGAATGTCATACTTTTGAGAGCAGTGCTTGGCGCAGGTGGTCTCATACAACCTGTACTCTGAGTATGTGATATTGTACGGAAGATTGAATACCAACTAGTTCCTGAAGTTAATTTTGCAAATGTTATAAATCAAACATTGTTTTTAAAGAATTGGACTTAAAATATGCAAATATAATATAGTGTAATAAGATTTCACCACCAGGAAATACAGGAAAACTTTAAAAAGTTCTAAAAATTCTAGGACTTGAATAATATATTAGTTCATCATATTGAGTTGAATTGAATTGAAAAGGTTTTATTCAAGCGGGCGAGGTTCAGCATATTGCTGCTCTACCACCTAACCTTTGTCAAGGAAATACATTCAGTTATACAAAAAAGATACAATCAGTTACGTACAAAAGATATGGTGATAAAGAACGAAAAGTACACCCTACATTAAGATGATAAAAAAGAAAAAAACTGGCACTTTTAACAAAACACACACACAAATAACACAAGTGAAGAATGAAAAAAAGCATACAAATATATAAACAGGGAAATGAACACAAACCGATGAATAACATAGAGACAAAATAAAGTATGCTTGTCATTGACATTGCGGGGGGAGGAAATATTTCTACAATGCATGATTATTTAAAAAAAAAAGTGTAGCAAGTCAAGCCTGGTTTCATTTACGTGGTTGAAGTGATAGAATACAAATCATGGGTACCTGGACTTAAATTTTGTTGGCTGAGTAAATACATTTTTAACATTTTCTTGAAGGAATTAAATGTTTTAGCTTCTTTTACTACATTTGGTAGAGCATTTCATGAAATTGGGGCTAATACTGAAAATGCCGCAGTGGTTTGCTTGAATCTATGATGTGGAATATCAAACGTGTTCCTTTTGCGTGTTAAGTGAATGTGTATAATTGACCTAGCAGTGAGTTTTTTGTATAAATACGCGGGATGTGTTGTTTTAAGAATTTTATAAATGAGACAGCAATAATGCAAATGTTGTTTTCTGGACATTGTCAGCATTCTATTGTTGTTCAGAATAGGCAAAATATGATCGAATTTTCGTACATTGTAACAAAAGCGGATGCATGAATTTTGTACCTTTTGAATCAGAATAGCATTGTTATTCGTAAGAAGTGGGCCATATATTTTGTTAACATTAAATCCAATGCCGCGGAATTTGATGAAATAATCCCACACATACTTAAAATATCTTTACCTGTTATCACATCTCCCTTAACTAATATTGTGAACTGCTCTTTATCTAATCAAACAAAGATAGTGTCAGTGTTTGTGTCAGGAGTAGCTTGGTATCTTTGGACAGACAGTCTCGTATTTTGTAAAAGTTTCTTAGTATTCCCAGAGCTTTTGACCATTGGGTAGAGACGTGATTATTCATAGAAAGTTTATCATCAATTTGCACTCCAAGACTTTTTACACAGGTGAATAGCTAATGTTTGAGTCCATTATTTGTAATTCTAATTTTTCAGGAACTATTTTATTCAACTGATTACCGGATCCTAGAACAGTATAAGTACATTTTAAGGGATTAATAACAAGGTCGTTATCATATATACCAGTTACTGATAGCATTAAGATCTTGATTGAGGAGTCGAACAACTTGTGGTAGTCCTGAGGCAAGGCTTTTATAAACAATTGAGTGTCGTCCGCGTAACAATACATCTTTGAATGCTGTACAACAGATACCATATCTGCAGTATATAAGGTAAACAAAACAGGCTCTAAAATTGAGCCTTGTGGAACACTTCTATCAAGAAGAGCAGCTTCAGAAATTTTGTAACGAGAGGAACTACGTAAAGCAACTTGCTGTATTCTTTTATGTAGATAAGATTCGAACCATTTTATGGTATTTACTGAAAAGTTATAGTATTTCATTTTTAGTAAGAGAACATTATGCTGGACAAGGTCAAATGCGTTTGAGAGGTCTAATAAAACTAGTATTACCACATATTTGTCATTTAGTGCATGAAGCACATCGTCTTTGATACCTAACAAAGCAGTAGTGTGCTGTGAAATTTACGAAACCCAGATTGTTCAGATGGAAGTATGCCAGAGCTATCAATATATTAAATCACTTGCTGAAGAACTAACTTTTCAATTACCTTTGAAAGAACTGGCAATATACTTCTTGGCGTAAGGTCACTAATTGATTTAATACAAGGCTTCTTTGGTAATGGGAGAACTTAAGGTAGTTTCCAGGGATTAGGGAATTTACCATTCGATAAAGAGCAGTTCACAATATTAGTTAAGGGAGATGTGAGCTATTTTAAAGCATGTGTGGGGTTATTTCATAAAATCTCGCGGCATTGGATTTAATGTTAACGATTGCTCTTCTAATTTCATGTGCATGAACAGGCTAAACATGAAATGGGTTCCACAATCAGTGTGTTTCAGTGAACTGTACCGATTTATTTGTTTATGAAATGTATCGTTGCTTGTTACTGAGATTTCGGAAGCCTTAGCAAAATGACTGTTTATGACATCAGGACAATTTAGTTCTTCAGGGAGGTTCAACGATGAACTTTTTCCACCTATTCCCAAATTATGTAATGTCCGCCATCTGTCTTTATTGGTTTTAGCGTTATTTATACGATAGGAAAAATACACAATCTTTTCTTGTCGAATAACTGCCGTAGTAAAATTACGAAGCTTTTTGTACTCATCCCAGTGTTGCTGCAACTTAGTGCGTTTGAACTTACGGAGCGCACGATCGCGTATTTTCATCACCAGCTTCGTATTACTAGACACATAAGGCAATTTGTTATTTGAAACCTTTACCGTTTTCATCGGTGCGTGATGATCGAACAGATGTTTTAAAGAAGTCTGAAGAAAATCAACTTTAGCATCTATAGATTCCTGAAATTCAATTTGTTTCCAGTTCAAGGCTTCGGCATTTTGCAGAAATGTGTCGTGATTAAATATATTAAAGTTGCGATAACGAAAAATATGAAATGATTTTATTGGCGGTTTTTTAATGTTCAGGATAGCATGTGTCACCCAGTGATCGGATGATCCAATGGGTAGACTAACGCCACTTGATGCTACCATGTCAACTTCATCGGTAATATTGAGATCGAGTAATGATTTACCGAACTCTGTTATTCTGGTTGGTTCTTTAATGAGTTGGACTAGACCAAATGCATCCAGGATACGATCAAAATATTTTGTTTCGGCTTTGTCAGAACAAAGCTGATCACAATTAAGGTCGTTTAGTATATAAAGACAATCAACTTGCGGATATACATGTGTAATCAGATCCTCAAGAATAGACAATTTGGTGTAGCGGGTACTTGGTGGTCTATACATTGATAAGATACCTACTCGTAGCGAATTTATTTTTGACTATTACCATGAGGCACTCTACTTAATCTGAGTTAGGTATTTCAACTAGTTTTACAACCAAATTTTCAAGATAATACATTAAAATCCCCCCCCCCCCAACATGATGTTCTCTGTCTTGTCAAAGAACGGAGTAACGGTATATTAATAAGCCTTGTGTCAATTGAATTGTCAAGCCACGTTTCACTATGAAAACAGCACACTGTGATTCTAACACTAGTAAACGTATTTCATCTATTTTAGGTAAAATGGAACGAACATTAGCATGCATAATTAAAAATTGAGACTGTTGTCCTACCGTACACTGAAACAATTCCTGAAAATTTTTGTTAATACTGGTATTTAAATGCTCCCTTGTACCATGTCAGTGGTCATGAATTCTCCCTTGTACTATGTCTACGTTACTCATAACTATTGTTACACAATTTCCTTACAATACAATATAACGATAATATGCCAACTAGTAAACCCTTTAAAGCTAGAGTGGTACCGACAGGCTTTGAAAAACAGTAACATAAATCTGATTCATCATCTCCATAAAGAATAAGTAACCTACATTTTGCAAGAACAGAAATTTCACTACAAGTACACCCTTGAATATTGACATATACAAAAACACAATGGATACTAACAAAAAAATCTTAAGACTGAATTATACAAAGCATAATGAAGCAGTCACTAAGAGAAGTGTTCAGTAGACTCATCAACATAACACAAATATTAAAAAAAAAAAAAAAAAATCTATCTACACTTTCACAACAGACGAACTCAGCCCACATTTGCTGTCTAGAGAGTACACTACGCTGAGTTTAAATGGCTTCTAGCTCACTTACAGTGGTTATGAAGTACTTTTGCTTCCCTTTCACAACTATTTTACCACCTTGAGTAAAAACGTCCCTTGTATTAAATTTCTGTGTCACGTTCTTCAGTAGTTGAAGTCGAGCCTTACAGAGATCTTCCCTGATTGTGATGCCTGAATTCTTTAACTTTCTTTTGTTTGTTTCATACCAATGATCTGAACCTGTAATTAGTAAATTTCACTATGGTAGGTCTGTTCTTACCGGAAACCACTGGGTCAATTCTGTGTGTTCGGCACAGATCAGAGTTCTGAAGTTTGATTCCAAGGTGACCTTCAAACAGGGACGAAGCAATTCCATTCGTATCTTCCTCTTCACGTTCCGGTAAACCGAAAATTCGAATGCTATTCCTGCGTTGGTACTGCTCTAGTTCTACAATTTTGTCACTTAGATCAGCAATTGTTTTGTCACGTTTTTAAGTTCATTCTTCATGTCGTGAATATCTGTTTTTAGGTCGCTAACGTCATCACAGTTAAATTTCATGGTTTCCTCCAAACGTTCAATCACCACCTTTATTACAGTTTCAATAATAGAATCCACTATGACTTTCGTTACTTCTGGAGACTGAACGGTCGATTTCACTTCACTACATATCTGTTTCACAAGTTCATTTTTTGCATTTTGGGATGACCGTGCATTTGGAGTGCCGGTGTTCTCGCTTCGTGTATTCTTCGGCATATTTCACTATTAACACACAGAAAAAAACAATATATATTTTCCTTTAAAAGCAAACTTAATGGTTTATGAACAACAAATACATACACTCATCACTATCTTCATAAAAATCGCTTCATAAACAGCACAAAAGTGGGAGAATTCTTACGCACTCCTACACACTGACAGCCATCTTGTTGCAAAGTATATCATATGTATGAGAGTTAAGTGAAGGAGATATTATGTGGAAAGGCAAGCATATCGAAGTAGATAATAGTGACGTGAAGAAGGAAGTTACATATTAGCAGCTCCCATCAGGCACGAAAACTTTTGATACCGGAATACTTATAATGTAGAAGAAAGAAAAAGTAATGCTATCTAGGATAAACGAGTTTAACTACAATAGACTCCCAATTACCCTCCCTAATGTGATAGGCGGATCTAGAAGGAATAAAACTTGGGGGCCAACCAGAACCCAGACTGTGATGAGTATATCATGAATTTACTATAAACTTTCAGAACTATATAAATAATAGCTTCAATTACTTTTGTCATTCAAACAACTGAAAGGCCTAGGCTCCCCGGCCCCGGGCTAGATCCGTCACTGCCTAACACAATGGAAGGGAATGTCGGATAACAAAAGAAGTGCCGGATAGATCAGAGTTGTATAATTCTGACTTCCTGCCCTTACCATACCACTAAAAATATTACTTTATATACTAAAACATGCTCTTTTATCAGATTTTCTGACTTCCTAAGTACAGAGCAGTACTTGTAGCGGTTGTAGAAGGTAAAAACTGGAGGGGCCAGCCAGAACCCAGACTGTGATAGGTGTATCATGAGTTTACTATAAACTTTAAAAAATATAGAAATAATGCCTTAAATAATTTTAAGAACTACAAAAACTGGACCCCCGACCCCGGGCTAGAACCGTCACTAGAAAAAGGAAGTGGAAAATAAAAATATTGTATAGATTTTAAGATAAATTTTGTAATATCTAACTTAATGGAAGAAATATAAAAGTATGGACATTATACGATATGAATCATACGGTTTTGAAATGAACAAAACATTAACAAAAAAATGCCTAATTGTATTAAACTTACTTTACATTTCATTAATAAATGACCAGTCATCAAATGTAAAAACGTAGGCTTTTTAATTTATGAAAGTGTCTTTGATAGATTACTGTTGCTCCTTGACGAAGTCATATTCAAAGTCGATTAGATCGTTCAAAAAATTATTCCTTACTTTATTATGGATATATTTGTTTTTTGAACTAGGCCGGACAGTATAGAGACCGGATAGTCGATAGCCTACTTACAATCTGTCTATTAAAATGCTACAATAGCAATAAAAACGCCTGAACTCCAAACTGTAACTTTGGATTTCAAACCTTTGTTTTACGGTTATTCATGATTTCACGTTTAACAAAGACATATTTTAAAGTACTTTAAAATAGTTTAAATAAATTATTTAAATAGATCTTTTTCATAAAGTTTATATTTTAAAATTATTGTTCAAAGCCTTTGTATTTTAATAACCCTTCTCCAAAATCATTGCAAATGAATTGTGCTCCCATCTTCGGAGTTCTTTTAACCTATATGTTTGTTTACGTTTATATGTTTGTGGCCAATCATTTCGACAATGAGATCTCGGAAACTACAGGCTTTAGAAAGACGACGTTTTCACTGATCGATTGAAAATTTTGCGTAGATTGTCCAGTTCCAATTGAATATTTAAAAAACATGGCCATTATTTCTTTATTACATTTTTACGGGTACACTGGAAGTGTTGAAATTTAAAAAGAACTAAAGCATCATATTCTACGCATTATACATTCCAACACCACATAGTTGTATATGTCTCAGGCGTTTCTTTCATGGCCAAATAATAATGAAAAAGGAAGGATAACCATTTCTCCAGTCTAAGATGAATCTTTATTTTAGGAATGTTTTCCCCAATGAATACCATATATCACTGACATTATAATTAATTGTGTATGTAATGTAATTGCTTATTACATACTGCATGCAAGAAGAAAGAAAACACTGATCATACATGAATTAGAAATTTAACCGGAAGTAGGCTCAAATGTTGCAAACGATGCGAGATATTGAAAAAATAATTTAAAAAATCTCCCCTTTATAGTATCCTTTGGCGATTTTTATCACGACGTCTTTAACTTTTGTCTGTAAAGGGACATGTACAGATGTTGTGAGAAATGGCTAGAAGATTCATGCTCATATGTGAATGATGCGCTGTGTAGAGAGCGCAGGCTCAGCTAGTGTAATATTAAAAATGTTTTGAAGACTTGGCTTAATTCTGAGTGGTGAAGGTAAAAATAGTTACAGATTTCAATTAACCTTGTGTGATTCTACTGAAGCTAGAGTATATTACTTATTCATGTGAAAGGAATGGGTATACGTTAGAAGTTACACAATCGAAAATTAATATGGCATATTCTTGACTGAAAGTCTAAAAAATACCGCAAAAACCCAAGATCTTAAAAGGGTTAATAGCTACAGATTTGACTAACTTAGCAGCATACGACAAACGCAATGCGGATGCGGTAGATGTAAACGAATAAAATTAATTTGTCTTAATTTTTCAAACATAGGTAATCAAGCTGATAATAAAGATGTTGTAATTATATAGGTCTAACGTGACTACGAAAAATTCTTTTAAAATTTAGTCCCGTACGCTAACCATATAACCACGAGGGAGCTCTGTAATAAAATTTTCCGCCATTCCGGATGAATTATTAAGAAAAAAACTAAAACCGATATATATGAGGAAAAGTGTTAAAAGTATAAAGCTTCAAGAGAATATTTAAATGTCATTTGCTTGGAAGTTTATAGGTACTCCTATATCTCCGCGGCGGTAGCTGTGGCTCAGTGGTAGAGCGTAATGCTATAGTACGTGAATTTCCTGGTTTGATCTCGGCTCCCGCCAAGTGAACTTTGTGGTGGGTAAATACCATGTACGTGAGTTTTCTCGTGATTCTCCCCACTTCTGTCATTCTACCATTACCATCCATTTTATCCATGGACACTAAAATTTAAAAAAATATATAGTATTTTAAATATAAACCAAGAGATTGTTATTGGGTATTAATTTCATTGAATATAGGTAATAAAGTGAATATTCTGTATTTTCAAATGGTTTGCAAAGATAGAAAACTAAGAAAGGATATCCATTCATTAAGTTACTTTTAATTACATTTTAAATTCTTATTGACAAAATGGCGCGTAAAGCTTACATAGTACTAGTTTTACTGATCAGACGTAGAATACTGATAATTCTTCATTATACATAATAAATCAATTATTTTCCACTATCTTAAACAACAATATTTTAACTTGAATTAAACTACATGGTTTGTCATTATGGCCATAACTAGAAATCTTCGCGGATATAAAATATTGTATTCATATCCATAACACATAGTCAATCCTCTATCCGCATCCGCAAATTCTCTATTTGCTTTCGCGAATAATGATACAACAATTATATATCCAACTTATTTGTTGTATGACGCTAATGATTTCAAAAATGTTTTCTAACAGAACAATTGTAAATACATTCTTTATAGTTTCGTGAATCCTAAGGTGTGATAAAATTAAACTTGTTGTATGATAAAATTAAGCTCTTAAAAATTAAACTATATGTTCAAATTAAACTTCAAACAAGCAATTTCTTCCTATTGCAAGTTAACTAAAATAGAATAGAATTCATGTAGAGACACATTATCAAATTAATACAAGACATAAAATACATACTTAGTTAAAGCGTCCTCAAATGTAGATTTATGACAAGTAAATTGTGAAATTGAGACAAATAGCTTTAACATTCTTTCTTTCTTTTTTCTTCAAGAAAACTCTAATCGGAAAATATGAGAGTTTTGTTTAGAACACAAAAGTAAAATGGGATAAAGTATCCTTCAGAAAAACGCACCCCAAGCAAACTCACATATAATTACGTTATCACTTCATAGTCATTAAGGGGTTTTGAATGCAAATTAAAAATAAAGAAAATCCACAGGAATACAATTTGGATTTAGCTCTCTAGAAAGATAATCACACTTGAAGATATGACATCACTAATTAATAGTGTTTCAAAGAACTGTAACGAAAGTCTCATTCTTTCACGACTAACTGCAGTTTTTCCCATCATCCTCCAAGAAACCAGAAATGCGTCCGCAAAATGGATACTTCTGGATATCCATGGATATTTCTGCGCAGATCCCTAGGCATATTAGGACCTCTAATGGTAAAATGTTATTAAAAATTCTTGTATTATTGGCGGATTACGTTACTCTATAATTTCAGTTTAAAATATCCCAGTCTCAGGACCCAATATCCACCTCAATTGCACAAAGTATACGTACCTTCGGAATGTTCCTTGCGCCAATACAACATTCTTCCGAAAGTTTCCATTGACGTTGGTGTGCAAAAAGTCTGTTTTACCAACCGAGAAGATACTTTTCATTTATCCGCCAGCAGCTAGATATGGGGATCTCAGAATCTCCTTTCTATGATTCACAAACTGATATTCTCAAAATGAGCGTGTCTTGTATTATTCATTCGTAATATGCCATATAAAGACCATAGTATCCGACACTGAAATATTTTGGTCGTATATTTACGGTTACGTTACGCAGTTGCGGTTTCATTATTGCAATTGTAGAGGCCTCCATAATTTGAATGTTTGTGACACAGTGTATTACACTGAACACAAATTATTATTGTAAAATTTGTTTACTATGCAGATTTGAAATACTTAATAACTTGGCATAGTATCATTAGAAAAAAAAAAAGAAAAACATCCTTGTTATGTGAGAATTAAAGTCATTATGGAAACTAAGTAAATATGGGGTACTTACGTAGAATAACGGTTTGTTTCGTTGAGTGGAGAAATGGTTGTGTTGTTGGTGAACGTGTAAATGTATTGTGTGATATTTTGATACAATTCCATGAAGAAATAATTGTGAATCTTGTGTAGTAATAAAAGCTTGAGGAAGAGAAGAGTTTTATATATCACAAGTCATTCCTACGGCTCTAGTTGAATATCAGTATTTCCGGTCTTCTCTATACATAGATTACAGAAACATTATATTTGACAATATTTACCCAATTAACATTATGTTGGGCTGGTCCGGTGATATTGCAGAATATGTCCGGTGATATTCCACTGTCGATATTTGATCACACAAAATTTCAGTGGTGTTTAACCTATTAATTTAAAAAACACAAGGGCGTTTGAAAATAAATAGTCTATCCTGTGTTCGTATAGTAGTCAGTATACAATTATTGTTGACAAATTACTTGCCAGAAATTGAAAAGTTTACATGCAGACCGGTAACCAGCCCAAAAATATAGGGGGCGCGGTATAGAAGTTAGGGGGGCCGATCCAACCATATTATAGTTTATCACCATGCTATAGTTCATTTGCAAACCTACCGTGAAAATTTTAGGGGGGTTAGCAAAATTTCAGGTGGGCCGGCCTACCTAGACCCTCCGTGGATACACGCCTGATTCTCTGTAATCCATAAAAATGAAATGAAATCTTTGAGTTTTACGTCCCACCGTTATGCCGGTTAGGCTAAAGGAGACGGTGATAATGAGAAATGAATGAAATGGTGGAATGAAGAAAGTGGGAGGAAACGGGAGAACCCCGAGAAAACCCACGCACACGGTGTTTGTCCACCACAAAGTTCACTTGGCAGGGGCTGGGATCGAACCCGGGACCCCAAGCACCAGAGGTGAACGCTCTACCACTGAGCCACCGCGGCCCACTCTGTAATCCATAATCAACTTCTTTGTCTTAGTGTAGAAGTTATCTCTTTTTATAATTTACAGCACTTACTCAATTCAATCATTCTCCCTCTCCATCTTTTACTTCACCATATTTTCTACCGCTCCTTCAGAATCAGTTTCATATCCAGCAATATTATGATCAATACTATTCTCTCTATCTTTACCTCCAGTTATTTGGCCCCTAGTTTTTTTCTAGTTCTCCCTTATTGATTTTCTGTACGAACAAACTTATTTTCTCCTATCTTCTTTACATTCTCAAATCAAAAGCCCCTTAATTTTTCTTTACTTTGTATCATCATTATCATAGGTATTCTGCCATTATTGGCAGACTTTTGGCGCAAGCTGAGAAACTTCCATGCACAACGTTCTTCAACTAACCTCTTTGTCTTCACTTGGGAATTATCTTTTCTTTTCCCAATATCGTCCATCAACTGTAGCCTCTTTTGCCTTTCCTCTTTTTCTTGCCACCGTATCTTCTAGCACCTCGCTTATGTTAACCAATGTCCCAAACAGGGCTCTACCATATATGCAATACGTGCATTTGCACCGGACGGCAAAATCTGTCATATTATTTCAAATAGTTATTTCTTGTTGGAAACAGACTTTATAATGATGATAGTTAATTTACTAAGGTGACCTTCTGTTTGAATATCACATTCATAAGTCATGTTTGGGCGGCATTTGTTTAAGGTCACATGGACAAACAAATTTCAACATGAATTGCTTGATTGTTGTACAATACAACTTAAGAGCTTGCCTTACTAAAAATAATACAAAATTTACCATCTTTCTTTTGCTTGTTTTTCATAAGTGAAAGGAGATAATAAAATGCAACTTACCACAATCATAGATCATGCTATTCTACAACAGAAAATATGAACCTGAAGGATGCTCAGTGTTGCTATCCATAGAAATTACAGTGTTGCCAGAATAACAATTCCCCTAAAATCTAAGTTAAGGTAGCGACTAGAAGAACGAACTCAACTGCATTTTATTATATACAGTAAAACCTGTCTTCAACGGACCCTTTATTAAACGGAAAACTGTCTTAAACGGAAATATTTCGCGGTCCCATGAATTTTGGAGAACAAAACGTGTAAAACTCCCTTCATTAAGCGGAAACTGTGTTACGCGGACAACGGAAAGAAAAATAAACATTTAACGGAAAATTCTGAGTTCCGGACTACAGCGTTTAGAAGATGTTTAGACATTCTGCAAGACATATACATTACACTGTCTGCGATAAAATGTTCGTTCTTTTGTTAAATATTTCTGAACAATGTTGATCTTCCCCAAGCACTGCTCATATTCACCTCCACAAATTGTCCTTAATCCCCGCAACTTAATGAAGAATCATACGGAATGTCGGAAAGAAGAAAACGAGATAGAGGAAGAAGAGGAATACGATACCGAGTTCCAAGAAGAGTATAGAATAAATACATATCAAGATTCTCTCAGAAGTTTAAAGGAACTGCAAAAATTTGCCTTACGAAAAAATGATTCTGCTTCACTTAGTATAATTTCTCAGGCTAAACTGTATGCGGAAAGTCAAGCAGCCAAGCAGCAATGTACACAGAAAACTCTCCTTGGCTATTAGATAAATAAAGAAAATGTGTGCATAGCATATTTTGTATTCATTTTAATTTTTTGTGTGTATTTATTCGTAGAAGAAAGAAGTACTATAATCGAACAATGTACGTACAGCAATATACAGTATTTTCTCAGTATGTCCCTTTATAAGCATGTATTTTTTTAAAAAAAGAAAGGAAAAGTCTACCTCCCCTAAGCGGAAACCTGACTTTAACGGAAATTTTTGAAAGTCCCGCTCGATTCCGCTAAAGACAGGTTTCACTGTATCATGTTATTTTGGTTTGCTGCGAACTACTTTTTAAATAACATTATTATTTAATTTTAATAACTGTATGTTAAAAATATTTTGTTTATTACAAACTAAATACAACTATTATTTAAAAAGTACAGATGGTGATCAGAAAAATGGAAACACCTGAACGAAATTGCAACTTACCAGATTAATATTGCGTCGGGCCACCTTTCGCCTTCAGAACAGCCTTGATGCGGCGTGGGATGGAGGCGTAGAGGTCGTGAAAGGTAGCAAGTGAAATTTTACACAATTTCTCGTGCAGGGCATCGGCCAGTTCTGTGAGAGAGGATGGAGGTGGAAATCGTCGTCGGAGTCGTGTTTCCAAGACGGACCACAGATGTTCAATTATGTTGAGATCTGGGGATTGGGCGGGCCAGAGGAGGTGTTGAACTTCATCCCGATGTTCCTCAATTCACGCTGCAACAACGCCAGCTGTGTGAATGGGTGCATTATCATCCTGGAAGATGGCGTCATTGTCTGGGAACAACATCCGGAGCGTAGGATGCAAGTGGTCTCCTAAAATTGCGACATAATCGTTGGCAGTGATTCGTCCGCTAAGTGTGACCACAGGACCCAATGAAAACCATGATATGGCGACCCACGGCATCACCGAGCCGCCACCATGTTTCACAGTTGGGCGGAGACACTGCAGATCACAGGCTTCTTTGGGCGTTCTCCACACATAAACACGGCCCGTGGTTGGGAATAGGGTGAAGGATGACTCATCCGACCATATCACACGTTTCCAGTCCTCAACGGTCCAAGTTGCATGGTCGCAGCACCATTTGCGGCGTGCGAAAGCGTTATGGTCCCTGATGAGCGGTTTGGCCCGTGCAACACGACCCCGTAAGTTCATGTCATGTAATTCGCGGCGGACTGTGATTGTCGAAACAGGGTGGGGAAGGTGCTGATTGAGTTCCTCCGTCACTTGCTCCGCAGTGGCACGACGGTTCTGCGTGAACCGCTTTAATACCCGGCGTGACCTGTCACTCATGATTTCCTTCCGCCCACTGTTTCGCTTCCCCGATGTGGTTTTCCCGTGTGTTGTGTAGGCCGTCATCACCTTCGACACCGTCCCACGCGACACACCTAACACAGTAGCCACTGCCGTCACACTCACTCCACATAACCGCGCTCCAACAATTTGCCCTCTTTCAAAATCTGAGAGGTCTCCCATTTTACACTACCTCCGTCTGCTGGAGCCACTGGACACTGCTGTTCCACTGCGCCTGGCGTAGTATGGAGACCGACCTAACACACCACCACCAGCGGTCCGGCGCTGCGGACGCCACGACACCACTGCCAACCCATACATCTGACGTGTTGCCAACTACAGGTATTTCCATTTTTCTGATCACCATCTGTAGTTCACAGCAAACCAAAACAACATGATACGTAATCAAATGCCGTTGCGGTTGTTCCTCTAGTCGCTGCTTTAACTTAGATTTTAGGGGAATTGTTATTCTTTAACACTGTAATTTCTATAGATAGCAACACTGAATATCCTTCAGGTTCATATTCTTCAGGTTCATATTTTCTGTTGTAGAATAACGTTATCTATGATTGTGGTAAGTTGCATCTTATTATCTCCTTTCACTTATGAATAAACAAACAAAAGAAAAATGGTAAATTTTGTATTATTTTTAGTAAGGCAGGTTGTTAATTCTCGAACAGTAGCGAATCTATTTCATTTTGTTAGTTGTAACAGTTTGGCTAGTCTTGTAGTTGTGACAAACAAGTTTTATCATTGAAGGTGGATTTTTTTTTTTTTTAGCTTGATTAAGAGACACAGAAGGGAAATCAAGAAATACAGCACTGGAATTGCAAACTGATATATTGAGATTGAAACTCGATATTGAATTCTATAAAAAGAAGTACCATCTTTCTTCGACAGGTGTGTGTGCTTTACCTTTCAGTAACATAATAGATTATTATTTAAAGGAAAAACAGACACAACGAGATTGTATTTGTAGTGTTTAAGCTTTCTGAGTGCAAGTGTTTTTCCCTCCCCTTCGTTGTTCATGGGGGGGGGGGGGTAGCATACTTAAGATCCTGGCTTTTAAGATTATTTCTTTCTCGGGAAAGGGCTGTAAATGATGCCATTGCACGGAGAGGAAAATTGCCTAGGGCGGGCCCTGGTCCCAACCAGTTTCTCTTTCTCTCTTTAATTACATCTAGAATTGTATCTTATTCTACTATTCCTGACACCTTCTCGTGTGTTTCCTGTTCGATATAGTTTTCATTCATTCTTCTCTCCTACATTCGAAATTAAATATTTTTGTGCAATGGCTTAATTTTTTAAAATGAAAACTTCTCATTATAGAAATGGTTAAAAATATTGCAAGCTGTCACGTGTACAAAACAGATGAAACAAGATGAATGAAATGATGCACCTTTAATGTAAATACACAAGAAATTACTATTTGTAAAGTGTTACCAACATTTTGTTAAGCGACATAATCTGTTAATTTGTTGTCATTAAAAACGAAATAATATATTCCGTAATTTTACACACACAGATTTTACAATGTAAAAGGGAGACTGCATGTCGCCACCTGTACATTTTTCTTTCTTTCTTTTTAAAACTTGTGCTGAATGGAAACAAGGATAGAGTAAAAAAAAAAAAAAATTAATTTATGTAATCACAAGTCCTATCTTCTTCCATTTTCTCTAGCCTGTGGCACATGAGTCTTTCATTCTGTAGAGAACTTATCTGCCGCTGTATCACGTAAATGGAAGCGTTTGCAGTGTTCTTCTAAGTGAGGCAGGCGGGTTCCGGACATGCTCTTCTGCGTGCGTGACAGGCATATTTTCCCAGCACTTAACTTTGACATAAGCACCGACCCAATTCTCTTCCGAGCAAACACTACAGAACGGCTTTAATACAATATTCATCGCCAAAGAACAGGAACATTTCCTGCACTTGACTTAATTTTTTCTAGCCTACTTTCCCCAACATGTAATTTTGGTTGGCTGATGTGAATTTGCAAGGTGGTATATCGACCGACCACTATGTATGTGGCTTACCACTCTTTAATATTATTCATTATGGCTTGAGAGAGAAATATTACTTTTTCAATTGTGTTTACCGATGTTTATTTGTGTCAAATGCCAAATGGAATACGAACTTTAATTACGGTAATTAATTGACACTTAAGATACTTCGCTACACAAAATACGAGGTCAATTTTTACTGAAATAATGAAAATCAACAAGAGGTATGGGAATGGAAGTATGAAGAAGTCCTCTAAGCTAGTATTTAAAGTTACTAATTATCCCGGCGTTCGCCGTGTAGGATTGAGATAAAAAATCTCACTGAGGTTTGCCTGCCACACGCTTCAAACTCGGAACTTTCGGTTACGAATGAAAAATGCTAACAATACCCTACGACCTGTATGAACCTTTGGCTGAAGGAAGTGGAATAATTGAACAGTATGATGTTGACTAGAGACATCCACCTCTCCCAAATGCATGGGAGCATTCCACTAAATTTAACATTCGTCACCTCAAAAGGTATGCAAAACTGCTTGACAAGGATGATTTGGATGTCAAATACATAGGAGCTAATGTTCAACACTTCACTTAGTATTCCATGTCCCCTTCTTTTTAAAACAGAATCAATCTATATGTTGCGCCTCACGTCTCAATTTTGTGCTTTCAATCAAAAGAGAATGCATTTTATAGTATTAAAAAAATATTATTTTAAAATATTCATACTGAGCTCTCCTTCAATGTTAGCGTTCTTAAAAGTATCACTATAATATACGTATTTAAAGCTTGATTGTGTTAATTTCAATGAAAAATTCTCTCTCTCAGGAAAACATCATGGATGCCTACTGCACCCTAAAACTATTTTGTGGTCACCCCTTGATGTTGACACATGGTATAAGAAGTGCAAGGAAAGAAGTGTGCTCAGAAAAATTCATGGATAGGATGTGTCCATTACAAGCTTACAGATGGACAACTGACCCTACGATATTTAAAAGTAAATTTATGTTCTACAACTGGTCCCTCGTACAAAAATCCCACACTGCATGCAGATAGGCCGAATATCAAACAATTGTTGCGATGGTAAAAGTTGATAATGATTTTCCGATCTGCAATCCAAAGCTGTGTGATGAACACGATAAACAGCTTAGGTTCTCATGCTTAAAATTTATAAGAACGAAAAAATGTGTGTGTGTTTTAGTTGCCTTGAAACAAATAAGTGGTTTTTGACTCGTCTCTTCGTGACTTACTCATGTAGTAGGTACCCTTTGAATAACAGCAATGCTGACAGTATTTGGTTCTCTCTTTCATGTCATTATGATGTTGCCAGATCTTCATAACCTTAGCATTACCCACTTCATCCCCAATGACTCTAATATATTTAACAGTTTCAAATGTCAATGACAGGCATATTTAAATTTTTGCCAGTCTATAAGTAAGATATAGTTTAGCATAATTACTATAGGCAAAATCTCACAATTTCTTTAAGTTATAGACATGGGCGCTCGAGGGGGGACAGGAGAATCGGGTTTACCTGGCTCACTAAAATGTATTAAATTTGTTTTAAAAAATTAATACAAATAAGAAATGCCAAACGTAACGTATCAACCAGGGAGATGAGCCTATCCCTAGAATAATTTCTTCAGGCACCATGGTTATAGTGGATTCCCACGTAGTGTAGTCGATGACGCTCTTGCCCTTGGTGCAAGTAGTCCCGGGTTCAATTTCTAGTGATGACACTCGGATGAAAAAGTGTGTAAACGGGGAAAGAGAGAGGAAGGCTGAAGGCCGACACAATTTACATGAAGAAAATTGCATGCAAATGATATAATTAATTAATATGAAAATAAAAATAGAGAATTTAAATGAATGCGGTAGAGCAATGATAAACTGATTAACTTGAACAAAATGAAGTTTACTTAAGTTAAATGATATGTTATGAGACTCTTGATTTCAGGCACTCTGTGGTTCTACTTCAGGTTTTGGTATACCAATAATATCACTCACACAACTAACACGTATGATAGCTACAATCATGTCCTGATGGCCTTTTGTATCTCCAAGCAGCTGGAAAGAAAACATATTACATAAATCTTTGCCACATACCTGAGAGGAACACCTTGTGAAAAATGTAACACAACAACTTCAATGGGAACAGAAGATTTTAATTTAGCACACACGAACATTCTATACACTTGTATATACAGAAGAAAAAAATATAAATTTTCACTCGTTTTCAATATTTAGGCCTTCCCGTGACTTTTCAAATGTTCGTGCACGTTACTTTAAAATTTTGAATGATGCGTTTTCTGGTCCCTCTCTAGCTTCCACAATCCTCACTGTAGTTGGTCCAAGTAGCTATGGTGCTCCCACGTAGGCCCCATTTCTTTCCAACAATGGGACGACCTCCGGGTTGATTGCATTTCTTGTAGACCCTGAAGTTCTCAGAGACACTACTGCAACCTGGTCATCTTACTGCAAATAAGAAGTCCTTCTAGCAGTAAGAGGCTCGTCCTTTGGATAGGGAATGTGGTTAGATTCGAATTTTAACCTGCTGTGCTTGTCTTCTCTCTGCATGTATTCCTGAATCTCGCGAAGATTCCTATCTATCGCGATCCAGCCAGGTATACATCGGTTATATTTCGACTAGCTGTTTTCATCCACTTTATAACAGAAAGGAAGATGACACTGTTTACTGTAAACGAAACTAAATCACCGTCGTACATGTTCTTGGTGTTGACCACCTACACACGATGTTCTGTGTCCATTTCATTGTTTTGAAAATTGCACTTTATAATCGAATATACAGTTTGTTTCACATGAAATTTCTGCGTACTTTGAAAGTGTTAAAGTTTTAGCACTCCGGCTAACAACACTAACTAAAATTTTACATCGATGTAAAGTACTTAATTTGTCACTCAGCTTGACACAAACAGAAAGTATGATCTGTCAGGAAAGTAAATGTACACCTATTTTTCGAGTCTGGCATTCCTGCGCTCCATCCGTGCAGAGTATGAGAATTAAATCAATCAAATATTTACTGAGGGGCAAAAAGAAAAGCTTAATCTGAATAAGACATTGCAGAGGAGCACAAGCTGTGAATACGAATAGTGCATAGTGTAAATAAAGGACGACACCGAAAGAGAAAGCCAGACACAACTGTTAAACTTAGAAAAAAAGAGTAAAAATTGTCGAAGTGGGAACAAAAAAACACAAATACAAAAATACGCCGACAACTAAACGTTCACCCTGCCATGAGCTTGGTGCAGTTGTTAAGGTGCTGGCTTACAAATGCAAAGAACGCAAGTTCGAATCTTAAGTGAGGACATTTTAAAAATTTTTTGTTAATAATACATACAACTCATGAGAGATGGTAAAAGAGGTCGTATTTAGTTTTTCGTAGCAATTATTATTGTAATGTTTAGTACTGATAATACTTTTTGTCTTTGCGTATTGCTTTTGTTCTTGTCTTCATTTCGAAAGAGAAGAATATCCGAACAAATGCCACCAAAATTCCTCATATTTTGAATGTAAACGCCATTTGCAATTAGTGAAGAAAAAAATTGAACGTTCCGATGTAGCTGCAAAAAGTAAAAAGAAAAAGATGGAAGTCGACCATACTCATGGTTACTAAAAATACAATTTCTACATGCCTTACACCTCCCGACCACGTTTCTACGTTAGCAAGTAAGAGGCTTGTGTTTAGGTTAGGCTCGTCAATACGTTTTGCAAAGGGGCTCGGTTTAGCTCGGACGCACCACAGGTGCGAGAAGGGAGAAAAACACTTTTTCTCTCTCCCTCTGTGTGTCTATTTATCTATCTGTGTATATATATAACGCTATTTGTGAATGCCATAACCACCCTAATTTTCAGCGGATTGAGACGAAACTTGGCACAAACATTAATTGTTGAAATATCTTGATGAGTTCGTTAACCAGAATAATCAGATGAAAATGTTCAAAATGGTGGCCCTTCAAACTCTTAAAAAGTTCCAAGGGAACCAAATTTCGCCCATAAATAAGTATTCAAAAAGTTTGAATAAATTTTCCTCTTTTACTGAAATATTTGTGTGCAGAAACTTATTGAAATATTGGACCCGATTAATCGCCTAAAGAAGGTTCACGCCCTTTCGCTACGATCAGTTTTTTTTTTTTTTTTTTTTGCAGGAGGGGGTTATTTTCCTATCGGAACAAGATGATTGTTAGTGATGATATGAAATTACACATTGAAAGTGAAGTAACTTGTGTAACGTGTTATTTGAAAGGATAATATAATAAATGTGCTTTCCTCTAACACAGAGAAGTGTAAATCATGTATTTCGATTTCGGGATCCTGAATCGCGAGGAGTGTTATTTGATTTGCTTTTTAGTAACACATTGTATTGCAAATAAAGGTAGGCAACATTAGTGGTAAGTAAAATAATAATAATAATAATAATAATAATAATAATAATAATAATAATAATAATAATAATAATAATAATAATAATAATAATAATAATAGGTGTTGTTTGTGGCAAGGCAATATCTTCCTCAGTTCTTCTTCAAACGTAATAATTGTAACGCCATATCTCCCTTAGAAACAAAATATTATCAATTTATATCGAGAGAACGGGAAACTGTAGAGCGATGGGACCAACGTGTGACAGTATGCACTCATAGTACTCAGAAAAGTAAGCGATTTCAATGCAAAATGAACGAAGAGTCATTGTCATGGGTAGTCATGGAACCACGGCAGAGCCCTCTTTAGACAAAATGTCGATAGCTTATATCGAGAAAACAGGAGGTGATAGTGGGATGGGACCAACGTTGGACACCGTGGACCCATAAGGCGCATCGAAAAAATTAGGGAGGCGGGCGCCAGCCAGCCTTACATATTTCCACATAATAATATAAAATTATATTGTCGAAATACACACACGAGTTAGCTACTAATATTTCATATTATTATTATTATTATTATTATTATTATTATTATTATTATTATTATTATTATTATTATTATTATTATTATTATTATTATCATCTACAGCGTCTTTTCATTACGTGAGCATGTTTGACATGAAACCAAAGAGAAAATCCATCCTGTAGCCAAAAGAAACAATACTTTCTCTCAAATGGATAAAAAATCAAGCCGAGATTGATTCGAACTCGCATGGACGGCGCGAAAAGCCAGTACTTTGTCCACTATTTTTATAACTGACTCACCGATCGCGTTTCAGTAACTTACTTATTGCTAATTTTACTTGCTTCACTCGTTTAACTTGCTTTTTCTAATAACCTATAACGACAGGGACACGAACACAGAAACATCGAGAACAGTTAAAAATGTTAGATGCTCTCCCGCCGAGAATCGAACCCGGGACTCCATACACCCAAGACTCACGTGCTAGCCTCTAGACCAGCGGGGATGGCAACGCTCACTCCCTGTGTCGTTAGGGATTACGACCACTGTATTGCCAGCTATCACTTCTGTGGGTTGTATACTATGATCACATGTTTCTTCTTTGCTGGAAGAGTAAAACCTACATTATATTTAAGACATGAGGTATTTAGACCTACATGCTCTTCATATAATGTAATAAAAGGGTCATGCTGTCGGATTTTAATACGGAAACTGATGTCGGATTTTAATATTGCAGGATATATTGCAGGATACAACATGCTTTGCATTACTTGTTTGTTTGTAGACAGCTACTAGCTTAGTGTTCTGAAAGGTTGTGTATAAACTAGGGATAGCCCGTTCCGGAATTATTAGTTTTCGGACTCCCGAAAGTAAAGCCGGACAAATTCCGGAATTCGGAAAATTCCAATTTTGTAATAATTTCGGAATTCGGAAAAATCCGGAATTTAGAAATTTCTCATTTCGTTAACATTCCGGAATTCGGAAAATCAGGATTTTTTCGAAAGTCGGAGTTTTTCTCAATTCCGGAATTTTCTAAATTCCGGATTCTTTCCGAGTTCCGAAATTCTTCTGAATTCCGGAATTTAACTGAATTCCATAATTTTGCGAAATCCGGAAAGTGAAAGTTCCGCTTCCGAAAAATGAATTTATTTTGGTTAATATGAATCGTGACGGAAATAAGTCTTTGACCAGGTAATGGCGACTGCTTTGAAAGAAATGGGGAGTATGAGAATTCAATCTGTCATATTTGTAGTTTCGTGTGGAGAAAGAACGAACTTGTGAACCAGTGGTTTAAGAAAAACTCAAGTTATTAATGTAAACTTTGCCGACTTCATAAAAGAAATACGAAAGACATTTTGAATCGAAAAATATAACATACAAGTTCGCAAGCGGAGACAAAGAAACCTAACGTAACCAGACTAAAGACAAATCGTTTACCGCGTAGCGATCGCGGTTCAGTGGTCAAGGTGCTTCTGCGAATGCACGTTGCAATTTTTTTTTTACTTTAGAATTTTTGATGGCGATTGATCAGCGATAACATACGTTTTATTATATTCAGATATTTGAATACTCGGATGTTTCAATACTTGAACTATCAAATCTTCAGGAATAATAATAGTAATAATAATAATTATCATTATCTCGTAGAAGATTAAAAGCTAGAAGCTAAATTATCGCTCAGGTTATACCATTACAAGCAGAAACGTGACATTTGGAAAGAATATTTCGGTTTGGTTTAATGTTGCTCACGAGAAGAGGAGTTTCTCATCTCGTTTCTAAAACAAATGAAATAACATGAGAATTAACATTTTGCATTCGAGACGGGTCAGGGCTAAATCAAAATTTTCGTCTCTCTTTGGAGATGAGAATCGAGACGAGACGAAACGTATCGTAAACATTTCCCGTCTTGTCTCGATTCTCGAAATAGTGTATGTCCATTCTTTAAGTAACAATTGCTTTGTAGACTGAATCTCATAGGCTATTTCGTTACATTGTATTTCAGAGCTCATTGAATTATGCTCTGTGTAGGTATTTTTGTAGCAAAGCTTTTATATTTACCTCTGCATATTCTAAAAATTAGTTTATTATATGCCTTACTGTCGCGTGATATTGAGTTATATTTATTACAGTTATTTTCCTCAAAACATACTTTCTACATGAAACTTCAATGAAAGGTTCTAGTTTAAAATGTTGGTAGTTGCAGAGGTGTGTCTTGAAGGTACGGAACCCTTTCCCCGAAATCTCTACTTTTAAGTAAGTTTTGCCAAATTTCAGGACTAGTTTAAAACTTTTATTATTATTATTATTATTATTATTATTATTATTATTATTATTATTATTATTATTATTATTATTATTATTATTATTATTATATCAACACCATGTATAATCTTTAAAAGATATACGGTTTGTATCTGAATAGTAAAAGCTAATTGACTGTCGATCTCGGTCGTCTGGAAGTCTTCAGGAGGCAAGGACATCGGTCACGTTCTGGGTTTGAGTTCCGAAGGGGCAAGTATTCGGGCTCGAGCAAAAAATTGTTAAAAGTTGTAGGCTTCAGCCAAACGTATTCAAAACAGCTGGGACCGGGTTTGGGCTCCTCAACGGCTCGAGCGGCTCGGCTTACAGCTCATTCAATATCGAACCGAATCGAGAAGTGAGCCGAGCCAACAGCTCACCCAACCGAGCCGATTTGAGCCATCGGCTTAGTTGAGCTGAGTCGAAACGTGCTGATGAACTAGTTTCAACTTAGCTGGCTCGAACCGGTTCACATGAGCCGAGTAGGTGACCCATCCCAACCGAGAAAGCTCGAGCCATCGGCTCAATTGAGCTGAGTCGATGGCTTGTTCCAACTAAGCCGGCTCGGGTCATCGGCTCATCCCAACCGAGCCGACTCGAGCTGTTCGCTCAGTTGATACGAGCCGAGCCGGTTGATATCACTACCCGAGTTCGTATTCTGCTTGGGCTCAAGAATTCGACCGTGCAGATCTCAGCCTTGATCTTAAGAACTACAGGATATACTTATATTGGTGATTACGACATTTGAGGCTGTCTCGTAATAATAATAAAAAAACTCTTGTCTTCTCGTTATCTAGAGGAGACGAGATACACTAAAATTGCCCCACGAGATGCACTAAAATTACGAGATGAGACGCACCTCTGTCGTGAGCAACACTAAAAGTATTCCACATTACTGCTTACATTTCTCATGGCTTTTGCTTTCCAGTCTGATCAGGCCATTATTTCAAAACGAGTTAAAACGAGCTGAACGAGCGAGCGAGCCATTATCAAACTCAACTCAACTCGAAACTCGACCTCGAAAACAGCGACTTGGCTCGGAACTCAATTCAAGCAAATTACCTTTGACTCGACTCAAATTGTACTCGAGTCGAATTGAATTTTGGCTCGACTTGTGCTCATCCCTATTCGTGTTTGTATTTTATGTTTCCACTTCAACAATGTCTACTCTTTTTTCTCCTTTTACCTGCTGTTTCTGGATTTCTCTTTCGGTGTCGTCCTTTATTTACACCGTGCACTATTCTTATTCCCAGCTTGTGTCCCGCTTCAATGTCTTATTCAGTTTAGGCTTTTCTCCTTACATTGACTACATATGTGATTGATTTAATTCTCACTTTCCGCGCAGGACCGATGAAAAATTCTTATTTTTATTATTATCATTATTATTATTATTATTATTATTATTATTATTATTATTATTATTATTATTATTATTATTATTATTATTATTATTATTATACTATTGAACTTGCACGGCGAAATTACTGTATAATACGATATCATTTCTGTAATTTTACTCCATTGTATGTTATTTAGTTTATTAATGGGCACTAAATTGTCTCCAGATCAACGAATAAATTAACTACGGCATGCACTTTGGTGGAAATATCATTACAATAAGATTATTGGTTCGTTCCAAACATGTTCATGTAATGATATTTCCACCAAAGTGCATGCCGTAGTTAATTTATTCGTTGATCTGGAGACAATTTAGTGCCCACTAATAAATTAAATAACATACAATGGAATAAAATTACTGAAATGATATCGTATTATACAGTAATTTCGCCGTGCAAGTTCAATAGTATAATAATAATAATAATAATAATAATAATAATAATAATAATAATAATAATAATAATAATAATAATAATAATAATAATAATAATAATAATAAAACATTTTCATCGGTCGTGCGCGGAAAGTGAGAATTAAATCAATCACATGTGAAGTCAATGTAAGGAGAAAAGCCTAAACTGAATAAGACATTGAAGCGGGTCACAAGCTGGGAATAAGAATAGTGTATGGTGTTAATAAAGGACGACACCGACAGAGAAATCCAGAAACAATAGGTAAACGAAGAAAAAAAGAGTAGAAATTGTTGAAGTGAAAACAAAATACAAATACGAATAGGGATGAGCAGGAGTCGAGCCAAAATTCGACTCGACTCGAGTTCAAACCGAGTCGAGTCAAAGGTATTTTTCTTGAGTTGAGTTCCAAGCCAAGGCGCTGTTTTCGAGGTCGAGTTTCGAGTTGAGTCGAGTTTTATAATGGCTCTCTCGCTCGTTCAGCTCATTTTAACTCGTTTTGAAATAATGGCCTGATTAGACTGGAGACCGAAAGCCATGAGAAATGTAGGCAGTAATGTGGAATACTTTTAGTGTTGCTCACGGCAAGGGTGCGTCTCCTCTCGTAATTTTGGTGCCTCTTATGGGGCAATTTTAGTGTATCTCGTCTCGTCTAGATAACGAGAAGACAAGAGTTTTTTTTTTATTATTATTACGAGACAGCCTCAAATGTCGTAATCACCAATATAAGTATATACTGTAGTTCTTAAAATCAAGGCTGAGACCTGCACGGTCGAATTCTTGAGCCCAAGCAGAAGACCAACTCGGGTAGTGATATCAACCGGCTCGGCTCGTATCAACTGAGCGAAGTTGTTGTATTACTATACATCTGCTTTCGCCCCTGTCAAATCTGGTCGATCTCGTTGACGCGACATATTTGCTTTTTAATACCCCTTTCTTCGTTTACTGAACAAAACAGAAACTATTCTGAAATATACTACTGCGCATGCTTCGTAGATAAATATTTCTGATGCCAATAGTTTCCGTTTTGTCCAAGGAATGTTCTTTTTCTTATTCCCAGCATGACCCTTTTATTACATTATATGAAGAGCATGTAGGTCTAAATACCTCATGTCTTACATATAATGTAGGTTTTACTCTTCCACCAAAGAAGAAACATGTGATCATAGAATACAACCCACAGAAGTGATAGCTGGCAATACAGTGGTCGTAATCCCTAACGACACAGGGAAAGAGCGGTGCCCTTCCCGCTGGTCTAGTCGCTAGCACGTGCGCCTTTGGTGTATGGAGTCCCGGGTTCGATTCCCGGCGGGAGAGCATCTTTCATTTTTAACTGTTCTCGATGTTTCTGTGTTCGTGTCCCTGTAGTTATAAGTTATTAGAAAAAGCAAGTTAAACGAGTGAAGGAAGTAAAATTAGCAATAAGTAAGTTACTTAAACACGTTCGGTGAGTCAGTAAAAAAAAAAAAAAAAAAAAAAAGTGGACAAAGCACTGGCTTTTCGCGCCGTCCATGCGAGTTCGAATCAATCTCGGCTTGGTTTTTTATCCATTTGAGAGAAAATATTTCTTCTTTACGCTACAGGTAGTCCACTCTTCGTATTTTTCGCTGTCGTTCACAGTTAAAGTAACTGACTATTATTCTTTGTACGAATGATGGATCTTCTCTTTGGCTTCATGCCAAACACGCACACGTAATGAAAAGACGCTGTCGATAACAATAATGATAATAATATGAAATATTAGTAGCTAACTCGTGTGTGTATTTCGACAATATAATTTTATATTATTATATGGAAATAAGTAAGGCTGGCTGGCGCCCCCCCCCTATTTTTTCGATGCGCTTTATGGGTCCACGGTGTCCAAAGTTGGTCCCATCCCAGTATCACCTCTCGATATAAGATATTGCATAAAGAGGGCTCTGCCGTGGCCCCATGATTACCCATGACAATGACTCTTCGTTTCTTTTGCATTGAAATCGCTTACTTTTCTGAGTACTATGAGTGCATACTGTCCAACGTTGCTCCCATCGCTCTACAGTTTCTCGTTCTCTCGATATAAATTGCTAATATTTTGTTTGTAAGGGAGATATGGCGTTACAATTATTACGTTTGAAGAATTGATTAAGATATTACTTTGCCACAAACAACACCTATTATTATTATTATTATTATTATTATTATTATTATTATTATTATTATTACTACTATTATTATTATTATTATTATTATTTTACTTACCACTAATGTTGCCTACCTTTATTTGCAATGCAATGTGTTACTAAAAAGCAAATCAAATAACACTCCTCGCCATTCAGGATCCCGAAATCGAAATACATGATTTACACTTCTCTGTGTTAGAGGAAAGCACATTTATTATATTATTCTTTCAAATAACACGTTTCACAAGTTACTTCACTTTCAATGTGTAATTTCATATCATCACTAACAATCATCTTGTTCCGATAGGAAAATAACCCCCTCCTGCAAAAAAAAAAAAAAAAAAAAAAATTAAAAAGCCTGACCGTAGCGAAAGGGCGTGAATCTTCTTTAGGCGATTAATCGGGTCCAATATTTCAATAAGTTTCTGCACACAAATATTTCAGTATAAGAGGAAAATTTATTCAAACTTTCTGAATACCTATTTATGGGCGAAATTTGGTTCCATTGGAACTTTTTAAGAGTTTGAAGGGCCGCCATTTTGAACATTTTCATCTGATTATTCTGGTTAACGAACTCATCAAGATATTTCAACAATTAATGTTTGTGCCAAGTTTCGTCTCAATCCGCTGAAAATTAGGGTGGTTATGGCATTCACAAATAGCGTTATATATATACACAGATAGATAAATAGACACACAGAGGGAGAGAGAAAAAGTGTTTTTCTCCCTTCTCGCACCTGTGGTGCGTCCGAGCTAAACCGAGCCCCTTTGCAAAACGTATTGACGAGCCTAACCTAAACACAAGCCTCTTACTTACTAACGTAGAAACGTGGTCGGGAGGTGTAAGGCATGTAGAAATTGTATTTTTAATAACCATGAGTATGGTCGACTTCCATCTTTTTCTTTTTACTTTTTGCAGCTACATCGGAACGTTCAATTTTTATTCTTCACTAATTGCAAATGGCGTTTACATTCAAAATATGAGGAATTTTGGTGACATTTGTTCGGATATTCTTCTCTTTCGAAATGAAGAAAAGAATAGAAGCAATACGCAAAGACAAAAAGTATTATCAATACTAAATATTACCAATAGTAATTGCTACGAAAAACTAAATACGACCTCTTTTACCATCTCTCATGAGTTGTATGTATTATTAACAAAAATTTTTAAAAATGTCCTCACTTAAGATTCGAACCGGCGACCTTTGCATTTATAAGCCAGCACCTTAACTACTACACCAAGATCACGGCATGGTGAACATTAAGTTGTCGACGTATTTTTGTATTTGTGTTTTATGTTCCCACTTCAACAATTTTTACTCTTTTTTCTAAGCTTATCAGCTGTTTCTGGCTTTCTGTTTCGGTGTCGTCCTTTATTTACACTATGCACTATTCGTATTCACAGCTTGTGCCCCTCTGCAATGTCTTATTCAGATTAAGCTTTTCTTTTTGCCCCTCAGTAAACATTTGATTGATTTAATTCTCATACTCTCCACGGATGGAGCGCAGGAATGCCAGACTCGAAAAATAGATGTACATTTACTTTCCTGACAGATCATACATGCTGATGCTTTAATAATACAAGGCGCGAACTTCCAAGACTTTAACTTTCGGGTTTTGATTTGCGATTGCTTCACGACAAACATCGAATTATCCTTCTTCACCCCAGTACTTGATTTTAAAACAAACCCTTGTTGTCCTCTTTTCATGGGCTCGCCTCCAAGGTTCCACTAAAACTTATGACGGGATTGGTTGAGGTGAAGGGTGTTGCAACTGCAGGTCTTTGAACTGAGTGACCTACATATTTCATTACATTTGTTTCTCACGAAATTTACAAACTTATGAGAGATTTGTTAGTACTTCCACCACTAGCACTAGACACAATTCTAAGCTTTAATTTGATGTGTGTCATACTATATTTAAGCTTGATTATAACACAGAAATTGATATAAAACATATATCATACACCTGTATTTTTAGCACTCATATGGTCCCCGTTCTGTGTGCCAACAGGTGCTGCCCTCTGGTGGCGCTTTTTCAAAAGTTTCTCACCTGCTCGAGTCGTTGTTTTTGTATCTGATATGTGAAAGTTGTGTTGATTTTATTTAAATTAAACATTAGATCGAGTAAAACACGATACTAGAAACAAATATATACATATTTACATATATATTCAGAAGCTCAATAGCTGTTATCTCATATTTACCGAATTTTAAATGATTTTTACCATTCTTGTGATAGTTTTCCACTCAAGACGTCCTCTGCTACTGGTTACCGTGCTATTGCCGTTTCGAGTAATATGCATCTCCCCTGTAGAGACTACCCGGAAATACAACCACAATTTGAAATAAACCATGTTTTAAATATTATAAATATACTACAAGATACAAACTAAACTACGCTACATATTTCGATAACAAGTTCAAGAAAATTAGTACAAGTATAAAGAATTACTTGTGGAAGTTTATTTACAAGCAAGGGGTGAAGGTATCTGAGAGTAAGGACTACATCTCTCTCGTTTTCATACAAGCTACCAACATTGTTCAAAATCTTAGGCTCGTTTTTCTCGAGGGTTGGAATAGCTGCTGACTGATGCTATGCTCTTCCGACATGCGGAAACTGGCCAAGAAGAGAAAAAGTCACACTGCATTGTTCTAGGTATTTTCGCATTTACCCCTGAACTTTTCTTGATCGTTTTCAACAATAGATGTATGCGGCATGAAGGCTCCTGCCACATTACTCCTTGCATCGTATCCTCCTATTATAGTTTTTAGTGACTGTACTATCTTGTCAACTTAGTACGCAGGATGCAGTAGCAAACATACATTAGTTGCTTATTACGGTTAGCAACGCTGCTTTACATATCTCTGCACAAGTGTTCAGTTACCGTAGGAACGGAGTATACTGTCTTTAAAACTCCTTTTTTTTAACGTTCAAGCTCAGCTCCTATGCTTCGTCTTTATGTATGAGAAACTTCATAAGTTTTAATATTGTATATACATATATGCAATATTAGCTACCCATTACTCCATTTATACTGCATCTATGATAGTGGATTTATCAATATCAATAAAATATTTAAGTCCTTCCCCTATGTCTTTATACATACAAAATTGCATACAAATATGATCTACCTAATTACTAAATTATTCTTCCACAACTGACTCTTTATTACATTATATATAATTAAATTTTAATATGCAAAGTAGGCATGTATTAACATATATGTAAATTAAGCAAAATTTGAATACGCGAATACATAAATATTGTATGCTCAATACAAGTGTAAAAACTGTTTTCGGGCCAGCCATCTTGAGTGAGGTTTTCCTGAGTTTCTCTCATTCTCATCAGCCAATACTGGAATGATATCAAACCTAATGGTCCCAGACCGCTTTCTCTCCAATTCCCTTGGTAGTGTGATCGGTGAGGATCACATCCTTACTACCTGATGGGCTAACATGTCGGAAAGCCCAGAAATCTAATTCCTAAGGCTAATTTTTCAAGTTATCCGCTATTGCTACTTCTATACTACTGTGTTTACGCAAATCTAACGATACTTAAAACGAATGACAAAATAATGAGAAAAAAGTATGTAGCCGAATGTAATGCGTATCAATGTTAGGGTAAAGTTATAAGATATTCGTTGTAATTGGAGAAGTCATCAAATCCAAATTCGCTGTCCTCCCACCCCTTATGACATAATCAGTTTTTTTTTGTTCTTGAAGAATGTTTGTTGCTCCAGGACAGTCATTGAATGTTTTTTTTAGTTTCGTTGGGAAAATGGTTGATTCTCGTTTAAGCACTCCTCCTGTCCCTTTATCGTAATATCTGTTTCTAGTATCAAGGCTATACGAAACAGGGCCCGGGAAAGCCAAGGTATTTTTGTCCTTAATGGGACCAAAGGATGCCTGAAAGTCACCAAATGTAATAGATATTTTATTTGTTATTCCACTCCGAAGCTAGATATTCCAGTTATTTGTTGTTTATATTGAACTGTTTTTCAGCGTGAGAACTACATAATGAGTTACTTGTGCTTTAAGTTTTGTTGTTGTTCCTTATTTACTTTTTCTTTCACATTATAAAATAATAGCACAACGAAGAATGTCCAGATAAAGCTAGCGTGATCTTTTTTTAAAATTCACATTATATGATAATACACCTTGCTTTGTTACAGAATGCAGTCCACAGACGTTTCTCTTACGTATTGCACTTATATGCTTTGCATTCGGCAAAGTTGCATTCTGAACCATCAATTTTCTTGTCAAGAGGTAAAATCACTTTATTTATTACAGACTTCACAATATTATGTACACATACTTTTCGTGTAGCAGGAGGGATATCTTGCAAGTGGGAGGGATCTTTAGAAACAAAGAGAACAACTTTGTGTGCACAACAAGATGTTATTACAACTGGAATAATTATTGGTGTGTATTAATTACATAGTATCAATTACGTTTGAAGAGAAACTATTAAATCTACTTCGCTGTCTTGTTGCCTCATCATAGTCAGAATCTTCCTCTGCAGCACATATTGTTTCTATCATAATCGAGTGCTGCGATGATCTCCTTTGCCGACATACCCTGTACTGCTACTCTGGCGACTTTGGCTATAGTCACCATTTCATGCACTGACACTTATAATCTTGGCTGTGATTAGCCGTTCTTGTACAGTATCAAAATGTATACCATGCGTGCAGATTGTGTATATTATATTTATTCATTATATTTATTCATTATTAGTCATTATTGTTGGGATATACATTCTCTTCACATAGACGCGTCTCGTTGTTATTTGGGAATTCCTCGTATTGTAATATCACATCAATAATATTTAAATTGTAACACTGTTCAACAACGAAAATGTAAATTGAACAAAATCAGCTAATTCTTATTGATTTTGTGGTGCTGATCACGAATTTGAAAGTTATTTTCGAATATTAGCTCTACTTTTCGTTTTACAGGCATGTCTAATAATAACGCTTTAAAAATAAATATATTCGCTTCGTTCGGGGTAAAATGTTACACTGATCCGGCAACACAGAAGAAACTATATGAATGCTTGGTTTCGTTGTGTTCCTTATCTCAGTAGTGTTCTGCTATTGTTAGAAAAGACATGTTTAGTGCAGTTATCAGCGTTTGGGTGTAACGTTTGTGTAGTGCAGGACAAAAATACAACTACAAGTACGCAAAAATACTGGTATTTCGAATGTATATTTTTAAATAGTTGTCGGAACTATTTCAAATGACATTTTGAGGATTTCAATAAACAAAAATGCCGCGAAATTGTGTAAACAGTGCGGATAGCTTCTGCTACGTGTATGAGGAAGTGACATTTTCCTCACAAAAGCAGACTATAACACCACTAATAAGAAAATCCTATCAATATTACTTTGGTTGTAAAATTGGAGACCAAGATAAATCTTGGGCACCCCACATTGTGTGTAACACTTGTGCCAGCAATCTAAGAAATTGGATTAATGGAAAGGGGCGCTCAATGCCTTTGGCAGTGCCAATGATTTGGAAGGAGCCAAGCGACCACATCAGAGACTGTTATTTTTGTATGGTTCCTTCCGTCAAGAAGAAGCGGGCCTTGATCTATCCTAACATTCCTTCTGCAATGCGCCCTGTTCCACATGGAGAAGAACTACCTGTTCCTGACCCACCTAAAGAATACGATCTTTCTTCTGATGATGATCAAGAAGTTGAAGCTCCTGAATCAAGTACTTCGAAGGACCCTACGTTTGTTGTAGAAGAACCTCCATGTGAACCACATAGACTTACTCAAGAGGAACTAAGTGATCTAATCAGAGACTTGGACCTCTCGAAAAGCAAAGCCGAAATTTTAGCGTCACGCTTAAAGCAATGGAATTTATTGCAGGAAAAAGTAAATATTTCAGTGTATCGGAATAGGGAGAAGATGTTCACTTCATTTTTTACTATGGAAGACACACTTGTGGGATGTACAGATGTAAATGGTCTCATGAGGGCACTTAACATTAATTACGAACCTACGGAGTGGAGGCTCTTTATAGATTCGTCCAAGGTGAGTTTAAAGGCACTGCCTTAAATATTGGAAATGAACTTCCTTCAATTCCTGTAGGTTACGCACTTCATATGAAGTATGAAGGAATCTTATGAAAACTTGAAACGTTTACTTCAAGCTATTAAATATTACGATTTTCAGTGGCTTATTTGTGGTGACGTTAAAGTAATAGCACTGTTGCTAGGTATGCAGTTAGGGTATACAAAGTATTGTTGCTTTATATGTGAATGGGACAGTAGAGATCGTGGATCTCATTACCGCAAAAGTGATTGGAGTACCAGAGAAACTCTTGAGCCGGGAGTGAAAAATGTGCAGCATGAACCAGTGGTAGATCGTAACCGAATTTTGCTTCCCCCTCTACATGTTAAATTAGGTCTTATGAAAAGTTTCGGTAAGAGCATGAACCAAGAGGATGAGGCCTATAAGTACCTAAGAGAACAATTCCCTCGATTGTGATGCCAAAGTTAAAGAGGGTGTTTTCATAGGGCCACAGATTAGGCGACTATCAAAGATCACAAGTTCGAAGAAATTCTCCAAGGCGAGGAGAAAGCTGCATGGGAAAGCTTGAAGAGTGTTTGTTCACAGTTCTTGGGAAGACACCGAGCAACAAATTACAAACAACTGGTAGCAAAGTTGTTATTGTGCTACGAAAATCTTGGTTGCAATATGTCTCTGAAATTCCACTTTCTTCATTCACATCTAGACTTCTTTCCCGAAGATTGTGGAGCAGTAAGTGACGAACATGGTGAGCGTTTCCATCAAGATATTGCAGCCCTGGAGAAGAGATATGAGGGAAAGTGGAGTTCTAACATATTGCCCGACTACTGTTGGACTATTGCAAGGGATGCTCCAGATGTAACCTACAAAAGGCAAGCCAAGCGAAGACGCTCAAAATAAAATAAACATAATTCTGTACAAGGGATCACTTGAAACTTTTGTCTACATTGCAGTGTAGTTCTTGCGCAAAAAGGTATTTGTACATAATTTTCATGTTTTGATGTTGATACTGATTTTTATTACGGAATTGTTAATGTTTAACTTGACCACGGTTACTTTATTTTCTGTATAGCTGTGAAACTGGTATTTGCGCAATTTTGAAAAAGGAAGTACAAGGGTATATAAAGCTATAGGTTAGGGTACTTCTTAACTCCCCAGCTTATCACATCACAGTGAAATAGATAAAAAAAAGTGAAATGTAGTTTTTTACAAGGATTTTGCTTAAATGTTCTATAAATATTAATACATTTGCATATATACAGGTACTGTTGTACAAGGGCCTTTTTGTCACAACCTGAGCTAAGAAAATTCTTCTATTATCATTTCCTTTCGTATTATGCTTAAATGAATGTAAAAATCGCAATTTCAAAGAATTTACATACTTTCGATCAAAATTTGTTGAACAGTGTAATCCAAACGTTGGAATCTTTCGAAAGTGTTGGAATATATTGGAATATTGACAAACGTTGAAAACGTCTGAAGTGTTGGCTCATTACACAGCGGTCGAAATCTCATTTAGACTGTCACGGAAAACTTCAGGATACAGAAGCTTGATCAAATTCATGGATAACACGTGAGAACATCTTAGGATCAAAAGCACAGCATAGCTCGGCGAAATTAAAATGTCTGATTGATGTATATATATATATATATATATATATATATATATATATATATATACATACGTTACTCTAAAAACTTCTTAAAATCTGAAATGAAACTTGTACTATAATTGTGAATAATGGTTTATAAATGCTTCATAAAATATACTACTGATTACATGGAGCACTTCCAAAATTCAGAGAAATAAAACTTTAAATACATTTGATTTCCATCACATACACAGGGTGGCCCATTTTAATTTTTCCACGGAAATATCTCGAAAATTGTTGAACATAAATGAACTAAAGAAAAACTCAAATAGGAAATAACATGGGGCAAATCGAATGGTGATGTCGCGGTGTCCCCATAGCCAATCTTCCCAGGGGCCCGGGGCCCAACTTTAAAATTTTAAATGGTAACATAGGGCGTGTGACACCTCGTTCGATAGATCTTTAAAGACTAAAAAGCGATGTGGCAAAAGATTTTTCATATGGGTCACCGTATTCAAAATGGCCGCCAAGATATGTTACCTGTGTCAGATAAATTTCCAGTACCACTCCTATGAAAACGGTTGAAATAAATGAACCAAACAAAAACTCAAATAGGAAAGCCATGGGACAAATCGAATGATGTTGTCGCTGTTTCCCCAGAGTAGAATCATGGCAGCGGTTCGTCAAAGCCTTTTGAGTACCGTTACTTTAATGGTTTTAAGATATTTCACAAGGTTTAGAAAGTATGTGACGTTAATTTTGACATATGAAAGTAGATCTGAGTGATTTCCAAGAAAATGGAATGACTTATGTCAGAAGTTATTGATCTTTGATGTGTCCACGCAGTAGCATGGCCCCAATGACACCCATGGATAGCCCCTGAAGGGTGTACCTGTCTTTTTTACTTCATTCGTATTATTTACAATAATACTTGTTGTTAAAGTGCTTGCAGGATCTCATCAAACGGTTTTGGATCTTTAAATGGTTCCCTGGGTTCCCATGGCCACTGTATTCTTCAGGACCTTTAAATGGTTGTGAAAAGAGTGTCCCTGTGTAGGGACCATGGCCTCCGGGTTTCCAGGGACCTCCTGTTATGGCTCCGAATGTATTTCAAAATGGATCATTTGCTTTTTGCAGCTTCTATTTTGACGGATTGATTTCAATGAAATCTCATGGAGAGAGGAGGAGGAGGAACACTTCTTTATTCATTCTTACAATTTTTTATGGGATCATTTACTTTGTAAATTCAGAACACTACGTGTGAACATGTGGAGAACTCGTTGGTAATAATCTGAAAGACGTCTCGAACTTGCGAGGAGGAATCGAACTCGGGACTTCGACGCCAAAGGCGTGCAACCTAATATTTTCTTTGTTTTTCTCTTGTATTATTTCTTAAATGGATTGTTTCCTTTGGAAAGTAGGATTAGAAACGAGGTTTCGTAGGAATAAAATAAAAATGGAAAGGAGACTCCTAAGACGAATTGAAGCCCGAACTTCAACCCCAAAGGCGTGTACACCAATATTTTAACCATTTCATATTTTTTAACAGACTTCTTCCATATGAAGCTCAGACGAATTATATTCCAAAATATTTAAAATGTGTGAATGTACTAAGAAAGTGGAAATTGAAGCTGGGACTTCCACGCCATAGGCGTGCACACCAATATTTTAACAATTTGATAATTATTCGAACACTCTGTGTGAGTGTGCTAGAAAAGTGTTGTATACATTGTGTACTGAAAGTGCTTTGTACATTGAAAGTGCTGTGTACTAGGAATGTGTATTGTATACTGTACATGTAGACAATTTTCCCCTTCCCTTCTCTGAATGAGCTAAAGTATATGAGACCCTGAATAAATACTCGGAACTCAGGGCATGAGTGATTGAACTACGTGATGAACTTTTATATTTCTACAGAGGGAGAGTGATTACTTGAAAAAGCAGATGAAATCCAATGATTGACGACACATTAAGAAAAAGTGATAGTATCAATACAGTAGAATGAAAATTTATTATACAACGTATACATGTAGTATGCATGGAAAACGGAATTCCAACTCATATATGCAATAACCAGACACATTTTGTGATATTTGAAATTATATATGCAAGGAAAATTTTAAGCAATGGCAGATGAAACTATTGATTTGAGAATACAATTTAATGAGTGAACAGAAAAGCCCTGATATATATCGCTATTGGAATATATGCTGCTTGATAAAATGAATGACTGAAGAAAAGTGGGAGGAAACGGGAGAACTTTGGGAACTTACGTCAGAACCCTAACTTGTTGCGTTGTTAAGTTTTCTGTGAAAAGATGATTGGGTATTTTACAGTCCTTGAGAAATGAATGACGAAAAAGCGAGAGAAAGCCCACAGGCACATACACTTATTGTGTGTGTAATGGTAGAAAAAACTGTTTTGATGTTTTTTCTATGAAAAAAGTAATGGCTAGAACTAAGAGTTTTATTATTGGTATATGCTGTTCAACACCACGGCTACATGGGACGTGGACCTATACTTTTTTGTACTGGATAATTTTTAGTTGTTACCTAGCTAAGAAACTTATATTAACTGAAGATTTATTATTAGTGATTTTAAAAATAATCCGAACTGCATAAACCATCCGTATTTAGGTCGCATAATTTTTGCTGTGAACACGGGTTATTTTACACCCGAGTTTTTTAAACCGGGGTACCACGCGGTTGTTTGCGGGACTATACCGGACTTAATTTGGGTTTGAAGTCAGGTCTTTAAGCTAAACAGGTGCGTTTCCTACGTCAGAAGTTCATATAATACATATTGTTGCTGGGATTTTAACGCGTCTCACTACCATCAGGAAACGATTTACGGAATAAGTGAATCCTCCGAAATTTGAACTTAGAACTTTTGCTATAAAAGACGCGCTAAATAAATGCTTTTGACGAACAGTCAGGTCTTTTACGGATCACATTTTTATTCTTCCGTTTTCATTAAAAAACTCGGCTTTGTATTCTTTCGCTTCCATACGATTGTTAGAGAGCTAATTATTTACGGATCGCTTTATTACAAGCTTTGCTTTTGTGTTATTTCGTTTTCATTAAAATTATTTCCCTCATAATTATTCGAACACGTGTATTTTACGGATCGCTTTATTACGATCTCTGATCAAATTTATTTGTGATCGTATTAAAAGTGTAGTTGTATTAAACAAAAAGTTTGAGCGAAATAATTATTTACGGACTGCTTCGATACAAACCTCAGCATATGTATTAGAACACTGCACCCCGTAATTGCTTGTACAAGCTCTGCTTTTCTGTTATTTCGTTTTTAATAAAGAAAACTCAGCTTTGATTTCATTCGCTTCGATACGATGCTCAGCATATAGGTTGGTTCGTATCTTTTATTTTCTCGTAATTTACTCGACCACTCTGTGTGGTCATAATAAAAACTCAGTGTTAAAGTGTCTCAAAGTATATAAAAATGATGGTAGTAGTCCGGAAATGGTGGTAAACTACGCAATTTCATTGATTATTAAATTTGTATAATTGTTTTAAAATGCTCATTAGATACAATAATTTAAAATGGTTATTTATAATAATAAATTTACATATGATAAAATGAATGTACATACCTAAGAGGAAAAGAGAAAGTTTGGTTAACATCCAATCTACACACTAGTTCACAGTAAACTGAATTGTTGCAAATTTTGAAACTAGGGCGCGCAGCTAGCAGCATCGTCGGCAACATGATAGGGCATGTCGGCATACATGATACATGGTGATATAATAGCTATTTATTCGGTTTTGATATCATTTCCTTGTACGTCGTCAAACTTAAAAGATCAATAGACGTTTCCTCTAGGTGTTTTAAACAGTTGGTTTTTAAATAAAGATTGTTGCTGCAAAATTTTTAAAGGAGATCCGATTGTTATTGAGATCAATATATTACAGTGACCTAATTCCTGCTGGAATCTTAGTCGAACATGCGCTAGGAGAAAAACATTCCAGTTTTTTAAGGAGAGGCTGTTACTTTGTTGTTTGTTGGGCGACAGGAGTACCGACGTGGGCACGTCATTTTGCTCTTTTAGAGAATAACTAGAGATTGAGAGGTGTGTATTTTATATTCCTTATATTTCTCATAGTTACTGAATTGTTAAAAAAAGAAATCATACAATTTGCACTTTTCCTTGGCTTGTTTTTAACCAGTATTGTCGGACAGTTGCTAACTGGTAAGAGACGGTAAGAGACGGTCACGCAAAAGGAAGGCTCCTGCAATTGCAAAGTTTGGACCACCAACAAAACGTAAACATATAAACGATATCTTTTCATAGTGTCGCTCTTAATTCAAATAGGTCTGAGTGTTGTACCAATGAATTTGATTTCTTTTCTATACCTATTCCACAAACAGCTATTGAAGCAACTATAAATGCTCAATATCGTCCTATTTCTACGTTAACCTCAGAAGGACCTATTGAATTTGTTATTCCTGGAGAAACAGGGGGATTAATTCATCCTGGATATCTATATCTTTATGTACGTTGGAAAATTACAAAAGCTGATGGTGCAAATTTAACTGAAGATGATACTGTTGCAGCAGTAAATAATTTCCTACATTCATTATTTAGTCAAATTAATATTTCGTTAAATGATAAATTAATTAGTTCTTCATCAGGATTTTATCCTTATCGTGCATACATTGAAACATTATTAAATTGTTCTTATTATGCTTCTCAAACACATTTAGCATGTGCCATGTGGCATAAAGATACAATTTAATTAATTAGATAATACAAATGCTGGTTTTGGAAAAGTGCTAATGAGGTGAAAAATAGTAAATCTTTCGAAATGTACGGACGTTTTTATACTGATATTGTAAGTTTAGATCGTATGCTTCCCAATAAAGTTTACGTGTAAAATTACACCTCAGTAAAGATAAATTTTGCTTAATGTTTCCTGAAAATACAAGTTATAAAATTGCACTTGAGGAAGTTATTCTTCATGTACAACGCATTGATGTAGCTGCAGATTTAGCTATACAATTAAATACACGAATGGTTTCAGAAACGGCCAAGTTAACTCTCACAAGAGTAGAAACAAGATCTTATACTATTCCTGCACAAGTCGTCTTACAACCTTGATAATCTCTTCCTTGGTAATGTTCCTAAAGGCCTGGTTATTAGTTTCATCTCCAACACAGCCTTCAATGGGAATTACATATTGATCCCTGTGAGTTTCGAAACTAACGTTAACAAACTGCAATTACATGTCGACTCAAAATCATTTCCTCCCAACCCCGTCACTACTGATTTCAATAATGATTTATAACTTCTAAGTTACTATACTCTGATATCAGGTTCTGGTATATATTATCAAAATTATTCACATACTGTTACTGTTGATGAATATACAAATGGATATGCTCTATATGCTTTTATCCTGTCTCCAACAGGGACTTTAGATGATAATACATTGGATGCAGTTCGTGATTCCCCTGTACATTTAAAAGTATCATTTTTTCAGGAACTTTAACTGAACCTGTTACATGCATTGTGTATGCACAATTTTATTCCTTAGGACAAGAAGACAAAGATGTTAATACTTATAAAGACAACACCTAATTTATTCAGTTGAGTATAATGAGGATTGTTGTGAACTTCTCTGCTTTTCACGATAATGATGATGAATTTATTGTAAAGGAGCTGGAAGTTGTAAATCCTCATATTCCCTTTTTTCAAAATTGGATATTTAAACTACCATATCCAATAAATAATTTATCTGAGCCGATCCTAAGTATAAACAAGTATCTAAGTGAGAATGTGTATGGCATTACCTGGCAAGAAGGCGATGTAGAGTATTCTCATTTTAAGGAGATACTTCAATCATATTGTTGAAATACTACAAGTATTTACACATATGGAATAACTAGAAAGTCTTTTCTTCAAGAAATTCTTCAAAGAAATGTTACAAATTTAGAGCAATATACTGTCCAAAGTATACTGCATTAAGTTTTCACGCTCACAAGTGTGCACATAATAAACATCGATGTGGACAATATAGGTGCAGTGTTCATGAAGAATTACTGTATAGTGAATATGTAAAAGTATGATTATGTTTTACATGTGAATGACAGTGATAATTTCATACCTACTACAATTAAGAAAAATAATAATCTTCATCATGCATAGTGACGAATTTTTAAAACTGTTATTAGTTGATACATTTACTGGTGGAAGTGTTACTGGGATTTAGCCCATTGACAAACTTTCTGTAATGGTAGAACCACCTGCTGGACTTGTGATTAATCTTGATACATCCGATTCAAATAGTTCGCACTGGGTCGCAGTGTATACCAACGAGATAAAACAAGGCTACTACTTTGATAGTCTTGCTATCGACACTCCCAAGGATATAAGAAACTTTTTATCAAAAGATACTAAAATATATTTTACAAATATTCAACAATACGAGGACAATGATACTGTGTTGTGCAGATATTTTGTTTTATTCTTTTTGCATCATATTATTCGCACTCAATCATTTCAGAATTGTTTAAAAAATTTTAACAAGAAAAATTTGAAATAGAATGATGATATCGTTTATAAACATGTAAACAAATTTTTAAAAGGAAAACAAATATTTTTTATTTTTATTATATAAAATTATTTTTTTTATTATATATACATTTATGTCATTACATCTTTTTTTAATTTTACAGTGTTTTTTAATCACATTCCTGCATTTTATTTACAAATCTTCATTACAATCTTGATAATGGATCAGTTAATGCTGTTGATCTTTCATATTTCCACCAATAATTCAACTGTTGTGCGTTACGATATGCACATCCTGACTTCTTTACAGTTTTTGTGCGAGTAAACAATATCCATTAAATGTGTTTCCACACAATTCATTTAGTGAAGGACAATGTTTTGTTTCAAAATCAATAACTTTATCTAATGCAAATATTCGCTTAATCCAAAGAGATTACTCTAAACCTTTTGAGTACTTTGCACATAATTGATATAAAAGGTTGCGTATGAATGATACATTATATCCAGTTTTCCTATCCCATTTCAAACCGGGTATATTTGATGTTAATCAATTTTGTTTTTGACAAACTAATGACAAAAAATTATATTCTATTGGAGATTTTACCAAGCAATTAAATTTACTGTATCATCGGATGCGCTTAGACAAAACTCACGAATAATAAATTCGGTATCATTAATTTAAAAATCTTGAATATCAATAATATACTGATATATGCATTGTGAAATTTCATTTGTACGCTGAATAATAATGTTACAATTTGTCCAACAAATTCTGTATTTTTTAAAAGATCACAAGTTTTATGCATAAAGCATATAAGTGAGATTTCACTATGTTCTTTGTGGTACACTTGAAATAGTTCCCTAAGAGTTTTATCAAGAGATAAGTACTTCGCTGCAAATGTTTGAGTATTATGAAGGTGTGTACGATCATGAAGAATATTCAATTTGCATTCCACGCGATCAATTAGATTATTGTTACGTAGGTATATTTTTATTGTTTTTAATGCAGAATTCACATTAATATTTTCAGCAGTACATAACACACATGAAACACTACCAGTGTTTGAAGACATTTTTTCAATCCAGAACGTCGGATTTCCGTCCGTCATTCTTAAAAAAGTCAAGTAATTCTGGGTGATAATCTATATCATTTAATAATTCCAGATATGTTTCATAAAACTTTTCTCTTGTTAACATTCCAATAATGTGTGTATTTGCATACAAGTAAACATATCTTCTTCAACACTAGGACTTGCTATAATACTCCAAGCTCGGGTTTCCAATGATTTTGGGGGTGCATTCATACAATCAAGATCATAATCATAATATGATCCTTCTCTACAACCATCGCATATTAATGTATCTTTGAAATCCCATTTTTCAATAACATTATACATTCTCGGTCCACTTTTTGACTATTACAACCACAATCTAAACTCCAAAATCTGGATGCTCCTAATAATACAGGTGGAGATGAGCGTGGGAAACTGTTACCGCTGGTGATTCCATTGCGTCAATATTAAATTCTTCATCTGAAGATGATTCGTATATTTCTGGTTTAGCATCAGATGATGCTGCTGCATCAATATTTCAATGATCCTTTTTCTCATACAACTGCATGATGTATCTTTATATATATATATTTTCCACTTATAACCTGTATTTAAAGTATTTTCATACCCACAAGGTAATCATGTGTTCACCTTACGCCGCGGCCAAACTTGTTTTCTATTAGTTGTCGGCATTCTCTGAAGTCTACTCACTGTGGCGCCAACGGTAGTATAATGTGATGTCACGTAGCAGTAAGGTCAATACCCTACACGAACAACTTTCACTTCCATCCATACATCAGGGTTCCAAAAGCCCGCGAAAACCTCACTTAGTGTTCAGACATCACCACCAAAAGACGTGCGAAAACCATGCTCTGTATGCAGTATAACTTATCATGCAAAACAAATTTTTAATATGTTCACACTCAAAAAATGTTCTATATTTGCTATATAAATGATCGAATTAAAAAGTCCCGCATGAATAAATTTTATTCCCTCCCACGTTTAATATGATCACATTCAAATTTTTAACAACGAGCTTTTAACATAATCATAATCAAAGATTGCTCATCGAGTAAATTACGAGAGAATAAAGGAAACGGTTCAATTAAAATAAATAAATAAATAAATAAAGGTTTCACACCTCACAAGTCCGTGACGTCTTTCAGATTATTACGAATAAATAAAGAAATATTTCTTCCCTAAGAGGGTAATGTAATAATATTAATACAGGGTTGGGACCATTCTCTTCCTCTTCTTTTACAGGAGTACAGGGACCATAGGAATCATGTTTTAACAACTAATTTTTAATTTTATTACATAACAATAAAAGGTTGTACAGCGACTAAATTCCAAAAAAGGTTTGGTTCCAGATTAATTTTATTTTCAGTATAGCTGTTCTCATGAGCTTCATATCGAAGCAAACCAACTAAAAATAATTAATACGATCACAGCATAGCTGTTCTATTTGAATTAAAAATTGTTACGGAAGCGATCGAACAAAAATTATTACATCACAATCAATTTTAAAAACGAGTATGCCATTCATACGATCAGGTTTTAAAAAATCACGTGATACAGGTCATTCACCTTACACGAAAACCCTCATCTACTTTGCCATGTGGCAATTAACGTTACACACTTTGTAAACCTTGTCAAACATCTTACAACCATTAAAGTAACGATATTCAAATGGCTTTGACGAACCGCTGCCATGATTCTACTCCCCAGGGCTGCCTTTTATTGGTGCCCAGGCCCAACTTAGAAATTTTAAACGAAAATATGGGTCAAGTGATACCTCTTTCGATAGATGTTCATACACTAAAGAACGTTGTGGCAAAAGATTGTTCATATAGGTTACTGTTTTCAAAATGGCCGTCAAGACATGGTACCTGTATCAGATAAAACAACCAGTACCGCTAATATGAAAACGGTTGGAGATAAATTAACCGGACTAACTGGTATAGGAAATCACAGACGGTATTTATCACAGACGCCTCGCGAATAATCCAACGGAGAAAAATATTATTAAAATATAAGTGACAATGATAAAAAGGAAACCTAATTTTTACAAAATTATCATTTCGATCTCCCTCCGTAAGTGGGTGAAGCGGGAATGAATGGTAAAATCTCAAATGAGAGCCCCATTTTTACTTGTAATAGGTATGGTTTGTCTGAAACACTTGGGTCTACAAGTGACTGGTACTGTAATGAACCAATATTGTGCAGACAACTTTTGGGCAAAACCAACGTTTGTACACATTGTTCTAAAATAGCATTGTTCGACGAATTGATTTCGCATTTCAGTTTCATTTTTGCACAAATCATTGCATGTAACCAAAATGGATGGTACCATTTAACAAGAATTTTACCTACTTTTTTCCATTACAGGCATCTATCTCTTACAAAAACACATTTCATATAATTTTGTTGTGTAGGTAAAATTTGCAAAACCTAAGGTTCTCATTTGCAATTTCACCTTTCCTTCCCGTCCCGCTTCACCCACTTACGGAGGACGTTGGAACGATGATTTTATAGGAATTAGATTTCCTCCTTTGCATTATGGCACTCTTACTTTAATCATCTTCTCCTCTGTTGCAACATTTTGGAGGCGTGGAATGATAAATACCCTCTGTGATTTTCTATAGGAGTTTTACTCTGTTCATCCGTTATTATCTTCAACCGTTTTCATATTAATGGTACTGGACGTTTTATCTGATACAGGCACCATGTCTTGATGGCCATTTTGAAAACGGTGATCCATGTGAACAATCTTTTGCCGCAACGCTGTTTAGTGTATGAAGATCAATCGAACGTGGTACCGGTTGACTCATATTTTCGTTTAAAATTTGTAAGTTGGGCCTGTGCCCCATGAAACGCTTCCCTGGGGGACACCACTACAACATCATTCGATTTGCCCCATGTCTTTCCTATTTGAGTTTTTGTTGGGCTCATTTATGTTCAACCGTTTTCATAGGAGTGATACTAGACGTTTATCTGATACAGGTAACATATCTTGGCAGCCATTCTGAATACGGTGACAGATACGAAAAATCTTTTGCCACATCGCTTTTTACTCTTTAAAGATCTATCGAACGAGGTGTCACTCGCCCATGTTTCCATTTAAAATTTTAAAATAGAGCCTCGGGCTCCCTTGAAGAGCGGCCCCTGGGGGCACCGTGGCGTCACCATTCGATTTGCCCTATGTTATTTCCTATTTGAGTTTTTGTTCAGTTCATTTATGCTCAACAATTTTCGAGATATTTCCGTGGAAAGATTAAAATGGGTCACCCTGTATCTATCTATCTATCTATCTATCTATCTATATATATATAGATATATTACTGTTGCTTTATCTTTTGCTTGCATCAGGTTTCTGCATACCACGTTCTTACGTTCTTCCTAAAATTGTATCACTGTTAAGGGGAGTATTATATTCATTCAACCTTCCCTGCATTACTCAACCAACACACTATTTATTTATATTATTATTATTACTATTATTTTTATTATTTCTTCATATTAATTAATACATTATTTTTACTTCTTATATATTATTATTATTATTATGTCTTCCTTATATCTCCTCTCTTTTCTTGCATCTTCATTCTCTTCTTTTTATTTATTACTACATTTATAAAAATTTTTCCTTTATTCGCAGGTTCGTTGAATTCTCACATCTATTTATCTATATTCTCTATTAGATACTAATTAAAAACGTCTACAGAATGCGTGGCTTCTTTCCTCGTACGCTAGAACATTATTACTATATATTGTGGCAGAGCCTGTATTTTTAGATAACAGAGCTCATAATTTAACGATTTATTTTTGTTTATTTTGGAATATTGGATTTATGAAAGATATTAAAATTTTGTTTGGTGAAGGAAAAATAACGAATATAATTTGTCAATGCAAGTTTTATGAAATTATACAATTCTGTCGTCAGCTAATAAAAACAAGTAAAAGCACATAATTAGTAGTCTGCGAATGCAGGAAATAAATTTAGAAAATGTGTCGGCAAGAACAATTTGTAAAATCCTTTGAGTTGCATTTGTATAATGATTGTACAAAGTATTGCGGTTGTTGTTCGCGAAACAAGGAAGAACCTTGTTTTTCCAAAGAAAGGAGGACACACGTGCCTGACGTCAGTCGACACCACCGAATTCCTGAGGAGGATTCTCAAACAAAACCAGAGGACAGGAGGTCTCTAAAGGGAGAAGGACCGAGTCGTTAGAGGGAGAAGTACCGAGACGATTGAGTGAGAAGTACGGAGCCGATTGAGGCAAGAAGTTCGAATACAACGGAGTCTTTTGCATGTGAATTGAAAGTACCAATCTAATTACGAAGTTGAGACTGGAGTCTCAAAGCGCTAACATTCAACAAACTAACTCCCAACGTTAGTTAACTAGGACATTGGTTAGAGAAGCCATTACCAATGTTGACCGTGTTTTAACCAGAAAGACACCTATCAAAGACGATATCAACTTGGCGATATCGACGATCCGTAACCAGCCCAGGAGAGCACCACCAGCGACCATCGACAGAAGACATCATTCAAGGTATGTGTGACCTCGAAATCAGTGATCAAATGCTCAATGCTTGGCATGCGTTGCTCTTCTGGCAATCTTTCTAGATATCCGATTTTAAACACAACATTTACACAGCAACACTATAATCAGAAATATAACTGTCAATTATCCATTGAATTTATGAGTTGTCATTTATGTTAATCTCCATTAGAAACATGCTTAAAGAATTAACCTCTCGCATAGAAATCAGTAGCGTACCCACTCATTCTAGATGGTGAGTGGAAGGAGATCTTCTCAGTTCAACGATTACATCCCCGTTTCAAGGCACGAACTGAGGAGGTTGTCAATATATATATATATATATATATATATATATATATATATATATATATATATATATATATATATATATATATATAACATTAGAACCAATAAAATAAATCTGTTCCGAAACGCAATTTTAAATTGTTTCCACCAAGATGTAGGTCTACGTTTTGTCAATCTATAAAATAACATTCATTACATCTTCTTATACTTATGTATATATAATTCTGAAATATTAAATTTCATGGATATATATGTAAACACAAAATTTTGTAAAATATAAATATTAACTTTGTATTCTAAAATTTAGATTATCACTGTCATCGATCGGAGGAAGAACGGTTCAGGGAAAGAGAAGTCTCCCCGACCTAAACTCTAAAATTAATACATTTGCATTTTTTTCATATCTCCTGCCACTAGTAAATAATTAACATTAAACATATTTTTACCTTCAACAGATATATTTACTCTGAGCAACTATTCTTGAAGGAGATATTTTAAATTATCTTCAATCTTCTTAAATTCATCAACTATTTTATCTTATTTATTATTATCGATTCTATAAAATTATTAATTTTATGTATATTTTAATTTTAGTAAGGTACACACCAGTGTCCAAATTGCCCCTTCTCCAACCGACATACCCTTTTCTCTTGGTCATTTCGGAAGCAGCCTACAAATAGGAAATGTAGATTTAATAGTAATATAGCAACATAGTTCGTCTCTTGTTCCAACTCTAATCAAAACCAACGCAAGAAACTCCTGAACGTTCAGCAGCATACGACTCGAAAACAAAACGACTAAACACTTGCACAAGTATATATATCGGACAATCCATACGAAGTGGTCCAGAGCAGGTTGCTCGACCATCTCCAAAAATTATAGAAGTTGGAGTGTGATGAACCTTGTGTATGAGAAGGTCGTAACATCATTCACGTTGTCGTATGCATAAGCGTTTCTGAACGGCGGTCATCTTCGTTGTCGGTGGAGTGCCAATTTTTGCATTTGCAAGCTTTTACAGAAACTACAGTTGCTTAGAATGTACGAATCGGACGAACACCAAACAAAACAGAATGTTTACACGAGAGACTGAGGTACACGGAGAATATAAATTTTTGCTTCTAAATTAGTATGCAGGGTTGCAAACCAATACATGAAATCACCAGAAAACTACAGAAAATTACATTTATTCCTTCGTTTATTTGAATAGCACAGAAAGGCACAGAAATTCTGAGGTAGTTAAAATGACATTTCTCCTTGGTATAAAAAGTAAAACGCTTATATTTATTCTCTAGTTTATTTCAGTAGTACAAAAGGGACATAAATTCTGAGCTAGTTAAATGGTCCTTTTTCGTATTTTTGGTTATTACAAATTTATTCCTTTGTTTATTTTAATTGTAGAAAATGGTATATATTACTCAGCTAGTTAGAATGGTCCTTGTTTGCCTCCTTTTTAGGTTATTACAAATATATTCCTTCGTTTATTTGAGTAGTACAAAATGATATAAAATTCTCAGCTAGTTAAAGTGGACGTTTATTTTCTTCTCGTGGGTATAAAACGTAGAACACCGAAATTTATTCTTTCGTGTGTTTGAGTAGTACAAAAGGTACATAAATTCTGAGCAATTTAATATTGTTCTTTTTCGCTTTTTCTGGTTAGTACAAATTTACTCCTTTGTTTTCTTAAATAGTACAAAATGGTATAATATACTCAGCTAGTTAAAATGGTCCTTCTTTGGTTTTCCTGCTGGTTGGTACAAAAAGTAAAGCACCCAAATATATTCTTTCGTTTAATTGAGTAGTACAAAAGTTACATAAATTCTGAGCTAGTTAAAATGGCATTTCTCGTTGGTACAAAATTGAATAGGTCACTCAAATTTATCCCTTCGTTTGTTTAAATAGTACAAGATAATAAAAAATTCTCAGAAAGTTAAAATGGCATAATTTTGCTTTTTCCTGTTTGGTACAGAAGTAAATATGATACCCAAATTTAATAATTCTTCACTTTTTTGTGCTTGGTACAAAACCGAATTGGTCACACAAATTTATGTTGCTCCACTTAGGAGTTATTAAGGCTTAAGGCTGTACAGCACCTCAATATGTTGCTTCGTTTACGATTTATTCCAGTTTAAACGTTTGACCTTTGACCTTGATGGTCAGTACTTTTGGGACATACAGTACCAGATGACCTATTACTAAATGTGGAAACATCACATCAATATGTGGCTTCGTTTACGAATTATTTGGTTTTAAATATTTGACCTTTGACCTCGATTGTTAGTACTTTTGAGGATATAGTACTTGATGACCTATTAGTAAATATGGAAACATCACCTCAATTCGTTGCTCCGTTTACGAGTTATTCGGGTTTAAATTTTCGACTTTTACCTCGATGGTTTGTATTATTGGGACATGTAGTACTTGATGACCTATTAATAAATGTGGAAAAACTACCTCAATACGTTGCTACGTTTGCGAGTTATTCGGGTTTAAATATTTGACCTTTTACCTCGATGGTCAGTACTTTTGGAACGTGTAGTATTTGATAACCTATTACTAAATGAGAAAACATCACCTCAATATGTGGCTCCGTTTACAAGTTACTATGGTTTAAATTTTTGACTTTTGACCTCGATGGTCAGTACTTTTGGGACATGTAGTACTAGATTAATGCTTGTGTAATTTCTGCTATATTATATAGGGTTGATAAAAGGGAACGAGTACACTCCTGCTATTGGTTCATATTCTCTTCTGTATTAAATAGGAGTTGTAATCTGTGCTATGTTAAAGAGTGATTAAAAATAGGCCATACTCTTTTATACATAGGGGGTTGCAAAAATAGGTGTTCGTAGTCTCTGTATAATTTCTGATTGGTTATGTGTTCACTGTCTTATGTGATTTCTCCTATGTTAAAAAGAGTATTGAGAAAAGTGGTCATAAAAGAGAACGAATACATCTCCCCCTTATTCTCTGTTATGTTAGTAGTCTTTGCTAGGTTACATAGGAGTGCTGCTAAAATATGCGTTCGTAGTCTCTGTACACATAGTCTTATGTAACTCTTGCTGTGTTAAAATAGCGGTGGAAAAATAAGCCAAACTCTTTTATTAGTTCTGCTAGGTGTTCGTAGTCTTATGCATTTTCTGCTATGTTACATAAGGGTTGGATAAAGTGGTCATAATCTTTTATTAGCTCTGCTATGTTACATACTTGTGTTCGTAGTCTGTGTAATTTCTGATTGGATATGTTCATTGTATTAAGTAATTTCTGCTATGTTAAAATAGGGGTTGAAAAAAGTGCTCATAAAAGAGAACGAGTACACCCCTAAAAAGGTCGTAGAAGGGAACGAGTACAGCCCCAAAATACGGGTCGTAAAAGGGAACGATTAGACTCCCAAAATGGAGTCGTAAAAGAGAACGAGTTTTCCGGGTGTTCGATTTTCCATAGCTGGAAGGTACGGGGAGCATCATGTTTCGTGCGACACTGGAAAATTGAGTCCTTCCTATCAGGAGGCCCTGGAAGAAAAGGCAATTTTTCAGCTACCAGGTGTCAAGTACCGCCCATCAGTACGCGGTGGCTCAGTGGTAGAGCGTTCACCTCCGGTGCTTGGGGTCCCTGGTTCGATCCCAGTTCGCTCCGTGTCCACTTTGTGGTAGACAAACACCGCGCTCGTGGATCTACTCGGGGTTCTCCCGTTTTCTTCCACTTTCTTCATTTCATTTATTTCTCAACTTCATCGTCTCGTTTAGCCTAACCGGCATAATCGAGGGACGTAAAACTTAAAGATTTACTATATTTGCATATCCTACCTATCGCTCCGACGGGTGGAAGAAACTCATCTAACTTTATAGCAGTTGTATGTTCCCTTGACACCTTGAATCGATTGCAAAAAACCGGAAATGGTTAATTTGAACTGCTTTTGGCTTCAATAAAAGGTTGAAGGAAAAGGTAGAACCCATCCTTTGGAAGGTGAATCAATCGCAAAAAAAAAAAAAATCCATTTTGATATCACTTGCCGTTCTTTATGAAAATCAGTATTGAAACCAGAAGTAATATTAAATTTGAACTACTTCTGGTTTTGGTAGAGTGTTTGGGATAATCATACGAAGTTCCCTTAAGGCAGTGAATAGTTTGCTAAAAACCATTTCTCGTTATTTATCACCGTTTTCGTTCTATGGCGATAAAGGCTCAAACTGGAAATGACTAATTTCAACCACTTCTGGTGACTTAACGGAGCATATGAAACCCATTCTTAGGACGCTCAATCGATATAAAAAAATCGCATGTTGATAGCATTTACCGCTTTCACTCTACGGAAATCACTATTGAAAACAGAAATAATGGTAGATTTGAATTACTTCCAATTTCGGTAGAGTGTTGTGGATGTCTTGATGTGTTGCCTGAGACACTGAATAGTTTGCAAAACATCACATCTTGGTAGTATTTATTGATTTTGCTCTATGGAAATCAGTATTGAAATCAGAAACAATAATAAATTTGAATGATATGTTGTCTAGAAACTCGGAATCGTTTGAAAAAAAAGAAAAAAAGAGCGCGATTGTTTTTGATCAATAGGAAAAAATGAAATGAAATCTTTAAGTTTTACGTCCCACGGTAATGCAGTTTAGGCTAAAGGAGACGGTGATAATAAGAAATGAATGAAATGATGGAATGAAGAAAGTGAGAGGAAACGGGAGAACCCCGAGAAAACCCATGAGCACGGTGTTCGTCCACCACGAAGTCCACACGGCGCGAGCTGGGATCGAATCAAGGACCCCAAACATTGATCAATAGGGATAAATGTTGAAACCGGAAACTGATAATTTCTAATTTGAACGACTTTCGGTTTGAATTGAGAGTTAACGGAGGAGATGAAGCCATATCCCAAAATATGCCCTAAGAGTCGCAGGTATTGAAACTGCAGGGTTACTTTACAGTAAGTAAAGTTACTTTCTATATGTGGAGTTACTAGAGAGTTGTCTTGTTATACGACGACGTCTTTTGGACAAGAAATGAATGTGAGACTCAGTCTTATTTACTCGAAAACGTGACAGTACGTAGGGTTAATGATTTGTTTTCTCGAAGTTTCTGCACTAGGTCTAGTTTGCAAAGGCCTTATGTGAAAGTGTGTTTTCCTTTAGTTGTCTTGCATTTCCCAATTACACTGCAAACCAATGACATTACGAAAAAGTTAAAATGAATGATTGCTTGATTATGATTCCGAATATACTCACCAGATGGCAGAGACGCAAATACTTTATTGCTGCCATCTCTTGCAAAAGTCGTCAACTAACCTGCATAGCTAATATTTCTTATCTCAAAAGTTTCGTTCATCTGCTCTGAGATCCAGTGGCGGCGCTACGCTCGTAATATTATGGAGGCAAGAGGGGATGCCAAAAAAATTGGGGAGGCGATGCAAGCACACTTGTTTTGCTTTGATGATGATGATTATTATTATTATTATTATTATCATTATTATTATTCACCGGTTGTACATAGAAAAATGGGGGCGATGGAGGGGAGAGAAAAATATTGGGGTGGCGGTAGCCCCTCCTCACCCCTTGTAACGCCGCCACTGCTGAAATCGTTAAATATATTTATAGACTTTAGTGCAAACATTACTGTAATATAATGTGTGAAACTTAATTTCAGCAAGGAGGGCCGGCTTAGGAGGTGCGGGGTCCACTTGGAAACACTATTTTCATCGGTTTACAGGAGAGAGGAAAAAAGTTTTTTTTCTCTTTTCAAACAAATGTTCTATTAATATGATGGTAAAAACGAGCTCCGTCGTAGCTAAGTGGTTAGCATATGTATCTTTGGTGTGGGAGACCCGGCTTCGATTCCCGGAGGGATCCCATTTTGAGAGCTTGCCTTACTAAAAATACAAAATTTACCATTTTTCTGTTGCTTGTTTATTCATAAGTGAAAGGAGATACTTCAATGCCACTTACCACAATCATAGATAATGATATTCTACAACAGAAAATATGAACCCGAAAAATTTTAAGGTTTGCCACCCATAGAAATTAGAGTGTTGCCTGAATAACAGTTTCCCCCAAATTAAAGTTAAAACAGTTACTACAGGAACGAATTGAACTGAATTTGATTACGTATCATGTTGTTTTGGTTTCCTGTGAACTACTTTTAAATAATGCTTGTATTTAGTTTGTAATAAACAAAATAGTTTTAACATACAGTTAATAAAACTAAATAATAATGTTATTTAAAAAGTAGTTCACATGAAACCAAAACAACATGATACGCAACCAACTGCAGTTCCTCTAGTCACTACTTCAACTTAGATTTTTGGGAAATTTTTATTCTGGCAACACTGTAACTTCTATGAACGGTAACACTTAAAATTATTCAGGTTCATATTTTCTGTTGTGGAATAACATTATCTATGATTGCGGTAAGTTGCATTTCATTATCTCCTTTCATATACGGAAAACAAGCAAAACAAAACCGTAAATTCTGTAAGGCAGGGTCTTAAGCTGTAGGTCCACGTCTCATATAGCCTCGCTGAAAATCAAATTAAGGTGGTAGAAACATTATTGATAGAAGGCAAAGGCATGACAATATGAGCTTCAATAACGCTCAAATGACACCAAGTGGAACTTTCAGAAAATTGTACATAAATCTAGAAAACAAAAATTCCATTCTCGGTGTCATTCCATTCCAAGTTAAACATTACCAATTCCGTAATAAAAATCAGTATTAACATCAAAACATGAAAAATATGTACAAATACCTTTTTGTGCAACAACTACACTGCAATGTAGACAAAAGTTTCAAGTGATCACTTGTACAGGATTATGTTTATTTTATTTTGAGCGTCTTCGCTTGGTTTGTCTTTTGTAGGTTACATCTGGAGCAACCCTTGCAATAGTCCAACAGTAGTCGGGCAATATGTTAAAACTCCACTTTCCCTCATATCTCTTCTCCATGGCTGCAATATCTTGATGGAAACGCTCACCATGTTCGTCACTTACTGCTCCACAATCTTCGGGAAAGAAGTCTAGATGTGAATGAAGAAAGTGGAGTTTCAGAGACATATTGCAACCAAGATTTTCGTAGCACAATAACAACTTTGCTACCAGTTGTTTGTAATTTATTGCTCGGTGTCTTCCCAAGAACTGTGAACAAACACTCTTCAAGCTTTCCCACGCAGCTTTCTCCTCACCTTCGAGAATTTCTTCGAACTTGTGATCTTTGAATAGTTGCCTAATCTGTGGCCACATGAAAACACCCTCTTTAACTTTGGCATCACTTAATCGAGGGAATTGTCCTCTTAGGTACTTATAGGCCTCATCCTCTTCTTTCATGCTCTTAACAAAACTTTTCATAAGACCTAATTTAATATGTAGATGGGGAAGCAAAATTCGGTTACGATCTACCAGTGGTTCATGCTGCACATTTTTCACTCCCGGCTGAAGAGTTTCCTGGTACTCCAATCACTTTTGCGGTAATGAGATCCACGATCTCTACTGTCCCATTCACATATAAAGCAACAATACTTTGTATACCCCAACTGCATACCTAGCAACAGTGCTATTACTTTAACGTCACCACAAATGAGCCACTGAAAATCGTAATATTTAATGGCTTGAAGTAAACGTTTCAAGCTTTCATAAGATTCCTTCATATGAACTGCGTAACCTACAGGAATTGAAGGAAGTTCATTTCCAATATTTAAAGCAGTGCCTTTAAACTCACCTTGGACGAATCTATAAAGAGCCTCCACTCCGTAGGTTCGTAATTAATTTTAAGTGCCCTCATGAGACCATTTACATCTGTACATGCCACAAGTGTGTCTTCCATAGTAAAAAAATGAAGTGAACATCTTCTCTCTATTCCGATACACTGAAATATTTACTTTTTCCTGCAATAAATTCCATTGCTTTAAGCGTGACGCTAAAATTTCGGCTTTGCTTTTCGAGAGGTCCAAGTCTCTGATTAGATCACTTAGTTCCTCTTGAGTAAGTCTATGTGGTTCACATGGAAGCTCTTCTACAACAAACGTAGGGTCCTTAAAAGTACTTGATTCAGGAGTTTCAACTTCTTGAGCATCATCAGAAAAAAGATCGTATTCTTTAGGTGTTAGGATAGATCAAGGCCCGCTTCTTCTTCCTGGAAATTCCCTTCTTGACGGAAGGAACCATACAAAAATAACAGTCTCTGATGTGGCCGCTTGACTCCCTCCAAATCATGGGCACTGCAGAAGGCATTGAGCGCTCCTTCCCATTAATCCAATTTCTTTGATTGCTGGCACAAGTGTTACACACAATGTGGGGTGCCCAAGATTTACCTGGGTCTCCAATTTTACAACCAAAGTAATATTGATAGGATTTTCTTATTAGTGGTGTTATAGTCTGCTTTTGTGAGGAAAATGTCACTTCCCCACACACGTAGCAGAAGCTATCCGCACTCTTTACACAATTTCGCGGCATTTTTGTTTATTGAAATCCTCAAAATGTCACTTGAAATAGTTCCGACAACTATATAAAAATATACATTCGAAATACCAGTATTTTTGCGTACTTGTAGTTGTATTTTTATGTCCTGCACTACACAAATGTCACACCCAAAACGCTGGTAACTGCACTAAACCTGTCTTTTCTAACAATAGCAGAACACTACTGAGATAAGGAACACAATGAAACCAAGCGTTCATATAGTTTCTCCAGTGTTGCCGGATCAGAGTAATATTTTACCCCAAACGAAGCGAATATATTAATTTTTAAAGCGTTATTATTAGACATGCCTGCAAAACGGAAAGTAGAGCTAATATTCGAAAATAACTTTCAAATTCGTGATCAGCACCACAAAATCAATAAGAATTAGCTGATTTTGTTCAATTTACATTTTCGTTGTTGAACACTGTAATGGGTGATGCTGAAATTAAGGGAAATTTTGGCATTGGAAAAATCTAAAAATTAAAAATTGGAAAAATAATGTATAATTTATTTTTTTAGGTACCCAAGGGCTAAACAAATACAACCATTATAGTGGATGAGGTCAAGAATATATATATATATATATATATATATTGAAAAATGGCAATTTATTATTTTGACAAACACGGTGGTTACATTAATATCCACGGAGGTTACAAAACACACTCAGTGAAGATATATTTAAGTTTTATTCACTAGTAAAATACAAGACAATGTAATACTTTTAGTTGAACGCTTAATCTAAATTTGTACACACAGCTAAAATTGCAGCAAATGTAAACTGGAATATTCTGTTTTTCAAGAAAAGCTCTTCCAATTCCGCAACAATGTCTTTAGTATCCACAGTGGTTCTATATGCTTTTGAGGGAAACACAAACATAAGTTCCGTCCCTATTCTGTAAAAAACTCTACAATTTATTTGAAGATGTTAGGAGATATTTTAAGGTTACATAATGTCTGATGGTGTTTCTGGAGCACATAATTATAAAACATAACAAAAGAGTTCAGTGTGATAGATCATTCGACATCCCAAAACATTGGGTATCGTTTCCGTTGTCACTGTCGGATTACACATCATGATAACACAACGTTTGTTGAGATTTAATTGGTACTGAACGTAATAGTTAAGGAAAAGTACGGACCTTTAAACACGTAACTATAATGAAACATCATTAGGTTAGAGTAAAAGTACTTAGATATGAAAACAGGTTGTAGCTGTTTATAAATGCTTTTACATAAAAGGATACACCTTATGCTTGAAACAGCAGGCAGCTTATTCTGCTTTGTACGACATGCCACACCAGCAGTAACTTGACGCAAAATAAACTGTAAGACACTTTGTATATAATTCACGTTGGTATTGAATTTTGAAACACCAACCTTTGCAAACAAAGGATCCACGCTTAATGTAAACAGCAAACCACAACCGATCCTTGACTATCATGGGTTTGGTTCTCACTGGCTTGACCTGGAGGTTCATGTCACATACTGCTTTGCTAGTGAAACGATCGCTAAATTCAAACAACTTAAAATCTACCATACTATTCGAGAATGATTTTTTCTTAATAACTAAGACTTACTTTCTATATGGTTTTCACTTACCGTTAAGTGTTGTTGATTACGACACTTACATACATCCCTCAACTTATCGCTTTAAATATTTCTCTCAAAACTTGTTTCCAATTCTTCGTGATTAACTAATAAAAATTTCGCTTACAAAACACTACGAACTTTTAATTTCCAGATCATAAAATGCGGTGATGAAAGGAAAGCTGCGAAACGGCATTGCCTTTTTCTCACCCTTCATGGAAAAAATATTTCCTCTTTGTCTCTATTTCTAATCTTTTTAGCGCTACACAACTTTATGACTTTAGTGCTCAAAACATTAATTATTATTAAAGTTGACTAATATTCTGTCACAACAATATTGTTGATTCACTTTCTTCAACTACTATTACGGTGTCTTTTCTTGCTTACTTTGTTCTTGTTCTGAAACCCTGAAAACGCAGCCCATTTGTCTAATTTGAGCTTAGCCTCGACTTATAAGAGTAAAGGAAAGGTAAACGTTGTTATTGCGAATAGGAAGGAGAAACGTTTCTCAACAGTGAAAGGTAATTACGGTTGTATTTCGTCAAATACAATCGCAAGAATTAGCAAACTAAAACGAACATTATAATGAGAGAAACGTTTATATGAAATAATATTCTAAGCAAAGTCTATTTACAGTATACGAGAAACCACAAACAACTGAGGGATCTTATCATAAGATGAAGAATAAAAATGGGTTTGTTATACTGGCCAGTTTTGTCTTGACGGTTTTGTTACTGTACTTTACATACGGCGATTCCGTTCGACTTCCTCACTAATGATAAATTTCGCTCGTCTTCACTAATTCAATCTTCCACAACACTATTCCCTCATATGTCTTTACTCACTGAAGAACACCACACAAATAAGAATCAGTTCTATTTGGGCTTACAGAAGAACACATGGATCTCTTGTACTGCCGCCTGGTGGCCACAGCTGCAATCGTGACTCAGCTGACCATCGTATTCGGAAGGCTCCGTTCGCGTACTTGCCAACCATATGATGAAATAGGAAATATTGATTGGTTTTGTGGAAAAAAGTCAGTTACAAGAGCAACCGAACTGTGAAAATAGAACACGAAATTAATCATTTATTTGAATTTAGAAAGGTAATGAATGGAAAGTTGAAAGGTGCAGAAACTGTGACCCCAAACGGATAAGGACCACTCTTTCAAAATGGAGAATTTTCGAAATAGTAAGATGATAGACGTTTGGCTATGCTGAAAGGATCGCTGGATTTTATGACAAATTTTTAGTTCAGCTTTATATATCGTATAACGTAACGATTTAAAATCCCTCCCCGCTGCACTCTATATTGATGCTCGTTGAAATGAGGAAAGAATACGATGAAACAACAAACCGAAAGTGAAGGCCAGAAATGAATAATTTGTTAACTAAATATTTTGCCGAACGATGTGTGGTCCTCGGTAGTAAAGTGGTTAGTATCCCCGCCTGTCACGCGGGAGACCGGGGTTCGATTCCCTGCCGGGGAGAAAAGAAGTTTTGTTGATTTATGAAACGAACCTATGTTCAGCAAATACTTGCTGACTAAAATCCACCATATGACTGAGAGCTGCTAGATTTGCAGCAGTGACTGATAACTTCCCCACAGTTGGAATCTAATTTCGCACACCCCCACTCGTATTTCTGGAACGTAATGAAATTTACGCACTACGGTGTTTCAGATTTTGTTGAAAACAAACCAGAAAATCAAGTTGCGTGCATCAAAATAATATAGCAATATCTCTTACAATTATCAGCAAAATTCACAAAGGAACAAACAAATCAGCTACAAGTTGAACACAATATTAAGGATGCTAATCACAATGTTAACTTTGTATACGGAATATTATGATCTATATTTACCTGAGTTAATAATTGAACTGGACTCTCATGAAATGCAAGAAGTAGCCTACACCTTGGACGACGGAAAAAAGAAAAAGAGCAATCCCATGTGGTCTAGTGGCTAGGATACCTGGCTTTCACCCAGGAGGCCCGGGTTCGATTCCCGGCATTGGAACCTTTTTATACTACACTTATTTCGTTCCCTACAAGAAAATATCGGACAACTTAATCTGCTTTCTACGACATGCCACACCAGCAGTAACTTGACGCAAAATAAACTGTAAAACACTTTGTATATAATTCACGTTGGTATTGAATTTTGAAACACCAACCTTTGCAAACAAAGGACCTACACTTAATATAAACAGTTAACCACAACCGATCCTTGACTATCATACAAGCTCAATATTTACTATGTAGGCCGTTTACTCAGAAGAAATGATTGCAAGAATTTTGCTTCGTTTAAGACACCCAAACTCTTGAAACATCACGCATTGACAAATACATGACATTAATTTTATCACATCACTTTCAAACAATTACATTTTCTAAATACTCATTGTTTCTCCCGCATAACCAATACGCCATCTTCATTTGAGCAATATGAAAGCTCAGAGATTCTATTTCATGGACATAATTGTTGCAATTCTATTCATGTTTTGAAGGACAAAACCAGTTAGATTGTTAAACATATATATTTCAATCAGGAGACAACATTATATTATTAGCGAGCTTTCTCCTTACTAGGCCTATGTGCCGTTAGCGTGGGAAAATGGGTTTGGTTCTCACTGGCTTGACCTGGAGGTTCATGTCACATATTGCTTTGCTAGTGAAACGATCGCTAAATTCAAACAACTTAAAATCTACCATACTATTCGAGAATGATTTTTTCTTAATAACTAAGACTTACTTTCTATATGATATTCACTTACCGTTAAGTGTTGTTGATTACGACACTTACATACATCCCTCAACTTATCGCTTTAAATATTTCTCTCAAAACTTGTTTCCAATTCTTCGTGATTAACTGATAAAATTTCGCTTACAAAACACTACGAACTTTTAATTTCCAGATCATAAAATGCGGTGATGAAAGGAAAGCTGCGAAACGGCATTGCCTTTTTCTCACCCTTCATGGAAAAAATATTTCCTCTTTGTCTCTATTTCTAATCTTTTTAGCGCTACACAACTTTATGACTTTAGTGCTCAAAACATTAATTACTATTAAAGTTGACTAATATTCTGTCACAACAATATTGTTGATTCACTTTCTTCAACTACTATTACGGTGTCTTTTCTTGCTTACTTTGTTCTTGTTCTGAAACCCTGAAAACGCAGCCCATTTGTCTAATTTGAGCTTAGCCTCGACTTATAAGAGTAAAGGAAAGGTAAACGTTGTATTATTGCGAATAGGAAGGAGAAACGTTTCTCAACAGTGAAAGGTAATTACGGTTGTATTTCGTTAAATAGAATCGCAAGGATTAGCAAACTAAAACGAACATTATAATGAGAGAAATGTTTATATGAAATAATATTCTAAGCAAAGTCTATTTACAGTATACGAGAAACCACAAACAACTGAGGGATCTTATCATAAGATGAAGAATAAAAGTGGGTTTGTTATACTGGCCAGTTCTGTCTTGACGGGTTTGTTACTGTACTTTACATACGGCGATTCCGTTCGACTTCCTCACTAATGATAAATTTCGCTCGTCTTCACTAATTCAATCTTCCACAACACTATTCCCTCATATGTCTTTACTCACTGAAGAACACCACACAAATAAGAATCAGTTCTATTTGGGCTTACAGAAGAACACATGGATCTCTTGTACTGCCGCCTGGTGGCCACAGCTGCAATCGTGACTCAGCTGACCATCGTATTCGGAAGGCTCCGTTCGCGTACTTGCCAACCATATGATGAAATAGGAAATATTGATTGGTTTTGTGGAAAAAAGTCAGTTACAAGAGCAACCGAACTGTGAAAATAGAACACGAAATTAATCAATTATTTGAATTTAGAAAGGTAATGAATGGAAAGTTGAAAGGTGCAGAAACTGTGACCCCAAACGGATAAGGACCACTCTTTCAAAATGGAGAATCTTCGAAATAGTAAGATGATAGACGATTGGCTATGCTGAAAGGATCGCTGGATTTTATGACAAATTTTTAGTTCAGCTTTATATATCGTACAACGTAACGATTTAAAATATCTCCCCGCTGCACTCTATATTGATGCTCGTTGAAATGAGGAAAGAATACGATGAAACAACAAACCGAAAGTGAAGGCCAGAAATGAATAATTTGTTAACTAAATATTTTGCCGAACGATGTGTGGTCCTCGGTAGTGTAGTGGTTAGTATCCCCGCCTGTCACGCGGGAGACCGGGGTTCGATTCCCCGCCGGGGAGAAAAGAAATTTTGTTGATTTATGAAACGAACCTATGTTCAGCAAATACTTGCTGACTAAAATATACCATATGACTGAGAGCTACTAGATTTGCAGCAGTGACTGATAACTTCCCCACAGTTGGAATCTAATTTCGCACACCTCCACTCGTATTTCTGGAACGTAATGAAATTTACGCACTACGGTGTTTCAGATTTTGTTGAAAACAAACCAGAAAATCAAGTTGCGTGCATCAAAATAATATAGCAATATCTCTTACAATTATCAGCAAAATTCACAAAGGAACAAACAAATCAGCTACAAGTTGAACACAATATTAAGGATGCTAATCACAATGTTAACTTTGTATATGGAATATTATGATCTATATTTACCTGGGTTAATAATTGAACTGGACTCTCATGAAATGCAAGAAGTAGCCTACACCTTGGACGACGGAAAAAAGAAAAAGAGCAATCCCATGTGGTCTAGTGGCTAGGATACCTGGCTTTCACCCAGGAGGCCCGGGTTCGATTCCCGGCATGGGAACCTTTTTATACTACACTTATTTCGTTCCCTACAAGAAAATATCGGACAACTTAATCTGCTTTCTACGACATGCCACACCAGCAGTAACTTGACCCAAAATAAACTGTAAAACACTTTGTATATAATTCACGTTGGTATTGAATTTTGAAACACCAACCTTTGCAAACAAAGGACCTACACTTAATATAAACAGTTAACCACAACCGATCCTTGACTATCATACAAGCTCAATATTTACTATGTAGGCCATTTACTCAGAAGAAATGATTGCAAGAATTTTGCTTCGTTTAAGACACCCAAACTCTTGAAACATCACGCATTGACAAATACATGACATTAATTTTATCACATCACTTTGAAACAATTACATTTTCTAAATACTCATTGTTTCTCCCGCATAACCAATACGCCATCTTCATTTGAGCAATATGAAAGCTCAGAGATTCTATTTCATGGACATAATTGTTGCAATTCTATTCATGTTTTGAAGGACAAAACCAGTTAGATTGTTAAACATATATATTTCAATCAGGAGACAACATTATATTATTAGCGAGCTTTCTCCTCACTAGGCCTATGTGCCGTTAGCGTGGGAAAATGGGTTTGGTTCTCACTGGCTTGACCTGGAGGTTCATGTCACATATTGCTTTGCTAGTGAAACGATCGCTAAATTCAAACAACTTAAAATGTACCATACTATTCGAGAATGATTTTTTCTTAATAACTAAGACTTACTTTCTATATGATATTCACTTACCGTTAAGTGTTGTTGATTACGACACTTACATACATCCCTCAACTTATCGGTTTAAATATTTCTCTCAAAACTTGTTTCCAATTCTTCGTGATTAACTGATAAAATTTCGCTTACAAAACACTACGAACTTTTAATTTCCAGATGATAAAATGCGGTGATGAAAGGAAAGCTGCGAAACGGCATTGCCTTTTTCTCACCCTTCATGGAAAAAATATTTCCTCTTTGTCTCTATTTCTAATCTTTTTAGCGCTACACAACTTTATGACTTTAGTGCTCAAAACATTAATTACTATTAAAGTTGACTAATATTCTGTCACAACAATATTGTTGATTCACTTTCTTCAACTACTATTACGGTGTCTTTTCTTGCTTACTTTGTTCTTGTTCTGAAACCCTGAAAACGCAGCCCATTTGTCTAATTTGAGCTTAGCCTCGACTTATAAGAGTAAAGGAAAGGTAAACGTTGTATTATTGCGAATAGGAAGGAGAAACGTTTCTCAACAGTGAAAGGTAATTACGGTTGTATTTCGTTAAATACAATCGCAAGGATTAGCAAACTAAAACGAACATTATAATGAGAGAAATGTTTATATGAAATAATATTCTAAGCAAAGTCTATTTACAGTATACGAGAAACCACAAACAACTGAGGGATCTTATCATAAGATGAAGAATAAAAGTGGGTTTGTTATACTGGCCAGTTCTGTCTTGACGGGTTTGTTACTGTACTTTACATACGGCGATTCCGTTCGACTTCCTCACTAATGATAAATTTCGCTCGTCTTCACTAATTCAATCTCCTACAACACTATTCCCTCATATGTCTTTAGTCACTGAAGAACACCACACAAATAAGAATCAGTTCTATTTGGGCTTACAGAAGAACACATGGATCTCTTGTACTGCCGCCTGGTGGCCACAGCTGCAATCGTGACTCAGCTGACCATCGTATTCGGAAGGCTCCGTTCGCGTACTTGCCAACCATATGATGAAATAGGAAATATTGATTGGTTTTGTGGAAAAAAGTCAGTTACAAGAGCAACCGAACTGTGAAAATAGAACACGAAATTAATCATTTATTTGAATTTAGAAAGGTAATGAATGGAAAGTTGAAAGGTGCAGAAACTGTGACCCCAAACGGATAAGGACCACTCTTTCAAAATGGAGAATCTTCGAAATAGTAAGATGATAGACGATTGGCTATGCTGAAAGGATCGCTAGATTTTTTGACAAATTTTTAGTTCAGCTTTATATATCGTACAACGTAACGATTTAAAATCCCTCCACGCTGCACTCTATATTGATGCTCGTTGAAATGAGGAAAGAATACGATGAAACAACAAACCGAAAGTGAAGGCCAGAAATGAATAATTTGTTAACTAAATATTTTGCCGAACGATGTGTGGTCCTCGGTAGTGTAGTGGTTAGTATCCCCGCCTGTCACGCGGGAGACCGGGGTTCGATTCCCCGCCGGGGAGAAAAGAAATTTTGTTGATTTATGAAACGAACCTATGTTCAGCAAATACTTGCTGACTAAAATATACCATATGACTGAGAGCTACTAGATTTGCAGCAGTGACTGATAACTTCCCCACAGTTGGAATCTAATTTCGCACACCTCCACTCGTATTTCTGGAACGTAATGAAATTTACGCACTACGGTGTTTCAGATTTTGTTGAAAACAAACCAGAAAATCAAGTTGCGTGCATCAAAATAATATAGCAATATCTCTTACAATTATCAGCAAAATTCACAAAGGAACAAACAAATCAGCTACAAGTTGAACACAATATTAAGGATGCTAATCACAATGTTAACTTTGTATATGGAATATTATGATCTATATTTACCTGGGTTAATAATTGAACTGGACTCTCATGAAATGCAAGAAGTAGCCTACACCTTGGACGACGGAAAAAACAAAAAGAGCAATCCCATGTGGTCTAGTGGCTAGGATACCTGGCTTTCACCCAGGAGGCCCGGGTTCGATTCCCGGCATGGGAACCTTTTTATACTACACTTATTTCGTTCCCTACAAGAAAATATCGGACAACTTAATCTGCTTTCTACGACATGCCACACCAGCAGTAACTTGACCCAAAATAAACTGTAAAACACTTTGTATATAATTCACGTTGGTATTGAATTTTGAAACACCAACCTTTGCAAACAAAGGACCTACACTTAATATAAACAGTTAACCACAACCGATCCTTGACTATCATACAAGCTCAATATTTACTATGTAGGCCATTTACTCAGAAGAAATGATTGCAAGAATTTTGCTTCGTTTAAGACACCCAAACTCTTGAAACATCACGCATTGACAAATACATGACATTAATTTTATCACATCACTTTGAAACAATTACATTTTCTAAATACTCATTGTTTCTCCCGCATAACCAATACGCCATCTTCATTTGAGCAATATGAAAGCTCAGAGATTCTATTTCATGGACATAATTGTTGCAATTCTATTCATGTTTTGAAGGACAAAACCAGTTAGATTGTTAAACATATATATTTCAATCAGGAGACAACATTATATTATTAGCGAGCTTTCTCCTTACTAGGCCTATGTGCCGTTAGCGTGGGAAAATGGGTTTGGTTCTCACTGGCTTGACCTGGAGGTTCATGTCACATATTGCTTTGCTAGTGAAACGATCGCTAAATTCAAACAACTTAAAATGTACCATACTATTCGAGAATGATTTTTTCTTAATAACTAAGACTTACTTTCTATATGATATTCACTTACCGTTAAGTGTTGTTGATTACGACACTTACATACATCCCTCAACTTATCGGTTTAAATATTTCTCTCAAAACTTGTTTCCAATTCTTCGTGATTAACTGATAAACTTTCGCTTACAAAACACTACGAACTTTTAATTTCCAGATCATAAAATGCGGTGATGAAAGGAAAGCTGCGAAACGGCATTGCCTTTTTCTCACCCTTCATGGAAAAAATATTTCCTCTTTGTCTCTATTTCTAATCTTTTTAGCGCTACACAACTTTATGACTTTAGTGCTCAAAACATTAATTACTATTAAAGTTGACTAATATTCTGTCACAACAATATTGTTGATTCACTTTCTTCAACTACTATTACGGTGTCTTTTTTTGCTTACTTTGTTCTTGTTCTGAAACCCTGAAAACGCAGCCCATTTGTCTAATTTGAGCTTAGCCTCGACTTATAAGAGTAAAGGGAAGGTAAACGTTGTATTATTGCGAATAAGAAGGAGAAACGTTTCTCAACAGTGAAAGGTAATTACGGTTTTATTTCGTTAAATACAATCGCAAGGATTAGCAAACTAAAACGAACATTATAATGAGAGAAATGTTTATATGAAATAATATTCTAAGCAAAGTCTATTTACAGTATACGAGAAACCACAAACAACTGAGGGATCTTATCATAAGATGAAGAATAAAAGTGGGTTTGTTATACTGGCCAGTTCTGTCTTGACGGGTTTGTTACTGTACTTTACATACGGCGATTCCGTTCGACTTCCTCACTAATGATAAATTTCGCTCGTCTTCACTAATTCAATCTTCCACAACACTATTCCCTCATATGTCTTTACTCACTGAAGAACACCACACAAATAAGAATCAGTTCTATTTGGGCTTACAGAAGAACACATGGATCTCTTGTACTGCCGCCTGGTGGCCACAGCTGCAATCGTGACTCAGCTGACCATCGTATTCGGAAGGCTCCGTTCGCGTACTTGCCAACCATATGATGAAATAGGAAATATTGATTGGTTTTGTGGAAAAAAGTCAGTTACAAGAGCAACCGAACTGTGAAAATAGAACACGAAATTAATCATTTATTTGAATTTAGAAAGGTAATGAATGGAAAGTTGAAAGGTGCAGAAACTGTGACCCCAAACGGATAAGGACCACTCTTTCAAAATGGAGAATCTTCGAAATAGTAAGATGATAGACGATTGGCTATGCTGAAAGGATCGCTAGATTTTTTGACAAATTTTTAGTTCAGCTTTATATATCGTACAACGTAACGATTTAAAATCCCTCCACGCTGCACTCTATATTGATGCTCGTTGAAATGAGGAAAGAATACGATGAAACAACAAACCGAAAGTGAAGGCCAGAAATGAATAATTTGTTAACTAAATATTTTGCCGAACGATGTGTGGTCCTCGGTAGTGTAGTGGTTAGTATCCCCGCCTGTCACGCGGGAGACCGGGGTTCGATTCCCCGCCGGGGAGAAAAGAAATTTTGTTGATTTATGAAACGAACCTATGTTCAGCAAATACTTGCTGACTAAAATATACCATATGACTGAGAGCTACTAGATTTGCAGCAGTGACTGATAACTTCCCCACAGTTGGAATCTAATTTCGCACACCTCCACTCGTATTTCTGGAACGTAATGAAATTTACGCACTACGGTGTTTCAGATTTTGTTGAAAACAAACCAGAAAATCAAGTTGCGTGCATCAAAATAATATAGCAATATCTCTTACAATTATCAGCAAAATTCACAAAGGAACAAACAAATCAGCTACAAGTTGAACACAATATTAAGGATGCTAATCACAATGTTAACTTTGTATATGGAATATTATGATCTATATTTACCTGGGTTAATAATTGAACTGGACTCTCATGAAATGCAAGAAGTAGCCTACACCTTGGACGACGGAAAAAACAAAAAGAGCAATCCCATGTGGTCTAGTGGCTAGGATACCTGGCTTTCACCCAGGAGGCCCGGGTTCGATTCCCGGCATGGGAACCTTTTTATACTACACTTATTTCGTTCCCTACAAGAAAATATCGGACAACTTAATCTGCTTTCTACGACATGCCACACCAGCAGTAACTTGACCCAAAATAAACTGTAAAACACTTTGTATATAATTCACGTTGGTATTGAATTTTGAAACACCAACCTTTGCAAACAAAGGACCTACACTTAATATAAACAGTTAACCACAACCGATCCTTGACTATCATACAAGCTCAATATTTACTATGTAGGCCATTTACTCAGAAGAAATGATTGCAAGAATTTTGCTTCGTTTAAGACACCCAAACTCTTGAAACATCACGCATTGACAAATACATGACATTAATTTTATCACATCACTTTGAAACAATTATATTTTCTAAATACTCATTGTTTCTCCCGCATAACCAATACGCCATCTTCATTTGAGCAATATGAAAGCTCAGAGATTCTATTTCATGGACATAATTGTTGCAATTCTATTCATGTTTTGAAGGACAAAACCAGTTAGATTGTTAAACATATATATTTCAATCAGGAGACAACATTATATTATTAGCGAGCTTTCTCCTTACTAGGCCTATGTGCCGTTAGCGTGGGAAAATGGGTTTGGTTCTCACTGGCTTGACCTGGAGGTTCATGTCACATATTGCTTTGCTAGTGAAACGATCGCTAAATTCAAACAACTTAAAATGTACCATACTATTCGAGAATGATTTTTTCTTAATAACTAAGACTTACTTTCTATATGATATTCACTTACCGTTAAGTGTTGTTGATTACGACACTTACATACATCCCTCAACTTATCGGTTTAAATATTTCTCTCAAAACTTGTTTCCAATTCTTCGTGATTAACTGATAAACTTTCGCTTACAAAACACTACGAACTTTTAATTTCCAGATCATAAAATGCGGTGATGAAAGGAAAGCTGCGAAACGGCATTGCCTTTTTCTCACCCTTCATGGAAAAAATATTTCCTCTTTGTCTCTATTTCTAATCTTTTTAGCGCTACACAACTTTATGACTTTAGTGCTCAAAACATTAATTACTATTAAAGTTGACTAATATTCTGTCACAACAATATTGTTGATTCACTTTCTTCAACTACTATTACGGTGTCTTTTTTTGCTTACTTTGTTCTTGTTCTGAAACCCTGAAAACGCAGCCCATTTGTCTAATTTGAGCTTAGCCTCGACTTATAAGAGTAAAGGGAAGGTAAACGTTGTATTATTGCGAATAAGAAGGAGAAACGTTTCTCAACAGTGAAAGGTAATTACGGTTTTATTTCGTTAAATACAATCGCAAGGATTAGCAAACTAAAACGAACATTATAATGAGAGAAATGTTTATATGAAATAATATTCTAAGCAAAGTCTATTTACAGTATACGAGAAACCACAAACAACTGAGGGATCTTATCATAAGATGAAGAATAAAAGTGGGTTTGTTATACTGGCCAGTTCTGTCTTGACGGGTTTGTTACTGTACTTTACATACGGCGATTCCGTTCGACTTCCTCACTAATGATAAATTTCGCTCGTCTTCACTAATTCAATCTTCCACAACACTATTCCCTCATATGTCTTTACTCACTGAAGAACACCACACAAATAAGAATCAGTTCTATTTGGGCTTACAGAAGAACACATGGATCTCTTGTACTGCCGCCTGGTGGCCACAGCTGCAATCGTGACTCAGCTGACCATCGTATTCGGAAGGCTCCGTTCGCGTACTTGCCAACCATATGATGAAATAGGAAATATTGATTGGTTTTGTGGGAAAAAGTCAGTTACAAGAGCAACCGAACTGTGAAAATAGAACACGAAATTAATCAATTATTTGAATTTAGAAAGGTAATGAATGGAAAGTTGAAAGGTGCAGAAACTGTGACCCCAAACGGATAAGGACCACTCTTTCAAAATGGAGAATCTTCGAAATAGTAAGATGATAGACGATTGGCTATGCTGAAAGGATCGCTGGATTTTATGACAAATTTTTAGTTCAGCTTTATATATCGTACAACGTAACGATTTAAAATATCTCCCCGCTGCACTCTATATTGATGCTCGTTGAAATGAGGAAAGAATACGATGAAACAACAAACCGAAAGTGAAGGCCAGAAATGAATAATTTGTTAACTAAGTATTTTGCCGAACGATGTGTGGTCCTCGGTAGTGTAGTGGTTAGTATCCCCGCCTGTCACGCGGGAGACCGGGGTTCGATTCCCCGCCGGGGAGAAAAGAAATTTTGTTGATTTATGAAACGAACCTATGTTCAGCAAATACTTGCTGACTAAAATATACCATATGACTGAGAGCTACTAGATTTGCAGCAGTGACTGATAACTTCCCCACAGTTGGAATCTAATTTCGCACACCTCCACTCGTATTTCTGGAACGTAATGAAATTTACGCACTACGGTGTTTCAGATTTTGTTGAAAACAAACCAGAAAATCAAGTTGCGTGCATCAAAATAATATAGCAATATCTCTTACAATTATCAGCAAAATTCACAAAGGAACAAACAAATCAGCTACAAGTTGAACACAATATTAAGGATGCTAATCACAATGTTAACTTTGTATATGGAATATTATGATCTATATTTACCTGGGTTAATAATTGAACTGGACTCTCATGAAATGCAAGAAGTAGCCTACACCTTGGACGACGGAAAAAACAAAAAGAGCAATCCCATGTGGTCTAGTGGCTAGGATACCTGGCTTTCACCCAGGAGGCCCGGGTTCGATTCCCGGCATGGGAACCTTTTTATACTACACTTATTTCGTTCCCTACAAGAAAATATCGGACAACTTAATCTGCTTTCTACGACATGCCACACCAGCAGTAACTTGACCCAAAGTAAACTGTAAAACACTTTGTATATAATTCACGTTGGTATTGAATTTTGAAACACCAACCTTTGCAAACAAAGGACCTACACTTAATATAAACAGTTAACCACAACCGATCCTTGACTATCATACAAGCTCAATATTTACTATGTAGGCCATTTACTCAGAAGAAATGATTGCAAGAATTTTGCTTCGTTTAAGACACCCAAACTCTTGAAACATCACGCATTGACAAATACATGACATTAATTTTATCACATCACTTTGAAACAATTACATTTTCTAAATACTCATTGTTTCTCCCGCATAACCAATACGCCATCTTCATTTGAGCAATATGAAAGCTCAGAGATTCTATTTCATGGACATAATTGTTGCAATTCTATTCATGTTTTGAAGGACAAAACCAGTTAGATTGTTAAACATATATATTTCAATCAGGAGACAACATTATATTATTAGCGAGCTTTCTCCTCACTAGGCCTATGTGCCGTTAGCGTGGGAAAATGGGTTTGGTTCTCACTGGCTTGACCTGGAGGTTCATGTCACATATTGCTTTGCTAGTGAAACGATCGCTAAATTCAAACAACTTAAAATGTACCATACTATTCGAGAATGATTTTTTCTTAATAACTAAGACTTACTTTCTATATGATATTCACTTACCGTTAAGTGTTGTTGATTACGACACTTACATACATCCCTCAACTTATCGGTTTAAATATTTCTCTCAAAACTTGTTTCCAATTCTTCGTGATTAACTGATAAAATTTCGCTTACAAAACACTACGAACTTTTAATTTCCAGATGATAAAATGCGGTGATGAAAGGAAAGCTGCGAAACGGCATTGCCTTTTTCTCACCCTTCATGGAAAAAATATTTCCTCTTTGTCTCTATTTCTAATCTTTTTAGCGCTACACAACTTTATGACTTTAGTGCTCAAAACATTAATTACTATTAAAGTTGACTAATATTCTGTCACAACAATATTGTTGATTCACTTTCTTCAACTACTATTACGGTGTCTTTTCTTGCTTACTTTGTTCTTGTTCTGAAACCCTGAAAACGCAGCCCATTTGTCTAATTTGAGCTTAGCCTCGACTTATAAGAGTAAAGGAAAGGTAAACGTTGTATTATTGCGAATAGGAAGGAGAAACGTTTCTCAACAGTGAAAGGTAATTACGGTTGTATTTCGTTAAATACAATCGCAAGGATTAGCAAACTAAAACGAACATTATAATGAGAGAAATGTTTATATGAAATAATATTCTAAGCAAAGTCTATTTACAGTATACGAGAAACCACAAACAACTGAGGGATCTTATCATAAGATGAAGAATAAAAGTGGGTTTGTTATACTGGCCAGTTCTGTCTTGACGGGTTTGTTACTGTACTTTACATACGGCGATTCCGTTCGACTTCCTCACTAATGATAAATTTCGCTCGTCTTCACTAATTCAATCTCCTACAACACTATTCCCTCATATGTCTTTAGTCACTGAAGAACACCACACAAATAAGAATCAGTTCTATTTGGGCTTACAGAAGAACACATGGATCTCTTGTACTGCCGCCTGGTGGCCACAGCTGCAATCGTGACTCAGCTGACCATCGTATTCGGAAGGCTCCGTTCGCGTACTTGCCAACCATATGATGAAATAGGAAATATTGATTGGTTTTGTGGAAAAAAGTCAGTTACAAGAGCAACCGAACTGTGAAAATAGAACACGAAATTAATCATTTATTTGAATTTAGAAAGGTAATGAATGGAAAGTTGAAAGGTGCAGAAACTGTGACCCCAAACGGATAAGGACCACTCTTTCAAAATGGAGAATCTTCGAAATAGTAAGATGATAGACGATTGGCTATGCTGAAAGGATCGCTAGATTTTTTGACAAATTTTTAGTTCAGCTTTATATATCGTACAACGTAACGATTTAAAATCCCTCCACGCTGCACTCTATATTGATGCTCGTTGAAATGAGGAAAGAATACGATGAAACAACAAACCGAAAGTGAAGGCCAGAAATGAATAATTTGTTAACTAAATATTTTGCCGAACGATGTGTGGTCCTCGGTAGTGTAGTGGTTAGTATCCCCGCCTGTCACGCGGGAGACCGGGGTTCGATTCCCCGCCGGGGAGAAAAGAAATTTTGTTGATTTATGAAACGAACCTATGTTCAGCAAATACTTGCTGACTAAAATATACCATATGACTGAGAGCTACTAGATTTGCAGCAGTGACTGATAACTTCCCCACAGTTGGAATCTAATTTCGCACACCTCCACTCGTATTTCTGGAACGTAATGAAATTTACGCACTACGGTGTTTCAGATTTTGTTGAAAACAAACCAGAAAATCAAGTTGCGTGCATCAAAATAATATAGCAATATCTCTTACAATTATCAGCAAAATTCACAAAGGAACAAACAAATCAGCTACAAGTTGAACACAATATTAAGGATGCTAATCACAATGTTAACTTTGTATATGGAATATTATGATCTATATTTACCTGGGTTAATAATTGAACTGGACTCTCATGAAATGCAAGAAGTAGCCTACACCTTGGACGACGGAAAAAACCAAAAGAGCAATCCCATGTGGTCTAGTGGCTAGGATACCTGGCTTTCACCCAGGAGGCCCGGGTTCGATTCCCGGCATGGGAACCTTTTTATACTACACTTATTTCGTTCCCTACAAGAAAATATCGGACAACTTAATCTGCTTTCTACGACATGCCACACCAGCAGTAACTTGACCCAAAATAAACTGTAAAACACTTTGTATATAATTCACGTTGGTATTGAATTTTGAAACACCAACCTTTGCAAACAAAGGACCTACACTTAATATAAACAGTTAACCACAACCGATCCTTGACTATCATACAAGCTCAATATTTACTATGTAGGCCATTTACTCAGAAGAAATGATTGCAAGAATTTTGCTTCGTTTAAGACACCCAAACTCTTGAAACATCACGCATTGACAAATACATGACATTAATTTTATCACATCACTTTGAAACAATTATATTTTCTAAATACTCATTGTTTCTCCCGCATAACCAATACGCCATCTTCATTTGAGCAATATGAAAGCTCAGAGATTCTATTTCATGGACATAATTGTTGCAATTCTATTCATGTTTTGAAGGACAAAACCAGTTAGATTGTTAAACATATATATTTCAATCAGGAGACAACATTATATTATTAGCGAGCTTTCTCCTTACTAGGCCTATGTGCCGTTAGCGTGGGAAAATGGGTTTGGTTCTCACTGGCTTGACCTGGAGGTTCATGTCACATATTGCTTTGCTAGTGAAACGATCGCTAAATTCAAACAACTTAAAATGTACCATACTATTCGAGAATGATTTTTTCTTAATAACTAAGACTTACTTTCTATATGATATTCACTTACCGTTAAGTGTTGTTGATTACGACACTTACATACATCCCTCAACTTATCGGTTTAAATATTTCTCTCAAAACTTGTTTCCAATTCTTCGTGATTAACTGATAAACTTTCGCTTACAAAACACTACGAACTTTTAATTTCCAGATCATAAAATGCGGTGATGAAAGGAAAGCTGCGAAACGGCATTGCCTTTTTCTCACCCTTCATGGAAAAAATATTTCCTCTTTGTCTCTATTTCTAATCTTTTTAGCGCTACACAACTTTATGACTTTAGTGCTCAAAACATTAATTACTATTAAAGTTGACTAATATTCTGTCACAACAATATTGTTGATTCACTTTCTTCAACTACTATTACGGTGTCTTTTCTTGCTTACTTTGTTCTTGTTCTGAAACCCTGAAAACGCAGCCCATTTGTCTAATTTGAGCCTAGCCTCGACTTATAAGAGTAAAGGAAAGGTAAACGTTGTATTATTGCGAATAGGAAGGAGAAACGTTTCTCAACAGTTAGGATGGATCAAGACCCGCTTCTTCTTCCTGGAAATTCCCTTCTTGACGGAAGGAACCATACAAAAATAACAGTCTCTGATGTGGCCGCTTGACTCCCTCCAAATCATGGGCACTGCAGAAGGCATTGAGCGCTCCTTCCCATTAATCCAATTTCTTTGATTGCTGGCACAAGTGTTACACACAATGTGGGGTGCCCAAGATTTACCTGGGTCTCCAATTTTACAACCAAAGTAATATTGATAGGATTTTCTTATTAGTGGTGTTATAGTCTGCTTTTGTGAGGAAAATGTCACTTCCCCACACACGTAGCAGAAGCTATCCGCACTCTTTACACAATTTCGCGGCATTTTTGTTTATTGAAATCCTCAAAATGTCACTTGAAATAGTTCCGACAACTATATAAAAATATACATTCGAAATACCAGTATTTTTGCGTACTTGTAGTTGTATTTTTATGTCCTGCACTACACAAATGTCACACCCAAAACGCTGGTAACTGCACTAAACCTGTCTTTTCTAACAATAGCAGAACACTACTGAGATAAGGAACACAATGAAACCAAGCGTTCATATAGTTTCTCCAGTGTTGCCGGATCAGAGTAATATTTTACCCCAAACGAAGCGAATATATTAATTTTTAAAGCGTTATTATTAGACATGCCTGCAAAACGGAAAGTAGAGCTAATATTCGAAAATAACTTTCAAATTCGTGATCAGCACCACAAAATCAATAAGAATTAGCTGATTTTGTTCAATTTACATTTTCGTTGTTGAACACTGTAATGGGTGATGCTGAAATTAAGGGAAATTTTGGCATTGGAAAAATCTAAAAATTAAAAATTGGAAAAATAATGTATAATTTATTTTTTTAGGTACCCAAGGGCTAAACAAATACAACCATTATAGTGGATGAGGTCAAGAATATATATATATATATATATATATATATATATATATATATATATATATATATATATATATATATATATATATATTGAAAAATGGCAATTTATTATTTTGACAAACACGGTGGTTACATTAATATCCACGGAGGTTACAAAACACACTCAGTGAAGATATATTTAAGTTTTATTCACTAGTAAAATACAAGACAATGTAATACTTTTAGATGAACGCTTAATCTAAATTTGTACACACAGCTAAAATTGCAGCAAATGTAAACTGGAATATTCTGTTTTTCAAGAAAAGCTCTTCCAATTCCGCAACAATGTCTTTAGTATCCACAGTGGTTCTATATGCTTTTGAGGGAAACACAAACATAAGTTCCGTCCCTATTCTGTAAAAAACTCTACAATTTATTTGAAGATGTTAGGAGATATTTTAAGGTTACATAATGTCTGATGGTGTTTCTGGAGCACATAATTATAAAACATAACAAAAGAATTCAGTGTGATAGATCATTCGACATCCCAAAACATTGGGTATCGTTTCCGTTGTCACTGTCGGATTACACATCATGATAACACAACGTTTGTTGAGATTTAATTGGTACTGAACGTAATAGTTAAGGAAAAGTACGGACCTTTAAACACGTAACTATAATGAAACATCATTAGGTTAGAGTAAAAGTACTTAGATATGAAAACAGGTTGTAGCTGTTTATAAATGCTTTTACATAAAAGGATACACCTTATGCTTGAAACAGCAGGCAGCTTATTCTGCTTTGTACGACATGCCACACCAGCAGTAACTTGACGCAAAATAAACTGTAAGACACTTTGTATATAATTCACGTTGGTATTGAATTTTGAAACACCAACCTTTGCAAACAAAGGATCCACGCTTAATGTAAACAGCAAACCACAACCGATCCTTGACTATCATGGGTTTGGTTCTCACTGGCTTGACCTGGAGGTTCATGTCACATACTGCTTTGCTAGTGAAACGATCGCTAAATTCAAACAACTTAAAATCTACCATACTATTCGAGAATGATTTTTTCTTAATAACTAAGACTTACTTTCTATATGGTATTCACTTACCGTTAAGTGTTGTTGATTACGACACTTACATACATCCCTCAACTTATCGCTTTAAATATTTCTCTCAAAACTTGTTTCCAATTCTTCGTGATTAACTGATAAAATTTCGCTTACAAAACACTACGAACTTTTAATTTCCAGATCATAAAATGCGGTGATGAAAGGAAAGCTGCGAAACGGCATTGCCTTTTTCTCACCCTTCATGGAAAAAATATTTCCTCTTTGTCTCTATTTCTAATCTTTTTAGCGCTACACAACTTTATGACTTTAGTGCTCAAAACATTAATTACTATTAAAGTTGACTAATATTCTGTCACAACAATATTGTTGATTCACTTTCTTCAACTACTATTACGGTGTCTTTTCTTGCTTACTTTGTTCTTGTTCTGAAACCCTGAAAACGCAGCCCATTTGTCTAATTTGAGCTTAGCCTCGACTTATAAGAGTAAAGGAAAGGTAAACGTTGTATTATTGCGAATAGGAAGGAGAAACGTTTCTCAACAGTGAAAGGTAATTACGGTTGTATTTCGTTAAATACAATCGCAAGGATTAGCAAACTAAAACGAACATTATAATGAGAGAAATGTTTATATGAAATAATATTCTAAGCAAAGTCTATTTACAGTATACGAGAAACCACAAACAACTGAGGGATCTTATCATAAGATGAAGAATAAAAGTGGGTTTGTTATACTGGCCAGTTTTGTCTTGACGGGTTTGTTACTGTACTTTACATACGGCGATTCCGTTCGACTTCCTCACTAATGATAAATTTCGCTCGTCTTCTCTAATTCAATCTTCCACAACACTATTCCCTCATATGTCTTTACTCACTGAAGAACACCACACAAATAAGAATCAGTTCTATTTGGGCTTACAGAAGAACACATGGATCTCTTGTACTGCCGCCTGGTGGCCACAGCTGCAATCGTGACTCAGCTGACCATCGTATTCGGAAGGCTCCGTTCGCGTACTTGCCAACCATATGATGAAATAGGAAATATTGATTGGTTTTGTGGAAAAAAGTCAGTTACAAGAGCAACCGAACTGTGAAAATAGAACACGAAATTAATCATTTATTTGAATTTAGAAAGGTAATGAATGGAAAGTTGAAAGGTGCAGAAACTGTGACCCCAAACGGATAAGGACCACTCTTTCAAAATGGAGAATCTTCGAAATAGTAAGATGATAGACGATTGGCTATGCTGAAAGGATCGCTGGATTTTATGACAAATTTTTAGTTCAGCTTTATATATCGTACAACGTAACGATTTAAAATATCTCCCCGCTGCACTCTATATTGATGCTCGTTGAAATGAGGAAAGAATACGATGAAACAACAAACCGAAAGTGAAGGCCAGAAATGAATAATTTGTTAACTAAATATTTTGCCGAACGATGTGTGGTCCTCGGTAGTATAGTGGTTAGTATCCCCGCCTGTCACGCGGGAGACCGGGGTTCGATTCCCCGCCGGGGAGAAAAGAAATTTTGTTGATTTATGATACGAACCTATGTTCAGCAAATACTTGCTGACTAAAATATACCATATGACTGAGAGCTACTAGATTTGCAGCAGTGACTGATAACTTCCCCACAGTTGGAATCTAATTTCGCACACCTCCACTCGTATTTCTGGAACGTAATGAAATTTACGCACTACGGTGTTTCAGATTTTGTTGAAAACAAACCAGAAAATCAAGTTGCGTGCATCAAAATAATATAGCAATATCTCTTACAATTATCAGCAAAATTCACAAAGGAACAAACAAATCAGCTACAAGTTGAACACAATATTAAGGATGCTAATCACAATGTTAACTTTGTATATGGAATATTATGATCTATATTTACCTGGGTTAATAATTGAACTGGACTCTCATGAAATGCAAGAAGTAGCCTACACCTTGGACGACGGAAAAAAGAAAAAGAGCAATCCCATGTGGTCTAGTGGCTAGGATACCTGGCTTTCACCCAGGAGGCCCGGGTTCGATTCCCGGCATGGGAACCTTTTTATACTACACTTATTTCGTTCCCTACAAGAAAATATCGGACAACTTAATCTGCTTTCTACGACATGCCACACCAGCAGTAACTTGACCCAAAATAAACTGTAAAACACTTTGTATATAATTCACGTTGGTATTGAATTTTGAAACACCAACCTTTGCAAACAAAGGACCTACACTTAATATAAACAGTTAACCACAACCGATCCTTGACTATCATACAAGCTCAATATTTACTATGTAGGCCATTTACTCAGAAGAAATGATTGCAAGAATTTTGCTTCGTTTAAGACACCCAAACTCTTGAAACATCACGCATTGACAAATACATGACATTAATTTTATCACATCACTTTGAAACAATTACATTTTCTAAATACTCATTGTTTCTCCCGCATAACCAATACGCCATCTTCATTTGAGCAATATGAAAGCTCAGAGATTCTATTTCATGGACATAATTGTTGCAATTCTATTCATGTTTTGAAGGACAAAACCAGTTAGATTGTTAAACATATATATTTCAATCAGGAGACAACATTATATTATTAGCGAGCTTTCTCCTCACTAGGCCTATGTGCCGTTAGCGTGGGAAAATGGGTTTGGTTCTCACTGGCTTGACCTGGAGGTTCATGTCACATATTGCTTTGCTAGTGAAACGATCGCTAAATTCAAACAACTTAAAATGTACCATACTATTCGAGAATGATTTTTTCTTAATAACTAAGACTTACTTTCTATATGATATTCACTTACCGTTAAGTGTTGTTGATTACGACACTTACATACATCCCTCAACTTATCGGTTTAAATATTTCTCTCAAAACTTGTTTCCAATTCTTCGTGATTAACTGATAAAATTTCGCTTACAAAACACTACGAACTTTTAATTTCCAGATGATAAAATGCGGTGATGAAAGGAAAGCTGCGAAACGGCATTGCCTTTTTCTCACCCTTCATGGAAAAAATATTTCCTCTTTGTCTCTATTTCTAATCTTTTTAGCGCTACACAACTTTATGACTTTAGTGCTCAAAACATTAATTACTATTAAAGTTGACTAATATTCTGTCACAACAATATTGTTGATTCACTTTCTTCAACTACTATTACGGTGTCTTTTCTTGCTTACTTTGTTCTTGTTCTGAAACCCTGAAAACGCAGCCCATTTGTCTAATTTGAGCTTAGCCTCGACTTATAAGAGTAAAGGAAAGGTAAACGTTGTATTATTGCGAATAGGAAGGAGAAACGTTTCTCAACAGTGAAAGGTAATTACGGTTGTATTTCGTTAAATACAATCGCAAGGATTAGCAAACTAAAACGAACATTATAATGAGAGAAATGTTTATATGAAATAATATTCTAAGCAAAGTCTATTTACAGTATACGAGAAACCACAAACAACTGAGGGATCTTATCATAAGATGAAGAATAAAAGTGGGTTTGTTATACTGGCCAGTTTTGTCTTGACGGGTTTGTTACTGTACTTTACATACGGCGATTCCGTTCGACTTCCTCACTAATGATAAATTTCGCTCGTCTTCTCTAATTCAATCTTCCACAACACTATTCCCTCATATGTCTTTACTCACTGAAGAACACCACACAAATAAGAATCAGTTCTATTTGGGCTTACAGAAGAACACATGGATCTCTTGTACTGCCGCCTGGTGGCCACAGCTGCAATCGTGACTCAGCTGACCATCGTATTCGGAAGGCTCCGTTCGCGTACTTGCCAACCATATGATGAAATAGGAAATATTGATTGGTTTTGTGGAAAAAAGTCAGTTACAAGAGCAACCGAACTGTGAAAATAGAACACGAAATTAATCATTTATTTGAATTTAGAAAGGTAATGAATGGAAAGTTGAAAGGTGCAGAAACTGTGACCCCAAACGGATAAGGACCACTCTTTCAAAATGGAGAATCTTCGAAATAGTAAGATGATAGACGATTGGCTATGCTGAAAGGATCGCTGGATTTTATGACAAATTTTTAGTTCAGCTTTATATATCGTACAACGTAACGATTTAAAATCCCTCCCCGCTGCACTCTATATTGATGCTCGTTGAAATGAGGAAAGAATACGATGAAACAACAAATCGAAAGTGAAGGCCAGAAATGAATAATTTGTTAACTAAATATTTTGCCAAACGATGTGTGGTCCTCGGTAGTATAGTGGTTAGTATCCCCGCCTGTCACGCGGGAGACCGGAGTTCGATTTCCCGCCGGGGAGAAAAGAAATTTTGTTGATTTATGAAACGAACCCATGTTCAGCAAATACTTGCTGACTAAAATCCACCATATGACTGAGAGCTACTAGATTTGCAGCAGTGACTGATAACTTCCCCACAGTTGGAAACTAATTTCGCACACCTCCACTCGTATTTCTGGAACGTAATGAAATTTACGCACTACGGTGTTTCAGATTTTGTTGAAAACAAACCAGAAAATCAAGTTGCGTGCATCAAAATAATATAGCAATATCTCTTACAATTATCAGCAAAATTCACAAAGGAACAAACAAATCAGCTACAAGTTGAACACAATATTAAGGATGCTAATCACAATGTTAACTTTGTATATGGAATATTATGATCTATATTTACCTGGGTTAATAATTGAACTGGACTCTCATGAAATGCAAGAAGTAGCCTACACCTTGGACGACGGAAAAAACAAAAAGAGCAATCCCATGTGGTCTAGTGGCTAGGATACCTGGCTTTCACCCAGGAGGCCCGGGTTCGATTCCCGGCATGGGAACCTTTTTATACTACACTTATTTCGTTCCGTACAAGAAAATATCGGACAACTTAATCTGCTTTCTACGACATGCCACACCAGCAGTAACTTGACCCAAAATAAACTGTAAAACACTTTGTATATAATTCACGTTGGTATTGAATTTTGAAACACCAACCTTTGCAAACAAAGGACCTACACTTAATATAAACAGTTAACCACAACCGATCCTTGACTATCATACAAGCTCAATATTTACTATGTAGGCCATTTACTCAGAAGAAATGATTGCAAGAATTTTGCTTCGTTTAAGACACCCAAACTCTTGAAACATCACGCATTGACAAATACATGACATTAATTTTATCACATCACTTTGAAACAATTACATTTTCTAAATACTCATTGTTTCTCCCGCATAACCAATACGCCATCTTCATTTGAGCAATATGAAAGCTCAGAGATTCTATTTCATGGACATAATTGTTGCAATTCTATTCATGTTTTGAAGGACAAAACCAGTTAGATTGTTAAACATATATATTTCAATCAGGAGACAACATTATATTATTAGCGAGCTTTCTCCTCACTAGGCCTATGTGCCGTTAGCGTGGGAAAATGGGTTTGGTTCTCACTGGCTTGACCTGGAGGTTCATGTCACATATTGCTTTGCTAGTGAAACGATCGCTAAATTCAAACAACTTAAAATGTACCATACTATTCGAGAATGATTTTTTCTTAATAACTAAGACTTACTTTCTATATGATATTCACTTACCGTTAAGTGTTGTTGATTACGACACTTACATACATCCCTCAACTTATCGGTTTAAATATTTCTCTCAAAACTTGTTTCCAATTCTTCGTGATTAACTGATAAACTTTCGCTTACAAAACACTACGAACTTTTAATTTCCAGATCATAAAATGCGCTGATGAAAGGAAAGCTGCGAAACGGCATTGCCTTTTTCTCACCCTTCATGGAAAAAATATTTCCTCTTTGTCTCTATTACTAATCTTTTTAGCGCTACACAACTTTATGACTTTAGTGCTCAAAACATTAATTACTATTAAAGTTGACTAATATTCTGTCACAACAATATTGTTGATTCACTTTCTTCAACTACTATTACGGTGTCTTTTCTTGCTTACTTTGTTCTTGTTCTGAAACCCTGAAAACGCAGCCCATTTGTCTAATTTGAGCTTAGCCTCGACTTATAAGAGTAAAGGAAAGGTAAACGTTGTATTATTGCGAATAGGAAGGAGAAACGTTTCTCAACAGTGAAAGGTAATTACGGTTGTATTTCGTTAAATACAATCGCAAGGATTAGCAAACTAAAACGAACATTATAATGAGAGAAATGTTTATATGAAATAATATTCTAAGCAAAGTCTATTTACAGTATACGAGAAACCACAAACAACTGAGGGATCTTATCATAAGATGAAGAATAAAAGTGGGTTTGTTATACTGGCCAGTTCTGTCTTGACGGGTTTGTTACTGTACTTTACATACGGCGATTCCGTTCGACTTCCTCACTAATGATAAATTTCGCTCGTCTTCACTAATTCAATCTTCCACAACACTATTCCCTCATATGTCTTTACTCACTGAAGAACACCACACAAATAAGAATCAGTTCTATTTGGGCTTACAGAAGAACACATGGATCTCTTGTACTGCCGCCTGGTGGCCACAGCTGCAATCGTGACTCAGCTGACCATCGTATTCGGAAGGCTCCGTTCGCGTACTTGCCAACCATATGATGAAATAGGAAATATTGATTGGTTTTGTGGAAAAAAGTCAGTTACAAGAGCAACCGAACTGTGAAAATAGAACACGAAATTATCATTTATTTGAATTTAGAAAGGTAATGAATGGAAAGTTGAAAGGTGCAGAAACTGTGACCCCAAACGGATAAGGACCACTCTTTCAAAATGGAGAATCTTCGAAATAGTAAGATGATAGACGATTGGCTATGCTGAAAGGATCGCTGGATTTTATGACAAATTTTTAGTTCAGCTTTATATATCGTACAACGTAACGATTTAAAATCCCTCCCCGCTGCACTCTATATTGATGCTCGTTGAAATGAGGAAAGAATACGATGAAACAACAAACCGAAAGTGAAGGCCAGAAATGAATAATTTGTTAACTAAATATTTTGCCAAACGATGTGTGGTCCTCGGTAGTATAGTGGTTAGTATCCCCGCCTGTCACGCGGGAGACCGGAGTTCGATTCCCCGCCGGGGAGAAAAGAAATTTTGTTGATTTATGAAACGAACCTATGTTCAGCAAATACTTGCTGACTAAAATCCACCATATGACTGAGAGCTACTAGATTTGCAGCAGTGACTGATAACTTCCCCACAGTTGGAAACTAATTTCGCACACCTCCACTCGTATTTCTGGAACGTAATGAAATTTACGCACTACGGTGTTTCAGATTTTGTTGAAAACAAACCAGAAAATCAAGTTGCGTGCATCAAAATAATATAGCAATATCTCTTACAATTATCAGCAAAATTCACAAAGGAACAAACAAATCAGCTACAAGTTGAACACAATATTAAGGATGCTAATCACAATGTTAACTTTGTATATGGAATATTATGATCTATATTTACCTGGGTTAATAATTGAACTGGACTCTCATGAAATGCAAGAAGTAGCCTACACCTTGGACGACGGAAAAAAGAAAAAGAGCAATCCCATGTGGTCTAGTGGCTAGGATACCTGGCTTTCACCCAGGAGGCCCGGGTTCGATTCCCGGCATGGGAACCTTTTTATACTACACTTATTTCGTTCCCTACAATAAAATATCGGACAACTTAATCTGCTTTCTACGACATGCCACACCAGCAGTAACTTGACCCAAAATAAACTGTAAAACACTTTGTATATAATTCACGTTGGTATTGAATTTTGAAACACCAACCTTTGCAAACAAAGGACCTACACTTAATATAAACAGTTAACCACAACCGATCCTTGACTATCATACAAGCTCAATATTTACTATGTAGGCCGTTTACTCAGAAGAAATGATTGCAAGAACTTTGCTTCGTTTAAGACACCCAAACTCTTGAAACATCACGCATTGACAAATACATGACATTAATTTTATCACATCACTTTGAAACAATTACATTTTCTAAATACTCATTGTTTCTCCCGCATAACCAATACGCCATCTTCATTTGAGCAATATGAAAGCTCAGAGATTCTATTTCATGGACATAATTGTTGCAATTCTATTCATGTTTTGAAGGACAAAACCAGTTAGATTGTTAAACATATATATTTCAATCAGGAGACAACATTATATTATTAGCGAGCTTTCTCCTTACTAGGCCTATGTGCCGTTAGCGTGGGAAAATGGGTTTGGTTCTCACTGGCTTGACCTGGAGGTTCATGTCACATATTGCTTTGCTAGTGAAACGATCGCTAAATTCAAACAACTTAAAATCTACCATACTATTCGAGAATGATTTTTTCTTAATAACTAAGACTTACTTTCTATATGATATTCACTTACCGTTAAGTGTTGTTGATTACGACACTTACATACATCCCTCAACTTATCGGTTTAAATATTTCTCTCAAAACTTGTTTCCAATTCTTCGTGATTAACTGATAAAATTTCGCTTACAAAACACTACGAACTTTTAATTTCCAGATCATAAAATGCGGTGATGAAAGGAAAGCTGCGAAACGGCATTGCCTTTTTCTCACCCTTCATGGAAAAAATATTTCCTCTTTGTCTCTATTTCTAATCTTTTTAGCGCTACACAACTTTATGACTTTAGTGCTCAAAACATTAATTACTATTAAAGTTGACTAATATTCTGTCACAACAATATTGTTGATTCACTTTCTTCAACTACTATTACGGTGTCTTTTCTTGCTTACTTTGTTCTTGTTCTGAAACCCTGAAAACGCAGCCCATTTGTCTAATTTGAGCCTAGCCTCGACTTATAAGAGTAAAGGAAAGGTAAACGTTGTATTATTGCGAATAGGAAGGAGAAACGTTTCTCAACAGTTAGGATAGATCAAGACCCGCTTCTTCTTCCTGGAAATTCCCTTCTTGACGGAAGGAACCATACAAAAATAACAGTCTCTGATGTGGCCGCTTGACTCCCTCCAAATCATGGGCACTGCAGAAGGCATTGAGCGCTCCTTCCCATTAATCCAATTTCTTTGATTGCTGGCACAAGTGTTACACACAATGTGGGGTGCCCAAGATTTACCTGGGTCTCCAATTTTACAACCAAAGTAATATTGATAGGATTTTCTTATTAGTGGTGTTATAGTCTGCTTTTGTGAGGAAAATGTCACTTCCCCACACACGTAGCAGAAGCTATCCGCACTCTTTACACAATTTCGCGGCATTTTTGTTTATTGAAATCCTCAAAATGTCACTTGAAATAGTTCCGACAACTATATAAAAATATACATTCGAAATACCAGTATTTTTGCGTACTTGTAGTTGTATTTTTATGTCCTGCACTACACAAATGTCACACCCAAAACGCTGGTAACTGCACTAAACCTGTCTTTTCTAACAATAGCAGAACACTACTGAGATAAGGAACACAATGAAACCAAGCGTTCATATAGTTTCTCCAGTGTTGCCGGATCAGAGTAATATTTTACCCCAAACGAAGCGAATATATTAATTTTTAAAGCGTTATTATTAGACATGCCTGCAAAACGGAAAGTAGAGCTAATATTCGAAAATAACTTTCAAATTCGTGATCAGCACCACAAAATCAATAAGAATTAGCTGATTTTGTTCAATTTACATTTTCGTTGTTGAACACTGTAATGGGTGATGCTGAAATTAAGGGAAATTTTGGCATTGGAAAAATCTAAAAATTAAAAATTGGAAAAATAATGTATAATTTATTTTTTTAGGTACCCAAGGGCTAAACAAATACAACCATTATAGTGGATGAGGTCAAGAATATATATATATATATATATATATATATATATATATATATATATATATATATATATATATATATATATATATATATATTGAAAAATGGCAATTTATTATTTTGACAAACACGGTGGTTACATTAATATCCACGGAGGTTACAAAACACACTCAGTGAAGATATATTTAAGTTTTATTCACTAGTAAAATACAAGACAATGTAATACTTTTAGATGAACGCTTAATCTAAATTTGTACACACAGCTAAAATTGCAGCAAATGTAAACTGGAATATTCTGTTTTTCAAGAAAAGCTCTTCCAATTCCGCAACAATGTCTTTAGTATCCACAGTGGTTCTATATGCTTTTGAGGGAAACACAAACATAAGTTCCGTCCCTATTCTGTAAAAAACTCTACAATTTATTTGAAGATGTTAGGAGATATTTTAAGGTTACATAATGTCTGATGGTGTTTCTGGAGCACATAATTATAAAACATAACAAAAGAATTCAGTGTGATAGATCATTCGACATCCCAAAACATTGGGTATCGTTTCCGTTGTCACTGTCGGATTACACATCATGATAACACAACGTTTGTTGAGATTTAATTGGTACTGAACGTAATAGTTAAGGAAAAGTACGGACCTTTAAACACGTAACTATAATGAAACATCATTAGGTTAGAGTAAAAGTACTTAGATATGAAAACAGGTTGTAGCTGTTTATAAATGCTTTTACATAAAAGGATACACCTTATGCTTGAAACAGCAGGCAGCTTATTCTGCTTTGTACGACATGCCACACCAGCAGTAACTTGACGCAAAATAAACTGTAAGACACTTTGTATATAATTCACGTTGGTATTGAATTTTGAAACACCAACCTTTGCAAACAAAGGATCCACGCTTAATGTAAACAGCAAACCACAACCGATCCTTGACTATCATGGGTTTGGTTCTCACTGGCTTGACCTGGAGGTTCATGTCACATACTGCTTTGCTAGTGAAACGATCGCTAAATTCAAACAACTTAAAATCTACCATACTATTCGAGAATGATTTTTTCTTAATAACTAAGACTTACTTTCTATATGGTATTCACTTACCGTTAAGTGTTGTTGATTACGACACTTACATACATCCCTCAACTTATCGCTTTAAATATTTCTCTCAAAACTTGTTTCCAATTCTTCGTGATTAACTGATAAAATTTCGCTTACAAAACACTACGAACTTTTAATTTCCAGATCATAAAATGCGGTGATGAAAGGAAAGCTGCGAAACGGCATTGCCTTTTTCTCACCCTTCATGGAAAAAATATTTCCTCTTTGTCTCTATTTCTAATCTTTTTAGCGCTACACAACTTTATGACTTTAGTGCTCAAAACATTAATTACTATTAAAGTTGACTAATATTCTGTCACAACAATATTGTTGATTCACTTTCTTCAACTACTATTACGGTGTCTTTTCTTGCTTACTTTGTTCTTGTTCTGAAACCCTGAAAACGCAGCCCATTTGTCTAATTTGAGCTTAGCCTCGACTTATAAGAGTAAAGGAAAGGTAAACGTTGTATTATTGCGAATAGGAAGGAGAAACGTTTCTCAACAGTGAAAGGTAATTACGGTTGTATTTCGTTAAATACAATCGCAAGGATTAGCAAACTAAAACGAACATTATAATGAGAGAAATGTTTATATGAAATAATATTCTAAGCAAAGTCTATTTACAGTATACGAGAAACCACAAACAACTGAGGGATCTTATCATAAGATGAAGAATAAAAGTGGGTTTGTTATACTGGCCAGTTTTGTCTTGACGGGTTTGTTACTGTACTTTACATACGGCGATTCCGTTCGACTTCCTCACTAATGATAAATTTCGCTCGTCTTCTCTAATTCAATCTTCCACAACACTATTCCCTCATATGTCTTTACTCACTGAAGAACACCACACAAATAAGAATCAGTTCTATTTGGGCTTACAGAAGAACACATGGATCTCTTGTACTGCCGCCTGGTGGCCACAGCTGCAATCGTGACTCAGCTGACCATCGTATTCGGAAGGCTCCGTTCGCGTACTTGCCAACCATATGATGAAATAGGAAATATTGATTGGTTTTGTGGAAAAAAGTCAGTTACAAGAGCAACCGAACTGTGAAAATAGAACACGAAATTAATCATTTATTTGAATTTAGAAAGGTAATGAATGGAAAGTTGAAAGGTGCAGAAACTGTGACCCCAAACGGATAAGGACCACTCTTTCAAAATGGAGAATCTTCGAAATAGTAAGATGATAGACGATTGGCTATGCTGAAAGGATCGCTGGATTTTATGACAAATTTTTAGTTCAGCTTTATATATCGTACAACGTAACGATTTAAAATATCTCCCCGCTGCACTCTATATTGATGCTCGTTGAAATGAGGAAAGAATACGATGAAACAACAAACCGAAAGTGGAGGCCAGAAATGAATAATTTGTTAACTAAATATTTTGCCGAACGATGTGTGGTCCTCGGTAGTATAGTGGTTAGTATCCCCGCCTGTCACGCGGGAGACCGGGGTTCGATTCCCCGCCGGGGAGAAAAGAAATTTTGTTGATTTATGATACGAACCTATGTTCAGCAAATACTTGCTGACTAAAATATACCATATGACTGAGAGCTACTAGATTTGCAGCAGTGACTGATAACTTCCCCACAGTTGGAATCTAATTTCGCACACCTCCACTCGTATTTCTGGAACGTAATGAAATTTACGCACTACGGTGTTTCAGATTTTGTTGAAAACAAACCAGAAAATCAAGTTGCGTGCATCAAAATAATATAGCAATATCTCTTACAATTATCAGCAAAATTCACAAAGGAACAAACAAATCAGCTACAAGTTGAACACAATATTAAGGATGCTAATCACAATGTTAACTTTGTATATGGAATATTATGATCTATATTTACCTGGGTTAATAATTGAACTGGACTCTCATGAAATGCAAGAAGTAGCCTACACCTTGGACGACGGAAAAAAGAAAAAGAGCAATCCCATGTGGTCTAGTGGCTAGGATACCTGGCTTTCACCCAGGAGGCCCGGGTTCGATTCCCGGCATGGGAACCTTTTTATACTACACTTATTTCGTTCCCTACAAGAAAATATCGGACAACTTAATCTGCTTTCTACGACATGCCACACCAGCAGTAACTTGACCCAAAATAAACTGTAAAACACTTTGTATATAATTCACGTTGGTATTGAATTTTGAAACACCAACCTTTGCAAACAAAGGACCTACACTTAATATAAACAGTTAACCACAACCGATCCTTGACTATCATACAAGCTCAATATTTACTATGTAGGCCATTTACTCAGAAGAAATGATTGCAAGAATTTTGCTTCGTTTAAGACACCCAAACTCTTGAAACATCACGCATTGACAAATACATGACATTAATTTTATCACATCACTTTGAAACAATTACATTTTCTAAATACTCATTGTTTCTCCCGCATAACCAATACGCCATCTTCATTTGAGCAATATGAAAGCTCAGAGATTCTATTTCATGGACATAATTGTTGCAATTCTATTCATGTTTTGAAGGACAAAACCAGTTAGATTGTTAAACATATATATTTCAATCAGGAGACAACATTATATTATTAGCGAGCTTTCTCCTCACTAGGCCTATGTGCCGTTAGCGTGGGAAAATGGGTTTGGTTCTCACTGGCTTGACCTGGAGGTTCATGTCACATATTGCTTTGCTAGTGAAACGATCGCTAAATTCAAACAACTTAAAATGTACCATACTATTCGAGAATGATTTTTTCTTAATAACTAAGACTTACTTTCTATATGATATTCACTTACCGTTAAGTGTTGTTGATTACGACACTTACATACATCCCTCAACTTATCGGTTTAAATATTTCTCTCAAAACTTGTTTCCAATTCTTCGTGATTAACTGATAAAATTTCGCTTACAAAACACTACGAACTTTTAATTTCCAGATCATAAAATGCGGTGATGAAAGGAAAGCTGCGAAACGGCATTGCCTTTTTCTCACCCTTCATGGAAAAAATATTTCCTCTTTGTCTCTATTTCTAATCTTTTTAGCGCTACACAACTTTATGACTTTAGTGCTCAAAACATTAATTACTATTAAAGTTGACTAATATTCTGTCACAACAATATTGTTGATTCACTTTCTTCAACTACTATTACGGTGTCTTTTCTTGCTTACTTTGTTCTTGTTCTGAAACCCTGAAAACGCAGCCCATTTGTCTAATTTGAGCTTAGCCTCGACTTATAAGAGTAAAGGAAAGGTAAACGTTGTATTATTGCGAATAGGAAGGAGAAACGTTTCTCAACAGTGAAAGGTAATTACGGTTGTATTTCGTTAAATACAATCGCAAGGATTAGCAAACTAAAACGAACATTATAATGAGAGAAATGTTTATATGAAATAATATTCTAAGCAAAGTCTATTTACAGTATACGAGAAACCACAAACAACTGAGGGATCTTATCATAAGATGAAGAATAAAAGTGGGTTTGTTATACTGGCCAGTTTTGTCTTGACGGGTTTGTTACTGTACTTTACATACGGCGATTCCGTTCGACTTCCTCACTAATGATAAATTTCGCTCGTCTTCTCTAATTCAATCTTCCACAACACTATTCCCTCATATGTCTTTACTCACTGAAGAACACCACACAAATAAGAATCAGTTCTATTTGGGCTTACAGAAGAACACATGGATCTCTTGTACTGCCGCCTGGTGGCCACAGCTGCAATCGTGACTCAGCTGACCATCGTATTCGGAAGGCTCCGTTCGCGTACTTGCCAACCATATGATGAAATAGGAAATATTGATTGGTTTTGTGGAAAAAAGTCAGTTACAAGAGCAACCGAACTGTGAAAATAGAACACGAAATTAATCATTTATTTGAATTTAGAAAGGTAATGAATGGAAAGTTGAAAGGTGCAGAAACTGTGACCCCAAACGGATAAGGACCACTCTTTCAAAATGGAGAATCTTCGAAATAGTAAGATGATAGACGATTGGCTATGCTGAAAGGATCGCTGGATTTTATGACAAATTTTTAGTTCAGCTTTATATATCGTACAACGTAACGATTTAAAATCCCTCCCCGCTGCACTCTATATTGATGCTCGTTGAAATGAGGAAAGAATACGATGAAACAACAAACCGAAAGTGAAGGCCAGAAATGAATAATTTGTTAACTAAATATTTTGCCAAACGATGTGTGGTCCTCGGTAGTATAGTGGTTAGTATCCCCGCCTGTCACGCGGGAGACCGGAGTTCGATTCCCCGCCGGGGAGAAAAGAAATTTTGTTGATTTATGAAACGAACCTATGTTCAGCAAATACTTGCTGACTAAAATCCACCATATGACTGAGAGCTACTAGATTTGCAGCAGTGACTGATAACTTCCCCACAGTTGGAAACTAATTTCGCACACCTCCACTCGTATTTCTGGAACGTAATGAAATTTACGCACTACGGTGTTTCAGATTTTGTTGAAAACAAACCAGAAAATCAAGTTGCGTGCATCAAAATAATATAGCAATATCTCTTACAATTATCAGCAAAATTCACAAAGGAACAAACAAATCAGCTACAAGTTGAACACAATATTAAGGATGCTAATCACAATGTTAACTTTGTATATGGAATATTATGATCTATATTTACCTGGGTTAATAATTGAACTGGACTCTCATGAAATGCAAGAAGTAGCCTACACCTTGGACGACGGAAAAAAGAAAAAGAGCAATCCCATGTGGTCTAGTGGCTAGGATACCTGGCTTTCACCCAGGAGGCCCGGGTTCGATTCCCGGCATGGGAACCTCTTTATACTACACTTATTTCGTTCCCTACAATAAAATATCGGACAACTTAATCTGCTTTCTACGACATGCCACACCAGCAGTAACTTGACCCAAAATAAACTGTAAAACACTTTGTATATAATTCACGTTGGTATTGAATTTTGAAACACCAACCTTTGCAAACAAAGGACCTACACTTAATATAAACAGTTAACCACAACCGATCCTTGACTATCATACAAGCTCAATATTTACTATGTAGGCCGTTTACTCAGAAGAAATGATTGCAAGATCTTTGCTTCGTTTAAGACACCCAAACTCTTGAAACATCACGCATTGACAAATACATGACATTAATTTTATCACATCACTTTCAAACAATTACATTTTCTAAATACTCATTGTTTCTCCCGCATAACCAATACGCCATCTTCATTTGAGCAATATGAAAGCTCAGAGATTCTATTTCATGGACATAATTGTTGCAATTCTATTCATGTTTTGAAGGACAAAACCAGTTAGATTGTTAAACATATATATTTCAATCAGGAGACAACATTATATTATTAGCGAGCTTTCTCCTTACTAGGCCTATGTGCCGTTAGCGTGGGAAAATGGGTTTGGTTCTCACTGGCTTGACCTGGAGGTTCATGTCACATATTGCTTTGCTAGTGAAACGATCGCTAAATTCAAACAACTTAAAATCTACCATACTATTCGAGAATGATTTTTTCTTAATAACTAAGACTTACTTTCTATATGATATTCACTTACCGTTAAGTGTTGTTGATTACGACACTTACATACATCCCTCAACTTATCGGTTTAAATATTTCTCTCAAAACTTGTTTCCAATTCTTCGTGATTAACTGATAAAATTTCGCTTACAAAACACTACGAACTTTTAATTTCCAGATGATAAAATGCGGTGATGAAAGGAAAGCTGCGAAACGGCATTGCCTTTTTCTCACCCTTCATGGAAAAAATATTTCCTCTTTGTCTCTATTTCTAATCTTTTTAGCGCTACACAACTTTATGACTTTAGTGCTCAAAACATTAATTACTATTAAAGTTGACTAATATTCTGTCACAACAATATTGTTGATTCACTTTCTTCAACTACTATTACGGTGTCTTTTCTTGCTTACTTTGTTCTTGTTCTGAAACCCTGAAAACGCAGCCCATTTGTCTAATTTGAGCTTAGCCTCGACTTATAAGAGTAAAGGAAAGGTAAACGTTGTATTATTGCGAATAGGAAGGAGAAACGTTTCTCAACAGTGAAAGGTAATTACGGTTGTATTTCGTTAAATAGAATCGCAAGGATTAGCAAACTAAAACGAACATTATAATGAGAGAAATGTTTATATGAAATAATATTCTAAGCAAAGTCTATTTACAGTATACGAGAAACCACAAACAACTGAGGGATCTTATCATAAGATGAAGAATAAAAGTGGGTTTGTTATACTGGCCAGTTCTGTCTTGACGGGTTTGTTACTGTACTTTACATACGGCGATTCCGTTCGACTTCCTCACTAATGATAAATTTCGCTCGTCTTCACTAATTCAATCTTCCACAACACTATTCCCTCATATGTCTTTACTCACTGAAGAACACCACACAAATAAGAATCAGTTCTATTTGGGCTTACAGAAGAACACATGGATCTCTTGTACTGCCGCCTGGTGGCCACAGCTGCAATCGTGACTCAGCTGACCATCGTATTCGGAAGGCTCCGTTCGCGTACTTGCCAACCATATGATGAAATAGGAAATATTGATTGGTTTTGTGGAAAAAAGTCAGTTACAAGAGCAACCGAACTGTGAAAATAGAACACGAAATTAATCAATTATTTGAATTTAGAAAGGTAATGAATGGAAAGTTGAAAGGTGCAGAAACTGTGACCCCAAACGGATAAGGACCACTCTTTCAAAATGGAGAATCTTCGAAATAGTAAGATGATAGACGATTGGCTATGCTGAAAGGATCGCTGGATTTTATGACAAATTTTTAGTTCAGCTTTATATATCGTACAACGTAACGATTTAAAATATCTCCCCGCTGCACTCTATATTGATGCTCGTTGAAATGAGGAAAGAATACGATGAAACAACAAACCGAAAGTGAAGGCCAGAAATGAATAATTTGTTAACTAAATATTTTGCCGAACGATGTGTGGTCCTCGGTAGTGTAGTGGTTAGTATCCCCGCCTGTCACGCGGGAGACCGGGGTTCGATTCCCCGCCGGGGAGAAAAGAAATTTTGTTGATTTATGAAACGAACCTATGTTCAGCAAATACTTGCTGACTACAATCCACCATATGACTGAGAGCTACTAGATTTGCAGCAGTGACTGATAATTCCCCACAGTTGGAATCTAATTTCGCACACCTCCACTCGTATTTCTGGAACGTAATGAAATTTACGCACTACGGTGTTTCAGATTTTGTTGAAAACAAACCAGAAAATCAAGTTGCGTGCATCAAAATAATATAGCAATATCTCTTACAATTATCAGCAAAATTCACAAAGGAACAAACAAATCAGCTACAAGTTGAACACAATATTAAGGATGCTAATCACAATGTTAACTTTGTATATGGAATATTATGATCTATATTTACCTGGGTTAATAATTGAACTGGACTCTCATGAAATGCAAGAAGTAGCCTACACCTTGGACGACGGAAAAAAGAAAAAGAGCAATCCCATGTGGTCTAGTGGCTAGGATACCTGGCTTTCACCCAGGAGGCCCGGGTTCGATTCCCGGCATGGGAACCTTTTTATACTACACTTATTTCGTTCCCTACAAGAAAATATCGGACAACTTAATCTGCTTTCTACGACATGCCACACCAGCAGTAACTTGACCCAAAATAAACTGTAAAACACTTTGTATATAATTCACGTTGGTATTGAATTTTGAAACACCAACCTTTGCAAACAAAGGACCTACACTTAATATAAACAGTTAACCACAACCGATCCTTGACTATCATACAAGCTCAATATTTACTATGTAGGCCATTTACTCAGAAGAAATGATTGCAAGAATTTTGCTTCGTTTAAGACACCCAAACTCTTGAAACATCACGCATTGACAAATACATGACATTAATTTTATCACATCACTTTGAAACAATTACATTTTCTAAATACTCATTGTTTCTCCCGCATAACCAATACGCCATCTTCATTTGAGCAATATGAAAGCTCAGAGATTCTATTTCATGGACATAATTGTTGCAATTCTATTCATGTTTTGAAGGACAAAACCAGTTAGATTGTTAAACATATATATTTCAATCAGGAGACAACATTATATTATTAGCGAGCTTTCTCCTCACTAGGCCTATGTGCCGTTAGCGTGGGAAAATGGGTTTGGTTCTCACTGGCTTGACCTGGAGGTTCATGTCACATATTGCTTTGCTAGTGAAACGATCGCTAAATTCAAACAACTTAAAATGTACCATACTATTCGAGAATGATTTTTTCTTAATAACTAAGACTTACTTTCTATATGATATTCACTTACCGTTAAGTGTTGTTGATTACGACACTTACATACATCCCTCAACTTATCGGTTTAAATATTTCTCTCAAAACTTGTTTCCAATTCTTCGTGATTAACTGATAAAATTTCGCTTACAAAACACTACGAACTTTTAATTTCCAGATCATAAAATGCGGTGATGAAAGGAAAGCTGCGAAACGGCATTGCCTTTTTCTCACCCTTCATGGAAAAAATATTTCCTCTTTGTCTCTATTTCTAATCTTTTTAGCGCTACACAACTTTATGACTTTAGTGCTCAAAACATTAATTACTATTAAAGTTGACTAATATTCTGTCACAACAATATTGTTGATTCACTTTCTTCAACTACTATTACGGTGTCTTTTCTTGCTTACTTTGTTCTTGTTCTGAAACCCTGAAAACGCAGCCCATTTGTCTAATTTGAGCTTAGCCTCGACTTATAAGAGTAAAGGAAAGGTAAACGTTGTATTATTGCGAATAGGAAGGAGAAACGTTTCTCAACAGTGAAAGGTAATTACGGTTGTATTTCGTTAAATACAATCGCAAGGATTAGCAAACTAAAACGAACATTATAATGAGAGAAATGTTTATATGAAATAATATTGTAAGCAAAGTCTATTTACAGTATACGAGAAACCACAAACAACTGAGGGATCTTATCATAAGATGAAGAATAAAAGTGGGTTTGTTATACTGGCCAGTTCTGTCTTGACGGGTTTGTTACTGTACTTTACATACGGCGATTCCGTTCGACTTCCTCACTAATGATAAATTTCGCTCGTCTTCACTAATTCAATCTTCCACAACACTATTCCCTCATATGTCTTTACTCACTGAAGAACACCACACAAATAAGAATCAGTTCTATTTGGGCTTACAGAAGAACACATGGATCTCTTGTACTGCCGCCTGGTGGCCACAGCTGCAATCGTGACTCAGCTGACCATCGTATTCGGAAGGCTCCGTTCGCGTACTTGCCAACCATATGATGAAATAGGAAATATTGATTGGTTTTGTGGAAAAAAGTCAGTTACAAGAGCAACCGAACTGTGAAAATAGAACACGAAATTATCATTTATTTGAATTTAGAAAGGTAATGAATGGAAAGTTGAAAGGTGCAGAAACTGTGACCCCAAACGGATAAGGACCACTCTTTCAAAATGGAGAATCTTCGAAATAGTAAGATGATAGACGATTGGCTATGCTGAAAGGATCGCTGGATTTTATGACAAATTTTTAGTTCAGCTTTATATATCGTACAACGTAACGATTTAAAATCCCTCCCCGCTGCACTCTATATTGATGCTCGTTGAAATGAGGAAAGAATACGATGAAACAACAAACCGAAAGTGAAGGCCAGAAATGAATAATTTGTTAACTAAATATTTTGCCAAACGATGTGTGGTCCTCGGTAGTATAGTGGTTAGTATCCCCGCCTGTCACGCGGGAGACCGGGGTTCGATTCCCCGCCGGGGAGAAAAGAAATTTTGTTGATTTATGAAACGAACCTATGTTCAGCAAATACTTGCTGACTAAAATCCACCATATGACTGAGAGCTACTAGATTTGCAGCAGTGACTGATAACTTCCCCACAGTTGGAAACTAATTTCGCACACCTCCACTCGTATTTCTGGAACGTAATGAAATTTACGCACTACGGTGTTTCAGATTTTGTTGAAAACAAACCAGAAAATCAAGTTGCGTGCATCAAAATAATATAGCAATATCTCTTACAATTATCAGCAAAATTCACAAAGGAACAAACAAATCAGCTACAAGTTGAACACAATATTAAGGATGCTAATCACAATGTTAACTTTGTATATGGAATATTATGATCTATATTTACCTGGGTTAATAATTGAACTGGACTCTCATGAAATGCAAGAAGTAGCCTACACCTTGGACGACGGAAAAAAGAAAAAGAGCAATCCCATGTGGTCTAGTGGCTAGGATACCTGGCTTTCACCCAGGAGGCCCGGGTTCGATTCCCGGCATGGGAACCTTTTTATACTACACTTATTTCGTTCCCTACAAGAAAATATCGGACAACTTAATCTGCTTTCTACGACATGCCACACCAGCAGTAACTTGACCCAAAATAAACTGTAAAACACTTTGTATATAATTCACGTTGGTATTGAATTTTGAAACACCAACCTTTGCAAACAAAGGACCTACACTTAATATAAACAGTTAACCACAACCGATCCTTGACTATCATACAAGCTCAATATTTACTATGTAGGCCGTTTACTCAGAAGAAATGATTGCAAGAACTTTGCTTCGTTTAAGACACCCAAACTCTTGAAACATCACGCATTGACAAATACATGACATTAATTTTATCACATCACTTTCAAACAATTACATTTTCTAAATACTCATTGTTTCTCCCGCATAACCAATACGCCATCTTCATTTGAGCAATATGAAAGCTCAGAGATTCTATTTCATGGACATAATTGTTGCAATTCTATTCATGTTTTGAAGGACAAAACCAGTTAGATTGTTAAACATATATATTTCAATCAGGAGACAACATTATATTATTAGCGAGCTTTCTCCTTACTAGGCCTATGTGCCGTTAGCGTGGGAAAATGGGTTTGGTTCTCACTGGCTTGACCTGGAGGTTCATGTCACATATTGCTTTGCTAGTGAAACGATCGCTAAATTCAAACAACTTAAAATCTACCATACTATTCGAGAATGATTTTTTCTTAATAACTAAGACTTACTTTCTATATGATATTCACTTACCGTTAAGTGTTGTTGATTACGACACTTACATACATCCCTCAACTTATCGGTTTAAATATTTCTCTCAAAACTTGTTTCCAATTCTTCGTGATTAACTGATAAAATTTCGCTTACAAAACACTACGAACTTTTAATTTCCAGATGATAAAATGCGGTGATGAAAGGAAAGCTGCGAAACGGCATTGCCTTTTTCTCACCCTTCATGGAAAAAATATTTCCTCTTTGTCTCTATTTCTAATCTTTTTAGCGCTACACAACTTTATGACTTTAGTGCTCAAAACATTAATTACTATTAAAGTTGACTAATATTCTGTCACAACAATATTGTTGATTCACTTTCTTCAACTACTATTAGGGTGTCTTTTCTTGCTTACTTTGTTCTTGTTCTGAAACCCTGAAAACGCAGCCCATTTGTCTAATTTGAGCTTAGCCTCGACTTATAAGAGTAAAGGAAAGGTAAACGTTGTATTATTGCGAATAGGAAGGAGAAACGTTTCTCAACAGTGAAAGGTAATTACGGTTGTATTTCGTTAAATACAATCGCAAGGATTAGCAAACTAAAACGAACATTATAATGAGAGAAATGTTTATATGAAATAATATTCTAAGCAAAGTCTATTTACAGTATACGAGAAACCACAAACAACTGAGGGATCTTATCATAAGATGAAGAATAAAAGTGGGTTTGTTATACTGGCCAGTTTTGTCTTGACGGGTTTGTTACTGTACTTTACATACGGCGATTCCGTTCGACTTCCTCACTAATGATAAATTTCGCTCGTCTTCTCTAATTCAATCTTCCACAACACTATTCCCTCATATGTCTTTACTCACTGAAGAACACCACACAAATAAGAATCAGTTCTATTTGGGCTTACAGAAGAACACATGGATCTCTTGTACTGCCGCCTGGTGGCCACAGCTGCAATCGTGACTCAGCTGACCATCGTATTCGGAAGGCTCCGTTCGCGTACTTGCCAACCATATGATGAAATAGGAAATATTGATTGGTTTTGTGGAAAAAAGTCAGTTACAAGAGCAACCGAACTGTGAAAATAGAACACGAAATTAATCAATTATTTGAATTTAGAAAGGTAATGAATGGAAAGTTGAAAGGTGCAGAAACTGTGACCCCAAACGGATAAGGACCACTCTTTCAAAATGGAGAATCTTCGAAATAGTAAGATGATAGACGATTGGCTATGCTGAAAGGATCGCTGGATTTTATGACAAATTTTTAGTTCAGCTTTATATATCGTACAACGTAACGATTTAAAATATCTCCCCGCTGCACTCTATATTGATGCTCGTTGAAATGAGGAAAGAATACGATGAAACAACAAACCGAAAGTGAAGGCCAGAAATGAATAATTTGTTAACTAAATATTTTGCCGAACGATGTGTGGTCCTCGGTAGTATAGTGGTTAGTATCCCCGCCTGTCACGCGGGAGACCGGGGTTCGATTCCCCGCCGGGGAGAAAAGAAATTTTGTTGATTTATGATACGAACCTATGTTCAGCAAATACTTGCTGACTAAAATATACCATATGACTGAGAGCTACTAGATTTGCAGCAGTGACTGATAACTTCCCCACAGTTGGAATCTAATTTCGCACACCTCCACTCGTATTTCTGGAACGTAATGAAATTTACGCACTACGGTGTTTCAGATTTTGTTGAAAACAAACCAGAAAATCAAGTTGCGTGCATCAAAATAATATAGCAATATCTCTTACAATTATCAGCAAAATTCACAAAGGAACAAACAAATCAGCTACAAGTTGAACACAATATTAAGGATGCTAATCACAATGTTAACTTTGTATATGGAATATTATGATCTATATTTACCTGGGTTAATAATTGAACTGGACTCTCATGAAATGCAAGAAGTAGCCTACACCTTGGACGACGGAAAAAAGAAAAAGAGCAATCCCATGTGGTCTAGTGGCTAGGATACCTGGCTTTCACCCAGGAGGCCCGGGTTCGATTCCCGGCATGGGAACCTTTTTATACTACACTTATTTCGTTCCCTACAAGAAAATATCGGACAACTTAATCTGCTTTCTACGACATGCCACACCAGCAGTAACTTGACGCAAAATAAACTGTAAAACACTTTGTATATAATTCACGTTGGTATTGAATTTTGAAACACCAACCTTTGCAAACAAAGGACCTACACTTAATATAAACAGTTAACCACAACCGATCCTTGACTATCATACAAGCTCAATATTTACTATGTAGGCCATTTACTCAGAAGAAATGATTGCAAGAATTTTGCTTCGTTTAAGACACCCAAACTCTTGAAACATCACGCATTGACAAATACATGACATTAATTTTATCACATCACTTTGAAACAATTACATTTTCTAAATACTCATTGTTTCTCCCGCATAACCAATACGCCATCTTCATTTGAGCAATATGAAAGCTCAGAGATTCTATTTCATGGACATAATTGTTGCAATTCTATTCATGTTTTGAAGGACAAAACCAGTTAGATTGTTAAACATATATATTTCAATCAGGAGACAACATTATATTATTAGCGAGCTTTCTCCTCACTAGGCCTATGTGCCGTTAGCGTGGGAAAATGGGTTTGGTTCTCACTGGCTTGACCTGGAGGTTCATGTCACATATTGCTTTGCTAGTGAAACGATCGCTAAATTCAAACAACTTAAAATGTACCATACTATTCGAGAATGATTTTTTCTTAATAACTAAGACTTACTTTCTATATGATATTCACTTACCGTTAAGTGTTGTTGATTACGACACTTACATACATCCCTCAACTTATCGCTTTAAATATTTCTCTCAAAACTTGTTTCCAATTCTTCGTGATTAACTGATAAAATTTCGCTTACAAAACACTACGAACTTTTAATTTCCAGATCATAAAATGCGGTGATGAAAGGAAAGCTGCGAAACGGCATTGCCTTTTTCTCACCCTTCATGGAAAAAATATTTCCTCTTTGTCTCTATTTCTAATCTTTTTAGCGCTACACAACTTTATGACTTTAGTGCTCAAAACATTAATTACTATTAAAGTTGACTAATATTCTGTCACAACAATATTGTTGATTCACTTTCTTCAACTACTATTACGGTGTCTTTTCTTGCTTACTTTGTTCTTGTTCTGAAACCCTGAAAACGCAGCCCATTTGTCTAATTTGAGCTTAGCCTCGACTTATAAGAGTAAAGGAAAGGTAAACGTTGTATTATTGCGAATAGGAAGGAGAAACGTTTCTCAACAGTGAAAGGTAATTACGGTTGTATTTCGTTAAATACAATCGCAAGGATTAGCAAACTAAAACGAACATTATAATGAGAGAAATGTTTATATGAAATAATATTCTAAGCAAAGTCTATTTACAGTATACGAGAAACCACAAACAACTGAGGGATCTTATCATAAGATGAAGAATAAAAGTGGGTTTGTTATACTGGCCAGTTCTGTCTTGAAGGGTTTGTTACTGTACTTTACATACGGCAATTCCGTTCGACTTCCTCACTAATGATAAATTTCGCTCGTCTTCACTAATTTAATCTTCCACAACACTATTCCCTCATATGTCTTTACTCACTGAAGAACACCACACAAATAAGAATCAGTTCTATTTGGGCTTACAGAAGAACACATGGATCTCTTGTACTGCCGCCTGGTGGCCACAGCTGCAATCGTGACTCAGCTGACCATCGTATTCGGAAGGCTCCGTTCGCGTACTTGCCAACCATATGATGAAATAGGAAATATTGATTGGTTTTGTGGAAAAAAGTCAGTTACAAGAGCAACCGAACTGTGAAAATAGAACACGAAATTAATCATTTATTTGAATTTAGAAAGGTAATGAATGAAAAGTTGAAAGGTGCAGAAACTGTGACCCCAAACGGATAAGGACCACTCTTTCAAAATGGAGAATCTTTGAAATAGTAAGATGATAGACGATTGGCTATGCTGAAGGGATCGCTGGATTTTATGACAAATTTTTAGTTCAGCTTTATATATCGTACAACGTAACGATTTAAAATATCTCCCCGCTGCACTCTATATTGATGCTCGTTGAAATGAGGAAAGAATACAATGAAACAACAAACCGAAAGTGAAGGCCAGAAATGAATAATTTGTTAACTAAATATTTTACCGAACGATGTGTGGTCCTCGGTAGTATAGTGGTTAGTATCCCCGCCTGTCACGCGGGAGACCGGGGTTCGATTCCCCGCCGGAGAGAAAAGAAATTTTGTTGATTTATGAAACGAACCTATGTTCAGCAAATACTTGCTGACTAAAATCCACCATATGACTGAGAGCTACTAGATTTGCAGCAGTGACTGATAATTCCCCACAGTTGGAATCTAATTTCGCACACCTCCACTCGTATTTCTGGAACGTAATGAAATTTACGCACTACGGTGTTTCAGATTTTGTTGAAAACAAACCAGAAAATCAAGTTGCGTGCATCAAAATAATATAGCAATATCTCTTACAATTATCAGCAAAATTCACAAAGGAACAAACAAATCAGCTACAAGTTGAACACAATATTAAGAGGGAGAAGGAGTGCGCCACAGCGGCCGGAATATTGGTGTTCAATTTAACATGGGATCTCAACCATTTTTTAGGCAAATCAGGGTTTCATTTCGTTCTTTCGCAAAAATGTCTCAGTAGCGCACTAAATATGATGCATCTCATTTTAAAGGTGCAATTTGAACGCTGTGCGTGATATTTTCTTCTTATAAATACAGATAATTATAATCCAAATTCCCATAAGAAAATGATCAAAATCAGACGGAAAAGTCTTCTGTTTTTTTACAGTAAGGAAAAGAGCTAAAAACTCCGGACTTTTTTGAGAATGGAGTAGAATCTTTGTATTTGTGCGCTACTGTACTATTTTTTCGCTGTTTCCAAAGACATCCATTTCACAATCGATGAGAAATTATATTCTTCATAATTGAATCTACAGAAATCAGAAATCAGATTTTTTCGTGTTCACGTACTTGGCCGTATAACTGCTAGATGGCACTATAGTCATTCCTCATCCCCCTTTCCTTCTCAGCGGGAGCCAGTCCTTTTGAAAATCTACTTTGAACTTCTTAACAGGGGTGGGAGGAAGGAAATCATTGTGAAGGACGGGAACTTCAAACACGAGGAATGGCAAAATTTATGACCTCTTTGGTTGATGGTTTCTGTTTCAGCAGTACAGTGTGTTTGTAGATGGTTTTTGTGAGAAGAAGTAATTTGTGTTTGTAGCGATAAAGTCAACCTTTCGACAAAAATTTGTGAAGGAGAAGTCGAACCAAAGTCTTCGTTTATCTATTCCAAGAAAGAAATGAAAACTTCCTGCAGGACTAAGAATATACATGCAACAGAAAAAATAAGATACATTATTATAATCTTTAGGATAGATTAATTCCCGAAATATTCTTTGTTTACCTGTCAAAAAATCAAGAATAATATGGTATAAAGCTCTTTCATCAGCTTCCATCGTACAACATACTAGACACACACATTTATATACATACATACATGTACATATATATATATATATATATATATATATATATATATATATATATATATATATATATATATATATATATATATATATATATATATATATATATATAGTGGCGGATCCAGGATATGATCAAGGGAGGAGGTAAACCATAGTTTGCCTCTTTATCCAGAGTAAACAGGATTGAAGCCCATTTTATCCAGTGTATACCTGAGCGTCAAAGGGGGGGGGGGCGGCTATAGCCTCTATAGCCACCCTTGGATCCGCGCCTGTATATGTATACTATTTACAGTGCCGGAGTTACGTGTAAGCGAAACAAGCTATAGCTTAGGGCCCCGCTCTCTTGGGGGCCCCAAAATCTAAAGAAAAATTGGATTTCTAAAATATAAGAAAATTTTAAAAAATAAAGTAAAATTTATATATACGTAGCAACAGTGCTTCCTGCTGTGTAGCCTACGTTCGTGTAATTAATAGGGCTCCTTCTACCAGTCTGCTTTCTAAATTATCTCTAGTTTCTTCATTGCTGTATGTAGGGTGCGTATGTTCATCTGGACACATAAAGGACCCCATTACCTTCAGCAGCTTGGGGCCCCACTAAACCTAAATCCGACTCTGACTATTTATGCATGTTTGCTCCCTCTTTTTTCGAAGCAGTGCTTCTTTGATATTGCTTCCAATTTCGGCAGGTTTTACCAAGGGGGGAAGAGTCCTTACTCATTCCAGGCATTCAAACTAGGGACTGGACTACTTGCTTCCAACATTCTGTCCCCCATGTTTCCCGGTCTGAATCAATTGTCTAAAGCCCATAAAACATTCAAATTCATATGTAGATGTTGCTCATCAGTGTCGACACCTAAATATTTCTCAATCAACGGTAGGGGTGTTTGGTATCCTCAATCTGTCTCCCTCTTATTAGCGGAGCGGTAGTAATATTCGGTAGTAATTCTTTTAAAAAAATGTTTTTTAATGTATGTAGTAACGCATAGGAAACTAAATTTTAATATACCCTAGTAGCAGTGGCGTATTTAGGGGGGTGGCTTCCGGGCTTAAGCCCCCCCGAAATCTTACTTAGTATAGTAAAGTAAATGAAATATCTTGCAGAATTTTCACATTTCCAGGCAAAGCCCCCCCCCCGAAAGTTAGCAAAGCCCCTCCCGAAACAAAATCGTAAATACGCCACTGCCTAGTAGTATAGAAACGTACCATACGGTACCTTACCAAAATAAACACCCTATGCCAAGGACGCAAACATTAACAATAATAAAAAAAGATAATAATAAACATTTTAAAGATATTCTTTCATTAATCAAGTCGCACTTAAAAGTTTAAAAAGAAATGTTTATGCGTGACTAAAAAAAGGGATGCGCTCTCATATAGGCTTACAGTTACTTTATAAATTCTTAAAATAACGCACTCCATTCTTTTTATTTAGTCTTGCATAAACAAAATTATTTTTAACTTTTTAGTGGGAATTTATTAACAAAAGAATGTCTTTAAAAGGTGTCTTATCATTTTTTTTAATTCGTTGGACACCTTTTCCAAATCCTAAAGTGGTATGCAACCAGGGATACCAGGGCTGGTTAAAGGCTAGTATTTATTTTAGGATAAGGAAGTTGAAAATAAAAACATATTAAAATTTGCTTTTAAAATAAATAGATATATTGCAAAGTATGAAAGTAAGAATGGAATATTGTATTGTCACCGGACTTACATCGCTCTGCAACAGTTCTTAGTTTTATGACGTCAGGAAATAAGTTTAATTTATACGAACACTTATTTAATGTTTGAAACAAACACCTGTTACATCCTTGTACACTCATGTCCAAAATGATTGTCGCATTTCTATAACTGTCTTCTTGTAAAAATATCATGTAATAATGATTTTGCAGGAGACTTTTAATACTGATACTATGTGTACAATCGGGAAATATATGTGGTAAATTTCATAGGAAAATACAGTAATTATAAATACGAAGATTAGAATGAGTAAAATAAAATGTTGCTAAATGGACACGAAAGTTTTGTTTTCGTTTTATTGTTCTTATTTACTGCTCTTTTGACATGAAATTTGCCATTGCCGATTGTACGCATACTAACATTATAAGAAACACCGGGTGAATTCGTTATCAAATTATAAGACATGCGACAATAATTTTGGACATGAGTGACACATCTTTTAATTCTATTGTTAATGAAGTGGTCTATTTCCCCCAATAAAAACCAACATCAAGCAGGGCATGTGCTCCCTCCTGTCCTTCTAAGCCGGCCCCCAAGGCTGAATATAACATTGCGGCTTTTTCCTGTTATAATAGGAAAAACTCACGATGGTCAGCAACTGGTATCGAACCCAGGACCATTCGAATGTGAAGGCGAGAGAGAGGGTAAATCTGGTGGTCATATTTTGAAAAGAAAATAAGGAAATGGATTCCACTAAAAAAATGATTCACATTGTCAATACATTTCAAATCTTTGTCTGGGTTTTCTGCCTTTCAATTCCAAGTTTTTTTTTTTTTTAAACCACGAAGGCCCTAAATAAATTAGAATATCGACTCTCCCGTGTGTGTGTGTGTGTGTGTGTGTGTGTGTGTGTGTGTGTGTGTGTTTTAATATTGGCATGGTTCTTCATTTTATATCAGATTCTTCCCGCACTATTCTGTTATTTACCATAGGTAGAATCCTTTGAGAAAGAGACATGCGACAAGTGCTTTAGTTCTCTATGGTATGTTTGTGACCGTTGTAGATATTTGAGTGGCTCTCTGACAGGGAGCTGACGACTGATATCATGTTGGTCCCTCTTATTTATTTGTTTCTTCAGTTCTGTTTCTCTCTTAGCCAAAAGAAAAGAATTTCACTCTTCTGTCCCATTTACAGCCGTAACCATCCCCCTCCTACGCTGTCCAACTTTGACCACATGCAGGGGAAAACGAAGGAAAAGGACGGGTGCATTTGCTTTGACGGCATTTCAGCGACAACCCCATCTGTTGCCAAAATAAGGAAACACTTTGCACTGCGATATCTTCGATTTGTCAAGGTCACTTGACTCCTTCCGACTCTTAAGGATGCTAATCACAATGTTAACTTTGTATATGGAATATTATGATCTATATTTACCTGGGTTAATAATTGAACTGGACTCTCATGAAATGCAAGAAGTAGCCTACACCTTGGACGACGGAAAAAAGAAAAAGAGCAATCCCATGTGGTCTAGTGGCTAGGATACCTGGCTTTCACCCAGGAGGCCCGAGTTCGATTCCCGGCATGGGAACCTTTTTATACTACACTTATTTCGTTCCCTACAAGAAAATATCGGACAACTTAATCTGCTTTCTACGACATGCCACACCAGCAGTAACTTGACGCAAAATAAACTGTAAAACACTTTGTATATAATTCACGTTGGTATTGAATTTTGAAACACCAACCTTTGCAAACAAAGGACCTACACTTAATATAAACAGTTAACCACAACCGATCCTTGACTATCATACAAGCTCAATATTTACTATGTAGGCCGTTTACTCAGAAGAAATGATTGCAAGAATTTTGCTTCGTTTAAGACAACCAAACTCTTGAAACATCACGCATTGACAAATACATGACATTAATTTTATCACATCACTTTCAAACAATTACATTTTCTAAATACTCATTGTTTCTCCCGCATAACCAATACGCCATCTTCATTTGAGCAATATGAAAGCTCAGAGATTCTATTTCATGGACATAATTGTTGCAATTCTATTCATGTTTTGAAGGACAAAACCAGTTAGATTGTTAAACATATATATTTCAATCAGGAGACAACATTATATTATTAGCGAGCTTTCTCCTTACTAGGCCTATGTGCCGTTAGCGTGGGAAAATGGGTTTGGTTCTCACTGGCTTGACCTGGAGGTTCATGTCACATATTGCTTTGCTAGTGAAACGATCGCTAAATTCAAACAACTTAAAATGTACCATACTATTCGAGAATGATTTTTTCTTAATAACTAAGACTTACTTTCTAAATGATATTCACTTACCGTTAAGTGTTGTTGATTACGACACTTACATACATCCCTCAACTTATCGCTTTAAATATTTCTCTCAAAACTTGTTTCCAATTCTTCGTGATTAACTGATAAAATTTCGCTTACAAAACACTACGAACTTTTAATTTCCAGATCATAAAATGCGGTGATGAAAGGAAAGCTGCGAAACGGCATTGCCTTTTTCTCACCCTTCATGGAAAAAATATTTCCTCTTTGTCTCTATTTCTAATCTTTTTAGCGCTACACAACTTTATGACTTTAGTGCTCAAAACATTAATTACTATTAAAGTTGACTAATATTCTGTCACAACAATATTGTTGATTCACTTTCTTCAACTACTATTACGGTGTCTTTTCTTGCTTACTTTGTTCTTGTTCTGAAACCCTGAAAACGCAGCCCATTTGTCTAATTTGAGCTTAGCCTCGACTTATAAGAGTAAAGGAAAGGTAAACGTTGTATTATTGCGAATAGGAAGGAGAAACGTTTCTCAACAGTGAAAGGTAATTACGGTTGTATTTCGTTAAATACAATCGCAAGGATTAGCAAACTAAAACGAACATTATAATGAGAGAAATGTTTATATGAAATAATATTCTAAGCAAAGTCTATTTACAGTATACGAGAAACCACAAACAACTGAGGGATCTTATCATAAGATGAAGAATAAAAGTGGGTTTGTTATACTGGCCAGTTCTGTCTTGACGGGTTTGTTACTGTACTTTACATACGGCGATTCCGTTCGACTTCCTCACTAATGATAAATTTCGCTCGTCTTCACTAATTCAATCTTCCACAACACTATTCCCTCATATGTCTTTACTCACTGAAGAACACCACACAAATAAGAATCAGTTCTATTTCGGCTTACAGAAGAACACATGGATCTCTTGTACTGCCGCCTGGTGGCCACAGCTGCAATCGTGACTCAGCTGACCATCGTATTCGGAAGGCTCCGTTCGCGTACTTGCCAACCATATGATGAAATAGGAAATATTGATTGGTTTTGTGGAAAAAAAGTCAGTTACAAGAGCAACCGAACTGTGAAAATAGAACACGAAATTAATCATTTATTTGAATTTAGAAAGGTAATGAATGAAAAGTTGAAAGGTGCAGAAACTGTGACCCCAAACGGATAAGGACCACTCTTTCAAAATGGAGAATCTTCGAAATAGTAAGATGATAGACGATTGGCTATGCTGAAAGGATCGCTGGATTTTATGACAAATTTTTAGTTCAGCTTTATATATCGTACAACGTAACGATTTAAAATATCTCCCCGCTGCACTCTATATTGATGCTCGTTGAAATGAGGAAAGAATACAATGAAACAACAAACCGAAAGTGAAGGCCAGAAATGAATAATTTGTTAACTAAATATTTTACCGAACGATGTGTGGTCCTCGGTAGTATAGTGGTTAGTATCCACGCCTGTCACGCGGGAGACCGGGGTTCGATTCCCCGCCGGGGAGAAAAGAAATTTTGTTGATTTATGAAACGAACCTATGTTCAGCAAATACTTGCTGACTAAAATCCACCATATGACTGAGAGCTACTAGATTTGCAGCAGTGACTGATAATTCCCCACAGTTGGAATCTAATTTCGCACACCTCCACTCGTATTTCTGGAACGTAATGAAATTTACGCACTACGGTGTTTCAGATTTTGTTGAAAACAAACCAGAAAATCAAGTTGCGTGCATCAAAATAATATAGCAATATCTCTTACAATTATCAGCAAAATTCACAAAGGAACAAACAAATCAGCTACAAGTTGAACACAATATTAAGGATGCTAATCACAATGTTAACTTTGTATATGGAATATTATGATCTATATTTACCTGGGTTAATAATTGAACTGGACTCTCATGAAATGCAAGAAGTAGCCTACACCTTGGACGACGGAAAAAAGAAAAAGAGCAATCCCATGTGGTCTAGTGGCTAGGATACCTGGCTTTCACCCAGGAGGCCCGAGTTCGATTCCCGGCATGGGAACCTTTTTATACTACACTTATTTCGTTCCCTACAAGAAAATATCGGACAACTTAATCTGCTTTCTACGACATGCCACACCAGCAGTAACTTGACGCAAAATAAACTGTAAAACACTTTGTATATAATTCACGTTGGTATTGAATTTTGAAACACCAACCTTTGCAAACAAAGGACCTACACTTAATATAAACAGTTAACCACAACCGATCCTTGACTATCATACAAGCTCAATATTTACTATGTAGGCCGTTTACTCAGAAGAAATGATTGCAAGAATTTTGCTTCGTTTAAGACACCCAAACTCTTGAAACATCACGCATTGACAAATACATGACATTAATTTTATCACATCACTTTCAAACAATTACATTTTCTAAATACTCATTGTTTCTCCCGCATAACCAATACGCCATCTTCATTTGAGCAATATGAAAGCTCAGAGATTCTATTTCATGGACATAATTGTTGCAATTCTATTCATGTTTTGAAGGACAAAACCAGTTAGATTGTTAAACATATATATTTCAATCAGGAGACAACATTATATTATTAGCGAGCTTTCTCCTTACTAGGCCTATGTGCCGTTAGCGTGGGAAAATGGGTTTGGTTCTCACTGGCTTGACCTGGAGGTTCATGTCACATATTGCTTTGCTAGTGAAACGATCGCTAAATTCAAACAACTTAAAATGTACCATACTATTCGAGAATGATTTTTTCTTAATAACTAAGACTTACTTTCTATATGATATTCACTTACCGTTAAGTGTTGTTGATTACGACACTTACATACATCCCTCAACTTATCGCTTTAAATATTTCTCTCAAAACTTGTTTCCAATTCTTCGTGATTAACTGATAAAATTTCGCTTACAAAACACTACGAACTTTTAATTTCCAGATCATAAAATGCGGTGATGAAAGGAAAGCTGCGAAACGGCATTGCCTTTTTCTCACCCTTCATGGAAAAAATATTTCCTCTTTGTCTCTATTTCTAATCTTTTTAGCGCTACACAACTTTATGACTTTAGTGCTCAAAACATTAATTACTATTAAAGTTGACTAATATTCTGTCACAACAATATTGTTGATTCACTTTCTTCAAATACTATTACGGTGTCTTTTCTTGCTTACTTTGTTCTTGTTCTGAAACCCTGAAAACGCAGCCCATTTGTCTAATTTGAGCTTAGCCTCGACTTATAAGAGTAAAGGAAAGGTAAACGTTGTATTATTGCGAATAGGAAGGAGAAACGTTTCTCAACAGTGAAAGGTAATTACGGTTGTATTTCGTTAAATACAATCGCAAGGATTAGCAAACTAAAACGAACATTATAATGAGAGAAATGTTTATATGAAATAATATTCTAAGCAAAGTCTATTTACAGTATACGAGAAACCACAAACAACTGAGGGATCTTATCATAAGATGAAGAATAAAAGTGGGTTTGTTATACTGGCCAGTTCTGTCTTGACGGGTTTGTTACTGTACTTTACATACGGCGATTCCGTTCGACTTCCTCACTAATGATAAATTTCGCTCGTCTTCACTAATTCAATCTTCCACAACACTATTCCCTCATATGTCTTTACTCACTGAAGAACACCACACAAATAAGAATCAGTTCTATTTCGGCTTACAGAAGAACACATGGATCTCTTGTACTGCCGCCTGGTGGCCACAGCTGCAATCGTGACTCAGCTGACCATCGTATTCGGAAGGCTCCGTTCGCGTACTTGCCAACCATATGATGAAATAGGAAATATTGATTGGTTTTGTGGAAAAAAAGTCAGTTACAAGAGCAACCGAACTGTGAAAATAGAACACGAAATTAATCATTTATTTGAATTTAGAAAGGTAATGAATGAAAAGTTGAAAGGTGCAGAAACTGTGACCCCAAACGGATAAGGACCACTCTTTCAAAATGGAGAATCTTCGAAATAGTAAGATGATAGACGATTGGCTATGCTGAAAGGATCGCTGGATTTTATGATAAATTTTTAGTTCAGCTTTATATATCGTACAACGTAACGATTTAAAATATCTCCCCGCTGCACTCTATATTGATGCTCGTTGAAATGAGGAAAGAATACAATGAAACAACAAACCGAAAGTGAAGGCCAGAAATGAATAATTTGTTAACTAAATATTTTACCGAACGATGTGTGGTCCTCGGTAGTATAGTGGTTAGTATCCCCGCCTGTCACGCGGGAGACCGGGGTTCGATTCCCCGCCGGGGAGAAAAGAAATTTTGTTGATTTATGAAACGAACCTATGTTCAGCAAATACTTGCTGACTAAAATCCACCATATGACTGAGAGCTACTAGATTTGCAGCAGTGACTGATAATTCCCCACAGTTGGAATCTAATTTCGCACACCTCCACTCGTATTTCTGGAACGTAATGAAATTTACGCACTACGGTGTTTCAGATTTTGTTGAAAACAAACCAGAAAATCAAGTTGCGTGCATCAAAATAATATAGCAATATCTCTTACAATTATCAGCAAAATTCACAAAGGAACAAACAAATCAGCTACAAGTTGAACACAATATTAAGGATGCTAATCACAATGTTAACTTTGTATATGGAATATTATGATCTATATTTACCTGGGTTAATAATTGAACTGGACTCTCATGAAATGCAAGAAGTAGCCTACACCTTGGACGACGGAAAAAAGAAAAAGAGCAATCCCATGTGGTCTAGTGGCTAGGATACCTGGCTTTCACCCAGGAGGCCCGAGTTCGATTCCCGGCATGGGAACCTTTTTATACTACACTTATTTCGTTCCCTACAAGAAAATATCGGACAACTTAATCTGCTTTCTACGACATGCCACACCAGCAGTAACTTGACGCAAAATAAACTGTAAAACACTTTGTATATAATTCACGTTGGTATTGAATTTTGAAACACCAACCTTTGCAAACAAAGGACCTACACTTAATATAAACAGTTAACCACAACCGATCCTTGACTATCATACAAGCTCAATATTTACTATGTAGGCCGTTTACTCAGAAGAAATGATTGCAAGAATTTTGCTTCGTTTAAGACACCCAAACTCTTGAAACATCACGCATTGACAAATACATGACATTAATTTTATCACATCACTTTCAAACAATTACATTTTCTAAATACTCATTGTTTCTCCCGCATAACCAATACGCCATCTTCATTTGAGCAATATGAAAGCTCAGAGATTCTATTTCATGGACATAATTGTTGCAATTCTATTCATGTTTTGAAGGACAAAACCAGTTAGATTGTTAAACATATATATTTCAATCAGGAGACAACATTATATTATTAGCGAGCTTTCTCCTCACTAGGCCTATGTGCCGTTAGCGTGGGAAAATGGGTTTGGTTCTCACTGGCTTGACCTGGAGGTTCATGTCACATATTGCTTTGCTAGTGAAACGATCGCTAAATTCAAACAACTTAAAATGTACCATACTATTCGAGAATGATTTTTTCTTAATAACTAAGACTTACTTTCTATATGATATTCACTTACCGTTAAGTGTTGTTGATTACGACACTTACATACATCCCTCAACTTATCGCTTTAAATATTTCTCTCAAAACTTGTTTCCAATTCTTCGTGATTAACTGATAAAATTTCGCTTACAAAACACTACGAACTTTTAATTTCCAGATCATAAAATGCGGTGATGAAAGGAAAGCTGCGAAACGGCATTGCCTTTTTCTCACCCTTCATGGAAAAAATATTTCCTCTTTGTCTCTATTTCTAATCTTTTTAGCGCTACACAACTTTATGACTTTAGTGCTCAAAACATTAATTACTATTAAAGTTGACTAATATTCTGTCACAACAATATTGTTGATTCACTTTCTTCAACTACTATTACGGTGTCTTTTCTTGCTTACTTTGTTCTTGTTCTGAAACCCTGAAAACGCAGCCCATTTGTCTAATTTGAGCTTAGCCTCGACTTATAAGAGTAAAGGAAAGGTAAACGTTGTATTATTGCGAATAGGAAGGAGAAACGTTTCTCAACAGTGAAAGGTAATTACGGTTGTATTTCGTTAAATACAATCGCAAGGATTAGCAAACTAAAACGAACATTATAATGAGAGAAATGTTTATATGAAATAATATTCTAAGCAAAGTCTATTTACAGTATACGAGAAACCACAAACAACTGAGGGATCTTATCATAAGATGAAGAATAAAAGTGGGTTTGTTATACTGGCCAGTTCTGTCTTGACGGGTTTGTTACTGTACTTTACATACGGCGATTCCGTTCGACTTCCTCACTAATGATAAATTTCGCTCGTCTTCACTAATTCAATCTTCCACAACACTATTCCCTCATATGTCTTTACTCACTGAAGAACACCACACAAATAAGAATCAGTTCTATTTGGGCTTACAGAAGAACACATGGATCTCTTGTACTGCCGCCTGGTGGCCACAGCTGCAATCGTGACTCAGCTGACCATCGTATTCGGAAGGCTCCGTTCGCGTACTTGCCAACCATATGATGAAATAGGAAATATTGATTGGTTTTGTGGAAAAAAAGTCAGTTACAAGAGCAACCGAACTGTGAAAATAGAACACGAAATTAATCATTTATTTGAATTTAGAAAGGTAATGAATGAAAAGTTGAAAGGTGCAGAAACTGTGACCCCAAACGGATAAGGACCACTCTTTCAAAATGGAGAATCTTCGAAATAGTAAGATGATAGACGATTGGCTATGCTGAAAGGATCGCTGGATTTTATGACAAATTTTTAGTTCAGCTTTATATATCGTACAACGTAACGATTTAAAATATCTCCCTGCTGCACTCTATATTGATGCTCGTTGAAATGAGGAAAGAATACAATGAAACAACAAACCGAAAGTGAAGGCCAGAAATGAATAATTTGTTAACTAAATATTTTACCGAACGATGTGTGGTCCTCGGTAGTATAGTGGTTAGTATCCCCGCCTGTCACGCGGGAGACCGGGGTTCGATTCCCCGCCGGGGAGAAAAGAAATTTTGTTGATTTATGAAACGAACCTATGTTCAGCAAATACTTGCTGACTAAAATCCACCATATGACTGAGAGCTACTAGATTTGCAGCAGTGACTGATAATTCCCCACAGTTGGAATCTAATTTCGCACACCTCCACTCGTATTTCTGGAACGTAATGAAATTTACGCACTACGGTGTTTCAGATTTTGTTGAAAACAAACCAGAAAATCAAGTTGCGTGCATCAAAATAATATAGCAATATCTCTTACAATTATCAGCAAAATTCACAAAGGAACAAACAAATCAGCTACAAGTTGAACACAATATTAAGGATGCTAATCACAATGTTAACTTTGTATATGGAATATTATGATCTATATTTACCTGGGTTAATAATTGAACTGGACTCTCATGAAATGCAAGAAGTAGCCTACACCTTGGACGACGGAAAAAAGAAAAAGAGCAATCCCATGTGGTCTAGTGGCTAGGATACCTGGCTTTCACCCAGGAGGCCCGAGTTCGATTCCCGGCATGGGAACCTTTTTATACTACACTTATTTCGTTCCCTACAAGAAAATATCGGACAACTTAATCTGCTTTCTACGACATGCCACACCAGCAGTAACTTGACGCAAAATAAACTGTAAAACACTTTGTATATAATTCACGTTGGTATTGAATTTTGAAACACCAACCTTTGCAAACAAAGGACCTACACTTAATATAAACAGTTAACCACAACCGATCCTTGACTATCATACAAGCTCAATATTTACTATGTAGGCCGTTTACTCAGAAGAAATGATTGCAAGAATTTTGCTTCGTTTAAGACACCCAAACTCTTGAAACATCACGCATTGACAAATACATGACATTAATTTTATCACATCACTTTCAAACAATTACATTTTCTAAATACTCATTGTTTCTCCCGCATAACCAATACGCCATCTTCATTTGAGCAATATGAAAGCTCAGAGATTCTATTTCATGGACATAATTGTTGCAATTCTATTCATGTTTTGAAGGACAAAACCAGTTAGATTGTTAAACATATATATTTCAATCAGGAGACAACATTATATTATTAGCGAGCTTTCTCCTTACTAGGCCTATGTGCCGTTAGCGTGGGAAAATGGGTTTGGTTCTCACTGGCTTGACCTGGAGGTTCATGTCACATATTGCTTTGCTAGTGAAACGATCGCTAAATTCAAACAACTTAAAATCTACCATACTATTCGAGAATGATTTTTTCTTAATAACTAAGACTTACTTTCTATATGATATTCACTTACCGTTAAGTGTTGTTGATTACGACACTTACATACATCCCTCAACTTATCGCTTTAAATATTTCTCTCAAAACTTGTTTCCAATTCTTCGTGATTAACTGATAAAATTTCGCTTACAAAACACTACGAACTTTTAATTTCCAGATCATAAAATGCGGTGATGAAAGGAAAGCTGCGAAACGGCATTGCCTTTTTCTCACCCTTCATGGAAAAAATATTTCCTCTTTGTCTCTATTTCTAATCTTTTTAGCGCTACACAACTTTATGACTTTAGTGCTCAAAACATTAATTACTATTAAAGTTGACTAATATTCTGTCACAACAATATTGTTGATTCACTTTCTTCAACTACTATTACGGTGTCTTTTCTTGCTTACTTTGTTCTTGTTCTGAAACCCTGAAAACGCAGCCCATTTGTCTAATTTGAGCTTAGCCTCGACTTATAAGAGTAAAGGAAAGGTAAACGTTGTATTATTGCGAATAGGAAGGAGAAACGTTTCTCAACAGTGAAAGGTAATTACGGTTGTATTTCGTTAAATACAATCGCAAGGATTAGCAAACTAAAACGAACATTATAATGAGAGAAATGTTTATATGAAATAATATTCTAAGCAAAGTCTATTTACAGTATACGAGAAACCACAAACAACTGAGGGATCTTATCATAAGATGAAGAATAAAAGTGGGTTTGTTATACTGGCCAGTTCTGTCTTGACGGGTTTGTTACTGTACTTTACATACGGCGATTCCGTTCGACTTCCTCACTAATGATAAATTTCGCTCGTCTTCACTAATTCAATCTTCCACAACACTATTCCCTCATATGTCTTTACTCACTGAAGAACACCACACAAATAAGAATCAGTTCTATTTGGGCTTACAGAAGAACACATGGATCTCTTGTACTGCCGCCTGGTGGCCACAGCTGCAATCGTGACTCAGCTGACCATCGTATTCGGAAGGCTCCGTTCGCGTACTTGCCAACCATATGATGAAATAGGAAATATTGATTGGTTTTGTGGAAAAAAAGTCAGTTACAAGAGCAACCGAACTGTGAAAATAGAACACGAAATTAATCATTTATTTGAATTTAGAAAGGTAATGAATGGAAAGTTGAAAGGTGCAGAAACTGTGACCCCAAACGGATAAGGACCACTCTTTCAAAATGGAGAATCTTCGAAATAGTAAGATGATAGACGATTGGCTATGCTGAAAGGATCGCTGGATTTTATGACAAATTTTTAGTTCAGCTTTATATATCGTACAACGTAACGATTTAAAATATCTCCCTGCTGCACTCTATATTGATGCTCGTTGAAATGAGGAAAGAATACAATGAAACAACAAACCGAAAGTGAAGGCCAGAAATGAATAATTTGTTAACTAAATATTTTACCGAACGATGTGTGGTCCTCGGTAGTATAGTAGTTAGTATCCCCGCCTGTCACGCGGGAGACCGGGGTTCGATTCCCCGCCGGGGAGAAAAGAAATTTTGTTGATTTATGAAACGAACCTATGTTCAGCAAATACTTGCTCACTAAAATCCACCATATGACTGAGAGCTACTAGATTTGCAGCAGTGACTGATAATTCCCCACAGTTGGAATCTAATTTCGCACACCTCCACTCGTATTTCTGGAACGTAATGAAATTTACGCACTACGGTGTTTCAGATTTTGTTGAAAACAAACCAGAAAATCAAGTTGCGTGCATCAAAATAATATAGCAATATCTCTTACAATTATCAGCAAAATTCACAAAGGAACAAACAAATCAGCTACAAGTTGAACACAATATTAAGGATGCTAATCACAATGTTAACTTTGTATACGGAATATTATGATCTATATTTACCTGAGTTAATAATTGAACTGGACTCTCATGAAATGCAAGAAGTAGCCTACACCTTGGACGACGGAAAAAAAAGAGCAATCCCATGTGGTCTAGTGGTTAGTCGTGTTGTAGCAGCGGTGGCGAGCAGACCTGCGGAATGCGCTGTTGCTTGTTTATACGGCATACCTTCATACTTCAAGTTAGAATTCTTCTGATCGTCTAAATGGTAGTGAAACGAGTTAATACTTTGCGTGTAAACTTTAGTAATGTGCCTACTCGCCCAATTACTTATAGGGTACATGAATTCATATTTGACAATTTCAAGTTAAGCAATGATCAAGTTGTGAGTATTGAATTAGACAATTACCGACGTTGTGTGTTCGTTAAGTTAATATCCCAGCTTTTGTGTGAACAGATACTTCGAGATAATAGTACTGGATTACGATATACTGATGAAAATGGAGTGTATGAAGTGAGTGTGGAAGTTGCAGATAAGCCTGTTACTTTAGTTAAATTATCTTTAGTGCCAAGTGAATTGGACGATGAAGAAATACTAAAAGTGTTGACACCATATGGTAGTGTCAAAAATATCAAGGACGAGTTTTATGATAGTAGTCATCGATACCGAGTACGTACTGGGCGGAAACTGGTGTACATACAGTTAGATAAGGCAATTCCATCGTCTATTGAAATCCAAGGTCAACGATACTTAGTATCTTATTTTGGTCAGGAACGTACCTGTTTTGCTTGTAATAGCCCTCAACATCGATATGACCAATGTGATAGACGTAATGTAAACTCTAAACCTATAGTGCAATCTTCAACCGAAGTTAACCTAGTCCGGACACTTAATTCAGTTACGAGTGTACAACCTGTTGTTTCATTACCTTCGTCTTTTAGTGACAAGGATTTTCCCCCATTAACTAGTGACAGTGATAAAGTTGTGTCACCTTCTTGTGCGGAGATAGTGAATGATGACACTGCTAATGTTCCATCGGTAGCTTCGGCTACTTCTGAATGCAGATCTAATCCAGTACTTGAGCATACTTCGGATAATCAGCCACCTGTCGAGGTTTCTTTGCCTCCCGCAATAGGTTCTGTTTCATCTCCAGTTATAATTAGTGTATCCGACTCGATACCTCCAGCGGTTTCTATTGCTGACGCTGCTGACTGTGTTTCTGACGATATAAGTGATGTGACAGATGTTCCTATTACTATTGACAGTGGTCCATCTGAGAGTGAGAAATCCATTTCATCTTATAATCATACCTTCGTTTTAGCCTCAGTTCCCTCGCAAAGTAGTTCTAAAGAGCGATCCTCTCAAGATAAGAAGAGACGGAAAACAGTGAAAGACGGTAAAGTTTCTTCATCTGCTAGAAAACCTGATAAACCAGCTAGTGATGCTTTGTACAGGATAACTAGTGCTAATGTTTCCAAACAATTGCAGCTTGTTGCAACACCTTCGGTAGAAGACAGTGCTTCTGGATCTGTAGAATCTCCACTTTCTGGTGTCACTGTCACCTAGTGATTCTTGTGTGTGTTACATGCTATGTTCCTAGTGTGTTTCCGAGTCAGTCCTCCCACTTCGTATCTACGTCATCTCATCATGTACTACCAAGTCTGTCTCCTTCCCTACCTTTTCATGGCAATTGTTCTTACCATTGCTAGTATTAATCTAAATGGAATATCTTTACCCACACAGTATCATGCTCTGTCTGATTTTTTGTTGAAATCTGAAATTGAGGTGGCTTTTCTGCAAGAGGTAGGTCCGGAAGTGGTGAATGTACATGATTCATATCACGTTTATAACAATTCAACGTATAATCGTCTTGGTACTGCGATTTTGGTTAAAGATGGGTTACCGTTTACGAATGTACAATCTCACCCCAGTGGTAGAATTATACGAGGTGATTTGTTTGGTATGACTATGATCAATGTGTATTCTCCATCTGGAAGTCATAATCGTGGTGCGCGCAACACATTTTTTGCGACTGATGTTGCGACATCGTTTAGTTGTGCCTCAGACAATGTCATTTTGGGGGGTGATATGAATTGCGTATTGAATAGAGCAGATATGGACCCAGGGTTTAATTATTGTGCTTCTCTTGATGAACTCATCTCTCATTATCCCTTGTATGATGCGTGGCAACTAAGGAACAGTGATCTGTTGGGGTACACCCTGATTCGCCAGAATAGTGCCTCGAGAATCGATAGATTCTATTTGACGGAATCTCTTAAATCTCAGCTTTTTGATATATACCGTTATCCTGTTTGTTTTAGTGATCATCTGTCTTTAGTGATGAAAGTTAAGATTCCATGTGATAAAATTGTGCGTGGTCGTGGTTACTATCATATGAATGAAACACTATTAACAGATGAGGGATTTCTTACATTGTTTCAGAGTAAATGGGACTATTGGAGACAGCAAGCAAAACGGTATCCAAATATCCTCGTATGGTGGACTACCTATTTTAAACCTAACCTAATACGCTTCTGTAAATGGTACTCTGGTGAACGCTCTCGTGATCGCCTGAAATTGTATAATTTTTATTACGGATGTTTATTAGAGGCTCAACGAGATGCTCTTTCCGACAGAACATTGTTGCCCCTTGTTAAAAAATATAAAGCAAAACTCTTAGATTTTCATAGGATTCAAGTTCAAGGTGTAAAAATTAGGAGTAAGGCTCTTATGTTTGATGTTACTGAACAGTGTTCTCTTACTCACGTTTTGCAAGAAAACCGGCGTGGCAAGCGCCGCCTGATCAAGACGGTTCTTACTCCGGATGGAGATCCCTGCAAGAATGTTTTTGCAATTCAAAAGGTATTTTATGATCATTATTTAAAACTTTTTGGTGAATCACGAGGACTGGAGGTTGACAATTTTATATTTGAAGTTATTCCTAACGTCATAACAGATGATGATAATATGTCTTTTACGGCGCCCTTTACCCTTGAAGAAGTAAAGTTGGCAACATTTGCTGCAAAGCCAGGAAAATCGCCCGGACAAGATGGAATATCGGGTATATTGTATCAAAAACTTTGGCCCGTCATAGGTCAGACACTTACTGATGTGGTCAATGCTTGGTTTTTTGCTTCCGAACATATTTGTCGACCCAATCCTGCTATCACTATTTTTATACCCAAAGTGCCTCAACCAACAATGGTTGAACATTTCAGACCTATTTCCCTTTTAAATACTGATGTTAAAATTATTAGTCGTTGTTTGGCTTCTAGATTAGCTCCATATATGAATAAGTTGTTGGGTGATTTGCAATATGCTGCAGTTAAGGGTAAGACTATATATCAGATTTTAATGAATGTTAGAGATTGTATTACAATATGTCAAGATTGTGAGATTACCGCAGCTATTGTTAATTTAGATTTTCAGAATGCATTTGATAACATTGAGCATTCCTATTTGTGGAGAGTTTTGACTGGTTTTGGTTTTAATGCTCGCATTATACAATGGTTTAAATTCTTCTATAAAGACGCTGCGACTAAATTAAATATTAATGGTCATCTTACCCTTCCCATCAAAGTAGTTCGTAGTATTCGACAAGGAGATCCTATAAGCTTACAATTATTTACCTTGGCTATTGCACCCTTCTTGTATGATGTAAACCGCAAGATTCAGGGTTTTGATGTTATTGCACGTCCTCTACGTGTGTGTGGATATGCTGATGATGTCAATGTTTTCCTGCATTCTGTTCATGACTATAATCTTTTAATGCAAAGTGTTGCTAATTATCAACAAGTGTCTGGAGCTCTCTTGAATAGAAAAAAATCAACCGGTCTTATAATATATAATTCTGAGGAGTTTAGTAAAATTCAGGACATTGCATTTCAATCTAGGATTAAAATACTAGGAATATCATTTATGAGTAATCTTGTTGAAACAGTAAAATATAATTATGACCTTGTCATTAATAAAATCAGGCATTTAAGTCTCTTGCATAAATGTAGGTCACTATGTTTATTGTCTCGTGCTCGACTTCTCAACGTTTATATTTTGAGTAAACTGTGGTATGTTGCTAACGTCTTTGCCCTGCCTTCTACAGCAGGCAAAAAACTACAAAGTGTTTGTGGTTGGTTTTTGTGGAACAATTGTGTGTTTCGTGTTCGCTATAATGACATCTGTTTATCGGTAGCGAACGGAGGCATTAACATGACTCACGTGCAGTTCAAGGCTGAGAGTTTGTTTATAAGACGTAACTTGACTGCCTTAGTTGATGATGTACCCTCTCCCACTAGACACTTGCTGCGATATTTATTGGATACGATCGATCCAACACTGCCGTTGGCGATCGCTTCCCTCCCCTCCAGTTGCTCTTACTTAACTAATGTCTTATGTGCCTATATCTATCAATGTCAGCGAACTCCCGATGTTTTGACTTTAACAAGTAAACAATGGTACATGCACCACCTACAACAGTTATCACCATGCAAATTAATAGAAAGAGAACCAGAATACAATTGGCATATAATATTTCGTAATATACACTCAAAATATTTAACAGCAGAAAATAAATCCTTTTGGTACATAGTAGTGAATGACATTGTAGATACGAAAGTAAAACGAAATAAATGTGGGTTTAGTGCTGATATAATATGTTCTTTCTGCGGTGCTGCTGATTCCTTGAGTCATAGATTAACAACTTGTGTGAACAGCAAACAAATCTGGTACCAATTGCAGCGATTTTTGGGTCTTATTATGCGCCAACCTCGCAGCTCAATCGAGGTCAATCTCCTGTTACGACCGGAATATTCTCTGTATCCCAAAACGAAACACAATGCCGTTACCTGGCTTATAGCTCAAACAATTACGTATGTACTCTCAGTGGAAACTGCAGGTAATTCTTCGTTTTATATTGAATATCTTCAAACTAATTATGACAAAATGAGCTCCATTATGAAAACTTGTACTTTTGCTCGTTTTCTCGACAATACCATATATGCGTAATTAATTTGTACTCCTTTGTTATTCCAATGAGTTTTTAGTCACTTGTAAAACTTGTGTATATGCTCAATACGTTCTTAAAAAAAACAAAAAAAAGGACAAAATGTACAACTTGTATCTATGCTCCATAAGCAGTTTTTTTTTCTCTTCCCTTGAGTTACATTGTGCATTATTAGCTGTATATATTTATATTGTTCTGTAGTTGTGTTAATGATCGTATGTATCCAACTCTATTAGTTAATAAAAAAGTTGTTAAAAAAAAAAGTGGCTAGGATACCTGGCTTTCACCCAGGAGGCCCGGGTTCGATTCCCGGCATGGGAACCTTTTTATACTACACTTATTTCGTTCCCTACAAGAAAATATCGGACAACTTAATCTGCTTTCTACGACATGCCACACCAGCAGTAACTTGACGCAAAATAAACTGTAAAACACTTTGTATATAATTCACGTTGGTATTGAATTTTGAAACACCAACCTTTGCAAACAAAGGACCTACACTTAATATAAACAGTTAACCACAACCGATCCTTGACTATCATACAAGCTCAATATTTACTATGTAGGCCGTTTACTCAGAAGAAATGATTGCAAGAATTTTGCTTCGTTTAAGACACCCAAACTCTTGAAACATCACGCATTGACAAATACATGACATTAATTTTATCACATCACTTTCAAACAATTACATTTTCTAAATACTCATTGTTTCTCCCGCATAACCAATACGCCATCTTCATTTGAGCAATATGAAAGCTCAGAGATTCTATTTCATGGACATAATTGTTGCAATTCTATTCATGTTTTGAAGGACAAAACCAGTTAGATTGTTAAACATATATATTTCAATCAGGAGACAACATTATATTATTAGCGAGCTTTCTCCTTACTAGGCCTATGTGCCGTTAGCGTGGGAAAATGGGTTTGGTTCTCACTGGCTTGACCTGGAGGTTCATGTCACATATTGCTTTGCTAGTGAAACGATCGCTAAATTCAAACAACTTAAAATGTACCATACTATTCGAGAATGATTTTTGTTTAATAACTAAGACTTACTTTCTATATGATATTCACTTACCGTTAAGTGTTGTTGATTACGACACTTACATACATCCCTCAACTTATCGCTTTAAATATTTCTCTCAAAACTTGTTTCCAATTCTTCGTGATTAACTGATAAAATTTCGCTTACAAAACACTACGAACTTTTAATTTCCAGATCATAAAATGCGGTGATGAAAGGAAAGCTGCGAAACGGCATTGCCTTTTTCTCACCCTTCATGGAAAAAATATTTCCTCTTTGTCTCTATTTCTAATCTTTTTAGCGCTACACAACTTTATGACTTTAGTGCTCAAAACATTAATTACTATTAAAGTTGACTAATATTCTGTCACAACAATATTGTTGATTCACTTTCTTCAACTACTATTACGGTGTCTTTTCTTGCTTACTTTGTTCTTGTTCTGAAACCCTGAAAACGCAGCCCATTTGTCTAATTTGAGCTTAGCCTCGACTTATAAGAGTAAAGGAAAGGTAAACGTTGTATTATTGCGAATAGGAAGGAGAAACGTTTCTCAACAGTGAAAGGTAATTACGGTTGTATTTCGTTAAATACAATCGCAAGGATTAGCAAACTAAAACGAACATTATAATGAGAGAAATGTTTATATGAAATAATATTCTAAGCAAAGTCTATTTACAGTATACGAGAAACCACAAACAACTGAGGGATCTTATCATAAGATGAAGAATAAAAGTGGGTTTGTTATACTGGCCAGTTCTGTCTTGACGGGTTTGTTACTGTACTTTACATACGGCGATTCCGTTCGACTTCCTCACTAATGATAAATTTCGCTCGTCTTCACTAATTCAATCTTCCACAACACTATTCCCTCATATGTCTTTACTCACTGAAGAACACCACACAAATAAGAATCAGTTCTATTTGGGCTTACAGAAGAACACATGGATCTCTTGTACTGCCGCCTGGTGGCCACAGCTGCAATCGTGACTCAGCTGACCATCGTATTCGGAAGGCTCCGTTCGCGTACTTGCCAACCATATGATGAAATAGGAAATATTGATTGGTTTTGTGGAAAAAAAGTCAGTTACAAGAGCAACCGAACTGTGAAAATAGAACACGAAATTAATCATTTATTTGAATTTAGAAAGGTAATGAATGAAAAGTTGAAAGGTGCAGAAACTGTGACCCCAAACGGATAAGGACCACTCTTTCAAAATGGAGAATCTTCGAAATAGTAAGATGATAGACGATTGGCTATGCTGAAAGGATCGCTGGATTTTATGACAAATTTTTAGTTCAGCTTTATATATCGTACAACGTAACGATTTAAAATATCTCCCCGCTGCACTCTATATTGATGCTCGTTGAAATGAGGAAAGAATACAATGAAACAACAAACCGAAAGTGAAGGCCAGAAATGAATAATTTGTTAACTAAATATTTTACCGAACGATGTGTGGTCCTCGGTAGTATAGTGGTTAGTATCCCCGCCTGTCACGCGGGAGACCGGGGTTCGATTCCTCGCCGGGGACAAAAGAAATTTTGTTGATTTATGAAACGAACCTATGTTCAGCAAATACTTGCTGACTAAAATCCACCATATGACTGAGAGCTACTAGATTTGCAGCAGTGACTGATAATTCCCCACAGTTGGAATCTAATTTCGCACACCTCCACTCGTATTTCTGGAACGTAATGAAATTTACGCACTACGATATTTCAGATTTTGTTGAAAACAAACCAGAAAATCAAGTTGCGTGCATCAAAATAATATAGCAATATCTCTTACAATTATCAGCAAAATTCACAAAGGAACAAACAAATCAGCTACAAGTTGAACACAATATTAAGGATGCTAATCACAATGTTAACTTTGTATATGGAATATTATGATCTATATTTACCTGGGTTAATAATTGAACTGGACTCTCATGAAATGCAAGAAGTACCCTACACCTTGGACGACGGAAAAAAGAAAAAGAGCAATCCCATGTGGTCTAGTGGCTAGGATACCTGGCTTTCACCCAGGAGGCCCGGGTTCGATTCCCGGCATGGGAACCTTTTTATACTACACTTATTTCGTTCCCTACAAGAAAATATCGGACAACTTAATCTGCTTTCTACGACATGCCACACCAGCAGTAACTTGACGCAAAATAAACTGTAAAACACTTTGTATATAATTCACGTTGGTATTGAATTTTGAAACACCAACCTTTGCAAACAAAGGACCTACACTTAATATAAACAGTTAACCACAACCGATCCTTGACTATCATACAAGCTCAATATTTACTATGTAGGCCGTTTACTCAGAAGAAATGATTGCAAGAATTTTGCTTCGTTTAAGACAACCAAACTCTTGAAACATCACGCATTGACAAATACATGACATTAATTTTATCACATCACTTTCAAACAATTACATTTTCTAAATACTCATTGTTTCTCCCGCATAACCAATACGCCATCTTCATTTGAGCAATATGAAAGCTCAGAGATTCTATTTCATGGACATAATTGTTGCAATTCTATTCATGTTTTGAAGGACAAAACCAGTTAGATTGTTAAACATATATATTTCAATCAGGAGACAACATTATATTATTAGCGAGCTTTCTCCTTACTAGGCCTATGTGCCGTTAGCGTGGGAAAATGGGTTTGGTTCTCACTGGCTTGACCTGGAGGTTCATGTCACATATTGCTTTGCTAGTGAAACGATCGCTAAATTCAAACAACTTAAAATGTACCATACTATTCGAGAATGATTTTTTCTTAATAACTAAGACTTACTTTCTATATGATATTCACTTACCGTTAAGTGTTGTTGATTACGACACTTACATACATCCCTCAACTTATCGCTTTAAATATTTCTCTCAAAACTTGTTTCCAATTCTTCGTGATTAACTGATAAAATTTCGCTTACAAAACACTACGAACTTTTAATTTCCAGATCATAAAATGCGGTGATGAAAGGAAAGCTGCGAAACGGCATTGCCTTTTTCTCACCCTTCATGGAAAAAATATTTCCTCTTTGTCTCTATTTCTAATCTTTTTAGCGCTACACAACTTTATGACTTTAGTGCTCAAAACATTAATTACTATTAAAGTTGACTAATATTCTGTCACAACAATATTGTTGATTCACTTTCTTCAACTACTATTACGGTGTCTTTTCTTGCTTACTTTGTTCTTGTTCTGAAACCCTGAAAACGCAGCCCATTTGTCTAATTTGAGCTTAGCCTCGACTTATAAGAGTAAAGGAAAGGTAAACGTTGTATTATTGCGAATAGGAAGGAGAAACGTTTCTCAACAGTGAAAGGTAATTACGGTTGTATTTCGTTAAATACAATCGCAAGGATTAGCAAACTAAAACGAACATTATAATGAGAGAAATGTTTATATGAAATAATATTCTAAGCAAAGTCTATTTACAGTATACGAGAAACCACAAACAACTGAGGGATCTTATCATAAGATGAAGAATAAAAGTGGGTTTGTTATACTGGCCAGTTCTGTCTTGACGGGTTTGTTACTGTACTTTACATACGGCGATTCCGTTCGACCTCCTCACTAATGATAAATTTCGCTCGTCTTCACTAATTCAATCTTCCACAACACTATTCCCTCATATGTCTTTACTCACTGAAGAACACCACACAAATAAGAATCAGTTCTATTTGGGCTTACAGAAGAACACATGGATCTCTTGTACTGCCGCCTGGTGGCCACAGCTGCAATCGTGACTCAGCTGACCATCGTATTCGGAAGGCTCCGTTCGCGTACTTGCCAACCATATGATGAAATAGGAAATATTGATTGGTTTTGTGGAAAAAAGTCAGTTACAAGAGCAACCGAACTGTGAAAATAGAACACGAAATTAATCATTTATTTGAATTTAGAAAGGTAATGAATGGAAAGTTGAAAGGTGCAGAAACTGTGACCCCAAACGGATAAGGACCACTCTTTCAAAATGGAGAATCTTCGAAATAGTAAGATGATAGACGATTGGCTATGCTGAAAGGATCGCTGGATTTTATGACAAATTTTTAGTTCAGCTTTATATATCGTACAACGTAACGATTTAAAATCCCTCCACGCTGCACTCTATATTGATGCTCGTTGAAATGAGGAAAGAATACGATGAAACAACAAACCGAAAGTGAAGGCCAGAAATGAATAATTTTTTAACTAAATGTTTTGCCGAACGATGTGTGGTCCTCGGTAGTATAGTGGTTAGTATCCCCGCCTGTCACGCGGGAGACCGGGGTTCGATTCCCCGCCGGGGAGAAAAGAAATTTTGTTGATTTATGAAACGAACCTATGTTCAGCAAATACTTGCTGACTAAAATCCACCATTTGACTGAGAGCTACTAGATTTGCAGCAGTGACTGATAACTTCCCCACAGTTGGAATCTAATTTCGCACACCTCCACTCGTATTTCTGGAACGTAATGAAATTTACGCACTACGGTGTTTCAGATTTTGTTGAAAACAAACCAGAAAATCAAGTTGCGTGCATCAAAATAATATAGCAATATCTCTTACAATTATCAGCAAAATTCACAAAGGAACAAACAAATCAGCTACAAGTTGAACACAATATTAAGGATGCTAATCACAATGTTAACTTTGTATACGGAATATTATGATCTATATTTACCTGAGTTAATAATTGAACTGGACTCTCATGAAATGCAAGAAGTAGCCTACACCTTGGACGACGGAAAAAAAAAAGAGCAATCCCATGTGGTCTAGTGGTTAGGATACCTGGCTTTCACCCAGGAGGCCCGGGTTCGATTCCCGGCATGGGAACCTTTTTATACTACACTTATTTCGGTCCCTACAAGAAAATATCGGACAACTTAATCTGCTTTCTACGACATGCTACACCAGCAGTAACTTGACGCAAAATAAACTGTAAAACACTTTGTATATAATTCACGTTGGTATTGAATTTTGATTCACCAACCTTTGCAAACAAAGGACCTACACTTAATATAAACAGTTAACCACAACCGATCCTTGACTATCATACAAGCTCAATATTTACTATGTAGGCCGTTTACTCAGAAGAAATGATTGCAAGAATTTTGCTTCGTTTAAGACAACCAAACTCTTGAAACATCACGCATTGACAAATACATGACATTAATTTTATCACATCACTTTCAAACAATTACATTTTCTAAATACTCATTGTTTCTCCCGCATAACCAATACGCCATCTTCATTTGAGCAATATGAAAGCTCAGAGATTCTATTTCATGGACATAATTGTTGCAATTCTATTCATGTTTTGAAGGACAAAACCAGTTAGATTGTTAAACATATATATTTCAATCAGGAGACAACATTATATTATTAGCGAGCTTTCTCCTTACTAGGCCTATGTGCCGTTAGCGTGGGAAAATGGGTTTGGTTCTCACTGGCTTGACCTGGAGGTTCATGTCACATATTGCTTTGCTAGTGAAACGATCGCTAAATTCAAACAACTTAAAATGTACCATACTATTCGAGAATGATTTTTTCTTAATAACTAAGACTTACTTTCTATATGATATTCACTTACCGTTAAGTGTTGTTGATTACGACACTTACATACATCCCTCAACTTATCGCTTTAAATATTTCTCTCAAAACTTGTTTCCAATTCTTCGTGATTAACTGATAAAATTTCGCTTACAAAACACTACGAACTTTTAATTTCCAGATCATAAAATGCGGTGATGAAAGGAAAGCTGCGAAACGGCATTGCCTTTTTCTCACCCTTCATGGAAAAAATATTTCCTCTTTGTCTCTATTTCTAATCTTTTTAGCGCTACACAACTTTATGACTTTAGTGCTCAAAACATTAATTACTATTAAAGTTGACTAATATTCTGTCACAACAATATTGTTGATTCACTTTCTTCAACTACTATTACGGTGTCTTTTCTTGCTTACTTTGTTCTTGTTCTGAAACCCTGAAAACGCAGCCCATTTGTCTAATTTGAGCTTAGCCTCGACTTATAAGAGTAAAGGAAAGGTAAACGTTGTATTATTGCGAATAGGAAGGAGAAACGTTTCTCAACAGTGAAAGGTAATTACGGTTGTATTTCGTTAAATACAATCGCAAGGATTAGCAAACTAAAACGAACATTATAATGAGAGAAATGTTTATATGAAATAATATTCTAAGCAAAGTCTATTTACAGTATACGAGAAACCACAAACAACTGAGGGATCTTATCATAAGATGAAGAATAAAAGTGGGTTTGTTATACTGGCCAGTTCTGTCTTGACGGGTTTGTTACTGTACTTTACATACGGCGATTCCGTTCGACCTCCTCACTAATGATAAATTTCGCTCGTCTTCACTAATTCAATCTTCCACAACACTATTCCCTCATATGTCTTTACTCACTGAAGAACACCACACAAATAAGAATCAGTTCTATTTGGGCTTACAGAAGAACACATGGATCTCTTGTACTGCCGCCTGGTGGCCACAGCTGCAATCGTGACTCAGATGACCATCGTATTCGGAAGGCTCCGTTCGCGTACTTGCCAACCATATGATGAAATAGGAAATATTGATTGGTTTTGTGGAAAAAAGTCAGTTACAAGAGCAACCGAACTGTGAAAATAGAACACGAAATTAATCATTTATTTGAATTTAGAAAGGTAATGAATGGAAAGTTGAAAGGTGCAGAAACTGTGACCCCAAACGGATAAGGACCACTCTTTCAAAATGGAGAATCTTCGAAATAGTAAGATGATAGACGATTGGCTATGCTGAAAGGATCGCTGGATTTTATGACAAATTTTTAGTTCAGCTTTATATATCGTACAACGTAACGATTTAAAATCCCTCCACGCTGCACTCTATATTGATGCTCGTTGAAATGAGGAAAGAATACGATGAAACAACAAACCGAAAGTGAAGGCCAGAAATGAATAATTTTTTAACTAAATGTTTTGCCGAACGATGTGTGGTCCTCGGTAGTATAGTGGTTAGTATCCCCGCCTGTCACGCGGGAGACCGGGGTTCGATTCCCCGCCGGGGAGAAAAGAAATTTTGTTGATTTATGAACCGAACCTATGTTCAGCAAATACTTGCTGACTAAAATCCACCATTTGACTGAGAGCTACTAGATTTGCAGCAGTGACTGATAACTTCCCCACAGTTGGAATCTAATTTCGCACACCTCCACTCGTATTTCTGGAACGTAATGAAATTTACGCACTACGGTGTTTCAGATTTTGTTGAAAACAAACCAGAAAATCAAGTTGCGTGCATCAAAATAATATAGCAATATCTCTTACAATTATCAGCAAAATTCACAAAGGAACAAACAAATCAGCTACAAGTTGAACACAATATTAAGGATGCTAATCACAATGTTAACTTTGTATACGGAATATTATGATCTATATTTACCTGAGTTAATAATTGAACTGGACTCTCATGAAATGCAAGAAGTAGCCTACACCTTGGACGACGGAAAAAAAAAAGAGCAATCCCATGTGGTCTAGTGGTTAGGATACCTGGCTTTCACCCAGGAGGCCCGGGTTCGATTCCCGGCATGGGAACCTTTTTATACTACACTTATTTCGGTCCCTACAAGAAAATATCGGACAACTTAATCTGCTTTCTACGACATGCTACACCAGCAGTAACTTGACGCAAAATAAACTGTAAAACACTTTGTATATAATTCACGTTGGTATTGAATTTTGATTCACCAACCTTTGCAAACAAAGGACCTACACTTAATATAAACAGTTAACCACAACCGATCCTTGACTATCATACAAGCTCAATATTTACTATGTAGGCCGTTTACTCAGAAGAAATGATTGCAAGAATTTTGCTTCGTTTAAGACAACCAAACTCTTGAAACATCACGCATTGACAAATACATGACATTAATTTTATCACATCACTTTCAAACAATTACATTTTCTAAATACTCATTGTTTCTCCCGCATAACCAATACGCCATCTTCATTTGAGCAATATGAAAGCTCAGAGATTCTATTTCATGGACATAATTGTTGCAATTCTATTCATGTTTTGAAGGACAAAACCAGTTAGATTGTTAAACATATATATTTCAATCAGGAGACAACATTATATTATTAGCGAGCTTTCTCCTTACTAGGCCTATGTGCCGTTAGCGTGGGAAAATGGGTTTGGTTCTCACTGGCTTGACCTGGAGGTTCATGTCACATATTGCTTTGCTAGTGAAACGATCGCTAAATTCAAACAACTTAAAATGTACCATACTATTCGAGAATGATTTTTTCTTAATAACTAAGACTTACTTTCTATATGATATTCACTTACCGTTAAGTGTTGTTGATTACGACACTTACATACATCCCTCAACTTATCGCTTTAAATATTTCTCTCAAAACTTGTTTCCAATTCTTCGTGATTAACTGATAAAATTTCGCTTACAAAACACTACGAACTTTTAATTTCCAGATCATAAAATGCGGTGATGAAAGGAAAGCTGCGAAACGGCATTGCCTTTTTCTCACCCTTCATGGAAAAAATATTTCCTCTTTGTCTCTATTTCTAATCTTTTTAGCGCTACACAACTTTATGACTTTAGTGCTCAAAACATTAATTACTATTAAAGTTGACTAATATTCTGTCACAACAATATTGTTGATTCACTTTCTTCAACTACTATTACGGTGTCTTTTCTTGCTTACTTTGTTCTTGTTCTGAAACCCTGAAAACGCAGCCCATTTGTCTAATTTGAGCTTAGCCTCGACTTATAAGAGTAAAGGAAAGGTAAACGTTGTATTATTGCGAATAGGAAGGAGAAACGTTTCTCAACAGTGAAAGGTAATTACGGTTGTATTTCGTTAAATACAATCGCAAGGATTAGCAAACTAAAACGAACATTATAATGAGAGAAATGTTTATATGAAATAATATTCTAAGCAAAGTCTATTTACAGTATACGAGAAACCACAAACAACTGAGGGATCTTATCATAAGATGAAGAATAAAAGTGGGTTTGTTATACTGGCCAGTTCTGTCTTGACGGGTTTGTTACTGTACTTTACATACGGCGATTCCGTTCGACCTCCTCACTAATGATAAATTTCGCTCGTCTTCACTAATTCAATCTTCCACAACACTATTCCCTCATATGTCTTTACTCACTGAAGAACACCACACAAATAAGAATCAGTTCTATTTGGGCTTACAGAAGAACACATGGATCTCTTGTACTGCCGCCTGGTGGCCACAGCTGCAATCGTGACTCAGCTGACCATCGTATTCGGAAGGCTCCGTTCGCGTACTTGCCAACCATATGATGAAATAGGAAATATTGATTGGTTTTGTGGAAAAAAGTCAGTTACAAGAGCAACCGAACTGTGAAAATAGAACACGAAATTAATCATTTATTTGAATTTAGAAAGGTAATGAATGGAAAGTTGAAAGGTGCAGAAACTGTGACCCCAAACGGATAAGGACCACTCTTTCAAAATGGAGAATCTTCGAAATAGTAAGATGATAGACGATTGGCTATGCTGAAAGGATCGCTGGATTTTATGACAAATTTTTAGTTCAGCTTTATATATCGTACAACGTAACGATTTAAAATCCCTCCACGCTGCACTCTATATTGATGCTCGTTGAAATGAGGAAAGAATACGATGAAACAACAAACCGAAAGTGAAGGCCAGAAATGAATAATTTTTTAACTAAATGTTTTGCCGAACGATGTGTGGTCCTCGGTAGTATAGTGGTTAGTATCCCCGCCTGTCACGCGGGAGACCGGGGTTCGATTCCCCGCCGGGGAGAAAAGAAATTTTGTTGATTTATGAACCGAACCTATGTTCAGCAAATACTTGCTGACTAAAATCCACCATTTGACTGAGAGCTACTAGATTTGCAGCAGTGACTGATAACTTCCCCACAGTTGGAATCTAATTTCGCACACCTCCACTCGTATTTCTGGAACGTAATGAAATTTACGCACTACGGTGTTTCAGATTTTGTTGAAAACAAACCAGAAAATCAAGTTGCGTGCATCAAAATAATATAGCAATATCTCTTACAATTATCAGCAAAATTCACAAAGGAACAAACAAATCAGCTACAAGTTGAACACAATATTAAGGATGCTAATCACAATGTTAACTTTGTATACGGAATATTATGATCTATATTTACCTGAGTTAATAATTGAACTGGACTCTCATGAAATGCAAGAAGTAGCCTACACCTTGGACGACGGAAAAAAAAAAGAGCAATCCCATGTGGTCTAGTGGTTAGGATACCTGGCTTTCACCCAGGAGGCCCGGGTTCGATTCCCGGCATGGGAACCTTTTTATACTACACTTATTTCGGTCCCTACAAGAAAATATCGGACAACTTAATCTGCTTTCTACGACATGCTACACCAGCAGTAACTTGACGCAAAATAAACTGTAAAACACTTTGTATATAATTCACGTTGGTATTGAATTTTGATTCACCAACCTTTGCAAACAAAGGACCTACACTTAATATAAACAGTTAACCACAACCGATCCTTGACTATCATACAAGCTCAATATTTACTATGTAGGCCGTTTACTCAGAAGAAATGATTGCAAGAATTTTGCTTCGTTTAAGACAACCAAACTCTTGAAACATCACGCATTGACAAATACATGACATTAATTTTATCACATCACTTTCAAACAATTACATTTTCTAAATACTCATTGTTTCTCCCGCATAACCAATACGCCATCTTCATTTGAGCAATATGAAAGCTCAGAGATTCTATTTCATGGACATAATTGTTGCAATTCTATTCATGTTTTGAAGGACAAAACCAGTTAGATTGTTAAACATATATATTTCAATCAGGAGACAACATTATATTATTAGCGAGCTTTCTCCTTACTAGGCCTATGTGCCGTTAGCGTGGGAAAATGGGTTTGGTTCTCACTGGCTTGACCTGGAGGTTCATGTCACATATTGCTTTGCTAGTGAAACGATCGCTAAATTCAAACAACTTAAAATCTACCATACTATTCGAGAATGATTTTTTCTTAATAACTAAGACTTACTTTCTATATGATATTCACTTACCGTTAAGTGTTGTTGATTACGACACTTACATACATCCCTCAACTTATCGCTTTAAATATTTCTCTCAAAACTTGTTTCCAATTCTTCGTGATTAACTGATAAAATTTCGCTTACAAAACACTACGAACTTTTAATTTCCAGATCATAAAATGCGGTGATGAAAGGAAAGCTGCGAAACGGCATTGCCTTTTTCTCACCCTTCATGGAAAAAATATTTCCTCTTTGTCTCTATTTCTAATCTTTTTAGCGCTACACAACTTTATGACTTTAGTGCTCAAAACATTAATTACTATTAAAGTTGACTAATATTCTGTCACAACAATATTGTTGATTCACTTTCTTCAAATACTATTACGGTGTCTTTTCTTGCTTACTTTGTTCTTGTTCTGAAACCCTGAAAACGCAGCCCATTTGTCTAATTTGAGCTTAGCCTCGACTTATAAGAGTAAAGGAAAGGTAAACGTTGTATTATTGCGAATAGGAAGGAGAAACGTTTCTCAACAGTGAAAGGTAATTACGGTTGTATTTCGTTAAATACAATCGCAAGGATTAGCAAACTAAAACGAACATTATAATGAGAGAAATGTTTATATGAAATAATATTCTAAGCAAAGTCTATTTACAGTATACGAGAAACCACAAACAACTGAGGGATCTTATCATAAGATGAAGAATAAAAGTGGGTTTGTTATACTGGCCAGTTCTGTCTTGACGGGTTTGTTACTGTACTTTACATACGGCGATTCCGTTCGACTTCCTCACTAATGATAAATTTCGCTCGTCTTCACTAATTCAATCTTCCACAACACTATTCCCTCATATGTCTTTACTCACTGAAGAACACCACACAAATAAGAATCAGTTCTATTTGGGCTTACAGAAGAACACATGGATCTCTTGTACTGCCGCCTGGTGGCCACAGCTGCAATCGTGACTCAGCTGACCATCGTATTCGGAAGGCTCCGTTCGCGTACTTGCCAACCATATGATGAAATAGGAAATATTGATTGGTTTTGTGGAAAAAAGTCAGTTACAAGAGCAACCGAACTGTGAAAATAGAACACGAAATTAATCATTTATTTGAATTTAGAAAGGTAATGAATGGAAAGTTGAAAGGTGCAGAAACTGTGACCCCAAACGGATAAGGACCACTCTTTCAAAATGGAGAATCTTCGAAATAGTAAGATGATAGACGATTGGCTATGCTGAAAGGATCGCTGGATTTTATGACAAATTTTTAGTTCAGCTTTATATATCGTACAACGTAACGATTTAAAATATCTCCCCGCTGCACTCTATATTGATGCTCGTTGAAATGAGGAAAGAATACGATGAAACAACAAACCGAAAGTGAAGGCCAGAAATGAATAATTTGTTAACTAAATATTTTGCCGAACGATGTGTGGTCCTCGGTAGTATAGTGGTTAGTATCCCCGCCTGTCACGCGGGAGACCGGGGTTCGATTCCCCGCCGGGGAGAAAAGAAATTTTGTTGATTTATGAAACGAACCTATGTTCAGCAAATACTTGCTGACTACAATCCACCATATGACTGAGAGCTACTAGATTTGCAGCAGTGACTGATAATTCCCCACAGTTGGAATCTAATTTCGCACACCTCCACTCGTATTTCTGGAACGTAATGAAATTTACGCACTACGGTGTTTCAGATTTTGTTGAAAACAAACCAGAAAATCAAGTTGCGTGCATCAAAATAATATAGCAATATCTCTTACAATTATCAGCAAAATTCACAAAGGAACAAACAAATCAGCTACAAGTTGAACACAATATTAAGGATGCTAATCACAATGTTAACTTTGTATATGGAATATTATGATGTATATTTACCTGGGTTAATAATTGAACTGGACTCTCATGAAATGCAAGAAGTAGCCTACACCTTGGACGACGAAAAAAAAAGAGCAATCCCATGTGGTCTAGTGGCTAGGATACCTGGCTTTCACCCATGAGGCCCGGGTTCGATTCCCGGCATGGGAACCTTTTTATACTACACTTATTTCGTTCCGTACAAGAAAATATCGGACATCTTAATCTGCTTTCTACGACATGCCACACCAGCAGTAACTTGACGCAAAATAAACTGTAAAACACTTTGTATATAATTCACGTTGGTATTGAATTTTGAAACACCAACCTTTGCAAACAAAGGACCTACACTTAATATAAACAGTTAACCACAACCGATCCTTGACTATCATACAAGCTCAATATTTACTATGTAGGCCGTTTACTCAGAAGAAATGATTGCAAGAATTTTGCTTCGTTTAAGACACCCAAACTCTTGAAACATCACGCATTGACAAATACATGACATTAATTTTATCACATCACTTTCAAACAATTACATTTTCTAAATACTCATTGTTTCTCCCGCATAACCAATACGCCATCTTCATTTGAGCAATATGAAAGCTCAGAGATTCTATTTCATGGACATAATTGTTGCAATTCTATTCATGTTTTGAAGGACAAAACCAGTTAGATTGTTAAACATATATATTTCAATCAGGAGACAACATTATATTATTAGCGAGCTTTCTCCTTACTAGGCCTATGTGCCGTTAGCGTGGGAAAATGGGTTTGGTTCTCACTGGCTTGACCTGGAGGTTCATGTCACATATTGCTTTGCTAGTGAAACGATCGCTAAATTCAAACAACTTAAAATGTACCATACTATTCGAGAATGATTTTTTCTTAATAACTAAGACTTACTTTCTATATGATATTCACTTACCGTTAAGTGTTGTTGATTACGACACTTACATACATCCCTCAACTTATCGCTTTAAATATTTCTCTCAAAACTTGTTTCCAATTCTTCGTGATTAACTGATAAAATTTCGCTTACAAAACACTACGAACTTTTAATTTCCAGATCATAAAATGCGGTGATGAAAGGAAAGCTGCGAAACGGCATTGCCTTTTTCTCACCCTTCATGGAAAAAATATTTCCTCTTTGTCTCTATTTCTAATCTTTTTAGCGCTACACAACTTTATGACTTTAGTGCTCAAAACATTAATTACTATTAAAGTTGACTAATATTCTGTCACAACAATATTGTTGATTCACTTTCTTCAACTACTATAACGGTGTCTTTTCTTGCTTACTTTGTTCTTGTTCTGAAACCCTGAAAACGCAGCCCATTTGTCTAATTTGAGCTTAGCCTCGACTTATAAGAGTAAAGGAAAGGTAAACGTTGTATTATTGCGAATAGGAAGGAGAAACGTTTCTCAACAGTGAAAGGTAATTACGGTTGTATTTCGTTAAATACAATCGCAAGGATTAGCAAACTAAAACGAACATTATAATGAGAGAAATGTTTATATGAAATAATATTCTAAGCAAAGTCTATTTACAGTATACGAGAAACCACAAACAACTGAGGGATCTTATCATAAGATGAAGAATAAAAGTGGGTTTGTTATACTGGCCAGTTCTGTCTTGACGGGTTTGTTACTGTACTTTACATACGGCGATTCCGTTCGACTTCCTCACTAATGATAAATTTCGCTCGTCTTCACTAATTCAATCTTCCACAACACTATTCCCTCATATGTCTTTACTCACTGAAGAACACCACACAAATAAGAATCAGTTCTATTTGGGCTTACAGAAGAACACATGGATCTCTTGTACTGCCGCCTGGTGGCCACAGCTGCAATCGTGACTCAGCTGACCATCGTATTCGGAAGGCTCCGTTCGCGTACTTGCCAACCATATGATGAAATAGGAAATATTGATTGGTTTTGTGGAAAAAAGTCAGTTACAAGAGCAACCGAACTGTGAAAATAGAACACGAAATTAATCATTTATTTGAATTTAGAAAGGTAATGAATGGAAAGTTGAAAGGTGCAGAAACTGTGACCCCAAACGGATAAGGACCACTCTTTCAAAATGGAGAATCTTCGAAATAGTAAGATGATAGACGATTGGCTATGCTGAAAGGATCGCTGGATTTTATGACAAATTTTTAGTTCAGCTTTATATATCGTACAACGTAACGATTTAAAATCCCTCCACGCTGCACTCTATATTGATGCTCGTTGAAATGAGGAAAGAATACGATGAAACAACAAACCGAAAGTGAAGGCCAGAAATGAATAATTTTTTAACTAAATGTTTTGCCGAACGGTGTGTGGTCCTCGGTAGTATAGTGGTTAGTATCCCCGCCTGTCACGCGGGAGACCGGGGTTCGATTCCCCGCCGGGGAGAAAAGAAATTTTGTTGATTTATGAACCGAACCTATGTTCAGCAAATACTTGCTGACTAAAATCCAGCATTTGACTGAGAGCTACTAGATTTGCAGCAGTGACTGATAACTTCCCCACAGTTGGAATCTAATTTCGCACACCTCCACTCGTATTTCTGGAACGTAATGAAATTTACGCACTACGGTGTTTCACATTTTGTTGAAAACAAACCAGAAAATCAAGTTGCGTGCATCAAAATAATATAGCAATATCTCTTACAATTATCAGCAAAATTCACAAAGGAACAAACAAATCAGCTACAAGTTGAACACAATATTAAGGATGCTAATCACAATGTTAACTTTGTATACGGAATATTATGATCTATATTTACCTGAGTTAATAATTGAACTGGACTCTCATGAAATGCAAGAAGTAGCCTACACCTTGGACGACGGAAAAAAAAGAGCAATCCCATGTGGTCTAGTGGTTAGGATACCTGGCTTTCACCCAGGAGGCCCGGGTTCGATTCCCGGCATGGGAACCTTTTTATACTACACTTATTTCGGTCCCTACAAGAAAATATCGGACAACTTAATCTGCTTTCTACGACATGCTACACCAGCAGTAACTTGACGCAAAATAAACTGTAAAACACTTTGTATATAATTCACGTTGGTATTGAATTTTGATTCACCAACCTTTGCAAACAAAGGACCTACACTTAATATAAACAGTTAACCACAACCGATCCTTGACTATCATACAAGCTCAATATTTACTATGTAGGCCGTTTACTCAGAAGAAATGATTGCAAGAATTTTGCTTCGTTTAAGACAACCAAACTCTTGAAACATCACGCATTGACAAATACATGACATTAATTTTATCACATCACTTTCAAACAATTACATTTTCAAAATACTCATTGTTTCTCCCGCATAACCAATACGCCATCTTCATTTGAGCAATATGAAAGCTCAGAGATTCTATTTCATGGACATAATTGTTGCAATTCTATTCATGTTTTGAAGGACAAAACCAGTTAGATTGTTAAACATATATATTTCAATCAGGAGACAACATTATATTATTAGCGAGCTTTCTCCTTACTAGGCCTATGTGCCGTTAGCGTGGGAAAATGGGTTTGGTTCTCACTGGCTTGACCTGGAGGTTCATGTCACATATTGCTTTGCTAGTGAAACGATCGCTAAATTCAAACAACTTAAAATGTACCATACTATTCGAGAATGATTTTTTCTTAATAACTAAGACTTACTTTCTATATGATATTCACTTACCGTTAAGTGTTGTTGATTACGACACTTACATACATCCCTCAACTTATCGCTTTAAATATTTCTCTCAAAACTTGTTTCCAATTCTTCGTGATTAACTGATAAAATTTCGCTTACAAAACACTACGAACTTTTAATTTCCAGATCATAAAATGCGGTGATGAAAGGAAAGCTGCGAAACGGCATTGCCTTTTTCTCACCCTTCATGGAAAAAATATTTCCTCTTTGTCTCTATTTCTAATCTTTTTAGCGCTACACAACTTTATGACTTTAGTGCTCAAAACATTAATTACTATTAAAGTTGACTAATATTCTGTCACAACAATATTGTTGATTCACTTTCTTCAACTACTATAACGGTGTCTTTTCTTGCTTACTTTGTTCTTGTTCTGAAACCCTGAAAACGCAGCCCATTTGTCTAATTTGAGCTTAGCCTCGACTTATAAGAGTAAAGGAAAGGTAAACGTTGTATTATTGCGAATAGGAAGGAGAAACGTTTCTCAACAGTGAAAGGTAATTACGGTTGTATTTCGTTAAATACAATCGCAAGGATTAGCAAACTAAAACGAACATTATAATGAGAGAAATGTTTATATGAAATAATATTCTAAGCAAAGTCTATTTACAGTATACGAGAAACCACAAACAACTGAGGGATCTTATCATAAGATGAAGAATAAAAGTGGGTTTGTTATACTGGCCAGTTCTGTCTTGACGGGTTTGTTACTGTACTTTACATACGGCGATTCCGTTCGACTTCCTCACTAATGATAAATTTCGCTCGTCTTCACTAATTCAATCTTCCACAACACTATTCCCTCATATGTCTTTACTCACTGAAGAACACCACACAAATAAGAATCAGTTCTATTTGGGCTTACAGAAGAACACATGGATCTCTTGTACTGCCGCCTGGTGGCCACAGCTGCAATCGTGACTCAGCTGACCATCGTATTCGGAAGGCTCCGTTCGCGTACTTGCCAACCATATGATGAAATAGGAAATATTGTTTGGTTTTGTGGAAAAAAGTCAGTTACAAGAGCAACCGAACTGTGAAAATAGAACACGAAATTAATCATTTATTTGAATTTAGAAAGGTAATGAATGGAAAGTTGAAAGGTGCAGAAACTGTGACCCCAAACGGATAAGGACCACTCTTTCAAAATGGAGAATCTTCGAAATAGTAAGATGATAGACGATTGGCTATGCTGAAAGGATCGCTGGATTTTATGACAAATTTTTAGTTCAGCTTTATATATCGTACAACGTAACGATTTAAAATCCCTCCACGCTGCACTCTATATTGATGCTCGTTGAAATGAGGAAAGAATACGATGAAACAACAAACCGAAAGTGAAGGCCAGAAATGAATAATTTTTTAACTAAATGTTTTGCCGAACGATGTGTGGTCCTCGGTAGTATAGTGGTTAGTATCCCCGCCTGTCACGCGGGAGACCGGGGTTCGATTCCCCGCCGGGGAGAAAAGAAATTTTGTTGATTTATGAACCGAACCTATGTTCAGCAAATACTTGCTGACTAAAATCCACCATTTGACTGAGAGCTACTAGATTTGCAGCAGTGACTGATAACTTCCCCACAGTTGGAATCTAATTTCGCACACCTCCACTCGTATTTCTGGAACGTAATGAAATTTACGCACTACGGTGTTTCACATTTTGTTGAAAACAAACCAGAAAATCAAGTTGCGTGCATCAAAATAATATAGCAATATCTCTTACAATTATCAGCAAAATTCACAAAGGAACAAACAAATCAGCTACAAGTTGAACACAATATTAAGGATGCTAATCACAATGTTAACTTTGTATACGGAATATTATGATCTATATTTACCTGAGTTAATAATTGAACTGGACTCTCATGAAATGCAAGAAGTAGCCTACACCTTGGACGACGGAAAAAAAAAGAGCAATCCCATGTGGTCTAGTGGTTAGGATACCTGGCTTTCACCCAGGAGGCCCGGGTTCGATTCCCGGCATGGGAACCTTTTTATACTACACTTATTTCGGTCCCTACAAGAAAATATCGGACAACTTAATCTGCTTTCTACGACATGCTACACCAGCAGTAACTTGACGCAAAATAAACTGTAAAACACTTTGTATATAATTCACGTTGGTATTGAATTTTGATTCACCAACCTTTGCAAACAAAGGACCTACACTTAATATAAACAGTTAACCACAACCGATCCTTGACTATCATACAAGCTCAATATTTACTATGTAGGCCGTTTACTCAGAAGAAATGATTGCAAGAATTTTGCTTCGTTTAAGACAACCAAACTCTTGAAACATCACGCATTGACAAATACATGACATTAATTTTATCACATCACTTTCAAACAATTACATTTTCTAAATACTCATTGTTTCTCCCGCATAACCAATACGCCATCTTCATTTGAGCAATATGAAAGCTCAGAGATTCTATTTCATGGACATAATTGTTGCAATTCTATTCATGTTTTGAAGGACAAAACCAGTTAGATTGTTAAACATATATATTTCAATCAGGAGACAACATTATATTATTAGCGAGCTTTCTCCTTACTAGGCCTATGTGCCGTTAGCGTGGGAAAATGGGTTTGGTTCTCACTGGCTTGACCTGGAGGTTCATGTCACATATTGCTTTGCTAGTGAAACGATCGCTAAATTCAAACAACTTAAAATCTACCATACTATTCGAGAATGATTTTTTCTTAATAACTAAGACTTACTTTCTATATGATATTCACTTACCGTTAAGTGTTGTTGATTACGACACTTACATACATCCCTCAACTTATCGCTTTAAATATTTCTCTCAAAACTTGTTTCCAATTCTTCGTGATTAACTGATAAAATTTCGCTTACAAAACACTACGAACTTTTAATTTCCAGATCATAAAATGCGGTGATGAAAGGAAAGCTGCGAAACGGCATTGCCTTTTTCTCACCCTTCATGGAAAAAATATTTCCTCTTTGTCTCTATTTCTAATCTTTTTAGCGCTACACAACTTTATGACTTTAGTGCTCAAAACATTAATTACTATTAAAGTTGACTAATATTCTGTCACAACAATATTGTTGATTCACTTTCTTCAACTACTATTACGGTGTCTTTTCTTGCTTACTTTGTTCTTGTTCTGAAACCCTGAAAACGCAGCCCATTTGTCTAATTTGAGCTTAGCCTCGACTTATAAGAGTAAAGGAAAGGTAAACGTTGTATTATTGCGAATAGGAAGGAGAAACGTTTCTCAACAGTGAAAGGTAATTACGGTTGTATTTCGTTAAATACAATCGCAAGGATTAGCAAACTAAAACGAACATTATAATGAGAGAAATGTTTATATGAAATAATATTCTAAGCAAAGTCTATTTACAGTATACGAGAAACCACAAACAACTGAGGGATCTTATCATAAGATGAAGAATAAAAGTGGGTTTGTTATACTGGCCAGTTCTGTCTTGACGGGTTTGTTACTGTACTTTACATACGGCGATTCCGTTCGACTTCCTCACTAATGATAAATTTCGCTCGTCTTCACTAATTCAATCTTCCACAACACTATTCCCTCATATGTCTTTACTCACTGAAGAACACCACACAAATAAGAATCAGTTCTATTTGGGCTTACAGAAGAACACATGGATCTCTTGTACTGCCGCCTGGTGGCCACAGCTGCAATCGTGACTCAGCTGACCATCGTATTCGGAAGGCTCCGTTCGCGTACTTGCCAACCATATGATGAAATAGGAAATATTGATTGGTTTTGTGGAAAAAAGTCAGTTACAAGAGCAACCGAACTGTGAAAATAGAACACGAAATTAATCATTTATTTGAATTTAGAAAGGTAATGAATGGAAAGTTGAAAGGTGCAGAAACTGTGACCCCAAACGGATAAGGACCACTCTTTCAAAATGGAGAATCTTCGAAATAGTAAGATGATAGACGATTGGCTATGCTGAAAGGATCGCTGGATTTTATGACAAATTTTTAGTTCAGCTTTATATATCGTACAACGTAACGATTTAAAATATCTCCCCGCTGCACTCTATATTGATGCTCGTTGAAATGAGGAAAGAATACGATGAAACAACAAACCGAAAGTGAAGGCCAGAAATGAATAATTTGTTAACTAAATATTTTGCCGAACGATGTGTGGTCATCGGTAGTATAGTGGATAGTATCCCCGCCTGTCACGCGGGAGACCGGGGTTCGATTCCCCGCCGGGGAGAAAAGAAATTTTGTTGATTTATGAAACGAACCTATGTTCAGCAAATACTTGCTGACTACAATCCACCATATGACTGAGAGCTACTAGATTTGCAGCAGTGACTGATAATTCCCCACAGTTGGAATCTAATTTCGCACACCTCCACTCGTATTTCTGGAACGTAATGAAATTTACGCACTACGGTGTTTCAGATTTTGTTGAAAACAAACCAGAAAATCAAGTTGCGTGCATCAAAATAATATAGCAATATCTCTTACAATTATCAGCAAAATTCACAAAGGAACAAACAAATCAGCTACAAGTTGAACACAATATTAAGGATGCTAATCACAATGTTAACTTTGTATATGGAATATTATGATGTATATTTACCTGGGTTAATAATTGAACTGGACTCTCATGAAATGCAAGAAGTAGCCTACACCTTGGACGACGGAAAAAAGAAAAAGAGCAATCCCATGTGGTCTAGTGGCTAGGATACCTGGCTTTCACCCAGGAGGCCCGGGTTCGATTCCCGGCATGGGAACCTTTTTATACTACACTTATTTCGTTCCGTACAAGAAAATATCGGACATCTTAATCTGCTTTCTACGACATGCCACACCAGCAGTAACTTGACGCAAAATAAACTGTAAAACACTTTGTATATAATTCACGTTGGTATTGAATTTTGAAACACCAACCTTTGCAAACAAAGGACCTACACTTAATATAAACAGTTAACCACAACCGATCCTTGACTATCATACAAGCTCAATATTTACTATGTAGGCCGTTTACTCAGAAGAAATGATTGCAAGAATTTTGCTTCGTTTAAGACACCCAAACTCTTGAAACATCACGCATTGACAAATACATGACATTAATTTTATCACATCACTTTCAAACAATTACATTTTCTAAATACTCATTGTTTCTCCCGCATAACCAATACGCCATCTTCATTTGAGCAATATGAAAGCTCAGAGATTCTATTTCATGGACATAATTGTTGCAATTCTATTCATGTTTTGAAGGACAAAACCAGTTAGATTGTTAAACATATATATTTCAATCAGGAGACAACATTATATTATTAGCGAGCTTTCTCCTTACTAGGCCTATGTGCCGTTAGCGTGGGAAAATGGGTTTGGTTCTCACTGGCTTGACCTGGAGGTTCATGTCACATATTGCTTTGCTAGTGAAACGATCGCTAAATTCAAACAACTTAAAATGTACCATACTATTCGAGAATGATTTTTTCTTAATAACTAAGACTTACTTTCTATATGATATTCACTTACCGTTAAGTGTTGTTGATTACGACACTTACATACATCCCTCAACTTATCGCTTTAAATATTTCTCTCAAAACTTGTTTCCAATTCTTCGTGATTAACTGATAAAATTTCGCTTACAAAACACTACGAACTTTTAATTTCCAGATCATAAAATGCGGTGATGAAAGGAAAGCTGCGAAACGGCATTGCCTTTTTCTCACCCTTCATGGAAAAAATATTTCCTCTTTGTCTCTATTTCTAATCTTTTTAGCGCTACACAACTTTATGACTTTAGTGCTCAAAACATTAATTACTATTAAAGTTGACTAATATTCTGTCACAACAATATTGTTGATTCACTTTCTTCAACTACTATAACGGTGTCTTTTCTTGCTTACTTTGTTCTTGTTCTGAAACCCTGAAAACGCAGCCCATTTGTCTAATTTGAGCTTAGCCTCGACTTATAAGAGTAAAGGAAAGGTAAACGTTGTATTATTGCGAATAGGAAGGAGAAACGTTTCTCAACAGTGAAAGGTAATTACGGTTGTATTTCGTTAAATACAATCGCAAGGATTAGCAAACTAAAACGAACATTATAATGAGAGAAATGTTTATATGAAATAATATTCTAAGCAAAGTCTATTTACAGTATACGAGAAACCACAAACAACTGAGGGATCTTATCATAAGATGAAGAATAAAAGTGGGTTTGTTATACTGGCCAGTTCTGTCTTGACGGGTTTGTTACTGTACTTTACATACGGCGATTCCGTTCGACTTCCTCACTAATGATAAATTTCGCTCGTCTTCACTAATTCAATCTTCCACAACACTATTCCCTCATATGTCTTTACTCACTGAAGAACACCACACAAATAAGAATCAGTTCTATTTGGGCTTACAGAAGAACACATGGATCTCTTGTACTGCCGCCTGGTGGCCACAGCTGCAATCGTGACTCAGCTGACCATCGTATTCGGAAGGCTCCGTTCGCGTACTTGCCAACCATATGATGAAATAGGAAATATTGTTTGGTTTTGTGGAAAAAAGTCAGTTACAAGAGCAACCGAACTGTGAAAATAGAACACGAAATTAATCATTTATTTGAATTTAGAAAGGTAATGAATGGAAAGTTGAAAGGTGCAGAAACTGTGACCCCAAACGGATAAGGACCACTCTTTCAAAATGGAGAATCTTCGAAATAGTAAGATGATAGACGATTGGCTATGCTGAAAGGATCGCTGGATTTTATGACAAATTTTTAGTTCAGCTTTATATATCGTACAACGTAACGATTTAAAATCCCTCCACGCTGCACTCTATATTGATGCTCGTTGAAATGAGGAAAGAATACGATGAAACAACAAACCGAAAGTGAAGGCCAGAAATGAATAATTTTTTAACTAAATGTTTTGCCGAACGATGTGTGGTCCTCGGTAGTATAGTGGTTAGTATCCCCGCCTGTCACGCGGGAGACCGGGGTTCGATTCCCCGCCGGGGAGAAAAGAAATTTTGTTGATTTATGAACCGAACCTATGTTCAGCAAATACTTGCTGACTAAAATCCACCATTTGACTGAGAGCTACTAGATTTGCAGCAGTGACTGATAACTTCCCCACAGTTGGAATCTAATTTCGCACACCTCCACTCGTATTTCTGGAACGTAATGAAATTTACGCACTACGGTGTTTCACATTTTGTTGAAAACAAACCAGAAAATCAAGTTGCGTGCATCAAAATAATATAGCAATATCTCTTACAATTATCAGCAAAATTCACAAAGGAACAAACAAATCAGCTACAAGTTGAACACAATATTAAGGATGCTAATCACAATGTTAACTTTGTATACGGAATATTATGATCTATATTTACCTGAGTTAATAATTGAACTGGACTCTCATGAAATGCAAGAAGTAGCCTACACCTTGGACGACGGAAAAAAAAGAGCAATCCCATGTGGTCTAGTGGTTAGGATACCTGGCTTTCACCCAGGAGGCCCGGGTTCGATTCCCGGCATGGGAACCTTTTTATACTACACTTATTTCGGTCCCTACAAGAAAATATCGGACAACTTAATCTGCTTTCTACGACATGCTACACCAGCAGTAACTTGACGCAAAATAAACTGTAAAACACTTTGTATATAATTCACGTTGGTATTGAATTTTGATTCACCAACCTTTGCAAACAAAGGACCTACACTTAATATAAACAGTTAACCACAACCGATCCTTGACTATCATACAAGCTCAATATTTACTATGTAGGCCGTTTACTCAGAAGAAATGATTGCAAGAATTTTGCTTCGTTTAAGACAACCAAACTCTTGAAACATCACGCATTGACAAATACATGACATTAATTTTATCACATCACTTTCAAACAATTACATTTTCTAAATACTCATTGTTTCTCCCGCATAACCAATACGCCATCTTCATTTGAGCAATATGAAAGCTCAGAGATTCTATTTCATGGACATAATTGTTGCAATTCTATTCATGTTTTGAAGGACAAAACCAGTTAGATTGTTAAACATATATATTTCAATCAGGAGACAACATTATATTATTAGCGAGCTTTCTCCTTACTAGGCCTATGTGCCGTTAGCGTGGGAAAATGGGTTTGGTTCTCACTGGCTTGACCTGGAGGTTCATGTCACATATTGCTTTGCTAGTGAAACGATCGCTAAATTCAAACAACTTAAAATGTACCATACTATTCGAGAATGATTTTTTCTTAATAACTAAGACTTACTTTCTATATGATATTCACTTACCGTTAAGTGTTGTTGATTACGACACTTACATACATCCCTCAACTTATCGCTTTAAATATTTCTCTCAAAACTTGTTTCCAATTCTTCGTGATTAACTGATAAAATTTCGCTTACAAAACACTACGAACTTTTAATTTCCAGATCATAAAATGCGGTGATGAAAGGAAAGCTGCGAAACGGCATTGCCTTTTTCTCACCCTTCATGGAAAAAATATTTCCTCTTTGTCTCTATTTCTAATCTTTTTAGCGCTACACAACTTTATGACTTTAGTGCTCAAAACATTAATTACTATTAAAGTTGACTAATATTCTGTCACAACAATATTGTTGATTCACTTTCTTCAACTACTATAACGGTGTCTTTTCTTGCTTACTTTGTTCTTGTTCTGAAACCCTGAAAACGCAGCCCATTTGTCTAATTTGAGCTTAGCCTCGACTTATAAGAGTAAAGGAAAGGTAAACGTTGTATTATTGCGAATAGGAAGGAGAAACGTTTCTCAACAGTGAAAGGTAATTACGGTTGTATTTCGTTAAATACAATCGCAAGGATTAGCAAACTAAAACGAACATTATAATGAGAGAAATGTTTATATGAAATAATATTCTAAGCAAAGTCTATTTACAGTATACGAGAAACCACAAACAACTGAGGGATCTTATCATAAGATGAAGAATAAAAGTGGGTTTGTTATACTGGCCAGTTCTGTCTTGACGGGTTTGTTACTGTACTTTACATACGGCGATTCCGTTCGACTTCCTCACTAATGATAAATTTCGCTCGTCTTCACTAATTCAATCTTCCACAACACTATTCCCTCATATGTCTTTACTCACTGAAGAACACCACACAAATAAGAATCAGTTCTATTTGGGCTTACAGAAGAACACATGGATCTCTTGTACTGCCGCCTGGTGGCCACAGCTGCAATCGTGACTCAGCTGACCATCGTATTCGGAAGGCTCCGTTCGCGTACTTGCCAACCATATGATGAAATAGGAAATATTGTTTGGTTTTGTGGAAAAAAGTCAGTTACAAGAGCAACCGAACTGTGAAAATAGAACACGAAATTAATCATTTATTTGAATTTAGAAAGGTAATGAATGGAAAGTTGAAAGGTGCAGAAACTGTGACCCCAAACGGATAAGGACCACTCTTTCAAAATGGAGAATCTTCGAAATAGTAAGATGATAGACGATTGGCTATGCTGAAAGGATCGCTGGATTTTATGACAAATTTTTAGTTCAGCTTTATATATCGTACAACGTAACGATTTAAAATCCCTCCACGCTGCACTCTATATTGATGCTCGTTGAAATGAGGAAAGAATACGATGAAACAACAAACCGAAAGTGAAGGCCAGAAATGAATAATTTTTTAACTAAATGTTTTGCCGAACGATGTGTGGTCCTCGGTAGTATAGTGGTTAGTATCCCCGCCTGTCACGCGGGAGACCGGGGTTCGATTCCCCGCCGGGGAGAAAAGAAATTTTGTTGATTTATGAACCGAACCTATGTTCAGCAAATACTTGCTGACTAAAATCCACCATTTGACTGAGAGCTACTAGATTTGCAGCAGTGACTGATAACTTCCCCACAGTTGGAATCTAATTTCGCACACCTCCACTCGTATTTCTGGAACGTAATGAAATTTACGCACTACGGTGTTTCACATTTTGTTGAAAACAAACCAGAAAATCAAGTTGCGTGCATCAAAATAATATAGCAATATCTCTTACAATTATCAGCAAAATTCACAAAGGAACAAACAAATCAGCTACAAGTTGAACACAATATTAAGGATGCTAATCACAATGTTAACTTTGTATACGGAATATTATGATCTATATTTACCTGAGTTAATAATTGAACTGGACTCTCATGAAATGCAAGAAGTAGCCTACACCTTGGACGACGGAAAAAAAAAGAGCAATCCCATGTGGTCTAGTGGTTAGGATACCTGGCTTTCACCCAGGAGGCCCGGGTTCGATTCCCGGCATGGGAACCTTTTTATACTACACTTATTTCGGTCCCTACAAGAAAATATCGGACAACTTAATCTGCTTTCTACGACATGCTACACCAGCAGTAACTTGACGCAAAATAAACTGTAAAACACTTTGTATATAATTCACGTTGGTATTGAATTTTGATTCACCAACCTTTGCAAACAAAGGACCTACACTTAATATAAACAGTTAACCACAACCGATCCTTGACTATCATACAAGCTCAATATTTACTATGTAGGCCGTTTACTCAGAAGAAATGATTGCAAGAATTTTGCTTCGTTTAAGACAACCAAACTCTTGAAACATCACGCATTGACAAATACATGACATTAATTTTATCACATCACTTTCAAACAATTACATTTTCTAAATACTCATTGTTTCTCCCGCATAACCAATACGCCATCTTCATTTGAGCAATATGAAAGCTCAGAGATTCTATTTCATGGACATAATTGTTGCAATTCTATTCATGTTTTGAAGGACAAAACCAGTTAGATTGTTAAACATATATATTTCAATCAGGAGACAACATTATATTATTAGCGAGCTTTCTCCTTACTAGGCCTATGTGCCGTTAGCGTGGGAAAATGGGTTTGGTTCTCACTGGCTTGACCTGGAGGTTCATGTCACATATTGCTTTGCTAGTGAAACGATCGCTAAATTCAAACAACTTAAAATGTACCATACTATTCGAGAATGATTTTTTCTTAATAACTAAGACTTACTTTCTATATGATATTCACTTACCGTTAAGTGTTGTTGATTACGACACTTACATACATCCCTCAACTTATCGCTTTAAATATTTCTCTCAAAACTTGTTTCCAATTCTTCGTGATTAACTGATAAAATTTCGCTTACAAAACACTACGAACTTTTAATTTCCAGATCATAAAATGCGGTGATGAAAGGAAAGCTGCGAAACGGCATTGCCTTTTTCTCACCCTTCATGGAAAAAATATTTCCTCTTTGTCTCTATTTCTAATCTTTTTAGCGCTACACAACTTTATGACTTTAGTGCTCAAAACATTAATTACTATTAAAGTTGACTAATATTCTGTCACAACAATATTGTTGATTCACTTTCTTCAACTACTATAACGGTGTCTTTTCTTGCTTACTTTGTTCTTGTTCTGAAACCCTGAAAACGCAGCCCATTTGTCTAATTTGAGCTTAGCCTCGACTTATAAGAGTAAAGGAAAGGTAAACGTTGTATTATTGCGAATAGGAAGGAGAAACGTTTCTCAACAGTGAAAGGTAATTACGGTTGTATTTCGTTAAATACAATCGCAAGGATTAGCAAACTAAAACGAACATTATAATGAGAGAAATGTTTATATGAAATAATATTCTAAGCAAAGTCTATTTACAGTATACGAGAAACCACAAACAACTGAGGGATCTTATCATAAGATGAAGAATAAAAGTGGGTTTGTTATACTGGCCAGTTCTGTCTTGACGGGTTTGTTACTGTACTTTACATACGGCGATTCCGTTCGACTTCCTCACTAATGATAAATTTCGCTCGTCTTCACTAATTCAATCTTCCACAACACTATTCCCTCATATGTCTTTACTCACTGAAGAACACCACACAAATAAGAATCAGTTCTATTTGGGCTTACAGAAGAACACATGGATCTCTTGTACTGCCGCCTGGTGGCCACAGCTGCAATCGTGACTCAGCTGACCATCGTATTCGGAAGGCTCCGTTCGCGTACTTGCCAACCATATGATGAAATAGGAAATATTGTTTGGTTTTGTGGAAAAAAGTCAGTTACAAGAGCAACCGAACTGTGAAAATAGAACACGAAATTAATCATTTATTTGAATTTAGAAAGGTAATGAATGGAAAGTTGAAAGGTGCAGAAACTGTGACCCCAAACGGATAAGGACCACTCTTTCAAAATGGAGAATCTTCGAAATAGTAAGATGATAGACGATTGGCTATGCTGAAAGGATCGCTGGATTTTATGACAAATTTTTAGTTCAGCTTTATATATCGTACAACGTAACGATTTAAAATCCCTCCACGCTGCACTCTATATTGATGCTCGTTGAAATGAGGAAAGAATACGATGAAACAACAAACCGAAAGTGAAGGCCAGAAATGAATAATTTTTTAACTAAATGTTTTGCCGAACGATGTGTGGTCCTCGGTAGTATAGTGGTTAGTATCCCCGCCTGTCACGCGGGAGACCGGGGTTCGATTCCCCGCCGGGGAGAAAAGAAATTTTGTTGATTTATGAACCGAACCTATGTTCAGCAAATACTTGCTGACTAAAATCCACCATTTGACTGAGAGCTACTAGATTTGCAGCAGTGACTGATAACTTCCCCACAGTTGGAATCTAATTTCGCACACCTCCACTCGTATTTCTGGAACGTAATGAAATTTACGCACTACGGTGTTTCACATTTTGTTGAAAACAAACCAGAAAATCAAGTTGCGTGCATCAAAATAATATAGCAATATCTCTTACAATTATCAGCAAAATTCACAAAGGAACAAACAAATCAGCTACAAGTTGAACACAATATTAAGGATGCTAATCACAATGTTAACTTTGTATACGGAATATTATGATCTATATTTACCTGAGTTAATAATTGAACTGGACTCTCATGAAATGCAAGAAGTAGCCTACACCTTGGACGACGGAAAAAAAAAGAGCAATCCCATGTGGTCTAGTGGTTAGGATACCTGGCTTTCACCCAGGAGGCCCGGGTTCGATTCCCGGCATGGGAACCTTTTTATACTACACTTATTTCGGTCCCTACAAGAAAATATCGGACAACTTAATCTGCTTTCTACGACATGCTACACCAGCAGTAACTTGACGCAAAATAAACTGTAAAACACTTTGTATATAATTCACGTTGGTATTGAATTTTGATTCACCAACCTTTGCAAACAAAGGACCTACACTTAATATAAACAGTTAACCACAACCGATCCTTGACTATCATACAAGCTCAATATTTACTATGTAGGCCGTTTACTCAGAAGAAATGATTGCAAGAATTTTGCTTCGTTTAAGACAACCAAACTCTTGAAACATCACGCATTGACAAATACATGACATTAATTTTATCACATCACTTTCAAACAATTACATTTTCTAAATACTCATTGTTTCTCCCGCATAACCAATACGCCATCTTCATTTGAGCAATATGAAAGCTCAGAGATTCTATTTCATGGACATAATTGTTGCAATTCTATTCATGTTTTGAAGGACAAAACCAGTTAGATTGTTAAACATATATATTTCAATCAGGAGACAACATTATATTATTAGCGAGCTTTCTCCTTACTAGGCCTATGTGCCGTTAGCGTGGGAAAATGGGTTTGGTTCTCACTGGCTTGACCTGGAGGTTCATGTCACATATTGCTTTGCTAGTGAAACGATCGCTAAATTCAAACAACTTAAAATCTACCATACTATTCGAGAATGATTTTTTCTTAATAACTAAGACTTACTTTCTATATGATATTCACTTACCGTTAAGTGTTGTTGATTACGACACTTACATACATCCCTCAACTTATCGCTTTAAATATTTCTCTCAAAACTTGTTTCCAATTCTTCGTGATTAACTGATAAAATTTCGCTTACAAAACACTACGAACTTTTAATTTCCAGATCATAAAATGCGGTGATGAAAGGAAAGCTGCGAAACGGCATTGCCTTTTTCTCACCCTTCATGGAAAAAATATTTCCTCTTTGTCTCTATTTCTAATCTTTTTAGCGCTACACAACTTTATGACTTTAGTGCTCAAAACATTAATTACTATTAAAGTTGACTAATATTCTGTCACAACAATATTGTTGATTCACTTTCTTCAACTACTATAACGGTGTCTTTTCTTGCTTACTTTGTTCTTGTTCTGAAACCCTGAAAACGCAGCCCATTTGTCTAATTTGAGCTTAGCCTCGACTTATAAGAGTAAAGGAAAGGTAAACGTTGTATTATTGCGAATAGGAAGGAGAAACGTTTCTCAACAGTGAAAGGTAATTACGGTTGTATTTCGTTAAATACAATCGCAAGGATTAGCAAACTAAAACGAACATTATAATGAGAGAAATGTTTATATGAAATAATATTCTAAGCAAAGTCTATTTACAGTATACGAGAAACCACAAACAACTGAGGGATCTTATCATAAGATGAAGAATAAAAGTGGGTTTGTTATACTGGCCAGTTCTGTCTTGACGGGTTTGTTACTGTACTTTACATACGGCGATTCCGTTCGACTTCCTCACTAATGATAAATTTCGCTCGTCTTCACTAATTCAATCTTCCACAACACTATTCCCTCATATGTCTTTACTCACTGAAGAACACCACACAAATAAGAATCAGTTCTATTTGGGCTTACAGAAGAACACATGGATCTCTTGTACTGCCGCCTGGTGGCCACAGCTGCAATCGTGACTCAGCTGACCATCGTATTCGGAAGGCTCCGTTCGCGTACTTGCCAACCATATGATGAAATAGGAAATATTGTTTGGTTTTGTGGAAAAAAGTCAGTTACAAGAGCAACCGAACTGTGAAAATAGAACACGAAATTAATCATTTATTTGAATTTAGAAAGGTAATGAATGGAAAGTTGAAAGGTGCAGAAACTGTGACCCCAAACGGATAAGGACCACTCTTTCAAAATGGAGAATCTTCGAAATAGTAAGATGATAGACGATTGGCTATGCTGAAAGGATCGCTGGATTTTATGACAAATTTTTAGTTCAGCTTTATATATCGTACAACGTAACGATTTAAAATCCCTCCACGCTGCACTCTATATTGATGCTCGTTGAAATGAGGAAAGAATACGATGAAACAACAAACCGAAAGTGAAGGCCAGAAATGAATAATTTTTTAACTAAATGTTTTGCCGAACGATGTGTGGTCCTCGGTAGTATAGTGGTTAGTATCCCCGCCTGTCACGCGGGAGACCGGGGTTCGATTCCCCGCCGGGGAGAAAAGAAATTTTGTTGATTTATGAACCGAACCTATGTTCAGCAAATACTTGCTGACTAAAATCCACCATTTGACTGAGAGCTACTAGATTTGCAGCAGTGACTGATAACTTCCCCACAGTTGGAATCTAATTTCGCACACCTCCACTCGTATTTCTGGAACGTAATGAAATTTACGCACTACGGTGTTTCACATTTTGTTGAAAACAAACCAGAAAATCAAGTTGCGTGCATCAAAATAATATAGCAATATCTCTTACAATTATCAGCAAAATTCACAAAGGAACAAACAAATCAGCTACAAGTTGAACACAATATTAAGGATGCTAATCACAATGTTAACTTTGTATACGGAATATTATGATCTATATTTACCTGAGTTAATAATTGAACTGGACTCTCATGAAATGCAAGAAGTAGCCTACACCTTGGACGACGGAAAAAAAAGAGCAATCCCATGTGGTCTAGTGGTTAGGATACCTGGCTTTCACCCAGGAGGCCCGGGTTCGATTCCCGGCATGGGAACCTTTTTATACTACACTTATTTCGTTCCCTACAAGAAAATATCGGACAACTTAATCTGCTTTCTACGACATGCTACACCAGCAGTAACTTGACGCAAAATAAACTGTAAAACACTTTGTATATAATTCACGTTGGTATTGAATTTTGATTCACCAACCTTTGCAAACAAAGGACCTACACTTAATATAAACAGTTAACCACAACCGATCCTTGACTATCATACAAGCTCAATATTTACTATGTAGGCCGTTTACTCAGAAGAAATGATTGCAAGAATTTTGCTTCGTTTAAGACAACCAAACTCTTGAAACATCACGCATTGACAAATACATGACATTAATTTTATCACATCACTTTCAAACAATTACATTTTCTAAATACTCATTGTTTCTCCCGCATAACCAATACGCCATCTTCATTTGAGCAATATGAAAGCTCAGAGATTCTATTTCATGGACATAATTGTTGCAATTCTATTCATGTTTTGAAGGACAAAACCAGTTAGATTGTTAAACATATATATTTCAATCAGGAGACAACATTATATTATTAGCGAGCTTTCTCCTTACTAGGCCTATGTGCCGTTAGCGTGGGAAAATGGGTTTGGTTCTCACTGGCTTGACCTGGAGGTTCATGTCACATATTGCTTTGCTAGTGAAACGATCGCTAAATTCAAACAACTTAAAATCTACCATACTATTCGAGAATGATTTTTTCTTAATAACTAAGACTTACTTTCTATATGATATTCACTTACCGTTAAGTGTTGTTGATTACGACACTTACATACATCCCTCAACTTATCGCTTTAAATATTTCTCTCAAAACTTGTTTCCAATTCTTCGTGATTAACTGATAAAATTTCGCTTACAAAACACTACGAACTTTTAATTTCCAGATCATAAAATGCGGTGATGAAAGGAAAGCTGCGAAACGGCATTGCCTTTTTCTCACCCTTCATGGAAAAAATATTTCCTCTTTGTCTCTATTTCTAATCTTTTTAGCGCTACACAACTTTATGACTTTAGTGCTCAAAACATTAATTACTATTAAAGTTGACTAATATTCTGTCACAACAATATTGTTGATTCACTTTCTTCAACTACTATTACGGTGTCTTTTCTTGCTTACTTTGTTCTTGTTCTGAAACCCTGAAAACGCAGCCCATTTGTCTAATTTGAGCTTAGCCTCGACTTATAAGAGTAAAGGAAAGGTAAACGTTGTATTATTGCGAATAGGAAGGAGAAACGTTTCTCAACAGTGAAAGGTAATTACGGTTGTATTTCGTTAAATACAATCGCAAGGATTAGCAAACTAAAACGAACATTATAATGAGAGAAATGTTTATATGAAATAATATTCTAAGCAAAGTCTATTTACAGTATACGAGAAACCACAAACAACTGAGGGATCTTATCATAAGATGAAGAATAAAAGTGTGTTTGTTATACTGGCCAGTTCTGTCTTGACGGGTTTGTTACTGTACTTTACATACGGCGATTCCGTTCGACTTCCTCACTAATGATAAATTTCGCTCGTCTTCACTAATTCAATCTTCCACAACACTATTCCCTCATATGTCTTTACTCACTGAAGAACACCACACAAATAAGAATCAGTTCTATTTGGGCTTACAGAAGAACACATGGATCTCTTGTACTGCCGCCTGGTGGCCACAGCTGCAATCGTGACTCAGCTGACCATCGTATTCGGAAGGCTCCGTTCGCGTACTTGCCAACCATATGATGAAATAGGAAATATTGTTTGGTTTTGTGGAAAAAAGTCAGTTACAAGAGCAACCGAACTGTGAAAATAGAACACGAAATTAATCATTTATTTGAATTTAGAAAGGTAATGAATGGAAAGTTGAAAGGTGCAGAAACTGTGACCCCAAACGGATAAGGACCACTCTTTCAAAATGGAGAATCTTCGAAATAGTAAGATGATAGACGATTGGCTATGCTGAAAGGATCGCTGGATTTTATGACAAATTTTTAGTTCAGCTTTATATATCGTACAACGTAACGATTTAAAATATCTCCCCGCTGCACTCTATATTGATGCTCGTTGAAATGAGGAAAGAATACGATGAAACAACAAACCGAAAGTGAAGGCCAGAAATGAATAATTTGTTAACTAAATATTTTGCCGAACGATGTGTGGTCATCGGTAGTATAGTGGTTAGTATCCCCGCCTGTCACGCGGGAGACCGGGGTTCGATTCCCCGCCGGGGAGAAAAGAAATTTTGTTGATTTATGAAACGAACCTATGTTCAGCAAATACTTGCTGACTACAATCCACCATATGACTGAGAGCTACTAGATTTGCAGCAGTGACTGATAATTCCCCACAGTTGGAATCTAATTTCGCACACCTCCACTCGTATTTCTGGAACGTAATGAAATTTACGCACTACGGTGTTTCAGATTTTGTTGAAAACAAACCAGAAAATCAAGTTGCGTGCATCAAAATAATATAGCAATATCTCTTACAATTATCAGCAAAATTCACAAAGGAACAAACAAATCAGCTACAAGTTGAACACAATATTAAGGATGCTAATCACAATGTTAACTTTGTATATGGAATATTATGATGTATATTTACCTGGGTTAATAATTGAACTGGACTCTCATGAAATGCAAGAAGTAGCCTACACCTTGGACGACGGAAAAAAGAAAAAGAGCAATCCCATGTGGTCTAGTGGCTAGGATACCTGGCTTTCACCCAGGAGGCCCGGGTTCGATTCCCGGCATGGGAACCTTTTTATACTACACTTATTTCGTTCCGTACAAGAAAATATCGGACATCTTAATCTGCTTTCTACGACATGCCACACCAGCAGTAACTTGACGCAAAATAAACTGTAAAACACTTTGTATATAATTCACGTTGGTATTGAATTTTGAAACACCAACCTTTGCAAACAAAGGACCTACACTTAATATAAACAGTTAACCACAACCGATCCTTGACTATCATACAAGCTCAATATTTACTATGTAGGCCGTTTACTCAGAAGAAATGATTGCAAGAATTTTGCTTCGTTTAAGACACCCAAACTCTTGAAACATCACGCATTGACAAATACATGACATTAATTTTATCACATCACTTTCAAACAATTACATTTTCTAAATACTCATTGTTTCTCCCGCATAACCAATACGCCATCTTCATTTGAGCAATATGAAAGCTCAGAGATTCTATTTCATGGACATAATTGTTGCAATTCTATTCATGTTTTGAAGGACAAAACCAGTTAGATTGTTAAACATATATATTTCAATCAGGAGACAACATTATATTATTAGCGAGCTTTCTCCTTACTAGGCCTATGTGCCGTTAGCGTGGGAAAATGGGTTTGGTTCTCACTGGCTTGACCTGGAGGTTCATGTCACATATTGCTTTGCTAGTGAAACGATCGCTAAATTCAAACAACTTAAAATCTACCATACTATTCGAGAATGATTTTTTCTTAATAACTAAGACTTACTTTCTATATGATATTCACTTACCGTTAAGTGTTGTTGATTACGACACTTACATACATCCCTCAACTTATCGCTTTAAATATTTCTCTCAAAACTTGTTTCCAATTCTTCGTGATTAACTGATAAAATTTCGCTTACAAAACACTACGAACTTTTAATTTCCAGATCATAAAATGCGGTGATGAAAGGAAAGCTGCGAAACGGCATTGCCTTTTTCTCACCCTTCATGGAAAAAATATTTCCTCTTTGTCTCTATTTCTAATCTTTTTAGCGCTACACAACTTTATGACTTTAGTGCTCAAAACATTAATTACTATTAAAGTTGACTAATATTCTGTCACAACAATATTGTTGATTCACTTTCTTCAACTACTATTACGGTGTCTTTTCTTGCTTACTTTGTTCTTGTTCTGAAACCCTGAAAACGCAGCCCATTTGTCTAATTTGAGCTTAGCCTCGACTTATAAGAGTAAAGGAAAGGTAAACGTTGTATTATTGCGAATAGGAAGGAGAAACGTTTCTCAACAGTGAAAGGTAATTACGGTTGTATTTCGTTAAATACAATCGCAAGGATTAGCAAACTAAAACGAACATTATAATGAGAGAAATGTTTATATGAAATAATATTCTAAGCAAAGTCTATTTACAGTATACGAGAAACCACAAACAACTGAGGGATCTTATCATAAGATGAAGAATAAAAGTGGGTTTGTTATACTGGCCAGTTCTGTCTTGACGGGTTTGTTACTGTACTTTACATACGGCGATTCCGTTCGACTTCCTCACTAATGATAAATTTCGCTCGTCTTCACTAATTCAATCTTCTACAACACTATTCCCTCATATGTCTTTACTCACTGAAGAACACCACACAAATAAGAATCAGTTCTATTTGGGCTTACAGAAGAACACATGTATCTCTTGTACTGCCGCCTGGTGGCCACAGCTGCAATCGTGACTCAGCTGACCATCGTATTCGGAAGGCTCCGTTCGCGTACTTGCCAACCATATGATGAAATAGGAAATATTGATTGGTTTTGTGGAAAAAAGTCAGTTACAAGAGCAACCGAACTGTGAAAATAGAACACGAAATTAATCATTTATTTGAATTTAGAAAGGTAATGAATGGAAAGTTGAAAGGTGCAGAAACTTTGACCCCAAACGGATAAGGACCACTCTTTCAAAATGGAGAATCTTCGAAATAGTAAGATGATAGACGATTGGCTATGCTGAAAGGATCGCTGGATTTTATGACAAATTTTTAGTTCAGCTTTATATATCGTACAACGTAACGATTTAAAATATCTCCCTGCTGCACTCTATATTGATGCTCGTTGAAATGAGGAAAGAATACGATGAAACAACAAACCGAAAGTGAAGGCCAGAAATGAATAATTTTTTAACTAAATGTTTTGCCGAACGATGTGTGGTCCTCGGTAGTATAGTGGTTAGTATCCCCGCCTGTCACGCGGGAGACCGGGGTTCGATTCCCCGCCGGGGAGAAAAGAAATTTTGTTGATTTATGAAACGAACCTATGTTCAGCAAATACTTGCTGACTAAAATCCACCATTTGACTGAGAGCTACTAGATTTGCAGCAGTGACTGATAACTTCCCCACAGTTGGAATCTAATTTCGCACACCTCCACTCGTATTTCTGGAACGTAATGAAATTTACGCACTACGGTGTTTCAGATTTTGTTGAAAACAAACCAGAAAATCAAGTTGCGTGCATCAAAATAATATAGCAATATCTCTTACAATTATCAGCAAAATTCACAAAGGAACAAACAAATCAGCTACAAGTTGAACACAATATTAAGGATGCTAATCACAATGTTAACTTTGTATATGGAATATTATGATCTATATTTACCTGGGTTAATAATTGAACTGGACTCTCATGAAATGCAAGAAGTAGCCTACACCTTGGACGACGGAAAAAAGAAAAAGAGCAATCCCATGTGGTCTAGTGGCTAGGATACCTGGCTTTCACCCAGGAGGCCCGGGTTCGATTCCCGGCATGGGAACCTTTTTATACTACACTTATTTCGTTCCGTACAAGAAAATATCGGACAACTTAATCTGCTTTCTACGACATGCCACACCAGCAGTAACTTGACGCAAAATAAACTGTAAAACACTTTGTATATAATTCACGTTGGTATTGAATTTTGAAACACCAACCTTTGCAAACAAAGGACCTACACTTAATATAAACAGTTAACCACAACCGATCCTTGACTATCATACAAGCTCAATATTTACTATGTAGGCCGTTTACTCAGAAGAAATGATTGCAAGAATTTTGCTTCGTTTAAGACACCCAAACTCTTGAAACATCACGCATTGACAAATACATGACATTAATTTTATCACATCACTTTCAAACAATTACATTTTCTAAATACTCATTGTTTCTCCCGCATAACCAATACGCCATCTTCATTTGAGCAATATGAAAGCTCAGAGATTCTATTTCATGGACATAATTGTTGCAATTCTATTCATGTTTTGAAGGACAAAACCAGTTAGATTGTTAAACATATATATTTCAATCAGGAGACAACATTATATTATTAGCGAGCTTTCTCCTTACTAGGCCTATGTGCCGTTAGCGTGGGAAAATGGGTTTGGTTCTCACTGGCTTGACCTGGAGGTTCATGTCACATATTGCTTTACTAGTGAAACGATCGCTAAATTCAAAACACTTAAAATGTACCATACTTTTCGAGAATGATTTTTTCTTAATAACTAAGACTTACTTTCTATATGATATTCACTTACCGTTAAGTGTTGTTGATTACGACACTTACATACATCCCTCAACTTATCGCTTAAAATATTTCTCTCAAAACTTGTTTCCAATTCTTCGTGATTAACTGATAAAATTTCGCTTACAAAACACTACGAACTTTTAATTTCCAGATCATAAAATGCGGTGATGAAAGGAAAGCTGCGAAACGGCATTGCCTTTTTCTCACCCTTCATGGAAAAAATATTTCCTCTTTGTCTCTATTTCTAATCTTTTTAGCGCTACACAACTTTATGACTTTAGTGCTGGTGGTCACAGCTGCAATCGTGACTCAGCTGACCATCGTATTCGGAAGGCTCCGTTCGCGTACTTGCCAACCATATGATGAAATAGGAAATATTGATTGGTTTTGTGGAAAAAAAGTCAGTTACAAGAGCAACCGAACTGTTAAAATAGAACACGAAATTAATCATTTATTTGAATTTAGAAAGGTAATGAATGAAAAGTTGAAAGGTGCAGAAACTGTGACCCCAAACGGATAAGGACCACTCTTTCAAAATGGAGAATCTTCGAAATAGTAAGATGATAGACGATTGGCTATGCTGAAAGGATCGCTGGATTTTATGACAAATTTTTAGTTCAGCTTTATATATCGTACAACGTAACGATTTAAAATATCTCCCCGCTGCACTCTATATTGATGCTCGTTGAAATGAGGAAATAATACAATGAAACAACAAACCGAAAGTGAAGGCCAGAAATGAATAATTTGTTAACTAAATATTTTACCGAACGATGTGTGGTCCTCGGTAGTATAGTGGTTAGTATCCCCGCCTGTCACGCGGGAGACCGGGGTTCTATTCCCCGCCGGGGAGAAAAGAAATTTTGTTGATTTATGAAACGAACCTATGTTCAGCAAATACTTGCTGACTAAAATCCACCATATGACTGAGAGCTACTAGATTTGCAGCAGTGACTGATAATTCCCCACAGTTGGAATCTAATTTCGCACACCTCCACTCGTATTTCTGGAACGTAATGAAATTTACGCACTACGGTGTTTCAGATTTTGTTGAAAACAAACCAGAAAATCAAGTTGCGTGCATCAAAATAATATAGCAATATCTCTTACAATTATCAGCAAAATTCACAAAGGAACAAACAAATCAGCTACAAGTTGAACACAATATTAAGGATGCTAATCACAATGTTAACTTTGTATACGGAATATTATGATCTATATTTACCTGAGTTAATAATTGAACTGGACTCTCATGAAATGCAAGAAGTAGCCTACACCTTGGACGACGGAAAAAAAAAGAGCAATCCCATGTGGTCTAGTGGTTAGGATACCTGGCTTTCACCCAGGAGGCCCGGGTTCGATTCCCGGCATGGGAACCTTTTTATACTACACTTATTTCGTTCCCTACAAGAAAATATCGGACAACTTAATCTGCTTTCTACGACATGCCACACCAGTAGTAACTTGACGCAAAATAAACTGTAAAACACTTTGTATATAATTCACGTTGGTATTGAATTTTGAAACACCAACCTTTGCAAACAAAGGACCTACACTTAATATAAACAGTTAACCACAACCGATCCTTGACTATCATACAAGCTCAATATTTACTATGTAGGCCGTTTACTCAGAAGAAATGATTGCAAGAATTTTGCTTCGTTTAAGACACCCAAACTCTTGAAACATCACGCATTGACAAATACATGACATTAATTTTATCACATCACTTTCAAACAATTACATTTTCTAAATACTCATTGTTTCTCCCGCATAACCAATACGCCATCTTCATTTGAGCAATATGAAAGCTCAGAGATTCTATTTCATGGACATAATTGTTGCAATTCTATTCATGTTTTGAAGGACAAAACCAGTTAGATTGTTAAACATATATATTTCAATCAGGAGACAACATTATATTATTAGTGAGCTTTCTCCTTACTAGGCCTATGTGCCGTTAGCGTGGGAAAATGGGTTTGGTTCTCACTGGCTTGACCTGGAGGTTCATGTCACATATTGCTTTGCTAGTGAAACGATCGCTAAATTCAAACAACTTAAAATGTACCATACTATTCGAGAATGATTTTTTCTTAATAACTAAGACTTACTTTCTATATGATATTCACTTACCGTTAAGTGTTGTTGATTACGACACTTACATACATCCCTCAACTTATCGCTTTAAATATTTCTCTCAAAACTTGTTTCCAATTCTTCGTGATTAACTGATAAAATTTCGCTTACAAAACACTACGAACTTTTAATTTCCAGATCATAAAATGCGGTGATGAAAGGAAAGCTGCGAAACGGCATTGCCTTTTTCTCACCCTTCATGGAAAAAATATTTCCTCTTTGTCTCTATTTCTAATCTTTTTAGCGCTACACAACTTTATGACTTTAGTGCTCAAAACATTAATTACTATTAAAGTTGACTAATATTCTGTCACAACAATATTGTTGATTCACTTTCTTCAACTACTATTACGGTGTCTTTTCTTGCTTACTTTGTTCTTGTTCTGAAACCCTGAAAACGCAGCCCATTTGTCTAATTTGAGCTTAGCCTCGACTTATAAGAGTAAAGGAAAGGTAAACGTTGTATTATTGCGAATAGGAAGGAGAAACGTTTCTCAACAGTGAAAGGTAATTACGGTTGTATTTCGTTAAATACAATCGCAAGGATTAGCAAACTAAAACGAACATTATAATGAGAGAAATGTTTATATGAAATAATATTCTAAGCAAAGTCTATTTACAGTTTACGAGAAACCACAAACAACTGAGGGATCTTATCATAAGATGAAGAATAAAAGTGGGTTTGTTATACTGGCCAGTTCTGTCTTGACGGGTTTGTTACTGTACTTTACATACGGCGATTCCGTTCGACTTCCTCACTAATGATAAATTTCGCTCGTCTTCACTAATTCAATCTTCCACAACACTATTCCCTCATATGTCTTTACTCACTGAAGAACACCACACAAATAAGAATCAGTTCTAGTTGGGCTTACAGAAGAACACATGGATCTCTTGTACTGCCGCCTGGTGGCCACAGCTGCAATCGTGACTCAGCTGACCATCGTATTCGGAAGGCTCCGTTCGCGTACTTGCCAACCATATGACGAAATAGGAAATATTGATTGGTTTTGTGGAAAAAAAGTCAGTTACAAGAGCAACCGAACTGTGAAAATAGAACACGAAATTAATCATTTATTTGAATTTAGAAAGGTAATGAATGAAAAGTTGAAAGGTGCAGAAACTGTGACCCCAAACGGATAAGGACCACTCTTTCAAAATGGAGAATCTTCGAAATAGTAAGATGATAGACGATTGGCTATGCTGAAAGGATCGCTGTATTTTATGACAAATTTTTAGTTCAGCTTTATATATCGTACAACGTAACGATTTAAAATATCTCCCCGCTGCACTCTATATTGATGCTCGTTGAAATGAGGAAAGAATACAATGAAACAACAAACCGAAAGTGAAGGCCAGAAATGAATAATTTGTTAACTAAATATTTTACCGAACGATGTGTGGTCCTCGGTAGTATAGTGGTTAGTATCCCCGCCTGTCACGCGGGAGACCGGGGTTCGATTCCTCGCCGGGGAGAAAAGAAATTTTGTTGATTTATGAAACGAACCTATGTTCAGCAAATACTTGCTGACTAAAATCCACCATATGACTGAGAGCTACTAGATTTGCAGCAGTGACTGATAATTCCCCACAGTTGGAATCTAATTTCGCACTCGTATTTCTGGAACGTAATGAAATTTACGCACTACGATATTTCAGATTTTGTTGAAAACAAACCAGAAAATCAAGTTGCGTGCATCAAAATAATATAGCAATATCTCTTACAATTATCAGCAAAATTCACAAAGGAACAAACAAATCAGCTACAAGTTGAACACAATATTAAGGATGCTAATCACAATGTTAACTTTGTATATGGAATATTATGATCTATATTTACCTGGGTTAATAATTGAACTGGACTCTCATGAAATGCAAGAAGTAGCCTACACCTTGGACGACGGAAAAAAGAAAAAGAGCAATCCCATGTGGTCTAGTGGCTAGGATACCTGGCTTTCACCCAGGAGGCCCGGGTTCGATTCCCGGCATGGGAACCTTTTTATACTACACTTATTTCGTTCCCTACAAGAAAATATCGGACAACTTAATCTGCTTTCTACGACATGCCACACCAGCAGTAACTTGACGCAAAATAAACTGTAAAACACTTTGTATATAATTCACGTTGGTATTGAATTTTGAAACACCAACCTTTGCAAACAAAGGACCTACACTTAATATAAACAGTTAACCACAACCGATCCTTGACTATCATACAAGCTCAATATTTACTATGTAGGCCGTTTACTCAGAAGAAATGATTGCAAGAATTTTGCTTCGTTTAAGACACCCAAACTCTTGAAACATCACGCATTGACAAATACATGACATTAATTTTATCACATCACTTTCAAACAATTACATTTTCTAAATACTCATTGTTTCTCCCGCATAACCAATACGCCATCTTCATTTGAGCAATATGAAAGCTCAGAGATTCTATTTCATGGACATAATTGTTGCAATTCTATTCATGTTTTGAAGGACAAAACCAGTTAGATTGTTAAACATATATATTTCAATCAGGAGACAACATTATATTATTAGCGAGCTTTCTCCTTACTAGGCCTATGTGCCGTTAGCGTGGGAAAATGGGTTTGGTTCTCACTGGCTTGACCTGGAGGTTCATGTCACATATTGCTTTGCTAGTGAAACGATCGCTAAATTCAAACAACTTAAAATCTACCATACTATTCGAGAATGATTTTTTCTTAATAACTAAGACTTACTTTCTATATGATATTCACTTACCGTTAAGTGTTGTTGATTACGACACTTACATACATCCCTCAACTTATCGCTTTAAATATTTCTCTCAAAACTTGTTTCCAATTCTTCGTGATTAACTGATAAAATTTCGCTTACAAAACACTACGAACTTTTAATTTCCAGATCATAAAATGCGGTGATGAAAGGAAAGCTGCGAAACGGCATTGCCTTTTTCTCACCCTTCATGGAAAAAATATTTCCTCTTTGTCTCTATTTCTAATCTTTTTAGCGCTACACAACTTTATGACTTTAGTGCTCAAAACATTAATTACTATTAAAGTTGACTAATATTCTGTCACAACAATATTGTTGATTCACTTTCTTCAACTACTATTACGGTGTCTTTTCTTGCTTACTTTGTTCTTGTTCTGAAACCCTGAAAACGCAGCCCATTTGTCTAATTTGAGCTTAGCCTCGACTTATAAGAGTAAAGGAAAGGTAAACGTTGTATTATTGCGAATAGGAAGGAGAAACGTTTCTCAACAGTGAAAGGTAATTACGGTTGTATTTCGTTAAATACAATCGCAAGGATTAGCAAACTAAAACGAACATTATAATGAGAGAAATGTTTATATGAAATAATATTCTAAGCAAAGTCTATTTACAGTATACGAGAAACCACAAACAACTGAGGGATCTTATCATAAGATGAAGAATAAAAGTGGGTTTGTTATACTGGCCAGTTCTGTCTTGACGGGTTTGTTACTGTACTTTACATACGGCGATTCCGTTCGACTTCCTCACTAATGATAAATTTCGCTCGTCTTCACTAATTCAATCTTCCACAACACTATTCCCTCATATGTCTTTACTCACTGAAGAACACCACACAAATAAGAATCAGTTCTAGTTGGGCTTACAGAAGAACACATGGATCTCTTGTACTGCCGCCTGGTGGCCACAGCTGCAATCGTGACTCAGCTGACCATCGTATTCGGAAGGCTCCGTTCGCGTACTTGCCAACCATATGATGAAATAGGAAATATTGATTGGTTTTGTGGAAAAAAGTCAGTTACAAGAGCAACCGAACTGTGAAAATAGAACACGAAATTAATCATTTATTTGAATTTAGAAAGGTAATGAATGGAAAGTTGAAAGGTGCAGAAACTGTGACCCCAAACGGATAAGGACCACTCTTTCAAAATGGAGAATCTTCGAAATAGTAAGATGATAGACGATTGGCTATGCTGAAAGGATCGCTGGATTTTATGACAAATTTTTAGTTCAGCTTTATATATCGTACAACGTAACGATTTAAAATATCTCCCTGCTGCACTCTATATTGATGCTCGTTGAAATGAGGAAAGAATACGATGAAACAACAAACCGAAAGTGAAGGCCAGAAATGAATAATTTGTTTACTAAATATTTTACCGAACGATGTGTGGTCCTCGGTAGTATAGTGGTTAGTATCCCCACCTGTCACGCGGGAGACCGGGGTTCGATTCCCCGCCAGGGAAAAAAATTTTGTTGATTTATGAAACGAACCCATGTTCAGCAAATACTTGCTGACTACAATCCACCATATGACTGAGAGCTACTAGATTTGCAGCAGTGACTGATAATTCCCCACAGTTGGAATCTAATTTCGCACACCTCCACTCGTATTTCTGGAACGTAATGAAATTTACGCACTACGGTGTTTCAGATTTTGTTGAAAACAAACCAGAAAATCAAGTTGCGTGCATCAAAATAATATAGCAATATCTCTTACAATTATCAGCAAAATTCACAAAGGAACAAACAAATCAGCTACAAGTTGAACACAATATTAAGGATGCTAATCACAATGTTAACTTTGTATATGGAATATTATGATGTATATTTACCTGGGTTAATAATTGAACTGGACTCTCATGAAATGCAAGAAGTAGCCTACACCTTGGACGACGGAAAAAACAAAAAGAGCAATCCCATGTGGTCTAGTGGCTAGGATACCTGGCTTTCACCCAGGAGGCCCGTGTTCGATTCCCGGCATGGGAACCTTTTTATACTACACTTATTTCGTTCCCTACAAGAAAATATCGGACAACTTAATCTGCTTTCTACGACATGCCACACCAGCAGTAACTTGACGCAAAATAAACTGTAAAACACTTTGTATATAATTCACGTTGGTATTGAATTTTGAAACACCAACCTTTGCAAACAAAGGACCTACACTTAATATAAACAGTTAACCACAACCGATCCTTGACTATCATACAAGCTCAATATTTACTATGTAGGCCGTTTACTCAGAAGAAATGATTGCAAGAATTTTGCTTCGTTTAAGACACCCAAACTCTTGAAACATCACGCATTGACAAATACATGACATTAATTTTATCACATCACTTTCAAACAATTACATTTTCTAAATACTCATTGTTTCTCCCGCATAACCAATACGCCATCTTCATTTGAGCAATATGAAAGCTCAGAGATTCTATTTCATGGACATAATTGTTGCAATTCTATTCATGTTTTGAAGGACAAAACCAGTTAGATTGTTAAACATATATATTTCAATCAGGAGACAACATTATATTATTAGCGAGCTTTCTCCTTACTAGGCCTATGTGCCGTTAGCGTGGGAAAATGGGTTTGGTTCTCACTGGCTTGACCTGGAGGTTCATGTCACATATTGCTTTGCTAGTGAAACGATCGCTAAATTCAAACAACTTAAAATCTACCATACTATTCGAGAATGATTTTTTCTTAATAACTAAGACTTACTTTCTATATGATATTCACTTACCGTTAAGTGTTGTTGATTACGACACTTACATACATCCCTCAACTTATCGCTTTAAATATTTCTCTCAAAACTTGTTTCCAATTCTTCGTGATTAACTGATAAAATTTCGCTTACAAAACACTACGAACTTTTAATTTCCAGATCATAAAATGCGGTGATGAAAGGAAAGCTGCGAAACGGCATTGCCTTTTTCTCACCCTTCATGGAAAAAATATTTCCTCTTTGTCTCTATTTCTAATCTTTTTAGCGCTACACAACTTTATGACTTTAGTGCTCAAAACATTAATTACTATTAAAGTTGACTAATATTCTGTCACAACAATATTGTTGATTCACTTTCTTCAACTACTATTACGGTGTCTTTTCTTGCTTACTTTGTTCTTGTTCTGAAACCCTGAAAACGCAGCCCATTTGTCTAATTTGAGCTTAGCCTCGACTTATAAGAGTAAAGGAAAGGTAAACGTTGTATTATTGCGAATAGGAAGGAGAAACGTTTCTCAACAGTGAAAGGTAATTACGGTTGTATTTCGTTAAATACAATCGCAAGGATTAGCAAACTAAAACGAACATTATAATGAGAGAAATGTTTATATGAAATAATATTCTAAGCAAAGTCTATTTACAGTATACGAGAAACCACAAACAACTGAGGGATCTTATCATAAGATGAAGAATAAAAGTGGGTTTGTTATACTGGCCAGTTCTGTCTTGACAAGTTTGTTACTGTACTTTACATACGGCGATTCCGTTCGACTTCCTCACTAATGATAAATTTCGCTCGTCTTCACTAATTCAATCTTCCACAACACTATTCCCTCATATGTCTTTACTCACTGAAGAACACCACACAAATAAGAATCAGTTCTATTTGGGCTTACAGAAGAACACATGGATCTCTTGTACTGCCGCCTGGTGGCCACAGCTGCAATCGTGACTCAGCTGACCATCGTATTCGGAAGGCTCCGTTCGCGTACTTGCCAACCATATGATGAAATAGGAAATATTGATTGGTTTTGTGGAAAAAAGTCAGTTACAAGAGCAACCGAACTGTGAAAATAGAACACGAAATTAATCATTTACTTGAATTTAGAAAGGTAATGAATGGAAAGTTGAAAGGTGCAGAAACTGTGACCCCAAACGGATAAGGACCACTCTTTCAAAATGGAGAATCTTCGAAATAGTAAGATGATAGACGATTGGCTATGCTGAAAGGATCGCTGGATTTTATGACAAATTTTTAGTTCAGCTTTATATATCGTACAACGTAACGATTTAAAATATCTCCCTGCTGCACTCTATATTGATGCTCGTTGAAATGAGGAAAGAATACGATGAAACAACAAACCAAAAGTGAAGGCCAGAAATGAATAATTTGTTAACTAAATATTTTGCCGAACGATGTGTGGTCCTTGGTAGTATAGTGGTTAGTATCCCCGCCTGTCACGCGGGAGACCGGGGTTCGATTCCCCGCCGGGGAGAAAAGAAATTTTGTTGATTTATGAAACGAACCTATGTTCAGCAAATACTTCCTGACTACAATCCACCATATGACTGAGAGCTACTAGATTTGCAGCAGTGACTGATAATTCCCCACAGTTGGAATCTAATTTCGCACACCTCCACTCGTATTTCTGGAACGTAATGAAATTTACGCACTACGGTGTTTCAGATTTTGTTGAAAACAAACCAGAAAATCAAGTTGCGTGCATCAAAATAATATAGCAATATCTCTTACAATTATCAGCAAAATTCACAAAGGAACAAACAAATCAGCTACAAGTTGAACACAATATTAAGGATGCTAATCACAATGTTAACTTTGTATATGGAATATTATGATCTATATTTACCTGGGTTAATAATTGAACTGGACTCTCATGAAATGCAAGAAGTAGCCTACACCTTGGACGACGGAAAAAAAAAGAGCAATCCCATGTGGTCTAGTGGCTAGGATACCTGGCTTTCACCCAGGAGGCCCGGGTTCGATTCCCGGCATGGGAACCTTTTTATACTACACTTATTTCGTTCCCTACAAGAAAATATCGGACAACTTAATCTGCTTTCTACGACATGCCACACCAGTAGTAACTCGACGCAAAATAAACTGTAAAACACTTTGTATATAATTCACGTTGGTATTGAATTTTGAAACACCAACCTTTGCAAACAAAGGACCTACACTTAATATAAACAGTTAACCACAACCGATCCTTGACTATCATACAAGCTCAATATTTACTATGTAGGCCGTTTACTCAGAAGAAATGATTGCAAGAATTTTGCTTCGTTTAAGACACCCAAACTCTTGAAACATCACGCATTGACAAATACATGACATTAATTTTATCACATCACTTTCAAACAATTACATTTTCTAAATACTCATTGTTTCTCCCGCATAACCAATACGCCATCTTCATTTGAGCAATATGAAAGCTCAGAGATTCTATTTCATGGACATAATTGTCGCAATTCTATTCATGTTTTGAAGGACAAAACCAGTTAGATTGTTAAACATATATATTTCAATCAGGAGACAACATTATATTATTAGCGAGCTTTCTCCTTACTAGGCCTATGTGCCGTTAGCGTGGGAAAATGGGTTTGGTTCTCACTGGCTTGACCTGGAGGTTCATGTCACATATTGCTTTGCTAGTGAAACGATCGCTAAATTCAAACAACTTAAAATCTACCATACTATTCGAGAATGATTTTTTCTTAATAACTAAGACTTACTTTCTATATGATATTCACTTACCGTTAAGTGTTGTTGATTACGACACTTACATACATCCCTCAACTTATCGCTTTAAATATTTCTCTCAAAACTTGTTTCCAATTCTTCGTGATTAACTGATAAAATTTCGCTTACAAAACACTACGAACTTTTAATTTCCAGATCATAAAATGCGGTGATGAAAGGAAAGCTGCGAAACGGCATTGCCTTTTTCTCACCCTTCATGGAAAAAATATTTCCTCTTTGTCTCTATTTCTAATCTTTTTAGCGCTACACAACTTTATGACTTTAGTGCTCAAAACATTAATTACTATTAAAGTTGACTAATATTCTGTCACAACAATATTGTTGATTCACTTTCTTCAACTACTATTACGGTGTCTTTTCTTGCTTACTTTGTTCTTGTTCTGAAACCCTGAAAACGCAGCCCATTTGTCTAATTTGAGCTTAGCCTCGACTTATAAGAGTAAAGGAAAGGTAAACGTTGTATTATTGCGAATAGGAAGGAGAAACGTTTCTCAACAGTGAAAGGTAATTACGGTTGTATTTCGTTAAATACAATCGCAAGGATTAGCAAACTAAAACGAACATTATAATGAGAGAAATGTTTATATGAAATAATATTCTAAGCAAAGTCTATTTACAGTATACGAGAAACCACAAACAACTGAGGGATCTTATCATAAGATGAAGAATAAAAGTGGGTTTGTTATACTGGCCAGTTCTGTCTTGACGGGTTTGTTACTGTACTTTACATACGGCGATTCCGTTCGACTTCCTCACTAATGATAAATTTCGCTCGTCTTCACTAATTCAATCTTCCACAACACTATTCCCTCATATGTCTTTACTCACTGAAGAACACCACACAAATAAGAATCAGTTCTATTTGGGCTTACAGAAGAACACATGGATCTCTTGTACTGCCGCCTGGTGGCCACAGCTGCAATCGTGACTCAGCTGACCATCGTATTCGGAAGGCTCCGTTCGCGTACTTGCCAACCATATGATGAAATAGGAAATATTGATTGGTTTTGTGGAAAAAAGTCAGTTACAAGAGCAACCGAACTGTGAAAATAGAACACGAAATTAATCATTTATTTGAATTTAGAAAGGTAATGAATGGAAAGTTGAAAGGTGCAGAAACTGTGACCCCAAACGGATAAGGACCACTCTTTCAAAATGGAGAATCTTCGAAATAGTAAGATGATAGACGATTGGCTATGCTGAAAAGATCGCTGGATTTTATGACAAATTTTTAGTTCAGCTTTATATATCGTACAACGTAACGATTTAAAATATCTCCCTGCTGCACTCTATATTGATGCTCGTTGAAATGAGGAAAGAATACGATGAAACAACAAACCGAAAGTGAAGGCCAGAAATGAATAATTTGTTAACTAAATATTTTACCGAACGATGTGTGGTCCTCGGTAGTATAGTGGTTAGTATCCCCACCTGTCACGCGGGAGACCGGGGTTCGATTCCCCGCCAGGGAAAAAATTTTGTTGATTTATGAAACGAACCTATGTTCAGCAAATACTTGCTGACTACAATCCACCATATGACTGAGAGCTACTAGATTTGCAGCAGTGACTGATAATTCCCCACAGTTGGAATCTAATTTCGCACACCTCCACTCGTATTTCTGGAACGTAATGAAATTTACGCACTACGGTGTTTCAGATTTTGTTGAAAACAAACCAGAAAATCAAGTTGCGTGCATCAAAATAATATAGCAATATCTCTTACAATTATCAGCAAAATTCACAAAGGAACAAACAAATCAGCTACAAGTTGAACACAATATTAAGGATGCTAATCACAATGTTAACTTTGTATATGGAATATTATGATGTATATTTACCTGGGTTAATAATTGAACTGGACTCTCATGAAATGCAAGAAGTAGCCTACACCTTGGACGACGGAAAAAAGAAAAAGAGCAATCCCATGTGGTCTAGTGGCTAGGATACCTGGCTTTCACCCAGGAGGCCCGTGTTCGATTCCCGGCATGGGAACCTTTTTATACTACACTTATTTCGTTCCCTACAAGAAAATATCGGACAACTTAATCTGCTTTCTACGACATGCCACACCAGCAGTAACTTGACGCAAAATAAACTGTAAAACACTTTGTATATAATTCACGTTGGTATTGAATTTTGAAACACCAACCTTTGCAAACAAAGGACCTACACTTAATATAAACAGTTAACCACAACCGATCCTTGACTATCATACAAGCTCAATATTTACTATGTAGGCCGTTTACTCAGAAGAAATGATTGCAAGAATTTTGCTTCGTTTAAGACAACCAAACTCTTGAAACATCACGCATTGACAAATACATGACATTAATTTTATCACATCACTTTCAAACAATTACATTTTCTAAATACTCATTGTTTCTCCCGCATAACCAATACGCCATCTTCATTTGAGCAATATGAAAGCTCAGAGATTCTATTTCATGGACATAATTGTTGCAATTCTATTCATGTTTTGAAGGACAAAACCAGTTAGATTGTTAAACATATATATTTCAATCAGGAGACAACATTATATTATTAGCGAGCTTTCTCCTTACTAGGCCTATGTGCCGTTAGCGTGGGAAAATGGGTTTGGTTCTCACTGGCTTGACCTGGAGGTTCATGTCACATATTGCTTTGCTAGTGAAACGATCGCTAAATTCAAACAACTTAAAATCTACCATACTATTCGAGAATGATTTTTTCTTAATAACTAAGACTTACTTTCTATATGATATTCACTTACCGTTAAGTGTTGTTGATTACGACACTTACATACATCCCTCAACTTATCGCTTTAAATATTTCTCTCAAAACTTGTTTCCAATTCTTCGTGATTAACTGATAAAATTTCGCTTACAAAACACTACGAACTTTTAATTTCCAGATCATAAAATGCGGTGATGAAAGGAAAGCTGCGAAACGGCATTGCCTTTTTCTCACCCTTCATGGAAAAAATATTTCCTCTTTGTCTCTATTTCTAATCTTTTTAGCGCTACACAACTTTATGACTTTAGTGCTCAAAACATTAATTACTATTAAAGTTGACTAATATTCTGTCACAACAATATTGTTGATTCACTTTCTTCAACTACTATTACGGTGTCTTTTCTTGCTTACTTTGTTCTTGTTCTGAAACCCTGAAAACGCAGCCCATTTGTCTAATTTGAGCTTAGCCTCGACTTATAAGAGTAAAGGAAAGGTAAACGTTGTATTATTGCGAATAGGAAGGAGAAACGTTTCTCAACAGTGAAAGGTAATTACGGTTGTATTTCGTTAAATACAATCGCAAGGATTAGCAAACTAAAACGAACATTATAATGAGAGAAATGTTTATATGAAATAATATTCTAAGCAAAGTCTATTTACAGTATACGAGAAACCACAAACAACTGAGGGATCTTATCATAAGATGAAGAATAAAAGTGGGTTTGTTATACTGGCCAGTTCTGTCTTGACGGGTTTGTTACTGTACTTTACATACGGCGATTCCGTTCGACTTCCTCACTAATGATAAATTTCGCTCGTCTTCACTAATTCAATCTTCCACAACACTATTCCCTCATATGTCTTTACTCACTGAAGAACACCACACAAATAAGAATCAGTTCTAGTTGGGCTTACAGAAGAACACATGGATCTCTTGTACTGCCTCCTGGTGGCCACAGCTGCAATCGTGACTCAGCTGACCATCGTATTCGGAAGGCTCCGTTCGCGTACTTGCCAACCATATGATGAAATAGGAAATATTGATTGGTTTTGTGGAAAAAAGTCAGTTACAAGAGCAACCGAACTGTGAAAATAGAACACGAAATTAATCATTTATTTGAATTTAGAAAGGTAATGAATGGAAAGTTGAAAGGTGCAGAAACTGTGACCCCAAACGGATAAGGACCACTCTTTCAAAATGGAGAATCTTCGAAATAGTAAGATGATAGACGATTGGCTATGCTGAAAGGATCGCTGGATTTTATGACAAATTTTTAGTTCAGCTTTATATATCGTACAACGTAACGATTTAAAATATCTCCCTGCTGCACTCTATATTGATGCTCGTTGAAATGAGGAAAGAATACGATGAAACAACAAACCGAAAGTGAAGGCCAGAAATGAATAATTTGTTTACTAAATATTTTACCGAACGATGTGTGGTCCTCGGTAGTATACTGGTTAGTATCCCCACCTGTCACGCGGGAGACCGGGGTTCGATTCCCCGCCAGGGAAAAAAATTTTGTTGATTTATGAAACGAACCCATGTTCAGCAAATACTTGCTGACTACAATCCACCATATGACTGAGAGCTACTAGATTTGCAGCAGTGACTGATAATTCCCCACAGTTGGAATCTAATTTCGCACACCTCCACTCGTATTTCTGGAACGTAATGAAATTTACGCACTACGGTGTTTCAGATTTTGTTGAAAACAAACCAGAAAATCAAGTTGCGTGCATCAAAATAATATAGCAATATCTCTTACAATTATCAGCAAAATTCACAAAGGAACAAACAAATCAGCTACAAGTTGAACACAATATTAAGGATGCTAATCACAATGTTAACTTTGTATATGGAATATTATGATCTATATTTACCTGGGTTAATAATTGAACTGGACTCTCATGAAATGCAAGAAGTAGCCTACACCTTGGACGACGGAAAAAACAAAAAGAGCAATCCCATGTGGTCTAGTGGCTAGGATACCTGGCTTTCACCCAGGAGGCCCGTGTTCGATTCCCGGCATGGGAACCTTTTTATACTACACTTATTTCGTTCCCTACAAGAAAATATCGGACAACTTAATCTGCTTTCTACGACATGCCACACCAGCAGTAACTTGACGCAAAATAAACTGTAAAACACTTTGTATATAATTCACGTTGGTATTGAATTTTGAAACACCAACCTTTGCAAACAAAGGACCTACACTTAATATAAACAGTTAACCACAACCGATCCTTGACTATCATACAAGCTCAATATTTACTATGTAGGCCGTTTACTCAGAAGAAATGATTGCAAGAATTTTGCTTCGTTTAAGACAACCAAACTCTTGAAACATCACGCATTGACAAATACATGACATTAATTTTATCACATCACTTTCAAACAATTACATTTTCTAAATACTCATTGTTTCTCCCGCATAACCAATACGCCATCTTCATTTGAGCAATATGAAAGCTCAGAGATTCTATTTCATGGACATAATTGTTGCAATTCTATTCATGTTTTGAAGGACAAAACCAGTTAGATTGTTAAACATATATATTTCAATCAGGAGACAACATTATATTATTAGCGAGCTTTCTCCTTACTAGGCCTATGTGCCGTTAGCGTGGGAAAATGGGTTTGGTTCTCACTGGCTTGACCTGGAGGTTCATGTCACATATTGCTTTGCTAGTGAAACGATCGCTAAATTCAAACAACTTAAAATCTACCATACTATTCGAGAATGATTTTTTCTTAATAACTAAGACTTACTTTCTATATGATATTCACTTACCGTTAAGTGTTGTTGATTACGACACTTACATACATCCCTCAACTTATCGCTTTAAATATTTCTCTCAAAACTTGTTTCCAATTCTTCGTGATTAACTGATAAAATTTCGCTTACAAAACACTACGAACTTTTAATTTCCAGATCATAAAATGCGGTGATGAAAGGAAAGCTGCGAAACGGCATTGCCTTTTTCTCACCCTTCATGGAAAAAATATTTCCTCTTTGTCTCTATTTCTAATCTTTTTAGCGCTACACAACTTTATGACTTTAGTGCTCAAACCATTAATTACTATTAAAGTTGACTAATATTCTGTCACAACAATATTGTTGATTCACTTTCTTCAACTACTATTACGGTGTCTTTTCTTGCTTACTTTGTTCTTGTTCTGAAACCCTGAAAACGCAGCCCATTTGTCTAATTTGAGCTTAGCCTCGACTTATAAGAGTAAAGGAAAGGTAAACGTTGTATTATTGCGAATAGGAAGGAGAAACGTTTCTCAACAGTGAAAGGTAATTACGGTTGTATTTCGTTAAATACAATCGCAAGGATTAGCAAACTAAAACGAACATTATAATGAGAGAAATGTTTATATGAAATAATATTCTAAGCAAAGTCTATTTACAGTATACGAGAAACCACAAACAACTGAGGGATCTTATCATAAGATGAAGAATAAAAGTGGGTTTGTTATACTGGCCAGTTCTGTCTTGACGGGTTTGTTACTGTACTTTACATACGGCGATTCCGTTCGACTTCCTCACTAATGATAAATTTCGCTCGTCTTCACTAATTCAATCTTCCACAACACTATTCCCTCATATGTCTTTACTCACTGAAGAACACCACACAAATAAGAATCAGTTCTATTTGGGCTTACAGAAGAACACATGGATCTCTTGTACTGCCGCCTGGTGGCCACAGCTGCAATCGTGACTCAGCTGACCATCGTATTCGGAAGGCTCCGTTCGCGTACTTGCCAACCATATGATGAAATAGGAAATATTGATTGGTTTTGTGGAAAAAAGTCAGTTACAAGAGCAACCGAACTGTGAAAATAGAACACGAAATTAATCATTTATTTGAATTTAGAAAGGTAATGAATGGAAAGTTGAAAGGTGCAGAAACTGTGACCCCAAACGGATAAGGACCACTCTTTCAAAATGGAGAATCTTCGAAATAGTAAGATGATAGACGATTGGCTATGCTGAAAGGATCGCTGGATTTTATGACAAATTTTTAGTTCAGCTTTATATATCGTACAACGTAACGATTTAAAATATCTCCCTGCTGCACTCTATATTGATGCTCGTTGAAATGAGGAAAGAATACGATGAAACAACAAACCGAAAGTGAAGGCCAGAAATGAATAATTTGTTTACTAAATATTTTACCGAACGATGTGTGGTCCTCGGTAGTATACTGGTTAGTATCCCCACCTGTCACGCGGGAGACCGGGGTTCGATTCCCCGCCAGGGAAAAAAATTTTGTTGATTTATGAAACGAACCCATGTTCAGCAAATACTTGCTGACTACAATCCACCATATGACTGAGAGCTACTAGATTTGCAGCAGTGACTGATAATTCCCCACAGTTGGAATCTAATTTCGCACACCTCCACTCGTATTTCTGGAACGTAATGAAATTTACGCACTACGGTGTTTCAGATTTTGTTGAAAACAAACCAGAAAATCAAGTTGCGTGCATCAAAATAATATAGCAATATCTCTTACAATTATCAGCAAAATTCACAAAGGAACAAACAAATCAGCTACAAGTTGAACACAATATTAAGGATGCTAATCACAATGTTAACTTTGTATATGGAATATTATGATCTATATTTACCTGGGTTAATAATTGAACTGGACTCTCATGAAATGCAAGAAGTAGCCTACACCTTGGACGACGGAAAAAACAAAAAGAGCAATCCCATGTGGTCTAGTGGCTAGGATACCTGGCTTTCACCCAGGAGGCCCGGGTTCGATTCCCGGCATGGGAACCTTTTTATACTACACTTATTTCGTTCCCTACAAGAAAATATCGGACAACTTAATCTGCTTTCTACGACATGCCACACCAGCAGTAACTTGACGCAAAATAAACTGTAAAACACTTTGTATATAATTCACGTTGGTATTGAATTTTGAAACACCAACCTTTGCAAACAAAGGACCTACACTTAATATAAACAGTTAACCACAACCGATCCTTGACTATCATACAAGCTCAATATTTACTATGTAGGCCGTTTACTCAGAAGAAATGATTGCAAGAATTTTGCTTCGTTTAAGACACCCAAACTCTTGAAACATCACGCATTGACAAATACATGACATTAATTTTATCACATCACTTTCAAACAATTACATTTTCTAAATACTCATTGTTTCTCCCGCATAACCAATACGCCATCTTCATTTGAGCAATATGAAAGCTCAGAGATTCTATTTCATGCACATAATTGTTGCAATTCTATTCATGTTTTGAAGGACAAAACCAGTTAGATTGTTAAACATATATATTTCAATCAGGAGACAACATTATATTATTAGCGAGCTTTCTCCTTACTAGGCCTATGTGCCGTTAGCGTGGGAAAATGGGTTTGGTTCTCACTGGCTTGACCTGGAGGTTCATGTCACATATTGCTTTGCTAGTGAAACGATCGCTAAATTCAAACAACTTAAAATCTACCATACTATTCGAGAATGATTTTTTCTTAATAACTAAGACTTACTTTCTATATGATATTCACTTACCGTTAAGTGTTGTTGATTACGACACTTACATACATCCCTCAACTTATCGCTTTAAATATTTCTCTCAAAACTTGTTTCCAATTCTTCGTGATTAACTGATAAAATTTCGCTTACAAAACACTACGAACTTTTAATTTCCAGATCATAAAATGCGGTGATGAAAGGAAAGCTGCGAAACGGCATTGCCTTTTTCTCACCCTTCATGGAAAAAATATTTCCTCTTTGTCTCTATTTCTAATCTTTTTAGCGCTACACAACTTTATGACTTTAGTGCTCAAAACATTAATTACTATTAAAGTTGACTAATATTCTGTCACAACAATATTGTTGATTCACTTTCTTCAACTACTATTACGGTGTCTTTTCTTGCTTACTTTGTTCTTGTTCTGAAACCCTGAAAACGCAGCCCATTTGTCTAATTTGAGCTTAGCCTCGACTTATAAGAGTAAAGGAAAGGTAAACGTTGTATTATTGCGAATAGGAAGGAGAAACGTTTCTCAACAGTGAAAGGTAATTACGGTTGTATTTCGTTAAATACAATCGCAAGGATTAGCAAACTAAAACGAACATTATAATGAGAGAAATGTTTATATGAAATAATATTCTAAGCAAAGTCTATTTACAGTATACGAGAAACCACAAACAACTGAGGGATCTTATCATAAGATGAAGAATAAAAGTGGGTTTGTTATACTGGCCAGTTCTGTCTTGACGGGTTTGTTACTGTACTTTACATACGGCGATTCCGTTCGACTTCCTCACTAATGATAAATTTCGCTCGTCTTCACTAATTCAATCTTCCACAACACTATTCCCTCATATGTCTTTACTCACTGAAGAACACCACACAAATAAGAATCAGTTCTATTTGGGCTTACAGAAGAACACATGGATCTCTTGTACTGCCGCCTGGTGGCCACAGCTGCAATCGTGACTCAGCTGACCATCGTATTCGGAAGGCTCCGTTCGCGTACTTGCCAACTATATGATGAAATAGGAAATATTGATTGGTTTTGTGGAAAAAAGTCAGTTACAAGAGCAACCGAACTGTGAAAATAGAACACGAAATTAATCATTTATTTGAATTTAGAAAGGTAATGAATGGAAAGTTGAAAGGTGCAGAAACTGTGACCCCAAACGGATAAGGACCACTCTTTCAAAATGGAGAATCTTCGAAATAGTAAGATGATAGACGATTGGCTATGCTGAAAGGATCGCTGGATTTTATGACAAATTTTTAGTTCAGCTTTATATATCGTACAACGTAACGATTTAAAATATCTCCCTGCTGCACTCTATATTGATGCTCGTTGAAATGAGGAAAGAATACGATGAAACAACAAACCGAAAGTGAAGGCCAGAAATGAATAATTTGTTAACTAAATATTTTGCCAAACGATGTGTGGTCCTCGGTAGTATAGTGGTTAGTATCCCCGCCTGTCACGCGGGAGACCGGGGTTCGATTCCCCGTCGGGGAGAAAAGAAATTTTGTTGATTTATGAAACGAACCTATGTTCAGCAAATACTTGCTGACTAAAATCCACCATATGACTGAGAGCTACTAGATTTGCAGCAGTGACTGATAACTTTCCCACAGTTGGAATCTAATTTCGCACACCTCCACTCGTATTTTTGGAACGTAATGAAATTTACGCACTACGGTGTTTCAGATTTTGTTGAAAACAAACCAGAAAATCAAGTTGCATGCATCAAAATAATATAGCAATATCTCTTACAATTATCAGCAAAATTCACAAAGGAACAAACAAATCAGCTACAAGTTGAACACAATATTAAGGATGCTAATCACAATGTTAACTTTGTATATGGAATATTATGATCTATATTTACCTGGGTTAATAATTGAACTGGACTCTCATGAAATGCAAGAAGTAGCCTACACCTTGGACGACGGAAAAAAGAAAAAGAGCAATCCCATGTGGTCTAGTGGCTAGGATACCTGGCTTTCACCCAGGAGGCCCGGGTTCGATTCCCGGCATGGGAACCTTTTTATACTACACTTATTTCATTCCCTACAAGAAAATATCGGACAACTTAATCTGCTTTCTACGACATGCCACACCAGCAGTAACTTGACGCAAAATAAACTGTAAAACACTTTGTATATAATTCACGTTGGTATTGAATTTTGAAACACCAACCTTTGCAAACAAAGGACCTACACTTAATATAAACAGTTAACCACAACCGATCCTTGACTATCATACAAGCTCAATATTTACTATGTAGGCCGTTTACTCAGAAGAAATGATTGCAAGAATTTTGCTTCGTTTAAGACAACCAAACTCTTGAAACATCACGCATTGACAAATACATGACATTAATTTTATCACATCACTTTCAAACAATTACATTTTCTAAATACTCATTGTTTCTCCCGCATAACCAATACGCCATCTTCATTTGAGCAATATGAAAGCTCAGAGATTCTATTTCATGGACATAATTGTTGCAATTCTATTCATGTTTTGAAGGACAAAACCAGTTAGATTGTTAAACATATATATTTCAATCAGGAGACAACATTATATTATTAGCGAGCTTTCTCCTTACTAGGCCTATGTGCCGTTAGCGTGGGAAAATGGGTTTGGTTCTCACTGGCTTGACCTGGAGGTTCATGTCACATATTGCTTTGCTAGTGAAACGATCGCTAAATTCAAACAACTTAAAATCTACCATACTATTCGAGAATGATTTTTTCTTAATAACTAAGACTTACTTTCTATATGATATTCACTTACCGGTAAGTGTTGTTGATTACGACACTTACATACATCCCTCAACTTATCGCTTTAAATATTTCTCTCAAAACTTGTTTCCAATTCTTCGTGATTAACTGATAAAATTTCGCTTACAAAACACTACGAACTTTTAATTTCCAGATCATAAAATGCGGTGATGAAAGGAAAGCTGCGAAACGGCATTGCCTTTTTCTCACCCTTCATGGAAAAAATATTTCCTCTTTGTCTCTATTTCTAATCTTTTTAGCGCTACACAACTTTATGACTTTAGTGCTCAAAACATTAATTACTATTAAAGTTGACTAATATTCTGTCACAACAATATTGTTGATTCACTTTCTTCAACTACTATTACGGTGTCTTTTCTTGCTTACTTTGTTCTTGTTCTGAAACCCTGAAAACGCAGCCCATTTGTCTAATTTGAGCTTAGCCTCGACTTATAAGAGTAAAGGAAAGGTAAACGTTGTATTATTGCGAATAGGAAGGAGAAACGTTTCTCAACAGTGAAAGGTAATTACGGTTGTATTTCGTTAAATACAATCGCAAGGATTAGCAAACTAAAACGAACATTATAATGAGAGAAATGTTTATATGAAATAATATTCTAAGCAAAGTCTATTTACAGTATACGAGAAACCACAAACAACTGAGGGATCTTATCATAAGATGAAGAATAAAAGTGGGTTTGTTATACTGGCCAGTTCTGTCTTGACGGGTTTGTTACTGTACTTTACATACGGCGATTCCGTTCGACTTCCTCACTAATGATAAATTTCGCTCGTCTTCACTAATTCAATCTTCCACAACACTATTCCCTCATATGTCTTTACTCACTGAAGAACACCACACAAATAAGAATCAGTTCTATTTGGGCTTACAGAAGAACACATGGATCTCTTGTACTGCCGCCTGGTGGCCACAGCTGATATCGTGACTCAGCTGACCATCGTATTCGGAAGGCTCCGTTCGCGTACTTGCCAACCATATGATGAAATAGGAAATATTGATTGGTTTTGTGGAAAAAAGTCAGTTACAAGAGCAACCGAACTGTGAAAATAGAACACGAAATTAATCATTTATTTGAATTTAGAAAGGTAATGAATGGAAAGTTGAAAGGTGCAGAAACTGTGACCCCAAACGGATAAGGACCACTCTTTCAAAATGGAGAATCTTCGAAATAGTAAGATGATAGACGATTGGCTATGCTGAAAGGATCGCTTGATTTTATGACAAATTTTTAGTTCAGCTTTATATATCGTACAACGTAACGATTTAAAATATCTCCCTGCTGCACTCTATATTGATGCTCGTTGAAATGAGGAAAGAATACGATGAAACAACAAACCGAAAGTGAAGGCCAGAAATGAATAATTTGTTAACTAAATATTTTGCCAAACGATGTGTGGTCCTCGGTAGTATAGTGGTTAGTATCCCCGCCTGTCACGCGGGAGACCGGGGTTCGATTCCCCGTCGGGGAGAAAAGAAATTTTGTTGATTTATGAAACGAACCTATGTTCAGCAAATACTTGCTGACTAAAATCCACCATATGACTGAGAGCTACTAGATTTGCAGCAGTGACTGATAACTTTCCCACAGTTGGAATCTAATTTCGCACACCTCCACTCGTATTTCTGGAACGTAATGAAATTTACGCACTACGGTGTTTCAGATTTTGTTGAAAACAAACCAGAAAATCAAGTTGCGTGCATCAAAATAATATAGCAATATCTCTTACAATTATCAGCAAAATTCACAAAGGAACAAACAAATCAGCTACAAGTTGAACACAATATTAAGGATGCTAATCACAATGTTAACTTTGTATATGGAATATTATGATCTATATTTACCTGGGTTAATAATTGAACTGGACTCTCATGAAATGCAAGAAGTAGCCTACACCTTGGACGACGGAAAAAAGAAAAAGAGCAATCCCATGTGGTCTAGTGGCTAGGATACCTGGCTTTCACCCAGGAGGCCCGTGTTCGATTCCCGGCATGGGAACCTTTTTATACTACACTTATTTCGTTCCCTACAAGAAAATATCGGACAACTTAATCTGCTTTCTACGACATGCCACACCAGCAGTAACTTGACGCAAAATAAACTGTAAAACACTTTGTATATAATTCACGTTGGTATTGAATTTTGAAACACCAACCTTTGCAAACAAAGGACCTACACTTAATATAAACAGTTAACCACAACCGATCCTTGACTATCATACAAGCTCAATATTTACTATGTAGGCCGTTTACTCAGAAGAAATGATTGCAAGAATTTTGCTTCGTTTAAGACAACCAAACTCTTGAAACATCACGCATTGACAAATACATGACATTAATTTTATCACATCACTTTCAAACAATTACATTTTCTAAATACTCATTGTTTCTCCCGCATAACCAATACGCCATCTTCATTTGAGCAATATGAAAGCTCAGAGATTCTATTTCATGCACATAATTGTTGCAATTCTATTCATGTTTTGAAGGACAAAACCAGTTAGATTGTTAAACATATATATTTCAATCAGGAGACAACATTATATTATTAGCGAGCTTTCTCCTTACTAGGCCTATGTGCCGTTAGCGTGGGAAAATGGGTTTGGTTCTCACTGGCTTGACCTGGAGGTTCATGTCACATATTGCTTTGCTAGTGAAACGATCGCTAAATTCAAACAACTTAAAATCTACCATACTATTCGAGAATGATTTTTTCTTAATAACTAAGACTTACTTTCTATATGATATTCACTTACCGTTAAGTGTTGTTGATTACGACACTTACATACATCCCTCAACTTATCGCTTTAAATATTTCTCTCAAAACTTGTTTCCAATTCTTCGTGATTAACTGATAAAATTTCGCTTACAAAACACTACGAACTTTTAATTTCCAGATCATAAAATGCGGTGATGAAAGGAAAGCTGCGAAACGGCATTGCCTTTTTCTCACCCTTCATGGAAAAAATATTTCCTCTTTGTCTCTATTTCTAATCTTTTTAGCGCTACACAACTTTATGACTTTAGTGCTCAAAACATTAATTACTATTAAAGTTGACTAATATTCTGTCACAACAATATTGTTGATTCACTTTCTTCAACTACTATTACGGTGTCTTTTCTTGCTTACTTTGTTCTTGTTCTGAAACCCTGAAAACGCAGCCCATTTGTCTAATTTGAGCTTAGCCTCGACTTATAAGAGTAAAGGAAAGGTAAACGTTGTATTATTGCGAATAGGAAGGAGAAACGTTTCTCAACAGTGAAAGGTAATTACGGTTGTATTTCGTTAAATACAATCGCAAGGATTAGCAAACTAAAACGAACATTATAATGAGAGAAATGTTTATATGAAATAATATTCTAAGCAAAGTCTATTTACAGTATACGAGAAACCACAAACAACTGAGGGATCTTATCATAAGATGAAGAATAAAAGTGGGTTTGTTATACTGGCCAGTTCTGTCTTGACGGGTTTGTTACTGTACTTTACATACGGCGATTCCGTTCGACTTCCTCACTAATGATAAATTTCGCTCGTCTTCACTAATTCAATCTTCCACAACACTATTCCCTCATATGTCTTTACTCACTGAAGAACACCACACAAATAAGAATCAGTTCTATTTGGGCTTACAGAAGAACACATGGATCTCTTGTACTGCCGCCTGGTGGCCACAGCTGCAATCGTGACTCAGCTGACCATCGTATTCGGAAGGCTCCGTTCGCGTACTTGCCAACTATATGATGAAATAGGAAATATGGATTGGTTTTGTGGAAAAAAGTCAGTTACAAGAGCAACCGAACTGTGAAAATAGAACACGAAATTAATCATTTATTTGAATTTAGAAAGGTAATGAATGGAAAGTTGAAAGGTGCAGAAACTGTGACCCCAAACGGATAAGGACCACTCTTTCAAAATGGAGAATCTTCGAAATAGTAAGATGATAGACGATTGGCTATGCTGAAAGGATCGCTGGATTTTATGACAAATTTTTAGTTCAGCTTTATATATCGTACAACGTAACGATTTAAAATATCTCCCTGCTGCACTCTATATTGATGCTCGTTGAAATGAGGAAAGAATACGATGAAACAACAAACCGAAAGTGAAGGCCAGAAATGAATAATTTGTTAACTAAATATTTTGCCAAACGATGTGTGGTCCTCGGTAGTATAGTGGTTAGTATCCCCGCCTGTCACGCGGGAGACCGGGGTTCGATTCCCCGTCGGGGAGAAAAGAAATTTTGTTGATTTATGAAACGAACCTATGTTCAGCAAATACTTGCTGACTAAAATCCACCATATGACTGAGAGCTACTAGATTTGCAGCAGTGACTGATAACTTTCCCACAGTTGGAATCTAATTTCGCACACCTCCACTCGTATTTTTGGAACGTAATGAAATTTACGCACTACGGTGTTTCAGATTTTGTTGAAAACAAACCAGAAAATCAAGTTGCATGCATCAAAATAATATAGCAATATCTCTTACAATTATCAGCAAAATTCACAAAGGAACAAACAAATCAGCTACAAGTTGAACACAATATTAAGGATGCTAATCACAATGTTAACTTTGTATATGGAATATTATGATCTATATTTACCTGGGTTAATAATTGAACTGGACTCTCATGAAATGCAAGAAGTAGCCTACACCTTGGACGACGGAAAAAAGAAAAAGAGCAATCCCATGTGGTCTAGTGGCTAGGATACCTGGCTTTCACCCAGGAGGCCCGGGTTCGATTCCCGGCATGGGAACCTTTTTATACTACACTTATTTCATTCCCTACAAGAAAATATCGGACAACTTAATCTGCTTTCTACGACATGCCACACCAGCAGTAACTTGACGCAAAATAAACTGTAAAACACTTTGTATATAATTCACGTTGGTATTGAATTTTGAAACACCAACCTTTGCAAACAAAGGACCTACACTTAATATAAACAGTTAACCACAACCGATCCTTGACTATCATACAAGCTCAATATTTACTATGTAGGCCGTTTACTCAGAAGAAATGATTGCAAGAATTTTGCTTCGTTTAAGACAACCAAACTCTTGAAACATCACGCATTGACAAATACATGACATTAATTTTATCACATCACTTTCAAACAATTACATTTTCTAAATACTCATTGTTTCTCCCGCATAACCAATACGCCATCTTCATTTGAGCAATATGAAAGCTCAGAGATTCTATTTCATGGACATAATTGTTGCAATTCTATTCATGTTTTGAAGGACAAAACCAGTTAGATTGTTAAACATATATATTTCAATCAGGAGACAACATTATATTATTAGCGAGCTTTCTCCTTACTAGGCCTATGTGCCGTTAGCGTGGGAAAATGGGTTTGGTTCTCACTGGCTTGACCTGGAGGTTCATGTCACATATTGCTTTGCTAGTGAAACGATCGCTAAATTCAAACAACTTAAAATCTACCATACTATTCGAGAATGATTTTTTCTTAATAACTAAGACTTACTTTCTATATGATATTCACTTACCGGTAAGTGTTGTTGATTACGACACTTACATACATCCCTCAACTTATCGCTTTAAATATTTCTCTCAAAACTTGTTTCCAATTCTTCGTGATTAACTGATAAAATTTCGCTTACAAAACACTACGAACTTTTAATTTCCAGATCATAAAATGCGGTGATGAAAGGAAAGCTGCGAAACGGCATTGCCTTTTTCTCACCCTTCATGGAAAAAATATTTCCTCTTTGTCTCTATTTCTAATCTTTTTAGCGCTACACAACTTTATGACTTTAGTGCTCAAAACATTAATTACTATTAAAGTTGACTAATATTCTGTCACAACAATATTGTTGATTCACTTTCTTCAACTACTATTACGGTGTCTTTTCTTGCTTACTTTGTTCTTGTTCTGAAACCCTGAAAACGCAGCCCATTTGTCTAATTTGAGCTTAGCCTCGACTTATAAGAGTAAAGGAAAGGTAAACGTTGTATTATTGCGAATAGGAAGGAGAAACGTTTCTCAACAGTGAAAGGTAATTACGGTTGTATTTCGTTAAATACAATCGCAAGGATTAGCAAACTAAAACGAACATTATAATGAGAGAAATGTTTATATGAAATAATATTCTAAGCAAAGTCTATTTACAGTATACGAGAAACCACAAACAACTGAGGGATCTTATCATAAGATGAAGAATAAAAGTGGGTTTGTTATACTGGCCAGTTCTGTCTTGACGGGTTTGTTACTGTACTTTACATACGGCGATTCCGTTCGACTTCCTCACTAATGATAAATTTCGCTCGTCTTCACTAATTCAATCTTCCACAACACTATTCCCTCATATGTCTTTACTCACTGAAGAACACCACACAAATAAGAATCAGTTCTATTTGGGCTTACAGAAGAACACATGGATCTCTTGTACTGCCGCCTGGTGGCCACAGCTGATATCGTGACTCAGCTGACCATCGTATTCGGAAGGCTCCGTTCGCGTACTTGCCAACCATATGATGAAATAGGAAATATTGATTGGTTTTGTGGAAAAAAGTCAGTTACAAGAGCAACCGAACTGTGAAAATAGAACACGAAATTAATCATTTATTTGAATTTAGAAAGGTAATGAATGGAAAGTTGAAAGGTGCAGAAACTGTGACCCCAAACGGATAAGGACCACTCTTTCAAAATGGAGAATCTTCGAAATAGTAAGATGATAGACGATTGGCTATGCTGAAAGGATCGCTTGATTTTATGACAAATTTTTAGTTCAGCTTTATATATCGTACAACGTAACGATTTAAAATATCTCCCTGCTGCACTCTATATTGATGCTCGTTGAAATGAGGAAAGAATACGATGAAACAACAAACCGAAAGTGAAGGCCAGAAATGAATAATTTGTTAACTAAATATTTTGCCAAACGATGTGTGGTCCTCGGTAGTATAGTGGTTAGTATCCCCGCCTGTCACGCGGGAGACCGGGGTTCGATTCCCCGTCGGGGAGAAAAGAAATTTTGTTGATTTATGAAACGAACCTATGTTCAGCAAATACTTGCTGACTAAAATCCACCATATGACTGAGAGCTACTAGATTTGCAGCAGTGACTGATAACTTTCCCACAGTTGGAATCTAATTTCGCACACCTCCACTCGTATTTTTGGAACGTAATGAAATTTACGCACTACGGTGTTTCAGATTTTGTTGAAAACAAACCAGAAAATCAAGTTGCATGCATCAAAATAATATAGCAATATCTCTTACAATTATCAGCAAAATTCACAAAGGAACAAACAAATCAGCTACAAGTTGAACACAATATTAAGGATGCTAATCACAATGTTAACTTTGTATATGGAATATTATGATCTATATTTACCTGGGTTAATAATTGAACTGGACTCTCATGAAATGCAAGAAGTAGCCTACACCTTGGACGACGGAAAAAAGAAAAAGAGCAATCCCATGTGGTCTAGTGGCTAGGATACCTGGCTTTCACCCAGGAGGCCCGGGTTCGATTCCCGGCATGGGAACCTTTTTATACTACACTTATTTCATTCCCTACAAGAAAATATCGGACAACTTAATCTGCTTTCTACGACATGCCACACCAGCAGTAACTTGACGCAAAATAAACTGTAAAACACTTTGTATATAATTCACGTTGGTATTGAATTTTGAAACACCAACCTTTGCAAACAAAGGACCTACACTTAATATAAACAGTTAACCACAACCGATCCTTGACTATCATACAAGCTCAATATTTACTATGTAGGCCGTTTACTCAGAAGAAATGATTGCAAGAATTTTGCTTCGTTTAAGACAACCAAACTCTTGAAACATCACGCATTGACAAATACATGACATTAATTTTATCACATCACTTTCAAACAATTACATTTTCTAAATACTCATTGTTTCTCCCGCATAACCAATACGCCATCTTCATTTGAGCAATATGAAAGCTCAGAGATTCTATTTCATGGACATAATTGTTGCAATTCTATTCATGTTTTGAAGGACAAAACCAGTTAGATTGTTAAACATATATATTTCAATCAGGAGACAACATTATATTATTAGCGAGCTTTCTCCTTACTAGGCCTATGTGCCGTTAGCGTGGGAAAATGGGTTTGGTTCTCACTGGCTTGACCTGGAGGTTCATGTCACATATTGCTTTGCTAGTGAAACGATCGCTAAATTCAAACAACTTAAAATCTACCATACTATTCGAGAATGATTTTTTCTTAATAACTAAGACTTACTTTCTATATGATATTCACTTACCGGTAAGTGTTGTTGATTACGACACTTACATACATCCCTCAACTTATCGCTTTAAATATTTCTCTCAAAACTTGTTTCCAATTCTTCGTGATTAACTGATAAAATTTCGCTTACAAAACACTACGAACTTTTAATTTCCAGATCATAAAATGCGGTGATGAAAGGAAAGCTGCGAAACGGCATTGCCTTTTTCTCACCCTTCATGGAAAAAATATTTCCTCTTTGTCTCTATTTCTAATCTTTTTAGCGCTACACAACTTTATGACTTTAGTGCTCAAAACATTAATTACTATTAAAGTTGACTAATATTCTGTCACAACAATATTGTTGATTCACTTTCTTCAACTACTATTACGGTGTCTTTTCTTGCTTACTTTGTTCTTGTTCTGAAACCCTGAAAACGCAGCCCATTTGTCTAATTTGAGCTTAGCCTCGACTTATAAGAGTAAAGGAAAGGTAAACGTTGTATTATTGCGAATAGGAAGGAGAAACGTTTCTCAACAGTGAAAGGTAATTACGGTTGTATTTCGTTAAATACAATCGCAAGGATTAGCAAACTAAAACGAACATTATAATGAGAGAAATGTTTATATGAAATAATATTCTAAGCAAAGTCTATTTACAGTATACGAGAAACCACAAACAACTGAGGGATCTTATCATAAGATGAAGAATAAAAGTGGGTTTGTTATACTGGCCAGTTCTGTCTTGACGGGTTTGTTACTGTACTTTACATACGGCGATTCCGTTCGACTTCCTCACTAATGATAAATTTCGCTCGTCTTCACTAATTCAATCTTCCACAACACTATTCCCTCATATGTCTTTACTCACTGAAGAACACCACACAAATAAGAATCAGTTCTATTTGGGCTTACAGAAGAACACATGGATCTCTTGTACTGCCGCCTGGTGGCCACAGCTGATATCGTGACTCAGCTGACCATCGTATTCGGAAGGCTCCGTTCGCGTACTTGCCAACCATATGATGAAATAGGAAATATTGATTGGTTTTGTGGAAAAAAGTCAGTTACAAGAGCAACCGAACTGTGAAAATAGAACACGAAATTAATCATTTATTTGAATTTAGAAAGGTAATGAATGGAAAGTTGAAAGGTGCAGAAACTGTGACCCCAAACGGATAAGGACCACTCTTTCAAAATGGAGAATCTTCGAAATAGTAAGATGATAGACGATTGGCTATGCTGAAAGGATCGCTTGATTTTATGACAAATTTTTAGTTCAGCTTTATATATCGTACAACGTAACGATTTAAAATATCTCCCTGCTGCACTCTATATTGATGCTCGTTGAAATGAGGAAAGAATACGATGAAACAACAAACCGAAAGTGAAGGCCAGAAATGAATAATTTGTTAACTAAATATTTTGCCAAACGATGTGTGGTCCTCGGTAGTATAGTGGTTAGTATCCCCGCCTGTCACGCGGGAGACCGGGGTTCGATTCCCCGTCGGGGAGAAAAGAAATTTTGTTGATTTATGAAACGAACCTATGTTCAGCAAATACTTGCTGACTAAAATCCACCATATGACTGAGAGCTACTAGATTTGCAGCAGTGACTGATAACTTTCCCACAGTTGGAATCTAATTTCGCACACCTCCACTCGTATTTCTGAAACGTAATGAAATTTACGCACTACGGTGTTTCAGATTTTGTTGAAAACAAACCAGAAAATCAAGTTGCATGCATCAAAATAATATAGCAATATCTCTTACAATTATCAGCAAAATTCACAAAGGAACAAACAAATCAGCTACAAGTTGAACACAATATTAAGGATGCTAATCACAATGTTAACTTTGTATATGGAATATTATGATCTATATTTACCTGGGTTAATAATTGAACTGGACTCTCATGAAATGCAAGAAGTAGCCTACACCTTGGACGACGGAAAAAAGAAAAAGAGCAATCCCATGTGGTCTAGTGGCTAGGATACCTGGCTTTCACCCAGGAGGCCCGGGTTCGATTCCCGGCATGGGAACCTTTTTATACTACACTTATTTCATTCCCTACAAGAAAATATCGGACAACTTAATCTGCTTTCTACGACATGCCACACCAGCAGTAACTTGACGCAAAATAAACTGTAAAACACTTTGTATATAATTCACGTTGGTATTGAATTTTGAAACACCAACCTTTGCAAACAAAGGACCTACACTTAATATAAACAGTTAACCACAACCGATCCTTGACTATCATACAAGCTCAATATTTACTATGTAGGCCGTTTACTCAGAAGAAATGATTGCAAGAATTTTGCTTCGTTTAAGACAACCAAACTCTTGAAACATCACGCATTGACAAATACATGACATTAATTTTATCACATCACTTTCAAACAATTACATTTTCTAAATACTCATTGTTTCTCCCGCATAACCAATACGCCATCTTCATTTGAGCAATATGAAAGCTCAGAGATTCTATTTCATGGACATAATTGTTGCAATTCTATTCATGTTTTGAAGGACAAAACCAGTTAGATTGTTAAACATATATATTTCAATCAGGAGACAACATTATATTATTAGCGAGCTTTCTCCTTACTAGGCCTATGTGCCGTTAGCGTGGGAAAATGGGTTTGGTTCTCACTGGCTTGACCTGGAGGTTCATGTCACATATTGCTTTGCTAGTGAAACGATCGCTAAATTCAAACAACTTAAAATCTACCATACTATTCGAGAATGATTTTTTCTTAATAACTAAGACTTACTTTCTATATGATATTCACTTACCGTTAAGTGTTGTTGATTACGACACTTACATACATCCCTCAACTTATCGCTTTAAATATTTCTCTCAAAACTTGTTTCCAATTCTTCGTGATTAACTGATAAAATTTCGCTTACAAAACACTACGAACTTTTAATTTCCAGATCATAAAATGCGGTGATGAAAGGAAAGCTGCGAAACGGCATTGCCTTTTTCTCACCCTTCATGGAAAAAATATTTCCTCTTTGTCTCTATTTCTAATCTTTTTAGCGCTACACAACTTTATGACTTTAGTGCTCAAAACATTAATTACTATTAAAGTTGACTAATATTCTGTCACAACAATATTGTTGATTCACTTTCTTCAACTACTATTACGGTGTCTTTTCTTGCTTACTTTGTTCTTGTTCTGAAACCCTGAAAACGCAGCCCATTTGTCTAATTTGAGCTTAGCCTCGACTTATAAGAGTAAAGGAAAGGTAAACGTTGTATTATTGCGAATAGGAAGGAGAAACGTTTCTCAACAGTGAAAGGTAATTACGGTTGTATTTCGTTAAATACAATCGCAAGGATTAGCAAACTAAAACGAACATTATAATGAGAGAAATGTTTATATGAAATAATATTCTAAGCAAAGTCTATTTACAGTATACGAGAAACCACAAACAACTGAGGGATCTTATCATAAGATGAAGAATAAAAGTGGGTTTGTTATACTGGCCAGTTCTGTCTTGACGGGTTTGTTACTGTACTTTACATACGGCGATTCCGTTCGACTTCCTCACTAATGATAAATTTCGCTCGTCTTCACTAATTCAATCTTCCACAACACTATTCCCTCATATGTCTTTACTCACTGAAGAACACCACACAAATAAGAATCAGTTCTATTTGGGCTTACAGAAGAACACATGGATCTCTTGTACTGCCGCCTGGTGGCCACAGCTGATATCGTGACTCAGCTGACCATCGTATTCGGAAGGCTCCGTTCGCGTACTTGCCAACCATATGATGAAATAGGAAATATTAATTGGTTTTGTGGAAAAAAGTCAGTTACAAGAGCAACCGAACTGTGAAAATAGAACACGAAATTAATCATTTATTTGAATTTAGAAAGGTAATGAATGGAAAGTTGAAAGGTGCAGAAACTGTGACCCCAAACGGATAAGGACCACTCTTTCAAAATGGAGAATCTTCGAAATAGTAAGATGATAGACGATTGGCTATGCTGAAAGGATCGCTGGATTTTATGACAAATTTTTAGTTCAGCTTTATATATCGTACAACGTAACGATTTAAAATATCTCCCTGCTGCACTCTATATTGATGCTCGTTGAAATGAGGAAAGAATACGATGAAACAACAAACCGAAAGTGAAGGCCAGAAATGAATAATTTGTTTACTAAATATTTTGCCGAACGATGTGTGGTCCTCGGTAGTATAGTGGTTAGTATCCCCGCCTGTCACGCGGGAGACCGGGGTTCGATTCCCCGTCGGGGAGAAAAGAAATTTTGTTGATTTATGAAACGAACCTATGTTCAGCAAATACTTGCTGACTAAAATCCACCATATGACTGAGAGCTACTAGATTTGCAGCAGTGACTGATAATTCCCCACAGTTGGAATCTAATTTCGCACACCTCCACTCGTATTTCTGGAACGTAATGAAATTTACGCACTACGGTGTTTCAGATTTTGTTGAAAACAAACCAGAAAATCAAGTTGCGTGCATCAAAATAATATAGCAATATCTCTTACAATTATCAGCAAAATTCACAAAGGAACAAACAAATCAGCTACAAGTTGAACACAATATTAAGGATGCTAATCACAATGTTAACTTTGTATATGGAATATTATGATCTATATTTACCTGGGTTAATAATTGAACTGGACTCTCATGAAATGCAAGAAGTAGCCTACACCTTGGACGACGGAAAAAAGAAAAAGAGCAATCCCATGTGGTCTAGTGGCTAGGATACCTGGCTTTCACCCAGGAGGCCCGTGTTCGATTCCCGGCATGGGAACCTTTTTATACTACACTTATTTCGTTCCCTACAAGAAAATATCGGACAACTTAATCTGCTTTCTACGACATGCCACACCAGCAGTAACTTGACGCAAAATAAACTGTAAAACACTTTGTATATAATTCACGTTGGTATTGAATTTTGAAACACCAACCTTTGCAAACAAAGGACCTACACTTAATATAAACAGTTAACCACAACCGATCCTTGACTATCATACAAGCTCAATATTTACTATGTAGGCCGTTTACTCAGAAGAAATGATTGCAAGAATTTTGCTTCGTTTAA